>NC_058093.1:12477272-13123409 GCF_020171115.1 Neogale vison
AAATTATCTCAACTTGCTCTGAAATAAGAGAATCATCACTTTTTAAAAAAGTGGTATTGGGGGGGCACCTGGGTGGCTCAGTTGGTTAAGCGACTGCCTTCTGCTCAGGTCACAATCCTGGAGTCCCGGGATCGAGTCCCACATCAGGCTCTCTCATCATCAGGGAGTCTGATTCTCCCACTGACCTCTCTCCTCTCATGCTCTCTCTCTCATTCAGTCTCTCTCCCTTTCTCTCTCAAATAAATAAATAAAATCTTTTTTTAAAAAGTGGCATTGGTATTTGTCTTGAAAAGGTTTGTAACATTTCTTTTACCTCTGACTGCTTTCCCTTTTCTGTTTGTTTTGGTTTTGAAGCTGGAGCTACAAAACAAGTCAAGAGGAAAGTGATATTAGTGTATTTGAACAAAATGGTCTGCTGATTGGAACCATCATAAAAATATATTGGATGTTGTTATTAACCTCCATATTGCAAACGAAGAAACAGAAGCTCAAAGAGATTATGTGACTTGGCCAAGATTAAATAAGCACTAAATGGCAGAGCCAAGACATGGTTCATTTAAAAAACTAAACATATATTGAGCATTTAATGTGTCAGGCTGGGTAAACAAGACATAGTGCTAGTTAATCCCTAAATAAACCAGAAATTTTTATAACCAGTATACTACATTCTAAACCACTTTTATGGAAGATCTTACTGAACCATAAACTGTAATTTTAGCAGCTGGCCAATCAATAAATACTCTTATACTTACACAAGATTCATGTAGCCAGATCTCCTTCGTTACCGATTTTGAAATATATGAGATTAAAGATCTAACTCAGAATCATAGATTACATACTTTTTCTGGATTCTCTCAAGTACAATGGAAATTTGTGATTCTCAAATGTCCCCAGATGAACAAAACATTGACATGAATATGAAGTTGACTGCATCACTATAAAACCAATTATTAAAATCTAGATTCAAGAAGCTATTTTCAGTTCAGTTCAGAAAATTTCAGAAATTTTCAGAAATGAAAGTTTCATTTTCAGGAAATTTTATTCTCAGTGTAGTTTTTCGATAGATCATGAAAGTCACTTGTAAGAAAAAAACTAAGCTAATTGCCTTGGAACATAAACAGAATAATACATATTTTTTAATGTAGTTATATGTAATGGAAAACACCATTCTTCTAGATTTAGCTGGACCAAACCATTTGTATAAGACCTAAATGAGATGCAGGGTTTTCAAAGAAATCTTGCCGCTTTTCCTTGAGCAAGTTGAAAGAAAAATGGGGTGTGCTTTTAAGTGAAAACTAAATAAAGATGCTGGCATCATAATGCAAAGATGACCGTCAAGAATTTTAGAAATCCAAAAACGGTATTTTTGTTAAAGGAATGTTTCCTTTTGGGTCAAGGCATCAGAAGGCAGTACAACCCCACCTGCTCAAGGCCCAACCCACCAAATTCCCTTTCTTCGAATTTCCCCCAAGCTCTCCTGGCCACGCCCCTCTGACCCTCACCTCGAGGTCCCGCCCCTTCCACCTCCCACTTCCTAGTAACCGCCCTCCTTTGCGCGGCCTCCTCGGGATCTGATTGGCTGATGTGTCAACCGCCAACGGCTGCGGAGTTTAAACCCAAGCCCTACCCCCCGGCGCCGCGGAGCTCCAGGAGCTGGGTGGTGGTCGCCCCCCGCCGAAAGAACGGTAAGTGAGGGGCCTTTGGCGTTGCCGCCCCGCACTCTGAGGAGATCCGTGCCTTTCCCGGGCGAAGCTCCCGGCGCTGCTCTCCGGAGCCTTCTGTCCAGCGAGCCCCGCGCGGCCCGTCGTCCCGCCCACCCGACGCTCGGGTATCTCCGGCTGCGGCCTTTGCACCCGCTCGGAGGGGCTCGCTGGGGGAGGCCCTGGTTTGGATTTAACCGGCCGCCTGTCGTCCCTTCGATTTTGCGCCCGGCTGCGTGAGGGGGGCGAGCGGCCGGTTAGGTCAGCTCCTTGGAAAGTAGGGATTTCTGTGTGACGGCCCCACTCCCTGCTTTTTAAGAACACTTTCTACCTCCCTGTGAGCCCTTCGTACGTACCCGCGGGATGAGCGTTGAGAGACTGCTTACCCGAGTTCTGGAAGGAGCCTCCTCCTCCGGATCTCTTTTAAGGCGACGGGGTGATGGAAGACTGGGAAAAACTTAGAACTGGAACTGGGTCTTGATGTGCAGGTAGGATTTCGGTAGGGAATAGGGACGATGATTTTTTTCTAGATGACGGACCCGATTCAGGAGAACCGGACTCGGAACTTAATATTTCTGATTTAGAGTTAGCCGGGACCGTCCCAGACAAGAGCTGCAGACTAAATAATAAGTAACTCCTGTCAGTGAATGCTATGTGCCAAGTCCTGTACGAGGCACTGTACGTACATTGGTTCAGTTAGTCCCTACAGCGAGATGCCCGTCCTTTCTCTAACTTGGTAAGTCTGCAAGCTGAGACCTCGAGTTGTTAAGGTGACCTAGCAATGGATGTCATACAGATGTCATACAACATAGGCCAGTGTTGAAACTCGGATGCCCACGCAGTCCTGACCGCTGTTTAAAATCCCTCACTCTGAATGGTAAGTCACCCTTGCATGGTACTCCAGTGGCTGGCTCAGGTTCCTCAAGTGTTACCTGGCGAGGTTGCCGATGTGGAAGGTGACAGGGCAGTGTTAAAAGGAAGACTCTGATTTCTGGCTTGAGCGTTTGGGTGAGTGATTGCTAGTGCCATTTATTAAGTTAAGAACCAAGAACCAACTTACTGAGGAGGACAGTTCAGCAGTGGTTTCCTAATTAGCAAAATGAGATTTGATCCTTCTGACTGGATTTTTTTGGGAGATGGACACGATTTCTATGTTAGTATCCCTTCAAGGGTGTGAGATGTGACTTGAGTTTCTGTACATTCCTATGTTCTATCCATGGACTAGTTGGTGATCTTTGATTTTACTTTTTTCTCTTTTTGGCAAAACTTTAGGAAGAAACATTGAGCCTTCGTGTTGTAAGGTTCCTAGTTAAACTTCTTCCCCATTGCAGAAAATTCTTTTAAAACCATCTTCCCATTATTTGCTTGACATCTCCCAACATCTGCTCAGCATTTGCAAAGGAGACTCGTTCCAATATTGGTCAGTTCTGAGTATTTGAGACTTCTTCCATTTATCCAGAGTTGTTTTCTTCAACAAATGTTTGTCCACTAGCTGCTGTGTGCTAGGCACTCCTGGCTAAGGGTACAGCAGCAAACAAACTTGACAAAAACCCATACCCTCGTGAAACACATTTTAGTAGGAGAAGACAGACAATTAAATAAGGATATTATGTGATCTTAGATTAGACACTGATAAATCAATGGCTATATATATATATATATATATAATATGAAGTGAAATGGGGCCACGTGTGCAATTTTAAAATAGTTTCCTCTGGAAAGGCTAAGAAAGTGACATCTGAGTAAAGACAGTGAGTAAACCCTGTGATTATTTGGAGAAGAGTTGATACAAAGGGGGGAAAGAAAGGGATATAAAGGTTCTGCAGTGGGAGTATTCTAAGGCAGCTAGTGTGGCTGGAGCTTAGTGAGCAAAGGAAGAGTGATGAAGAGGTCAGAGAGGTACTCAATAGGGAATTGGGGTGCGGGGGCGGGGAGTGTCAAATTGTGTAGTGCCTTATAGGCCGTTGCAGGGATTATGACTTTACTCCATTGAGAGGGAAAGCCTCTGGAGCATTTTTAACAGAGTGACATGAATTTACTGAAGTTTTAAAGGGATCATTTTGGTTAGTAGGTTGAGAATTGATGGGGGGAAGAATGCAGAGAATGTGGAAACAGGGACACTATTTAGATAGTTGTAGCAATAATGTAGATGAGAGAGAATGGCAACTTGGATCAGAGTGACAGTGGTAGGTGGCCTCTGAGGACATGTTTGAAAGTCAGGCCAGCATGAGTGATGGTAGAGTGGGTGTAGAATGTGAGAGAAATATGTTAACAAGCTGAGCAAGTAGAAGGATGGAATTGCTGTTAAACAAGATGGAGAGAACACAGTGGAGCAGGTTTGGGTGGGTGAGTTTAGGACATGTTAAGTTTGAGGTACATATTAGACATCTAAGTTAGAGATGAGGAGTAGGCGGGGTAAATAAGTCTGGAGTTGATTTGGGATATAAATTTGCAAGTCACTGGCCTTTAGACTTAAAAGCCAGAGCACTAGATGATACCCTCACAGGAGTATGTGTACATAGGAAATGGATGAGACCCAAGGATGGAGATGTGGTGCACTCCATTGGTAAGAGGTTAGGGAGATCAAGAATAATCAGCAGAAGAGATTTAGAAGTGGCAGTGAGGCAGAAAAATCCAAGAGAATGGGATATTTTGGAAATCCACTAAAGGTATTTTTCAGGGAGAATGACCTGATGTCAAATACTATGATTAAAATCATAGATCAGTTGAGAACTTGATCTTGACTACTATATCTGACTGAGCAGCATTGCAGTTTAGTTACTTAATTGATCAATTTCCATATGGTAGTGGTGAGAGCATCAACTTGATTAGAGTATCGAGAGGGAATGGGAGGGGATGAATTGGAGACAGCAAGTATGGACAACTCTTTAGAGTTTGCTGTTAAGAGAAACAGATAGGATAATAACATTCTAGCATCAAGAGATCACTGGTATTAAATGTTCCATTCTCATGCATTTACACATGCCATTCCTTCTTCCTGGAATACCCTTTCAAATCTTCATACCTGACAAATTATTTGTTTTTAAGACTTATTTATTCATTCAATAAATATTTATTGTGTTCATATTACTTGTCAGGCACTGTCTGTGAGCTGCAAATTATGTCAGTGAATAAAATAGAAAAATCCATGATTTCTGGAACTTAAATTCTCGTTGATAGAAAATAAATCACTTCTGTACTATATTAGTGATATAAATACTATGGAAAAAATAGAGAAGGGTAAGAATAATTGGATATGCTGAGAAAAGGAGCTACAGTTTTGAAAGGCCTCACTGAGAAGGTAACATCTTTGCAAAGACTTGGAGGAGAGTGAATGAGCCATTTCTGTATCTGGAGGAAGAGCTTTCTCAGTAGAGAGAATGACCAGTACAAAGGACCTGAGGCTAAAGAACGGCTGCAGTTTGCCAAGCAGTTAGAGGTTGGTGGCCAGTGTGGCCTGGAAAGAATATACTAGGGGACAGAAGGAAGAGTTCAAATGGGAGAAATGGAAAAGAATAGATAATGGGGGGACTTCTTGACCATTGAAGAATTCCAACTTATTCTGAGAGAAATGGGAACCATTGAAGAATTTTAGATTGTATAGACTAATAAGTACACTGTAGAGAGGGCAGCAGTGGAAGTAGGACAAGAGGCTATTCTAAGAATTCAGGTGGGCTGTGTCCATGCCTTCATCTAGGCTGATGGTAGTGGAGGTAGTAAGAAGCGGTCAGATTCTAATGTATTGTGAAGGCTGATTGGAGTATGAGAGATTTTTGGCCAGAGGAACTAGGATGGAGTTGCCATTAACTGAAACAGAGAAGGCTCAGAGTGAAATAGGTTTGGGCAGGTTAAGTTTGATATGCCCTGTTTAGTTATTCAAGTGTATTACTTAGTATATAGACACTAGTAAGGGCATTGGGGGGCCTAACTAGATAAAATCCAGGACAGTGTCCCTATCACAAGATCCTCAACTTAATCACGTCTGTACAGACCCCTTCTCCACATAAGGTTCAGAAGGAGAGGGATTGGGACCTGATGTCTTTGGGAGACATTTTTAGCCTGCTGCAGAGCTGGAGGAGGATTGGGATGAGGGAGGTGAAGGTGACCTGGGAGCCTGGAGAGTCTGTGATTGATACAGAGAGGATAGTGAGGTTAGTCCTGTGGACTTAAGGCAGGTAATGGGGAGAGGCTGAGTATTAGGAGGTAGGTAGGCACAGGTAACAGCATTTCTTCTAGATCTCTGGAAGAGACCTAAGGAGGTTTGGGGAGGGGATGGGAGTTTTGAGAGGTTGATCATATCTAAGTACATAGCTCAGCTACCTACCTTCTCAGTAAAACCTTTTCTGATCCTTCTCCTCTGCCCAGTTAATTACTTTTATGCATATGTATTATATCAGTTTTTCTTGTCATAGTATAATAGGATAATTATCTTCTTTCCACTGTTAGATCTTAGAGTGGTCCCACAGTGGTCCCGTAGACTTTAGGGTCTAATAGACCATTACTCTAATGGACGAATAGGCACATTCAAGATTTCCTGCTTGCTCCTCCAAAACAGCTAGCCCCCGACCTCCTAAGATTAGGTTTATCTGTTCTGAGCATTTTCTAAGGTTACACTTATTACATTGTATCGAAATAGGATCTGTACTCACAGCCGACTCTGCATTCCATGACTGTGCATTCCCGTACAACCATATCCTGGTTTCTGTCCCCAGTGCCTAACCTAGCTCCTGAGGCACAGATATAATAATACAGGTTTGGATGAAAAAACAGTCATTTGCCTTTTTTTGGATACTACTTTAAACCACTTGTGACTGTTGGGTCCATGGTCAAAGGAGCGAGACTGATACAAAGCGAAGGTCAAGCAAAGCTTTATTTCGCGCCAAGCATCGAGAATCAAACTGACCGGCCAGGGCCGTCTCTTGCAAAGAGGCGACCCCTCCCAGCCTCACATTCTAACTTTTATAGAGTAAGGGCCATGTGCTTGAGCCTGGCCACACACAGGTGGCCAATTGAGTTACAGTTCACCCTATAGTAGTTATTTGAACTAGTCTATCACTCTGGTCAGAATTGGCGCCCAAAAGGCAGGGCCCACATTCTTGGGAGGTTAGGGAGGTGCTTGCCTGATTGGATGTCTCCACCTGGCTTGGCTCATCCTTGTATTCTGGGCTCTGTTACCTCCCCCTGACCTGACATGTCCTGGTATATGGGCTCTGTTATCAGGGGCTGGTCAGTCCTATTTTTCTGGTTTCCCAGACTTGTTTCTAAGTAAGTTCCTCTAGGGGCAGGGTCAATATAGGTTTACTGCATAAACAACAAAATGGCTCACTCTGGCTAAGTAGGCCCTTAACAGTGACTATATGCATACTTTCAGATCTGTACAAAGGGTTTTGCAAATACTTATATACAAACAAATTGTATCACCTAAGTCATGATTGTTACTTTTTAGAATGTATTTATCAGTTATCCTTTTTTCTTTTATTAATTAGTACTCTGATTTCTGTCTTTTTTGTTTCTATTTCAGTGATGGAGCACTCAGTGATAGACTCTGGCTCACTTCTTACTTCAGGAATTAAGAGACATGTGAAAGACAAAAGAGTTTCAAAGATTGGGAAGCTGAATGTTTCCCTTGCTTCAAAAATAAAAACAAAAATATTAAGTAAGTGCCATTAGCCCTTGGAGAATTGATATAGTATTTGGTACTTTATTTTATTAAGTATAGAAGCGACTAAAATGACTATTTTTGTTAACTGATACATTTTGTCCATTCACTCCTTCCTGTATCCTTCAGCTCCTGTGAGCTGAGTGGTTATGATGATTTACCCTCAGTGGTGACAGCAGAATTTTCAGCAGTAAGGCTGGGGTTGCCTAAGGCAGCTACCTCCTACACAGCAAAGAAAATACCAATGTGACATTTCTGGAAAAGAGCTAAAAAAAGTGACACATTGTGCTTGCGTGCTGTAGCAAGAGGATGGATGATGGATGATCTAGACGTGGCTGGCCCAGATAGAGTGTGGTAGTGGGTGGTTTTCATGAGCCGAAGCTCATGGGGGTGCTGAGCCTTTGGAGACAGGGTCTCATGGGTTGTGGAACTAAGATTTTAGAAAGGAAAAAAAAAGAAGAAGTGAGAAAAACTGCCAAGATAAATTCTCATCACTTCTGAAAATTATCTCAGTGGTTCGTATGTATCTTAGCAGGAGGGGGAGAGGTTTCCTGCTGGTATAGCCCCTGTGAAGGGTAATCGTGCATGCCCTGTGAAATAGCAAAAACTTCTGAGTATCTTTAAATCTTAATGTTTCTCCTACCCAGCTCTCTAGGGTCCTGTGGTATATTAGGCTCCCCCCATTCAGTGGCTATTTCCTCTTCTGTTGGGCAGGACTGTTGGACACATTATTATGAAGGAACATGCTGTGTTTGAGGAGTGCAGCAGGAAAATATTATCCCCCTTTAGCTCTGGAAATCCAAAACCAGTTCTAATCTATTTTTGTGTCAGAGGTGGCTATCTGAAACTGCTTTCTCTATACCAAAGATAAAGTACTTTTTTGGACCCTGTTTTTTAGATGCCCAGACATTCCCTGAGTGTTTAAAAAATATCACTTTCATAAGCGTTTCTTATAGATACTATATTTCTCTTCAGTGGGATATGTTATTGAGTAGTGGCATTTAAATAAAAATTATGACAATGTAAGTATGCTGTCTGTATACTGAGGGAACATACTGTATTTAAGGTGGACTTTACCAAGGAATTCACAATGAAATTTCTCTGCTAACAACACAGAAACATTTCTGATATAAATTATATTTATATGGTGTTTGGAAAGAGAAGGGGTCAAGTTTAGATTACAGTAAATGTCTAGAAATAAGAGTTGGATATTTAGGATAGAGATAGAAGATCCCACAGGGTTTAGATGATCTGTCCAGCCTTACAGTAAGTATGCTCCATTTTACTCAAGACTTTGAAAAATGGACTTCAGGAGCATTAATCGATCATTTTAATTTGTTAATTTTCTGAGTCACAGAAACCGGCTTAAAAATTTTGACAGATTGGCTACCCTAGTACCTGTGGGATATCTCCAGTTAGAGCTTCAGAATCAGCTTCTCCATTCTACCTCCTAGTCCAAGTAGGAAGGCAAGTAGGGCAACAGGTGTCAAGGCTGAGTTTTTGTGACTGGTTGAAATATCTAGGATACTGTGTCTGTCCTTGACATCTTTTATCCCTTAACTCTGTATTCACAACAGTCTGTATTCCTCACAGCACTTTGATTCTTCATCTTCTGTCTAGCTTTTATTTCTGCAGATCCAAACTCTGGATATATATATATTTTTCAAAACTACATCTATACTGTTATTCTATTGTTTTCCAACCTTTAGTTAAAACTTACAATATACTGTGCCTAAAATAGTGTCATTAAAGATATGAAAACTTATGAAGCTGTAAGTTCAATATTAACTTTTTAAAAATTTTTTTACAGACAATTCTTCTATTTTCAAACTCTCTTTAAAGCACAACAACAGGGCATTAGCTCAGGCTCTTAGTAGAGAGAAAGAGAATTCTCGAAGAATTACAACTGAAAGGACGCTATTGCAAAAAGAAGTGGAGAAACTGAATTTTGAGAACACGTTTCTTCGCCTAAAACTAAATAATTTGGTATGGAAACTATATTGTATTTGAATTCTGAATTATAGACTGATTATTAGCTATATTTTTATAGCAGCTCTAAAAATGTTTTTCAAATCTCCAATCATTATAAAAAATTATTGAAAGAGTATGCCATATTAATGAACAAACTGTTAATGGGTAGTGAAATAGGTGTCTTAAGTCTACATCCTCAATGTGCAGTTGGGGCCCTGCAAGCCAGCGTAATACCTTGATCAACATTCGATTGTTTATCATTAGCAAAGCTTGATGCATTAATATATTTTAAGAAGGTGGACATAATTCTTCCACTGAAAGGAGAGGAGTTCCCAGAGTGTTTGTATTCTCTTTTAACTTCAGCATTCCCCTGGCTACACACCAAATAGCATGAAGATTGTAGTCATCGCTTTCCCTTCCAACTTCCAACTCTGTCCACAGACAGGTCAGCAAGAGCCAATGGTCAGCTAGGCTGCACCTATAGTTCTGACTCTGAAATGAGCAGAAATTAATTGAAAGTGGAAAAATTGATCTATTCCTGAGTGTTAAGTTGTCTAACAAACTGTTCATTTTCCGTGGGGTGTATTATTATTCCAAGAAGATAGAGAAATGTTTGTAAGAAAATTTATAATTGAGAGCTCAAAAGCAATCAAGGGGTGAGAGAGAGAGAGAGAGAGAGAGAGAGAGAGTGTGTGTGTGTGTGTGTGTGTGTGTGTGTTTGAACTATAGAATGTAGCACCATTTTAGCTCAATATGATCTCAGTTATTTTTTAAGTCTTCTCAGCTAATGATATCTCCATAAATGTATGAATCTTAATTGATTAAAAGAGGTCTTTATTTTATGCATACAGAATAAGAAACTTATAGAAATAGAAGCACTCATGAACAATAACTTGATAACTGCAATTGAAATGAGCACACTTTCTGAGGTAAGTCAAGTCTTTGTGTAAGTGGCGAAATTTTTTAAGCATTACTAAGGATAGTCGAGATTCAGTAGCATCAAGGTTGGAGATTCATATTTTAAACTTTGTGCAAATATTGTGATATTTGTGATAATATTGATTTTTAACTGGCTAATGGCACATTATCATTGGTATAATTGGTTATTGACATTTTTATGTAAAAATTAGGTTTTGATTAAAACACAGGATTAGACAGTTCAGTGAAACATAATGGCCCCTAAACCACTAAAAAACATAGAAGACATTCATAGAAAGGTAGTCTTTCAAATTAGAAAAGAGTTTGTATTGCTAAAAAATGGGTGGGTACAATTGAAAAACTATTTGGGGAAAAAATAATAGAGAGATGCTACTATACACCATTCTCTAAAATAAATTTTTGATGGATTTAAATAAAAAAGGGGATATATAAAGTAAGAAGAAATTGTAAATAAATTCATGTTAGATAAGAGAAGACTTTCTGTACCTAGAAATAAAAATAGAAAGATTGAAGCCATAAAGGAAGCTATTGATGGATTTTCTCCCATCCAAGTACTAACCAGGCCCGAACCTGCTTAGCTTCCGAGATCAGACGAGATCGGGCGCGTTCAGGGTAGTATGGCCGTAGACTATTGATGGATTTTCTAAAAAAAAAATTTTTTTTAGAAGGCTGAAAATGAGGGGCACCTGAGTGGCTCAGTGGGTTGAAGCCTTTGCCTTCGGCTCGGGTCATGATCCCAGGATCCAGGGATCGAGCCCCACGTTGGGCTCTCTACTCCACAGAGAGCCTGCTTCTTCCTCACTTTCCCTGCCTGCCTCTCTAACTACTTGTGATCTCTATCAAATAAATAAATAATAAAATCTTTTAAAAAAAAAAGGAAGGCTAAAAATTATAAAAATTAAAGGCTAGTGCCAGACTGGGAAAATTAAATAGCAGACAAAGCATTAATATTAATGATTAAATAGCTTTTATAATCTATCACAAGGAAAATCAAATCACCAGAAATATGAGGAAGAGGAAAGGGCCAAATACTAGTGAAATTAATTCAATTATCTAAATAGGGAAAATAAATGCTAAGAATTAATAACGAATGAGAAGGCAAAATATACATAATAAACTGAAGAAAGGGTAGTGGAGTCCCAATTTTAGGTAAATTAAATAGATTCTAGAGGCAGGTTAGTGCTTTAGAGGGCAGCTTTTAAGTGGAATTGCCTGTGTTTAGATCCCAGCTCTGTAACTTCCTGGTCCTGTGACCTTGGCCTTTAACTCTTTGAACCTTAATGTCCTCTTCTGCATGATGTAGATGATGATGTAGCATATCTATGAAGAACTACTGTAATTGTTAAATGTGGTGAGCATGTGTCCTGGCAATAGGAAGAATGCAGTAAATGTTAGCTGTCATTACTTTTTTATTATTGTGTCTATATCTTCCTGTGTTTTCTAAATTTTCTGCAAATCTCTCCTTTTAAAAACTTTTAAAAGTCATTTTTCGGGCTGTTAAATACATAGTCCTTGTAGTAAAAAGATAGAAACTCAACCTATGTGATCAATGTTTAGCTCCTTTGTCAGTTTTATAAAAACTCACCAAACAGTACGTACTTTATCACTTAACTTAATCCACTTTGGATTAAAAACTTTGGATAAGGAAAGGATTTGTATAAATGTTCCTGTAGAATAATGCTCACAAGACATGTGGCTTCTAGTGTTATTATAAATTTGATACCTAGTACAACCAGTGAGCTGAAATGTGCCTTATACATTTAGTACCCTCTAAGGAGAAGAGATGCCATTCCCTAGGTGGGGAAAGTCAGGGAAGGAGCTCTGTGTTGCTGATCAGCTTGCAGGGCTGAATTGAATTGCCCTGAATAAATTACTAAGACTAGAATCAGACATAGCTGTGGGGAGTGTGGAGCTAGCACAGGAATTGACTTGGGGAGTAAGAGAAAGACGCTAATTAATTAGCAAGACCTGGAAGAACTGTGGAGAACAGTTAGCCTTAAAAACATTGCTCAACTGTTTGTTTTGAGTTAATTGATATGAAGCTCCTTCCTTCTACTGGTTCTTTAAGAAAAAGTCTTTAGTAAGTAAGGTCAGCATTGTTCCCAGATGCTTTTTGTGTGGTTCTCTCGAAGAGGACTGAGATCAGCATCTGGATTTAGGAGAAGGACAAGAGAGTAGATGCAGAAGCTGGACGGTGAAGGCACAGCATACAGCTTTGGTGTCTGCTTTCTTGTTGAACAGACTAACTTTTGCATATCATGTTCCGAGTTTTGGAGTTCCTTTTCTTTTTGGTTGGGGGAGGGGATGTTGGGGAATGTAGACATTCCAATATCAGAACAATATAGCCAAGTATAGTCAGAAGGCTCATACGTGCCTCTGTTCTGCTTTCAGCTACTTTCCTCTTTATCCTTTCTCCTCCCCATACCGCATACGGGTAACTGCTTTGTTTCTTTATATTAAAACAAAAACATTAAATATATTCTTTCTTACACAAAAGGTAACATACTAGCCCTACTTGTACTATGCCTTGCTCTTTTTAATGTGACATATCTTGTAGATCTCTCCATATGATTACCAGAAATCCTACCTCATTCTTTTTTTAGTGCTGCTTAGGATAGGTCTAGAATGGACTAATCTATTTAACTAGGCTCTGGGTTGGACACTTGGGTTGTCTCTTGCTCTTGGCTTGACATTAGTGTAGAAAGCCTTTTCCTCTTGCATTATTAATTTTTCTTTCCCTTCTGGATTATTCCCATCCGGATGCAAAAACATTATCTCCTATCTCCCATCTTTAAAAACAAAAACAAAAAAACCTTTTACTCAGATCACCCACCCCTAGCTACTGTCATTTTTCTCCTTTATAGCAAAACTCTTTGAGAGAATTGTTCTCACTGGCTCCAGTTTCTCTTGAATCCATACCAACCAGGCGTTCACCACCACTCTTCTGAAAGTGCTCTTCTGAGAATTGATCTCCACATTACCAAAACCTCTAGATATTTCTTGGTCCTTATATTGGCCTTCATGTGACTTTTACAATACTATATTCTCCTAAGTTTCTTTCTATCACTCTGATTGTTCTTTTTCAGTCTGTTTGCTGGTTCCTCTTTATTTTCCCAACTGCTAGATTTGGGGTATCCCAGAACTCCGTTCTTGTACTTCTCTCTTCTAGGTACACTTTTTCCCTAAACGATTCAATCTCTCTTCTAGCTACAGTTGTTCCCTAAATGATTCATCCATTCTCCTGGATTTAATTGTTGTTAAATACTCATGACTCCCAGATTTGTACCTGTAGCCTGGCCATCTCCTTTGAACTCCAGACAATATCTAGCCAACTTCCTATTTGGCATTTCTCTTTGGATGTCTAAGAGGCATCTTAAATTTTACATTTGCCACCAAACCTGTTCCTTTTGAGGTCTTCATCTCAGGTAATTGCAATTTTGTTTTCCTATTTTTTCCTCATACCCCATATTGGATCCTTCAGCAAATCCTTCTCGTGCTGCCCTAAAAATCAGTCCAGAGTGTTACCACTTCTCATAACCTTGACTTTGATCACCCATACAAGCTACTGTTTTCTCTTACCCAAGTTTTTTGAGTGGCATCCCAGCTTGAGCTTCTTGCTCCTGCACTTGCCTCTATATTCTCTTCCCAGCATAGCAGCCAGAGAGACCCCATTAAAACTCTCCAGTGGCATTTACCCTAAAGATACAAACATAGTGATCCAAAGGGGCACGTGCACCCGAATGTTTATAGCAGCAATGTCCACAATAGCCAAACTATGGAAAGAACCTAGATGTCCATCAACAGATGAATGGATCAAGAAGATGTGGTATATATACACAATGGAATACTATGCAGCCATCAAAAGAAACGAAATCTTGCCATTTGCGACAACATGGATGGAACTAGAGCGTATCATGCTTAGCGAAATAAGTCAAGCGGAGAAAGACAACTATCATATGATCTCCCTGATATGAGGAAGTGGTGATGCAACATGGGGGCTTAAGTGGGTAGGAGAAGAATCCATGAAACAAGATGGGATAGGGAGGGAGAGAAACCATAAGTGACTCTTAATCTCACGAAACAAACTGTGGGTTGCTGGGGGGAGGGGGGTTGGGAGAAGGGGGGTAGGGTTATGGACATTGGGGAGGGATGTGCTTTTGGGTAAATTGGAAGGGCAGATGAACCATGAGAGACTATGGACTCTGAAAAACAATCTGAGGGGTTTGAAGTGGCGGGGGGGTGGGAGGTTGGGGTACCAGGTGGTGGGTATTATAGAGGGCACAGCTTGCATGGAGCACTGGGTGTGGTGAAAAAATAATGAATACTGTTTTTCTGAAAATAAATAAATTGGAAAAAAAAAGTGATAGTGTAAAATTTTAAATATTAATTCTAATATTAACTGTACAACTGAAACCATTATTAAGTCACTTAAAAGAAGGATAAAGAAAATATAATTTATGCCATTTGCAAAATTTTTTCTCAAGTAGAGAATTAGTTGAAAATCCCTAACCTGTGATTCCCTACAAAGTCACTTATAACTTGCGTTTTAGTATCAGATCATTGTCTCTTTTCTGCTGGACTGTGTAATTTCCAAATACTTTAATGAAGACGTTGTACTGTTAACCAATATGTATTCCTTACTACCTGATAAACCAGCCAACCATTTCGTATATACAAAATAATTTTTCTTTATTCCATAAAGTATCTCACTGTTCTCATTAAAAAAAAAAAAAAAAAAAAAACTCTCCAGTGGCTTCCTCTGTCATCTATTGCCCATTGTTGCCTGAAAATTGAAACTCGTGTTCTTTCTCTCACCTCGGTGACTACTCAACTCCTTCCCCTCTAACACCTTCGATCCGCAGACCTCCTCCCATTCCTCACACATAAGCAAGCTGCCACCTCAAGGCTTTTCGACTTGTTCTTCCTTCACATGGCCTACTCCCTTCCTTCAGATCTTGACTCAAAAGTGACTTCAGTCAAGACTTCCCCAGCAACCCTAAATAAATCTGAGTCCTTCCCCACCTCTGCCCCAACATTTCATGTTCTGCTTTTCTTGCCTTCATTTTTCTCCTTATCACTTAACACTATATGACACATAATTTTACTCATTAATTTTATCATCATCTCTCCAGAACATAAGGTTCTTGGGTATAGGATTTTTGTCTGTACCACACCAATGTCTAGACCATACTAGAAAGCAATAAATTTTAATAAAATGTTGGATACTGCTTCCCCATTAAGAATGATCCTTTTTTTTTTCAAGGCTAATGTACATATTTATAATACTTAGGGTTAGGGTTAGGGTTCGCTTTTTAAATAAAAAATAAATATATTTAAATTACTTTTTTAGCATCTATAGTAATAAACATATGATCTTTCTTTTTAGATGTATTAATATGATGCCTTATATATTTTTTAAAGATTTTATTTATTTATTTGACAGACAGACATCACAAGTAGGCAGAGAGGCAGGCAGAGAGAGAGGAGGAAGCAGGCTCCCTGCTCAGCAGAGAGCCCGACTCGGAGCTCAATCCAGGACTCTGAGATCATGACCTGAGCCGAAGGCAGAGGCTTTAACCCACTGAGCCACCCACGCGCCCCTGATGCCTTATTTTAATAGCTTTCCTAGTTTTGCAATTCTGTAATAAATTTCAAAAATGATTTGTTACTGTGTTCCTAAATTCCTTTTGCCAGTGTTTTTTTAGGAATTGCAATTAAATTAAATTAAATTAATTTAAATTGCTATTCATAAGTAAGGTTTTCTTCTTACCCAGTCTTTAGCCATTGATAAAAAATATTATAAACACTGAACTCAGGAAAAGGATTTGGATGTTTCCTTTTCTCTGTGATCTATAAAATTGATACAATATTAGAAATATTTTTCCTTAAATGCTTTTTAGAATTCTCCTGTGAAACCTCAGTCTTTCTTTGTAGGAAAGGTTGTTCTTTGTTCACTTCATTTCTTCTGTGGATATTGGTTTTCTTGGGAAAATTTCTCTCTTTTGTGGTCAGTTTTATTGATTTTATATTTCTTTAGAAAATTACTATTTCATTCGTGTTTCAAATTGATTTGCAGAGTTGGCCAAAGTACTCAGTCATTTTAAAATTTTTGTCTATGTTTTATTTTTCCAGTTGACTAATTTTTTTGTATTTGGGCTTTACCTTGATTTTATGCCCCAGTAGATTAGGTAATTGTGGCTTTTCAATTTTTTTTCTTTTAAAAGAACCATTTTCTGGTTTTTGTTTTTTTTTTAAATTTTCAATTCTACAATTTTGGTGTTTCAAACTTAATTAATTTTTGTTTCTTTCTTTAGTAACAAGTCATTTCTTCTTTCCTGTGGTTTATTTTATTGTTACTTCCTTAACTGAGGTAGGTCCCTACTTTATTTTCTTAATTCCTAACTCTGTAGGAAGGTACCATTTTTGACCCTATGTGGAAGATTTTTGTCTTTAGTTTTGGTAAATTTGACCCTGATGTATCCTGGCATAGATTTCTTGGAGTTTATCCTTTTTGGGGTTTACTCAGCTTGAATATGCAGATTGGTTTCTTTTGCCAAGTTTGGGGCATTTTCAGCCATTATTTCTCTAAAATTTCTTCCCTACTGCCCTCTTTCTTTCCTTCTGGGACTTCAGTGACATGAGTGTTGTATCCTTTGTTATGGTCCCATAAATCCTTGAACCTCTTAGTTATTTTTCAGTCTCTTCTCTTGCTCAGATTAGTGCTTTTTGTTGCTTTATCTTCAAGTCCACATATTTCCTCCACCTTTGTTTTTGAGTCCATTGAGGTTTGTTTTTTGTTTTGTTTTATTATGTTAGTCCCCATACAATATGTCATTAGTTTTTGATGTAGTGTTCCAAGATTCATTTTTTACATATAATACCTAGTGCTCCATGCAATACATGCCCTCCTTAATACCCATCACTCGGCCAACCCATACCCCCACCTCTCTCCCTTCCAAACCCTCAGTTTATTTCTCCCGAGTCCACGGTCTCACGTGGTTTGTCTCCCCTCCGATTTCCACCCCCTTCATTTTCCCCTTCCTTCTCCTAATGTCCTCCATTCTATTCCTTTTGTGCCACAAGTAAGTGAAACCATATAATTGACTTTCTCTGTTTGACTTACTTCACTCAGCATAATCTCTAGTCCCATCCATGTTGATGCAATTTTTAATTTACTTTCTTTTGGTTATTTTATTTTTCAGTTCTAAATTCCCACTTGGTTCCTTTTTATGTCTTCTCTTTATTTGCTGAGACATTCTGTTTATTTGCTGCGATTTTCTGTTTTTTTCATTTAAGCATGTTAGGGATTGCTTATTACAGCATTTTTATGGTGGCTGCTTTCAATCCCTGTTAGGGAATTCCAGCGTTAGTGTCATCTTGGTGTTGGTGTCGTGATTGTCTTTTCGTGTTCACATTTAGTATTTTCAAATTTAGGCCTTTTCCCAATTCTTGGTGTGGTAAGTTATTTTATATTATATCTTGGACATTTGGGTATTGAATTAAGAATCTCTAGCTCTTATTTAAACCTTCCTTCTATTTTAGCAGACTCCCTCTGACATCATGCCTGTGGTAAAGTGCCCCCTACTGCCAAGTTGGAGGGGGTCAAAGTTTGGGTTCTTTACTCCACTTCTATTATCACCCTGGGAGGGGTGTCTCCTGATTGATGGATGGAGCTGGGAGTTCAGGCTGACACCACCCTGGTTGGGACAGAGGGGAGTGCCTCATGACTTTCTGGCCTCCACTGACAGCAGGATTGCAGGAGTTATGAAGTGGGGGAGGTTGTTACAATTGCAGAGGGTGAAAATGCTGACTTTGTGCTAGACCTCTTCTGTCACCACCTTAGAAGAGAGGAAGAGGGGCTCCTTGTTAGTCTGGAGGCCCTGTGTGTTCTCCACGGACATTGTTGGCGCAGGGGGTGTTCTCATTACCACTGGACCGTCCTCCCTCTCCCTGACCTTTTCGGACAGTACCACTGGTCTGGAGGAGAGCTGGGCTTGTTAATAGCCTGGTGAACATGGAAGTCTAGGCTCTGCATTTGGCCTTTGCACCTTTGTCAAAAGTTAATTGACCCCAGGGCACCTGGGTGGCTCAGTCGTTAAGCGTCTGCCTTCTGCTCACATCAAGATCCCAGGATCCTGGGATTGAGCCCAGCATTGGGCTTCCTGCTCGGTGGGGAGCCTGCTTTTCCCACTACCCCTTGCTTGTTCCTCCTCTTGATGTCTCTCACTCTGTCAAAAAAGTAAAAAAGAAAAAAAATTAACCCAATGTGTGTGGGTCTGTTTCTGGACACTTGTATTTCATTGATCTGCTTGTCTTTCTATAGGCTAATACTATACTATCTCAATTATTATAGCCCTCCAACTTTGTTCTTCTTTTTCAAAGTTGTTTTAAGTATTCTGCATCCTTTGCATTTCCATGTAAATTTAAAATTAGCTTGTCCAGAGAGAGTCAATTATCATATGGTTTCACTTATTTGTGGAGCATTAAAAGTAACATGGAGGACATGGGGAGATGGAGAGGAGAAGGGAGTTGAGGGAAATTGGAAGGGGATGTGAACCATGAGAGACTATGGACTCTGAAAAACAACCTGAGGGTTTTGAAGGGGCTGGGGGCAGGGGGGCGGTGGGTGGGAGGTTGGGGGAACCAGGTGGTGGGTATTAGGGAGGGCACAGATTGCCTGGAGCACTGGGTGTGGTGCAAAAAAAAATGAATGCTGTTACGCTGAAAAGAAATTAAAAAAAAATTAAAAATTAAAAAAATAAAATAAAGTTAGGTTGTCAATTTGGCCATACTCTTGTTTCTATTATAGGTTATCACTGTAATAGGAGGACATGGTTGTGGATTGTATGATTTTACAGTCTTTATTAAATAATTAAAACAGGTTCAAAAAATGTTACAAGAAAATTTAGAAAATACAGATAAGTGAAAACTTAAAAGATGCATTAAACTTAAAAGACTGTTAATTTTAAAAGTTCATTAAAAACTATAGATTATATACTTAACAACCAGTAAGGAAATCTATCAAGTGGACAATACCTGTAATACAGCACAATAAAATACAACCCTTATGTCCAGATTGCTATGTACCTTAAAAAAAAAAAACAAAAAAAAACACTATAGATTATAAAATGCAATAATATATTATATAATACATATGTAGATATGAACATATTGCATATTTATGTAGAGATACCACATGTAGGGTATACATGACATGTATTTATTCATATGCAGAAAAGAACAGTTTGGGAGTTTATATATCAAAGTATTAGTAATGATTATTTTGGGGGGCATGATAAAGGATGAACTATGTTTTAACCTTAGCGCACTATTCTCTTTCTACTATTGAAGACTAATGCCAGAACTGTTGTATTACTATTGGTATACTTATATAATTTGGTGCTTTAGTAACAACATTTAATGAGATTAGAAATTATTTTTCCTTTTCATTTTCTTTTTCCTTTTCAAAAATAGTTTCATCAGAGTCCCTTTCTACTGTCAACCAGCAAGAAGAAACGGGTCAGTAAACAATGCACATTGATGCGTCTTCCATTTGCGAGGTAATTGCTTCAAACGTGGTTAAATACTGTCCTTTTCAGTTTAGCCATACTGAAGGGTATTACGTGGGGGTTTTAAATTTAATTTCTGTGATAATTAATGAAGTTAGGCACCTGTTTCTTTGTGTTTATTTTCTTTTTATTAGGTTGTCTTTTTTTTTTTAATAGATTTGCAGTTCTTCCTATACATTATATATAAATTCTTTGTGCATTATCTTTTACTCTTTGACTTGCCTCGTCAGTCCCAATGGCGTCTTTAGATGAACAGAAGTTCTTTATAAAAATCTAATGTATGTATCTGTATATCTTCATCTGCTTATCCCCCCATGGTTACTACTTTCTGTGGCCTTTTAGAAAATCTTCACCAGTTGGAATGCCATGAGGCATTCTCTTACATTTTCTTTTAAAAGCTTAATTATACTGTGACGAATATAAATGAATCAATCCATAGCAAGCTTTAGCATTTTCCCTTTTACATTTAGATCTTCAGTCTACCTAGAATTTGGGGTATGTTGTAAGGGAAGGGTCATAATTTGTTTCATATGAAAATCCTGTTGACTTTGTATGACTGGATGTGTGTATTGATCTGTTTCTGAACTCACTGTCCTAGTACATGAGTTGTTTTGTCGGTACTACACCATCTTAATTACTAGCTTTATCAGGAGTCAAGATTTGATAGTGTGGGCCTCCATTGTATTTATTTATGTGTTTATTCTTGAATATTATCTTGACTCTTTTGGCCTCTTTGCATTTCCAAGTGAATTTTATACTCAACTTGCCAGTTTATACACACACGCACTTAAACACACACACACACGCGCACACACACACACACACACACACACACTCTCTCTTTTGGAATTTTGATTAGGATTACGTGTAATTCAGTTTGAGGAAAATGGACACTAAATAAAATTGAGTGTTCTATCTGTGAACATGGTATATCATCATTTATTTAGATATTATGTATTTTCTCTCAGTTTTGTAATTTCTTGAATAGTTATTCCACATCTTAGATGTTTTCTACTTATTAGATATTTAGTGGTATTCTGAATCTTATTGTTTTAGAATTTCATTTCCTTCTTGATGCTAGTATATAGAAATAACAGCTAATTTTTGAATATTGACCTTGTTTCCAGTGACCTTGCTATTAATTTTAATAGTTAATCTGTAGGTTTTTTTTTTTCTATGAGTATAATTTTATTATTTACAAATAGGGACAGTTTGTCCTTCTCCCCTTCAGTTTGTAGGCCTTTAATTTTTTGCTTATCTTGTTGCAGTGACTTTTTGTTCAATAATTAATAAAAGTACTAATGGTGGACATTCTTACTATGTTCCCATTATTTAATATGTTTGCTTTCGCGTTTTTTTTTTTTAAAGATTTTATTTATTTATTTGACAGAGATCACAATTAGGCAGAGAGGCAGGCAGATAGAGAGAGAGAGAGGAGGAAGCAGGCTCTCCGCCACGCAAAGAGCCCGATATGGGGCTTGATCCCAGGACTCCGGGATCATGACCTGAGCTGAAGGCAGAGGCTTTAACCCACTGAGCCACCCAGGCACCCCATGCTTATAGATTCTCCTTAACAGCTAAAAAGTTCCTTTGCACTCCTGATTCTCATGAATGGCTTTTTAATTTTATCAAATGCTTTTTTATGTCATTATCAAAAATATATTTGATATTTTCTTTTTTTCTATTAATGTAATATTTTCTTTTTTTCTATTAGTGTAATTTTAGTATTTTTTTTATTAATGTAATGAATTTTAAGGATTGATATTTGAATGTTAAATCACCATTACAATTCTCCAATGAACTGCTCCTGATGATACATCCTTTTGCTATATCACTAAATTTTACTTGGCTAATTTTTCAAAGGATTTTTCCTTGTATGCTAATAATAAAGATGCTTTATATTTCTTTTTTGTAATAATTTTTCAATTTCTGGTATTTATATTATGCTGGTTATGGTAAGTGAATTGATAGTGCACTAATTTTTTTGTTTTCTCTAAGTATTTATGTATTTTTTTTTTTTTTTCCTTTTAATGTTTGGGAGAAGTTATCTGGGACCTCCAGTTTTCTTGTGGAAAGGTTTTGATAACATCTTATTTTAATAGATACAGGAATAATCAGATTTCTATTTTTTCTTATGTCAATTTCGTTAATTTTTCATAAAGTTTGTCCATTTTATCTAAAATACCAAATTATTGGCATATAGTTGTTCATAATAGCTCTAGTTACATGTTTAATGTTTGTAGGGTATATAGTAATGTTCTCTATTTCTTTCTTAATATTGACTATTTGTGTTTTATAAATTTTTTCTTGATTAGTTTTACTCTAAGGATTTATCAATTTTATTTATCTTTGCTAAATGAATTGTCTTTTGAGCTATGTTGGTCTTTCTTTTTAGTATATTTATTTCCTGTTGCATTTAGTCTGCTCCTTATTATTTCTTTTCTTCTTACTGTTTTGCTTTTTCTTTTTTAATTTATTTTTATTCTTTTGTATCAATTTAAAACTTTTATTATTACTGTTTTTGTTTCTTGAGCTAGTTTAGATTATTAATTTTCAGACTTTCTTTTAAAAAATATGCATTTAAGGCTTTTATGTAAGTACTGCTTTAGCTGCACCCCACAATTTTTGGTATGTCATATCCTTTTTATCGTAAACTTCAAGAATATTTTTTATTCTCTATTCTGATATGTCCTTTAACCCATGGATCATTAACAAGCATATTAAATTTCTGATCACCTGGGTACTTTTTCTCTAATTACTTTTTGTGTTTGATTTCTAGCTGATTTCCATTATAGTTACAAAACATAGATCAAATGATTTTAGTCTTTTGAAATATATTAACACTTGCTTTAAGGACACAACTTGGTCTAATTTGATAAATATTTTGGGTGCACATAAAAAAAGGTATATTTTGTGGTTGCTAGATGCAGTTTTGTCAAGTTTATTGATTATATTGTTCAGAACTTCCCTATCTTCTTGCTTCTCTTGTCTGTTCTATCAGCTCCCGAGAGAAATGCATTAAAGTCTCCCACTCTGATTATGGATTCATCTATTTCTCCTCTTAGTTTTGTCTGTTTTTGTGTTACGTATTTTTAAGTTGTTAGTAGCTGCATATAAGTTTAGGATTGATTTGTTTTCCTGATGACTTGTTTATCAGTATGAATTATTTCTAGAAACGATTCTTGCCTTAAAGTCTGCTTGTCTGATAAAACATTTCCCTGCTTTATCTTTTTCTGTAACTTTACTTTCAAACTGTTATATTTAAAATGCATAGAAGTTCTTTTTTTTTAAAAAAGGAAGAATTCACTGTAACATCTCTTTTAATTAGAATATTTAGTATATTTGCATTTAATATCATTGACAATATAATTGGATTTATATCTGCCATCTAGCTATTTTCTATTTGAGCAACTTGTTTTATATTCTTTATTCTCTAAATAAAATACTTACCATTATTTAATGTTTTTATCTGTTAACTTGTTTTCTTCTACTCTTCATACTCTGGTGATAGCAACATTCATCCTTAGATATTTTTAACTCTTTAATACCATACATACATATATTTTAATCCCACAAATCACTACTTTCATTGTTTTGTGTGGTCAAGATTCATTTAAATTACCTACATATTTAACTTTTCTATTTTTTCATATTGCTTCCTACATTTTTTTAAATAAAGATTTTATTTATTTGAAAGAGAGTAAGAGAGAGAGAGCACAAGAAGGGGGACAGTCAGGGTACAGTCAGAGGGAGAAGCAGACTCTCTGCTGAGCAAGGAGCCCAACACAATGCCGGGCTCCATCCCAGGACTCCAGGATCATGACTGAGCAGAAGGCAGATGCTTATCTGACTGAACCCCCCATCTGACTGAACCCCCCCAAGTGCCCCACTTCCTGCATTTTTTAATTACATTACCATTCACAGTTGTTTCCACCTGTTTTATTAAAGTAGAATTCGTAAGTAAGCTTCCTTCATTTTGATATTCCTTTTTAAAATAATTTTCCTTCTGGGGCGCCTGGATGGCTCAGTGGGTTAAGCCGCTGCCTTCAGCTCAGGTCATGATCTCAGGGTCCTGGGATCGAGTCCCGCATCGGGCTCTCTGCTCAGCAGGGAGCCTGCTTCCCTCTCTCTCTCTGCCTGCCTCTCCATCTACTTGTGATTTCTCTCTGTCAAATAAATACATAAAATCTTTAAAAAAAAAAATTTCCTTCTGCTGAAAGAAATTCTTCATCATTTCTTTCAGTGCAGGTCCTGGCGGTGCATTCATTCATCTTTTGTTTTTCTAGGAACATATTTATTTCATCTTCATTATGAAGAGTATGTTTGCAATTATAAAATTTGATGTTGGGAATTACTTATCAGCAATTTAAAGATATTATTTTATTGTCTGTAACTTCTGTCTTTTCTTTTGAAAAAGTTAGCACCTTTTTTTGCAAGTTGAAGAGACATTCATTTCTATTCTGATTTGCTCAGTGTTTTTATAATGAATTTGTATTGAATTTTATAAAATTTTTCTTCTGTATCTGGGGAGAGAATCATGACTTTTCCCCTTTATATCTGGTTTCTTCAATGTTTTTTCTGTTTTTCTTCTATTTCATATTTCACTGGTGTCTGCTCTTTATTATTTCCTTTATTCTTTTTTTTTAAAGATTTTATTTATTTGACAGAGAGAGGGGGCAGCAGGCTCCCTGGTGAGCAGAGAGCCTGATGCAGGACTCCATCCCAGGACCCTGGGATCATGACCTGAGCCGAAGGCAGAGGCTTAACCCACTGAGCCACCCAGGCGCCTCTATTTCCTTTATTCTTAAAAATTGAGATATACTTCACCTGTTTGGTAATGTGGTGACTTCAATTTGTGTTAAACCAAATTTATATCTCTCAGATAAATTCCACTTGGTTGTGGTGTATTATTCTTATTATATATTAATGGATGTGATGATAACTTTAAATTTTTTATCTGTGTTTATAAGGGATAGGTCTATAATCTTACTATATCTTTGATGAGTTGGGTTTTTTTTTTTTTTTTTTAGGTTTTATTTTTGTGAGACACAGAGAGAGAGAGTGTGTGTGTATGTGTGTGTGCGTGCACGAGCGGGTGGGAGGGGCAGAGGGATAAGCAGACTCCCAGCTGAGCAGGGAGCTCAACATGGGACTCCATCCCAGGACCCCCCGGGAAATGACCTTAGCTCAAGGCAGACGCCCAACTGACTAAGCCACCCAAGCACCCACTCCCTCTTTGAGTTTTAAAAGGAGTTGTGCTAGCTTTGTAGAACAAAAGAAGTATTCCCCCTTGACGCATTTTTTGAAAGAGTTTGTACAACTGGTATTTCTTTCTTGTGTGTTTGAAAGAATTAACAAGAAAAAAATGTGGACCTGAGTTTTTAATTATTAATTTGATTTCTTAAATAAATACAGGGCTTTTTAGATTTTCTCTTTCTTTTCAGTCAATATAGAAAATATTTGTTTTTCCAGAAAATCATCCATTTCTTGCAGTCATGTTTATTGGTATATAAAGTTAATATGCCCTTATTATTCTTATGCCTGTCACATCTGTAGTGAGGTTCTTTTTCTCATCCCCAATAGTGGTAATTTGCATCTCCTTTTTTTAAAAATTTATCAAGATAGCTATAGTATTGTCAGTTTCTGTTTCATTTCATCTTTCATTGGTGTCTGCTCTTTATTTCCTTCCACTTATTTTTTAAATTTGAGGCATAATTCACATAACAAAATTTGTCATAACATGAAGTGCATCTTTTTAAAGTGTACAGTGGATTTTAATATAATCATAAAATTTTACAGTCCTCACCACTAATTCCAGAATATTTCCATCACTTCAGAAAGAAAGCCTATGTTCATTTGCAGTCACTTCCCATTCTCTTCTTCTCCATCCCTTGGCAGTCACTAATCTGTTCTCTGTCTCTGTGAGTTTCCCTATTTTGGACATTCTGTATGAATGGAATCACACAATATGTGGCCTTTTGTGTATGGTTTCCTTCACTTAGCATAACATTTTCAAGTTTCATCCATTTTGTAGCACGTATTAGCACTTAATTCCTTCATATGACTGGATAATTTTCTCATTTGCCTGTACCATATTTTGCTTATCCATTCATTGGTTAATTAACATTTGTGCTATTTTACTTCTGACTATTATGAGTAATGGTGCTGTGAACATTCGTGTACAAGCTTTTGTGTGGACATAGTTTTCAGTTTATGCCTACAAGTAGAGTTGCGGAGTCATAGAACTGTATGTTTAACTTTGGGAGGAACCACCAAATTGTTTTCCAAAGCTGTTGCATTGTTTTATATTTCCATCAGCAAAGTGTTAGGGTCCTGCATCCTCACCAATACTTGTTACTATCTACCCTTTTGATTATAGCCATCTCGTTGTATGAAGTGGTGTTTCATTGTGGTTTTGATTTGGATTTCCCTGATGATTAAAGATAGTGAGAGTACTTTCATGCTCAATATCTTCATATTGAGCATATTTTCCTGAGCATTTTATATCAGGAGCATTCTCTTTTGATTATCTTTTTCTCTAGAGTTTGAACACTTTTTCCTATCGCTTTATATTTTGAATAATATTGGATGTGTCCTGGATTTATTGTGAGTGTATGTTGTAGAAAGTCTGAATTCAGGTGTGTTCCTCCAAGTTTAGTGTTTTTATTTAATTTGTTAATTTAATTTAATTATCTAATTTGTTATTTATTTATTTAAATATTTCTATTTTATTATTTTTTTTTAATTTAAGATTTTATCTATTGATTTGACACAGAGAGTGACAAAGGGAAAGGAGCAGAGAGAAAGGGAGAAGCAGACTCCATGCTGAGCAGGGATCCCTATGCAGAGTTTGATCCCAGTACCCTGAGATCATGACCTGAGCCACCCAGTCACCCCTGATGTTTTTATCTTAGTAGGCAGTTGCCTTGTCTGAACTCAAGCTTTTTATTTCCCTGTAAGGGGCAACATATAAAATCTCATTTTGGGTTTTTTATCCTTAGCTGGGTTGGTTGGAATCTTCCTCCCATATATGTGGTCTATGGGTCAGCCAGAGATTGGGGGAGTGGTGGGGGAGTTTACACACAAAATTTGGGGTTCCCATCTCTACCTCTCCTGTTATTTCCTCCATCAAACACACTTCTGCAGCTGTTTTTGTTTGTTTGTTTTAAGATTTTATTTATTTATTTGACAGACAGAGATCACAAGTAGGCAGGGAAGTAGGAAGAGAGAGAGAGGAAGGGGAGCAACCTCCATGCTGAGCAGAGAGCCCGATGCGGGGCTCGATCCCAGAACCCTGGGATCGTGACCTGAGCCGAAGGCAGAGGCTTTAACCCACTGAGCCACCCAGGTGCCCCCTGCAGCTGTTTAATTGTCCTGCAGCTGTTTAATTGTCCTTAATTCTTACCTTGAATCAACAAGAATATAGATTTCTAACTTTTTAAAAATGTGGCATGGCTGAGGTTGTAAATTCATCTTTTTTAAAGTATTAACCCCCATCTTTATTATCTGTTTGCTTTTTGTTTACTCTTCAGTTACTTCAGGTAATTTTTAAAAATATTTTATCCAGAATTTATCGTCATTATGTTTGATAGGGTTGATTCAAAAATAGCTATTTGTCCATTACCAGAAACAAAACCTCTCTCCTGTTTATTTTTGTTAATTTGTTTCAAGTGGCAGAGAAATTTCCTCCCAATGGCTATTCTACTAATAGTTGCCTTTAAATTTTTAACAAATATTTGTCAATATTTATTATTATCATTATCAATAATTTTTAAATATCTGAGATATGTTTGGCCTTCATGGCAAAATCTTTAACATTCAGGAATATTAACCCTCATTCTTTGAATTCGAGGTCAGCTTATGTAATTATTTCTATGGGTTTCTATATCTACCCCTCCACCCCCCTTTTAGATTAGAGTAGATTTACCTCCTCTAGGAATAGGGCTTTAGTTTCCATGGATGCCTTTTGGAAACCGCAAACTTTAATTCACATGTAACTTTACATACAATTATACTTGTTTGAAACTAGAGAAAGAGTTTTGGGTATTCCACACAACTAATTGTAAGAAACCTCTAAGTATTATATATGAGTATTTGTAAGTATGTTTGGAGTTTATTCATTTCATTAGTACTATTATCCTAATAGGCCTGATTGGCCTATTAAAAATCCTGATAGGATTTTTTGAGGCTACTGGGGCTATCAGGGTAAGAAGCATTCCTGTTTTATTTCAGGTCCTATGCTATCAGAAACTATCTCTTTCCTACCTATAATTGTCTTAATTAAATATGAAAAGATACCAGAGTGGGTTTGTAGTTGGATCTTAAATAAATGGAATATAAAAAGAACTATCTGTGTAGTTTTCTAAATAATTTTTATAAAATATAAAATTCCTCATTCATTTCCACTTGCCCTTAGAGTTCCATTAACTTCAAATGATGATGATGATGATGATGATGATAAAGAGAAAATGCAACATGATGACAGTATTCTTGCAAAGATACCACCTGATGTTCCCTCTTTGGTATCAACAAGACAACCTTTATCAAGTCAGTATAATTTCAAATTGTTATTTCTTAAAGAAAATAATTATGATATGTGTGGTTTAGATGATTCAGGTGTACTATTTCTATTGTTGATATGCTTCCCAAGGGTGAAATTTTTGAAATTAATTTTGAATATCAGTGTGAAAAAGTCACATTCATCAGACTTCTTCTTGAGGCCCATGGTGTATAAACACTTAATAAATTAGATCTCTTATGTTATAGATCTGCTAAATTCCACTATTTAAAACTGCTGGTAAAAAATTTAATTTTTAAGTAAACGTGCTGACAAATGTCTGATCCACAGCAGTCTAACGCTGTTATTCTGTGAGCAGTTTTTAGAAAGGAGTCAGCCTGAAGAGCTTATCTTGGTATCTTATTAGCTTACAAATTGGAAGATACCATGTATTTATTTAGTTTCATCCTTTTTCCTTTTCATAAACCAAAAAACTAGGGGCCTAAATGGATTTTGTGACTTTTTCAAGACCAGAGCCAAAGCAAAAACTTGAGCCTGTATAATGGTTGAGCCAGAGAAAATTATAACACTTATGTTTTATTTACATGGTTATTTCTAAAATAATAATCCTTCAGGAGAGTCTGGCTGGTGTGTTTACCGTAGATTTGCAGATTGGATTATGGAACTGTAAGTGTATTTCATTTAGAGCTTAGAATTGTTTTTTTCTTTATAAAAATGTATGTGTGTATATATAATTTATATAAACTTTTGATAGTTTACTATCAAAACCTTTCACTAGTAATCCTTATCAGAGTCATCACTGTTATTTGGGTTCATTTACTGGCCTCCTCCCACTTTAGAAATATATATTAATGGCTCTATTGTCAGCTGTACTTGCTGTTAGGACCAAAACAGAGTAAATTCTCAGTATGTATTTTCCACAGATACAAATGTAAAATGTGACTTATGAATATTGTGATCATTCTACTTTATTTTTATCAGTGTAGATTCTAAGTATCTGAACAGAGTACACATTGTCAGAATCCTTTCTGTGAAACAGCTTGATTGCTTTAATCTTATTTGTTTAAAATAAAAAATTCCTCGTCATTGCTTATTTCTGAGTTTTCTTTCCCTTTATTTTATAGAAAGTCATTTCCACTCAGACCAAAATTCCATGAGTTCTCCAATGAGTGAGATGGAAAATGCCCAGCCAGTCAGTCACAGAAAGGAGGAGCTATCTCTCAGTAACGTGACGGAAAGGAAAAAACGTCTGTCATCTCAGGAATCAACTAATCCTTCTGTCGACAGTTCTCATGGGACAGACTTAGATCAACAACACATTTCAAGTCCAGAATTAAATTGGAATACTGAAATAAATGATCATACCAATGCGAAGAATATTAAAATGCAAGGAAATGTGCAGTGCCTTCCTGACTCCTCTGAGTCTACAAGTGAACCTATTGCTGAGGACAGGCCTCCATTTCAGGGCAGTGACGACTTTCCGTTGCAGAAAACTGTGTACGATGCTGACATGGATTTAACTGCTAGTGAAGGAAGCAAAATTATTACAGTTTCAACAGGGACTAGAAATAAAAGCAATAAAAAATCAAATGAATGTGGAACGAAAACGTTCAGAAAAGTAAAAGATTCGAGCTCTGACAAAAAGAGAGAAAGATCAAAGAGACAATTTAAAAATAGTTCAGGTATCAATATTGAGGAAAAGGTTGAAAATGGGCCAGAAAAAAGATCAGTTGTCTTGAATGGCGCAGGGGATTCAGAAAATCCAAATTTTGTTTTCGATACTGAGCAGCTGACTCATTTGAACATACTGAAGAAAGTAACCCTTCCTAATGGCTTTGATCAGGATGACAGACAAAGTATACAGTGTAATAAGAGAAAGAAAAGGATACATGTAACAAATGAACAAGAGGAAGCATATTCTTTCTCCCAAAGTTCAGATAAATTCCTGCAGGAGAATAAATTTGATGTGGGTCAGAGTTCTTTACCTTATCATAAAAGCAAAGCTTCTAGACAGACATTTGTGATTCCTAAGTTAGAAAAAGGTAACTTACTCTCAAATCAAAAGAATAAAGAAACCACTTCTGAGAACCTAGAAGTCACAAGTGAATTTCAAACAGCTGATCTTTCCACCAGAGATAATGAAAGTTTATGTGATTATGAGGCCCAGAATATGTCAGATTTGAAAAAGCATGTCACTGACATGCAGTCTGCCCAGCAAAATGAATCAAAAATAAATGAGAAGCTTAGACGGAAAGTAAATCGGAAGACAGAAGTAATTTCTGAAACAAGCAAAGTATATGGGAATATTGCTAAAGATGTGCATGGCCCAGGAAAATGTGACTTTTCCTTCCAAACCCAGGAGGATAAAGAAACCATCTCTGGAAACCTTAAAGTGTCAGATGAGTTGCAAAAACCTGCTCTTTCCAGCATTGATGATGGAAACCTGTGTGATTGTGAGATCCAAAATGTGTTGGATTTGCAAAAGCAGATCACTGATGTGTACCCAATTCAGCAAAATGAATCAAAAGTTCTTAAGAATCTTAGGCAGAAAGTAAATCGGAAGACAGAAATAATTTCCAAAGTGAATCATTTAGATAATGACAAGTATATGTATTTCCCAGAAAAGGGTAGTTCTTTCTTCCTAGCCCAGAAGGATAAAGTAATGATCCCTGAAAATATAAAAGGCCCAGGTGAATTCCAAACATTTGCCCTTTCTACCAAAGATAGTGGAAGCCTATATGATTATGAGACTCAGAAGGTTCTGGGAGTAGAAAAGCATATCCAAAATATGCAACCTGCTTGTCAAAATGAATCAAAAATAGATAAGAAGCTTAGGCAAAAGGTGTGTCGGAAGACAGAGATCATTTCTAAAATCAACCAAGTATATGAGAATGATAACAAAGGCGTACAAGACCCAGAAAAAGATAACTTACTTTCTCTAACCCAAAAGGAAAAAGAAATTGTCCCTGAAAACCTAGAAGACTCAAGTGAGTTTCAGATAGCTGATAATTCCATCAGAGGTGTTAGGAACTTATGTCATGATGAGATTCAAAACATTTTAGGAGTGAAAAAACATGTAACTGATATGCAACCTACAAAGCAAAATAAATCAAAAATTAATAAGAGGCCCAGGCAGAAGGTAAGTCGGAAGACAGAAATAATTGTGGAAATGAACCAAGTAAATGAGTTTAAAAAAAAAGGCGTATATGACCCAGAAGAAAGTAACTTCTTTTCCCTAACCCAAACAAGTAAAGAAACCATTTCTGAAAACTTAGAGGTCACAAGTGAATTACAAACCGCTTATCTTTCCATCCACAATAGTGGAAATGATTGTGAGACACAGAATGTGTTGGCTTTGAAAAAGCCCGTGACTGAGACACAACCTGCTCAGCAAAATGAATCAAAAATAAATAAGAAACTTAAGCAGAAAATAAATCGGAAGACAGAAATAATTTCTGAAAAGTACCACATACATGGGGGTAATGATAAAGATGAGCATGATCAAGAAAGCTATACAAAAGATCTTGCTTTTCAAGTAAATGTATCTAAACAAAGACTTGAATGTCAAGGTGTCATCAGTGAATACTCTATGGAAATTGATAGTACTGAAAAGGAAAATTATCCAATTTCAAATCCTTATAAACTAATTAAAAAGCATGGGAAAGAATCGTCAGGCAAGGCAAAGATTTTCGCAAAAGGTGAAAACAAATCTATTTCGCAGTTACCAGATTCGTTATACACATCTGTCTTTCTAGAATCAGGTTTAAAATATGTTACTAATGAAGCAGATTCTGGTCCTGGGCGGCACATGGTCCTGCAGGAGAATCAGAAGGAAAGCTCTACAACTCTGAATGAAAAAAGAGATACCCCTTTTGTGGAAGTGGTAAAAGGAGGAGAGTGCAAGAGCAGAAAAGTAAGCAAAACAGCATGTAAATCAAAGAAAAGGAAGACCATCTATGCTTCTTCAGATAGCCATAAGGTAATGCAGGTGATCTCCGACACTGACCAAGAAATATCAGTTCAATCTGGACAAGCTGTAGAGGAAAAAAATTCAGAAAATGAGAGACTTGTCAAAATGAAGCCAGACTTTTACAAAGGGGCATTTAAATCTTTATCTCAGGTATATTCACCTAACATACAAGAATCATCCTTTAAGAGTAAGCATGAGGATTCAGTACTTCTGAGTATTTCCCCTAGTAAAAATCTGATGATAAAAGAAAATTTTGCCCTGGAGAGCTCACCGAGCTTTCAAGTAAGTGCTGATGAACATGAGAAGATGAAAGGGATGAAATTCAACCAGAGAACACAAAAATCAGAAATAGGTAGGTCATTGGCTGAAGTGACCAAGTTTTGAAAGTACTGCCCTTTTTCACTTAACCAGTTAAGTATTTTCTGTTGTAATTGATATTTTTGTGGCGCTAAGGACAGTATTTAACTGTGTAGCCTGAACTGTAGAAACAATATAAAGCAATTTAAAGAAAGTTTAATATTTCTGGAAGATAACAGAGTAGTGTCTTGGGTATTTATAACCTAAAAAACAGATTTGGTCTTTACCACAAAGTTGTCTGATTTGGTGTTTTAGAGGATTAAAAAATAAGTAATACCAAATCCTTTCCTCAGAATACATGTGTCTAAAAATCACAAGAAATACAGTGATGTAGGTAAAATGTAAAAGCACATGTGTACTAACAGATTATGGGGAGTGATTTGGAGAAGAGGAACCTGCAAAGACCTCATGAAATGGGTGGCATTTTAGGCTGTAAAGGATAGGTAGGATTTTTTATCTTTTTATTTAAAGATTTTTTTAATGTATTTGACACAGAGAGAGAGGGAACACAAGCAGAGGGAATGGGAAAGGGAGAAGCAGGCTTCCTGCCGAGCAGGGAGCCCGATGCGGGCCTTGATCCCAAGACCCTGGGATCATGACCTGAGCCGAAGGCAGATGCTGAAAGACTGAGCCCCCCAGGTGCCCCTATCTTTAATGTTTACTTTATGTCTTCCACCAGTTATTAAAAGAACTCATTGCAGAAAATTGGAAGTAGAAAATCAAAAAAATAGGAGGAAAAACAGTTCCCAGAAGAACTACAGTCAGCATCTGGCATGTGCATACAGAGTTGACTCTGGAATTTAAAAGTCTATACCTGAAGTCATGCTATATATAACATTAGTTACCCCATTTTTCCCCCTTTAAACATTGGATCCTAAGGATGGTCCTTCATTATTAGAAATTGTGACATTGGACATTCCCATATCAATCAAAATTTTCTACTGGGAGACTAACAATTGAATATATATGTATATAGAATACTAGAAATGTTTTCCCATTTTACTGAGAAATAATTGACATTGCTGTGTAACTCTAAGGCACGCAGCATGGTGGTTGGCTTTACATGTTCTGTGAAATGGTTACCACGGTAGGTTCGGCTTCCATCCATCATGTCAAATGGATACAGTAAACAGAAAGAAAGAAGAAAAAAAGAAAAGTTTTCTCCCTGTGATTGGAACTCTTAGGGTTTACTCTCTTAACTTTCTTTTTTTTTTTTTTTCTTTTTGGAGAGGGTGGGGTGGGATTGAGGAGCAGAGGGAGAGGGAATCTTAAACAGGCTCCATGCCCAGTGCAGAGCCCAATGCAGGCCTGATTTCACAATCCTGAGATCACAGCCTGAGCCAAAATCAAGAGTCGGATGCCCAACCAACTGAGCCACCCAGGCGCCCCCTCTCCCCTCTTACATACCGCACAGCAGTGTTGGCTATAGTCATCAGGCTGTACCTTGTATCCTTAGTACTTATTTATCTTATAACTGGAAGTTACACCTTTTGACTACCTTCCTCTCTTTCCCCCTCAGTCCACCCTCCACCGCCTCTGGGTAACCACAAGTCTGATCTCTTGCTGGGTTTGGGTTTTGATTTTTTTTTTTTTTTATTCCTGTTGTGAGATCCTACACTATTTGTTTTTCTATGCGTGACTTATTTCACTTAGCATAATTTCCTTCAAGGTCCATATATGTTATCTCAGTTGGTAGGATTTCCTCATTTTTTTATAGCTGAGTAATATGCAAATAATATTAACATACATGCATGCACCCCCCACAACTTTATCCATTCATCTATCAACGGACACTTCGGATCTTTCTGTGTCTTGGCTGTTATCCATAATGCAGCTATGAACATGAGGGTACAGATATCTTTTCAAGTTGGAGAACGCTAGCATTTTGGTGGGTAAGGCTATTCCAGGTAAAAGGAACACAAAAACAAAGGAAGTACAAAAATCTAGACTGACAGTCCATGATAGAAGACTGCTGAGCCGTCTTGCATCTCTGTGTTCTGTGTGGTACTTTTCACGGAGTATGCAATTGATACAAATGTTGAATGAATGTGTAGTAATTTGTAGGATTCTGTGAGTAGAGTTGACCTGTGGAGAATTTTTAGCAGCCTATATGTGATTTCAGAATAAAAATGTTATGGTCTACTTTGGTAGTTTGTTTCAAATTTTAAGTCTATTTTCCCTTCATTGCGGGAAAAAAACTGACTCACAAATAATTTCAGTGCTATCAGTGTAATATTTAAAATTATAACTTGATTATTGCTAAGTTTAAAAATTTGTCACCAGTAATTTGCAAACCACTAAATATCCCATATCTATTTCCATATGAGGAAGTCCCTTTTCTTATGTATAAATATTTGTGAAAATTATTCTTTGCAGGTATTAGAACACTACAGGACTTGACAAATACCAGTTTTCTTTCAAATAACACTGCTAAAGCTGAAAATAAGTCAGAAAATCCGTCCTTAGAATTACCAAGCCGAAAAAGAAGATGTACTCCTCTCGATTTAAAGGAGCCAAATCTCAAAAGGTCAGTATTTCAGTGACACTCAGTCCATCTCAGTGTGATATTATAAACTACATGCTTTTAAAAGAAATTCCTGTCTGAATTAGTATTTGAACACTTTTAAATATCAATATATTTTTGATATAATAGTACAGTATGATATGGGTAAGAGTCAAAGAAATGTCTTCTTTTATTCTTTGAATAGACTTTGTAAAAAAAAAAAAAAAAACAAACAAAAAAACCTGTTGCTTATGATTTGCAAATCACTATTTCCATGTCTGTTATTTTCATTTGTGTTCTACCTTATTCCCTAGAGGAATTCCAAGTGGCTTATTTATTCTTTAGCCTTATAGAATAATAGTCTTTTTCTTTCATTTTTTAAAATTTCAAACATAAGGCATGTGGGTGGCTGTTACAGTTAAGCGCCCAACTCTTGATTTTGGCTCAGGTCACGATCTCAGGGTCGTGAGATCAAGCTCTGACTTGGGCTCCGTGCTCAACAGGGACTCGGCTTGAGATTCTCTCTCTCCCTCTCTGCCCTACCCACCCTCATTCGTGCACATGTTGTTTCACTCTCGCTCTCTCGCTCTGTCTCTAAATAGGGGCACGTGAGTGGCTCAGTTGGTTAAGCATCTACCTTCAGCTCAGGTCATGATCCCAGGTCCTGGGATCTTTGCTTAGTGAGGAGCTTGCTTCTCTCTATGCCTACCCTGCTCTCTCCATCTCTATGTCAAATAACTAAATAAATAAATCTTTTAAAAAATATATAAAACATACCCCAACAAAGGGAAGCTAGTACTCCCTGTACTTATCCACCATTCTTCAGCTTTAATTGTTATCAGTATTTTGCCTTATTTATTTCATCTATCCTTTTTTGTTGTAGTATTTTTAAAGCAAATTCCTAATACTAGGTCATTTAATCCCCAAAACACTTCTGTATATATCTCTTTTAAAAAAGGAACTTTTAACAAACTAGATAACAATGATCACAGCAACTATCTATAGGAATTAGCAGCAATTTCTTACTGTCATCTAACAGCCAATCCCTATTCAAATTCCCTTAATTATCTCAAAAAATATCCAAACGCCTTTTACATGTGTTTTGTGGAAAATCTCACTTTTTTAAAAGGATAAATAAAGTAGCCTATTTTGCAGAACCCAATCACATTCGGGATCATATTTTCAAAAAGATAGAGAAAACTATCCTTAAATTTTCTCATCCTTTGCAATGTTTCTGTATTTGCTGCTTTTATAAAATGAAAGGCATTGATGGTTCTCACAGGTATTTTGAAACAATAACAGGTGTGGAACAAAAGCGCTTGTTCACTGCTGGTGGGAAAGGCAAAGGGTACAGCTGTTTTGCAAGACAGCTTGGTGGTTTCTTAGAAAACTTAATGTATACTCTTTCTGTATGATCCTGCAATCACACTCCTTGGTATTTACCCAAAGGGGTTGAAAACTTATGTCCACACAAAAATCTGCACATGGATATTTATGGCAGCTTTGTTCACATTGCCAAAACTAGGAAGCAATCAAGATGTCCTTCAGTAGGTAAATGGAAGAATAAGCTATGGTATATCTAGACAGTGGAATATTACCCAGTGCTAAAAAGAAATGAGGTATCAAGCCATAAAAAGACAAGGAAGAGCCATAAATGCATTTTACTAAGTGAAAGAAGTCAATCTGAGAAGGCTACTTACTGTATAATTCCCACTATATGACATTCTTGAAGATGCAAAGCTATGAAGACAGTAAAAAAAAGATCAGTGGTTGTCAGGGATGGGGGGTGGGGAGACAGATGAACAGGGGGAACACAGGATTTTTAGGGCACTGAAAATACTCTGTATGATACTCTAATGGTAGATATCATTATATGTTTGTCCAAACCCTTAATATGTATAACACCAAAAGGGAACCCTAAGATAGACTGTAGGTTTCAACTAACATTATGATATGTTAGTGCAGATTCGTCATTGATAAGGTATATACAATGTTTATGAGTAATGTTAACAGTGGGGACAGCTGTGCATAGGTAAGTGCCCTAGGGCATATGGGAAATCTCTACCTTTCTCTCAATATTATTATAAACCTAAAACTGCTCTAAAAAAATAAAGTCTTAAAAAAAAAACCAATAATCAATACATTGTAGCAATACAAGGGAGGGTAAAAGTAAAAAAGAATCAAGCAGTTTTTTTAAAAAAAAAAACAATTTAGTCAAGCTATAATTTCACATACCATGCATTTCATCATTTTAAAGTGTACAATTCAGTGTTTTTTAGTATATTCATAGATATGCATACCGTCATCACAATAAATTTTAGAACATTTCTTTACCCCCAGCCCTAGGCAACCATTCACCTACCTCATATCTCAATAGGTTTCCCTGTTCTGGATTTTTTATGTGAATGGAAACGTGTAATATGTGGTCTTTGTGACTCGCTTCTTGCGCTTAGCATGTTTCTGGGTTTATCCCTTGTCATACTATGTCATAGTATTTGTCAGTATTTCATTTTTTTTAGGACTGAATAATATTCTGTCATATACCACATTTTGTTTATCCACTTATTGACAGACATTTGGTTGTTTCCATCTTTTGGTTATTATGAATAATGCTGCTATAAATATCATTTGAAAGTCTTGAAATATGTGTCTCCATATGTTTTCTTTCTCTTGGATATATGCCTACTGGTAGAATTCCTGAGTCATGTAGTAACTCTGTTTAATCATTTGAGGAATTGCTAGACTGTTTTCCGAAGCTGCCGCACCATTTTATATCACCACCAATGATGTATGGGGGTTCTGATTTCTCCCATTTCCTTGCCAACAAACTTCTGTCATTTGGCTTTTTGATGATTCTAACCATAGTAGTGGGCATAAAGTCATATCGTATTAAGGTTTTGATTTGTATATGTGTTTCTCTGTTGACTGATGATACTGAGTGTGTTTTTATGTCCCTTTTGGCCACTTCTTTATCTTCGTCAAAGAAAAGTCTAATCAGGGTCACCTGGGTGGCTCAGTCAGTTAGGTGTCCCATTCTTTTTTTTCTCTAGAGCTGTAGCATGCACCACATAGATTAGCTGTTTATATTATTAAACTTAATAATTAACATGAATTCTCAAATATCTACACTGAACACAAATAAACTAGAGGGTGAAATTATTCACATTACAGAAAATTATTGGGTTATATAAAAAGGCCACAGTACCTCAATATCATTTTTGGCAGAGGGAAAAATTAAACATGCAATTATTCCAAGTGCTGTGGATTGAGTATCACGCACAATTTAAGATGAAGCACATCCGAAGTTGTAATTACAGAAAAGTAGTTTCCTTGCTCTTTTTTCCTCCACTTGATTTTTTTTATTTGGGTTTAATTTCAGAGGTAGAGTTCAATGATTCATCAGTCTTATATACCCAGTGCCCATTACATCACTTCTGCTCCTCAATGACCATCACCCAGTTACACCATACCCCCACCCCTCCAGCAACCCTCAGTTTGTTTCCTGTGATTAAAGGTCTCTTATGGTTTGTCTCCATCTCTGATTTCATCTCGTTTTATTTTTCCCTCCCTTCCCCTATGATCCTCTGTTTTGTTTCTTAAATTCCACAAATGAGTGAGATCATATAATAATTCTCTTGATCTCAACTCAGGTCATGATCTCAGGGTTGTGAGTTCAAGTCCTACACTGGGCTTCATGCTGGCAAGCAGCCTACTTTTAAAAAATTTAAAAGAAAAAAGAAAAGTCTATTGAGATCTTTTCCCCTTTTTTCAATTGAGTTGTCTTTTTTTTTTTTTAGTTGCAAGTTAAACTTTCTTTTTTTTTTTTTTTTAAAGATTTTATTTATTTATTTGACAGAGAGAAATCACAAGTAGATGGAGAGGCAGGCAGAGAGAGAGAGGGAAGCAGGCTCCCTGCCGAGCAGAGAGCCCGATGCGGGACTCGATCCCAGAACCCTGAGATCATGACCTGAGCCGAAGGCAGCGGCTTAACCCACTGAGCCACCCAGGCGCCCCTAAACTTTCTTATTTTAAACTAATTTTAAACTTATCAAAGAGTTATAAAAATAGTACAAAGTTTCCTTCCCCTGCTTTCCCTAATTTTAACACCTGATCCACAGTACAATGATCAAAATTAGAAAGTTAGCATCGGTACACTACTATCAACTAAACCCTCCTGAATGTCCATTAACATCCTTTGCTGTTTTAGATAGAGTGCTGTCCAGGATCCCACCCTCTTTCTCCTTAGCCGCCTCCAGCCTGTGACGGTTCCTCATTCCTTCCTTTCCTGTTATGACTTTCACACTTTTGAAGACTATTGGTCAGTTATTTTGTAGACTGTCCCTCAGTTTGGTTTGTCTGATGTTTTCTCATGATTACAATGCAGTTAAGCATTTTGGCAAGAATTCTGCAGAAATTATATGTCCTTTTCGTTGCATCAGTTAGGGGGTTTGTCCTGTCAGTATGTCTCAGTAATGTTAACTCTGATCAGTTGATTGCAGTGGTGTCTGCTGGGTTTTTTTCACTAAAATTTCTTTTAAAAAAAAATTTTTTTTTATTATTTATCTGTCAGAAAGAGAGAGATCACAAGTAGGCAGAGAGGCAGGCAGAGAGAGAGGGGGAAGCAGGCTCCCTGCTGAGCAGAGAGCCTGATGCAGGGCTCGATCCTAGGACCCTGAGAATCATGACCTGAGCCGAAGGCAGAGGCTTAACCCACTGAGCCACCCAGGTGCCCCTCACTATAAATTTCTTATCTCTGTTTCTGTGGGCCAGGAATCTGGACTAGAGCACTGAATTAGGTGCTCTACTTAATGTCTCACAAAACTAATTATTAAGATGTGGGAGAATCTGCTCTCAGGGTCATGATGTATGATAATAGGTTTTCTTTTCTTTTTCTTTCTTTCTTTCTTTTTTTTTTTTTGAAGATTTTATTTATTTGACAGAGAGCACAAGTAGGCAGAGAAGCAGGCAGAGAGAGAGGAAGAGAAGCAGGCTCCCTGCTGTGCAGAGGGCCCGATGTGGGGCTCCATCCCAGGACCCTGACCTGAGCCGAAGGCACAGGCCTTAAGCCACTGAGCCACCCAGGTGCCCCAATAATAGGTTTTCTAATATTGAACCAAGCTTGCATTCCTGGAATAAATCTCACTTGGTCATGGTATATGTTTTTTTATAATGTACTATTGGATTTGCTTTTGTAACTATGCTATGAGTACTTGAGAAGAATATGTACCCTCTTTTATCAGAGTATAGAGTTTGACATATATTCATAAGATTATATCCCCTCCTTTAGATCTTGTATCTCCTTATTTTTTTGTCCACTTTGTCTGTCTTGCACTGACATAATTGAATATCAGAATCTCTTACTATTGTGTTCCTTTCTGTCTCCGTGCATCTCCTGTAGTTTTTGCTTCATAAAGGTAGTTGCTCTGCTGTTTGGTACATAAATATCTTAATTACTATATACTCCTATGGTAATAGTAGTGATTACTATATATATTACCATATTATCATTGTAGATTAGGACTTTTACTATTAAAAATGGCCCCCTTTGTCATATTCAGTGCTTTGGGACTTAAAAGATAAAGACTTTAAAAAATACATTTGTATTACTTTCTTGTTAACTTCTTCCACCCCTATCCTCAATGCCTAAGGTGATCATTCTATAACACATCGCAAGCAGCGTGCTTCAGGATCTCTTCTCACTCGGGGTCTATCAGAAGCTGTGATGTATCTGCTGGATTCCATCCAGAAATTAAAAAAAAAAAAAAATTCAAGGTAGCTGGGTTGTCCTCATTCTTGGTATTTTTACTAATTTCATTGTGATACTTGCTTTTAAAAACTTTACCAACTAAACCATTTAGCAAGTAATCTGTACACCCAACGGATCACTAAAATAGAATACTATTTCATTACAGCATTTATCTAAATACAGCTATATTTAGAGCTGTATTTAGAGTAGGTAGCTCTTCTAAAAGAATTAATTAAACCCTATCTAATTACCCAAGGCAATGGTATCATTGGCTCTGGAGAGGAGTACAGAGGAGGGAAAGAGATCTCACTAGCTATCTAAGCATTTATACCTTTGTAATTGAGGACCATGTGTATGTTGTGTCATCTAAAAAACATGTATTATGTAGAGAATAAATACAGCTCCACTTCTTCCAAGATGATATATCCGATGCATGATCAAACTAAAAATAAAATGAAATTACTAGGTAAAATATTAAAAAGCAAAAGCCAAAGCAAAACTAAGCTAAAAGCTAAACCAAAAACTCCCTTGAACATATCTATTAGCTAGACAAGAAGAAAGCAAGCTCCCATCAGAGCCTGAAGGAGAGCAGGAACCCAGAGAGGTAGGTAGACTCAGACTGGCTTTTGCCCGAACATATTTACCAAACTAGGTGAACCTAAGTGTTGGATTTACAGCGTTATGGGGGTGGGGACAGAAGGCATATCCTCGGGTTTAGCTAAAATGAAAAAACTAATAGTAGATCACCTTTAATAAAGTTGAGCTACTCTCAGTAGGAGAGCAAACTAAAAATAACCTTCCCACCAGCTTTCTTAAGCCTCAGGAAATAACTCTAGTACTGAACTGAGGAGGAAAAAAATCTTCTGAGAATTTGTAACCAGAATCAGACTCTAGTGCATTGCAGCTGGAATTCACAATATCTGGAAGTCACAGAAAACCTCAAGCTGAGGATTTAGTATTAGTCCATGACTTGTAGTGCCCCCTGTCGTCCGTCAGAAGCAAATGCACATATTTTCCAGCACGTTCCCTCGTCTCAGTCCTCAACAATTTTCCAAGGGAAATAAACAGTCAGCTCACCCTAAACACTACATACACAAGGGAATGAGGTACCAGCAGAAACAACTGACAGCAGAATTCGATACAGAATGTAAAATAAGAATGTTTAATGTTTCAATGGAGGAGAGACTTGGAAGTGAGTAAATATGTTGGAAAAAACACCTTTAATGTGAAGACAAGCAAGGAAGAGATGAACACAGTTCAGGATAGTAATTACTTCTTGGGGGACGACAGGATGTGATTAGACAGGGACACACCGGAGGCTTCTGAGGTGTGGTAACATTTTCTTTCTTAACCTGGGTGGTATGTATGTCAACATTTATTTATTGTTTTAAGTTGTACATTTTCATATGTTCTTCTATGTATGGTGAGATTCACAGTAAAAAGGAAATACATGCAAACAGGTAATGTGTGAAATCTAAGTTGGTCAATTTTTCTTAAACCTAATTTTATAATTCCTACTATAGAGTATTCCAGACATATGATGCAGGAGTTTTCTTCTCCATGCTTCATAGCGAAAGCATCAGCTTCAAATTGTTAATATTGTTCATCTTCTGTTTTTTGTTTTTTTTTTTCTTTTTTACTTTGCAGGAAGATGAGAAGATGAGGTGAACTTATGAATTCTGGGTTTTTTTAAAATTCTTAAACCATACCAAGTCAAAACAGGGATATAACAAGGATCCAAAAGATGAAATGCGTGATGAAGGATTCCCCCCTTTACCTTTCCATGAGTATTAATTTATCTATTCTTATGTTTACATATATGTGTGTAAAATAGCTATTTTGTAATATTAAACTTCTAAAATCGTTTTGGTCATCCTATGACTTACATTCCTGTTTTTGTAAACTTCTTCAACCTAACAGCCTTTAACTAAGCAAAAGCTGTTAACCTTTTAACCAAATAAAATGTGTTGTAAATATTTTTGCATTGTTTATCTTGTTGCATAACAAGCTATCTTGTTTTGTTTTATTTTTAAAACCATCCAATATATTTGATCACCTAGATTTTAAAAGTTGCCTTCTGCCTTGGCCAGTTTTCTGTCTCCATTCTTAGACTCTCAGTTTTACCTGTTAGATGTCAGTTTCTGTATTTTTTCCATTCTGTGTAATCTGATGACTTGGCTGAGGGGCTTAATATTTCAGGTTCTTTTAAATTTGGTTTTTATAACTATTTTAAAGAACCCTTACTATACTAGTAGTAGAAAGTAATAAAAACTTTGAATGTCTGAGATCAGTGAACTTAGCTTATTGTATTCAAGGGCAAGTCAAATTCTATTCTGCCTGGATGGAAAAGCTTGCTTAGAGAATAATTGACAAATAAAAGGGCGGACTCAGTGTTTTTAACAAACACTTCAGATCATTCTGGGGCAGACTGTCCTGGGACCAAACTCGAGGAACTGCTGTGGGAATACAGAGTCCCACAGAACTTACTCATAACAATGCCCGTTGAATGGAGGCCTTATTAAAGGAATAGTTTACACAATGGTTAAGAGCTTGGCACCCTGACAGTCTTTGTTCTCTTTCCTATACACCTATTACTTGGAGACTATGGACCTCCTAGAGTCAGTCTCCAGTATTATATTTTTGTCCCTCCTGCTTATTTCTATTCTTCCTCCTTTCAATGAGATTTTTCTTTTTTTTTTTTCCCTTCCCATGTAAATTATTTTTCAGTTTATGTAGTCAAATTTATTAACCTTTTATTGCTGGTGGAATTTGGTAACAATAAAGAATTTTCCTTTTTCCAGATTATAAAGACAGTTACCCATGGTTTCATTTTGTTTTACATTTGAATTTCTGATTCATGTGGTTTTCTTTCTACCGTAATAGATATGAATGCAATCTTGACCTTTTCCCAAATGACTCCCCCATTAATGAGAAGGTCCATGTTTTCCAGTACTGATTTGAAATGCCACCCTTTTTTATGTTGTATTTCCATGTGCACTTAAATTTATTTCTCAGTTTTCTGTTGTATTGGTCTGTGTGTCTGTTTTTGCCCCATTACCGTATCCATTGACTTTAGGGGGGTATCGAGGTTTCCCTCCTAGAGCTTTTACATATTTCTTAATAAATTTACATCTAAGTATTTTATTTTTTTCTTGGTAATATAAATGGGATCTTTCCTTTGATTCTCTCTTCTAATTATTATTTGCATATATATGTTCAATATTGATTTCTGTATGTTAAATACTGAACATTCATTGTAGTATTTTCTAGATATATGTCCTGAGAACTGTTAACTTTACCTCTTTTTTTTCCCCTTCCAAATCTTATGCATCTCATTGCTTTCTTTTGTCTAATTAATGGTACTGCTGCTTACTACCTTAAGTAAAATGTTAAATCGTAGTATCCTTGTATTGTTCCGATTTTCATGGGAATGCCTCTGGTTTTACCCTAATAAGTAAGATGCTGGGTTTTGAGCTGGTTATGTATAATTTATAATCACATTAAAGTATTGTCTATCAATTATTTCATTGAGTGCTTTTTAAAAAACTCATGAATGAGTGTTGAATTTTTGTCAAGTGACTTTTGGCACAGAGAGAGATTGTATGAGTCAGGTTCCAGCCAAGAGATAGAAACCACAATTATTTTATAAATTGTTAGCCATATAGTACAGAACTAAACAAGAACTGAAAAGGCAGAAGGGATGCCTGGAATGTTACAGAGGAAGGAACTACAGGGGGTACCTTTGGCCCTGGGGGAGCAAAGAGAAAAGGATGGAATTATTGAAACCTAAATGCTTGCAGGAAGAGTTCCAGGACTCTAGGGAAGGTATGCACGGGTTAGTGCTATTTCCCTGACGGGCAGTGACAAGACTGGTCTGAGTGTGGAAACACTGCAGACTGGAACCATCCGTTGCTCTGAAGTCCATTATTCCTGCCAGGGCAGTGAGCCATTTCTGTGATGATGCCAACAGGAACAAGAAGCAAATTTCTTTTTCCTCCTCCATGTTTGCAGCTTACATCTATCTCTTCCTATTGCCAGAGACTAAATGGGAACCTGGCAAAGGAAAAAATGGGCTTTTGCAAAGGCCTGGCCTTAACATAGTGGGGTAAGACGTGTGGATCTGAAGCTGAAACATAATAACTTAATAGTCCGCAAAAAAAGATATGATTATTCTCCTTAGAAGTATTAATATAACAAACTGTATTCCCTGATTTGTTGATACTGAAACATTCTTACTTTTACGGAATAAATTCCACCTTCTAGCACGTGCCAGCCATTCTCTCTCACCTCCAAGCCCACCTCGCCACAATTTACTATGTGCTGCTGGAACTCTACAAATCACGTTTTTGTTTGTTTGTTTGTTTGTTTGTTATTTTTTCTCTTTGCTAGCTGATTTTTAAAACGCCTGTCAATGGGGTGATAGGAAGAGACAAAATCAGGAAAAGGGACAAAGGACGTGCTCCTTCTTGTTCGCGTGCTTTTTCTTTTTTGTTTTTTTAAGATTTTATTTATTTGTTAGAGAGAAAGAGAGAGAGAGTAAGCACAAGCAGACAGAGGCTAGAGGCAGAGGGAGAAGCAGGCTCCCTGCCGAGCAAGGAGCCCGATGTGGGACTCGATCCCAGGATGCTGGGATCATGACCTGAGCCAAAGGCAGCTGCTTAACCAACTGAACCACCCAGGCGTCCCTCGTGTGCTTTTTCTATCAGCGTCCCCTCAGCGATGGTGATTTTCTGGGGCTCAGGAGCTGGTTTGTCACCAGCTGGGTCAGCATTCCTAGAACCGGCCTCATTACGCCCCCATGGATATACCAGCACTACTTGGGCTGGGCCCCTCCCAGGCCTCAGGCCTACCTCCTCAGGGAGCCTCCTTCAGGAGATCTGAGTTCTGACTCCCAGAAGCCCTTTCCTAACTCCCTAGGTATTAAGCAGTGGCTGAGCAGGACCCTCTCCTCAGTCACCAAGACTCTAAGTTCTAATATCCCAGCCTCTTCCTTTTATTACCCTGCTGGTTCCTTTGGTACATTGGTGGAGGGAATGCAAAATGATACAAACTTTATAGAAAAGATTTTGACAATATCCAGCAAATTTACATAAGAATATATGATCATACAACCCAGTAGTCTCACTTTTAGAAAACTATAGTGAAAGTTCTCTTGAAAAAAAAACCCAAAATTTGGGGGGCGTGCCTGGGTGGCTCAGTTGGGTGAGCGTCTGACTGTTGATTTTGGGTCTGTCATGATCTCAGGGTCCTGGGATGAAGGCCCTTGTGAGGTTCCGTGCTTAGCAGGAAGTCTGCGTGGGATTCTCTCTGCCACTACCTGTGCCCCTCCTCCCATTCTTTCTCTCTCACTCTCTAAAACAAATCTTTTTAAAAAAATTTCATGGTAGTATGTTTTGTAACAGCAAAAATGAAAAAAAAGGAACAACCTAAGTAATACCACTAGAGGACAGCTGACTTGAGAACCAACTGAAATGAATGAAAATAACTATCAAGTTGGTGACAGATACCAATTTACAAAAGGTATTTTGAATTTGTATCTTTATTAGGGTATACTCTAAGGGTAAAAAGAACCATGACAAAATCTTAAATTTTCATTTACTAGCCTCATTTTATATATATATAATTATATATATAATATCAGTGCAGCTATTATGAAATAGATCTAATGACAGATTAAAGCAATTGGATTTCAGAAACTTCAGAATCTTTGGTTGCAGAATCAAACTCTGCAATCTTAAATTTTAATTGGAAATACAGTATGGGGTCCCTGGGTGGCTCAGTTGGTTAAGCGACTGCCTTCAGCTCAGGTCATGATCCCAGAGTCCTGGGATCGAGTTCTGCATCAGGCTCCCAGCTCCATGGGGAGTCTGTTTCTCCCTCTGACCTCCCTTCTCATGCTCTCTCGTTCTATCTCTCTCTCTCTCTTTCTCAAATAAATAAATAAATAAAATCTTTAATAATAATTAAATAAAATAAATATAAAATATATTTAATAATATATAATAATAAATATAAAATAAAATAAAAAATATATTAGTGTGAACTCATGCTTTTTGCACTTTTAAAAAAGTTAGGTATTTTCTAGTTCTCTCCACTAAAAATGTCTAGAAACAATGATGACTGACTAGCAACAAGTACTTCTAGCATCTAGACTGGTTTCTAAAGACTACTTCCCATCACAGAGACTAGGGATCTTTGCAGAAATGGCTGATTCCAAGTTTGGGACAGGATATAAATAAGGTGAGACTGGGTTGTCTTGTTTCAGAAAACAAGGACATTATTAAAAATGAATGTGATTTTATCATTTTTTAAGCTCACTTTTTTAGTGCTGAATAATATTCCATTGTTTGGATGTACCACGGTTTATTTATCCATTCAACCACTGAGGGAAATCTTGGTTGTTTCTAAGTTTTGGCAATTATGAATAAAGCTGCTATAAACATCCACATACAGGATTTTGTGTGGACATACCTTTCCAGCTCCTTTGGGTAAATACCAATAAGGATGATAGCTGGATCATATAGTAAGAGTATGTTTGGTTTTACAAGAAACTGCAAACTCTTCCAAAGCATTCTTCCAAACCATTTTGCGTTATCATTCCCATTAGCTTCTGTGCATCTTTGTCAGTATTTGGTGTTGTCAAGGTTCCAGATTTTGACCATTCTGATAGGTGTGTAGTGGTCTCTCGTTTTAATTTTCATTTCCTTGATGACAAGTGTGGAGCATATTTTCATATGCTTATTTGCCATCTATGTCTTTGGTGAAGTGTGTGTGGTCTTTTGCCCATTTTTTAAAAAGATTTTGTTTGTTTGACAGAGAGAGAGAGGGAAAGAAAGCCCACGATCAGGGGGAGCTGCAGAGGGAGAGGGAGAAGCGGGCTTCCCACCAGTCCGTGGGCTGGATGTGGGCCTTGATCCCAGGACATGGGATAATGACCTGAGACGAAGACATACACTTCACCAACTGAGCCACCCAGGTGCCCCTGCCCATTTTTAAAATGAGTTGTTCATTTACTTATTGTTGAGTTTTAAGAGTTCTTTGTATATTTTGGATGATAGTCCTTTGCCAGATAACTTTTTAGTAAATATTTTCTCCCAGTATGTGGCTTGTCTTCCTTGGTCTATTTGTAATGACTCACTTTGAATTGAAAATCTGCTTTGGCATTGTATCTAAGCAATAAATGTTCTCACATCTAAAAAAAATAATAATAATAATGAATGTGACGATATCAAAAGGACATGAGTTCCGATTTGAAGGTGTTTCCATTGGCCTAAGATGGGACAAACTCAACATTGGTATGAAAGATTGTAACATTAAAAACATGTTATACAAAAAAAATCACAAATTTATAATGATACTCCAAAAACAAAGAGAAACATTGGATGCTCTGAAAATTTCTTGAGAAACAAAAAATTTGAGAAAAATTTTTGAGAAACAAAAACATTGGATGCTCTCAAATTTCTAAGAGGAAACAATAAAGATGTATTTTGCCTTTCTGATATTAATTCTATTTGCATGGTCAATAACTCTAGTGAGTGGGGACAGTTCTGTTCAAAAGAATCTCAGCTGAAGCATGCAGAAGGAGTGTTTGAATTAGAAAAATTACCATTTTGCAAACTCCTAATAGAATAACTGCTTCAGACAGTGGCCAGCAACGTATGGTGAAGCCATGAGGTGAGATGTTGATGGAGAAATTCATTATGAAGAGATAACCTTTTAAACCCACCGATCAATTTTAGCAGCATTAAGAAGGAGACAACCAGACCTCATGAGCCTCCTGATGTGCTGCAATGTCAAGTGTATGGCATCACCCATGAAGCCTTCTCATGACCTCTCCCAACCCCAACACAACTGGAATTTAATCAAGGCTTTAGATCGATAGACATGATGTGATTTGAAGTTTGGGCCAGTAGTGAATGACCAGGAAAGAATTCTGATGTACAAAAAGGTGATTTATATCACAAGGACAGAGACCCATGGGCAGAAAGGTGCATCTGCGTGTGAGGAGTGACTATGTTATTTCTAAGTTTGTGGAGGGAGGTGAGGTAACATTAAGTTTTTAAAGAATTTCAGTAGGCTGAAAGCAAGGTCCTACGGAATCTTGAAGATTCAGCTGCTGTCAAGACAAGGTTGCTTGCAATCTTTAATAAAACAAACATTGAACCATGAAGGCCGCCATGATTCCTTGAGGAATGTTGGGCTCTGAGTGTCTTCTGGTATCCACGTACAGTAAGCTGGAAGGAGATTTAACTTAAGCTACATTTCTCTTGCCTTTGTTTTCCTCATTATTTCCCCCCTGAACAGTTTTGACCCTTCAGTCTTTAAGGTTGTTGAGGGTAGAAGGTCTTACCTTCTGTAACTTCTTCCGGCTGAAGATGGGCATAGAGATGTCCCTACCTGTGGGTCAACATTGGTCGGTTGAGGATGTAGCTGTTGTGAATGACAGAGGCGGTCAAATCCAAGGTAGACAGCATATATACGACTCTCCCTGAGTAAAAAGATGATCTGTTGATGTGCAGTTACTGTAGTGATGGAGTCTCAGCACCAAGTGAAAAAAACACTGAAGAACAAAACATGTTAGAATTAAAATGGCTTTAACAAAGAGACAGCCTTAATCGTTGACCATAATCCCCCTCCAAACCAGGAACTTAACCAATCATTGGGAAAGAGGGAAGGATTTTTGTAGAGCCTAACTGAAATACTCGTATCTTCTAGTAGTCCTGTGACATTTTAATGATAACCTGAGGTGTATAAGCAGCATTCTGTTTTAATAATGGCACATTACCTTCTTGTGCTGCTGTTAGGACATCTAAAGCCATTCTATTTTGTAGAACCGCTTTGAGCATTTGTGTGACCTCAGTATTAAGTAAGGAGATGCTACTTTGTGAATCACTGAGAGCTTTTTGGTGTACTTATTAAGAGCTTCCATATGCCAAATTACACTTTCTAGCCCTACAGATGGAACAAAAGTGGATGCCAGATGGTCATACCAATGAAAAACAGATCATGTCCATCTCTGTCTTAAATTGGGAAGATAAGCTGGGGGTAGTGATGGTTTTGGTAACAAACCCATGTGTCCAGGCAAAACCCAAGGTGCAATGACCTATCCACACTACAGGAAGCCAGAGGCATAGGTTAGTTCCACATAACCAGTGGGTTCTGTCTGGGACTAGCCATCTAATTTCAGGTCACCTTATCCAATCAGCAAACCAGTTGGTAACCTGCAGTACAATGGCTTGAGAACAGGTTTCTAAGGACAGCCATCCTGAATCGCATGTGCTATGTGCCCAGGTAGAATGTGTATGACTTTTTTGCCCCTAGAATAAAATTGCCTTTTGACCGAGCTGTCCAATGGTGGGTGTGAGCCATAAGTATGTATCCCAGACTTGGTAAATACCATCCTCAGTACGGCATAAGTAGGGTTTTGTAACTCAGGCACTCATCGGCGGGCATCAGTTTGTCAGCTTGTAAAGTCCGTTAATATTTTAGTAGTTTGAGGGTATGGCATAGTCTGGGTACATCCTAGTACATTCCATGTCATAATGATCATGGGCCAAGAAGAAACCTGATTAGTGATAGATTTATCACAAAACGGTATCATTATATATTATTTCCAAAGTGTAAATATATAGAGAGTGCCAGTCCATGCCTTGTAAAGGAAAAAACCCACTAGAGAAACCCAAATGTACTTGACATGGACAAAACCCCACATATCCAATAAGCTGTTTGATTCTGTAGTTGAGCATAATGCTGTACCCATTTTAGAAAGGAATTGTCCTTTAAGATAGGAGAACAGAGGGTCACCTGGTTGGCTCAGTCAGTTAAGCATCTGCCTTCTGCTCGTATCATGATCCCGGGATCCTGGGATCGAGTCCCGGATCAGGATTCCTGCTTAGGGGGGAGTCTGCTTTTCCTTCTCCCTCTGCTCCTCCCCCTGCCTATACTCGCTGTCTCTGACAAATAATAAATTTTTTTTTTTTTAAAGATAGGTGAACAGAGAACAGACAAAAAGCATACAACTTCATTGTTCCTTGAAGAGGAGTTTGAGATCTTTTACATGTTTGCAGGGGTAAGAAGGCATGTGAGTTTGTTCATGGGTTTCCTGTGAAGGAGGTACAGGTTTTATTCTAGATATGTGAACCCAAGAAGAGTGTCCTGCTAATTTTACTGCATTGGGAGTATATAATATTATCTGATGTGGACCTTTCTCTTTGGGATTTAAGTCCTCCACCATATGTGACTTCCAGTCTTTTAAATAAACCATATCTCCAAGACTTACGTGGGGTAGACTTCCAGTTCTAGTCAAATCAGGTTTGGGGAGCATGCAATCAGGATATGCATTAAGTAACTTACAAATTAAACCAGCCTTGAGTGAATAATTTAATAGATCATATAATCTTCATCTAATAACAAGTCTACTGTAAGAAATGGCTTTCCAGGGGCGCCTGGGTGGCTCAGTGGGTTAAGCCGCTGCCTTTGGCTCAGGTCATGATCTCAGGGTCCTGGGATCGAGTCCCACATCGGGCTCTCTGCTCAGCAGGGAGCCTGCTTCCTCCTCTCTCTCTGCCTGCCTCTGCCTACTTGTGATCTCTGTCTGTCAAATAAATAAATAAAATCTTAAAAAAAAAATTAAAAAAAAAAAGAAATGGCTTTCCATATAATAAAAGAGCTAAGTCTTCGAGGTGGTTTTGGAGCCGTTCTCATTCTGAGAAGTCCTACTGGTAACAGAGTAACCCAATGTTCCTGGGTCCCTGCACCAAGTTTAGTTAGGGGCCCTTTTAAAGGATGATTAGCTTTTCCTGCCTCTCAGAGGATTGTGGATGCCAGGCTGAAGGTAAAAAATATTTAATTTTGAAAGCTTGTGCTAGTTGTTGGGTTATTTGTACAGTGAAAGAAGAGCCATTACCACTCTGAATGGACCGTGGAAAGCCAAATCTAGGAATAATTTCTCACAATAAAACTTTGGTTACTTCTGTGGCTCTTCAGTTTTTAGAAAGAGGCCTTGACCTGTCCATTGAAAGTATTGACAAACACTAGTAGGAGTGTTTGGTGTTTGTGTGCAGTCGAGCTGCCTGTCCTCACGGGATGGGCAAGTTCCATGCCTCTGGACTGGTTTTAAAAGTAGTGGGGGCACCACACCTTCCAGATTTACCTGTGCACAAACAATACAGAATGGGCAAACCTGTTTTGTTGGAGCTGTTAAGTTCATTCCAGCAAATATTTTTTAAATTAAATGTCCTAAAGCAATTCACCCAGGCAAGTTGCCTGGTATAAATTCTGTATCACCTTCCATTGGCTATTTTTGGGAATAAAGATGTTTCCCTCATTAATAAGCCAGTTCTGTGTGTTTTTTGAATGTCCCCATTCCTGGGCTATGTCAGTTTCTTGGTCTGAATAGCCAGGAGTTATAGACTTTATTGGAGCTGAACCTGGTGTGAGACTGCATATTTGTTTAGTTTGTGCTGCCTGCTTGGCTACATGGTCGGCCAAATTATTTCCTTTAGATTCTAAAGTCATATCCTTTCGGTGTCCTCGGAGGAGAATGACAGCAGCCTCCTTAGGTAGGGGTACAGCTTCATTCCAGGCCCATGTTTGGGGACTCATGACTTGATAGTAACAAGTCATATAATAAAAGAGCTAAATTGGAGCTCTTTCCTCCCAAATTGGAGCACCAAGAAAGCATATTTGAAGTCAGCATAAATATTAATTCTTAGGCCTTTTGCCAGTTGAAGAGTACAGATAAGTGCTATTAATTCAGCCTTTTGAACAGAAGTATTTGTTGGAAGGGCTTTTGCCTCAGTGGTCTTAATTAAGCTAACTTTCTCCCTTACCATCAGTAAAACAACTGTCCTCCGCATTTTCAATAGGGGGATCTTTTTAAAGCTGGTCCGCTAGAATGAACAAGATCGAAAATCTTGTTCTAACATAGAAGTCGTGTTCTGACTTAGAAGTGTGATGCTCCGGTCCAGGCGTCCGAGTAGCTGAGGTTCAAGTTTCACAGGTTGTAGCTCTTATTTCAGGTCTAAAACACAGCCTGGTGTCTGGCGAGGCGGCCTCCCGCCATCATTCGTGGCCTTGGGCTCTTTGGACTGTGGATGACACTGTGGCGTCATCAGTGCCACAGCCTGTCCCGCAGTAAGTCGGGAAACTTCTTTCACCGGGAGGGCTGTTGCAGCCACTGCCTGAGGACACGCCAGCCTTGTGTCACATCACCTCGTGACTTTGAATAATAGCCCACTGTTCTTGTTTTATTTTCTGATTTCTGGGTAAGAACTCCCACAGCTTCTCCCTGTTTTTTGGCAACAGGTACAGTGAAAGGTTTTTCTAAAATTTGGTAAAGCCAGCGCTGGCGCCGACAAAAGCTTAGTTTTTAACGTGCAAAGGGCTGTCTGATGGGTCTTAATCCCGAATAAAGTTTCCTCATCAGGGCCTTCAGTTGAATCAAACAATGGTTTGGGGGCGCCTGGGTGGCTCAGTGGGTTAAGCCGCTGCCTTCGGCTCAGGTCATGATCTCAGGGTCCTGGGATCGAGTCCCACATCTGGCTCTCTGCTCGGCGGGGAGCCTGCTTCCTCCTCTCTCTCTCTGCCTGCATCTCTGCCTACTTGTAATCTTTCTCTGTTGAATAAATAAATAAAATCTTAAAAAAACAAAAAACAATGGTTTGGCTAAGAGCCCAGACCCAGGAATCCACAGGAGGCAAATACCTGCCATGCCTAGGAAAGCACAGAGTTGTTTTTTGTTTTGTTTTGTTTTGTTTTTTAAAGATTTTATTTATTTATTTGACAGACAGAGATCACAAGTAGGCAGAGAGGCAGGGGGGTGGCAGGGGGTGGGGGAAAGCAGGCTCCCTGCTGAGTATAGAGCCCGATGCGGGGCTCCATCTCAGGACCCTGGGATCATGACCTGAGCTGAAGGCAAAGGCTTAACCCACTGAGCCACCCAGGCGCCCCAGGAGTTGTTGTTTTTTTTTTTTTTTATAGCTGGGGGTCCAAAGCTTTTTTTTTTTTTTTTCCTGTCAGTAGACAGGGTACGATGACCTGGTGTTAGCGCATATCCCAAATATTGTACTTTCTGTTTAGATATTTGTCCCTTTTTAGAGACATGATACCCTCTATCTGCCAAGAAATTGAGTGAAGTTATGGAATTACTATCAGACATTTCTTTTGCGGAACTACAGATTAAAACGTCATCCACATGTTGGATTTTAGTCTCTGGAGGCGAGAAGAGCCCACGGAGGTCTTTACTAAGGGCAGCCTTGAGCAAGTGAGGACTGTCTCTAAATTCCTGTGGCAAGACTGTCCAAGTTCATTAGCAAGACTGTCCAAGTTCATTAGCAAGACTGTCCAAGTTCATTAGCAGCATGTGGCCTCAGAGGTGAGGCTCATTCAAAGGCAGATAGTGGCTGTGTTTCCTCACCTGGAGGGAGGCAAAAGAAGGTGTCTTTTAAATCAAGTACCGAGAACCAGTTGGCATCACCAGGGACCTGGGGGAGAACAGTGTGTGGATCTGGCGCTGCGGGACGAATGGGCGTTACCGCCTCGTTTATAGCTCTTCCGTCTTGTACCCTCTGATACTCCCCATTTGGTTTGTTTACTGGTAAAATCAGTGTTATAAGGAGATTGACAAGACTTTAAATAAAATACCATGTTTGAGAAGCTTCTCATGAAGTGGTTGTAACCCAGCTTTTGCCACAGGTTTTAAAGGATATTGGTTATTCTGAGAATAATGGCTTGGTCCTTCAAGGTCACTGTCACTGGCTGGGCTTTACGAGCCCGTCCTGGGACATCGCCATCCCACAGTTGTGTGTTTACTTTCTTCCAGATAGTAGGAGGGAGGGATATCAGGGATATTAAGAGAGATATCAGGGATATTAGGAGGGATATGGATACTAGGAGAGATACCAGGATATCAGGGATATTAGGAGAGGTATCAGGGTAAAGTGTTAGTTCTCCAGGTGTTAAACAAAAAACAAGCCATCCCCTTCTTTAGTAAGAGCAAACCTGTTTCCCAGTTTATACATTACATCTCATCCAAGTAATGGAGTGGGACAAGACAGAAGGACCAGGAAAACACAAGTAACCAACTGACTTTTGTATTCACAGGTTAAAACATGGCCTAGAGGCATGTTTTAGTTTCCCCTTCTATGCCAACAGTTTCATGGTTGGAAAGACAAGTTGGGCCAGATTGCTGAATGAGAACAGGCAGAGTCAGCGGCTCCTGTGGGGATAAGAAAATGGGCAGACTTACCTTCCACATCCAGGATAACCCGGGGCTCTGTCATCTTGATGTCAGAGGGAGCTGGACCAGCCTCAAGGCCCCATCACGGTTCCTGCTCTCTGGGGGGGAAGTGAGTTCCTGTCTTCCCCTCTCTCTCTGGAGATGAGGACAGTCTCTCTTCCAGTCCCGCCCCCCTTTCTTTAACAGACAGGACATGGACCTAGGGGGAGAGCTTTTGTTAGGACATTCTTTGCTTCAGTGTCTGGTCTGGTCACATCCATAGCACAGGGTCCTACCTGGTCCTTTGCCTGATACCGGGTTCCCTTTGACCCCTGGTTCTTCAGGTGTTGTGGGGGATCTGCAAAAGCGCCAGCCAATATTTGGGCCTGCATCTTACCCTGCAGTATAGCTCTCTGGTCCTTTTCTTACTTTAAGGTCCCATCTCTATTAATAAAGATGCCGGTAGCTACCACTAGTAAGTGCTGGGCATGAGTTTGAGGGTCTAAAGCCATTCTAGTCAGTTTTCGGCAGGTGCCAGGTACTGACTGACTTATCAACTGCACGTTTAATATAGTTGTTCCCTCAGGGTCCAGATTCGTGTAGTTATGGATGGCTTCTAGTAAATGACCCTGAAATAGAGCTGGGTTCTCACCAGCTCCTTGAGTCACTTCCTGAATTTGATCAAAGTTTACAGGCTTAGAGAATCCTTTTTTTGAATTCCTTCTATTAATCAAGTTGATCATATGGTTTCTTCTCCCCTACCCAGTCTCTCCTCTTGCTTGGAATCCAGATGAGAAGATGTGAGCCTCACACTGGGTGCCAGAATGCTGTGATTTGAAGCAAATGACCAGGAAATAATTCTTGAGATGTTTTTAACACAAAAAGGTGATTTTATTATAGCATGGGGACAGGACCCATGGACAGAGAGATCTGGACCTCTGAGTGTGAGGAGGGACTGGCTATATACATTTTATGTTTGTGGAGGGAGGTGAGGTAACATTACGTTTTTAAGGAATTTCTGTAGGCTAAAAGCAAGGTCCTACAGAACATTGAAGATTTAGCTACCTTCAGGGTAAAGTTGCTTTTAGTCTTTAATAAAACAAATACTGAGACATTGAGGCTGCCATGATTTCTTGAGGAAAGTCAGGCTCTGAGAGTTTTTAGGTACATATCAGTGTGCTGCAAACTGTAAGGAGAGTTAATTTAGGCTACATTTCTCTTGCCTTTGTTTTCCGCATCAGGCACAGTGTAGGTAGTAAGTAGGACGGAAGAACAAAGAACACCAAAAGAAGCAATCAGCTATTAAAAAATGTAGTGTGGGGACGCCTGGGTGGCTCAGTGGGCTAAGCCACTGCCTTCGGCTCAGATCATGATCCCAGGGTCATGGGATCGAGCCCCGCATCAGGCTCCTTGCTCGGCAGGGAAACCTGCTTCTCTCGCTGCCTCTGCCTGCCTCTCTGCCTGCTTGTGTGTACTCACTTGTTCTCTCTCTCTCTCTCTCTCTGGCAAATAAATAAAATCTTTAAAAAAAATAAAATGTAGTGTGTTCTGGAGAACAACTGACTGGGCATGCTAATGGCATTAAAAGGAGGATTGGGTGAGGGGACTGTTCTAGATTAAACAGACTCGAGGAGAAAACTAACAAATACATTGAATAACATTTGTTCGATTCATTTTGAGTCATTTGTTTGACTTTTTTGGATTCTGGGAAATTTGAGGATATTAAGAAATTTTTTTGTGAGGTGTAAAAGTGGCACTTTATGTAAGGAAATGTCTTTTTGAAAAATGTATACTAAAGTACCTAAGGGTAAATTAATGTTTATGAGATTGGCTTCAAAATACTCTAGAAAAACTTAAGTGAATGTGGCAAAATATTGACCATTCTCAGAGCTCAATGAAGTATATGGCGATGATAGTTGGTTACCCTCACTTTTATGAACACACTTTGGAAATTTTCACAAAATTTTGTGTTCACATAAACGAAATGACATGGGGAAGTGTTTTAGAAATATTGCTTTTTATTTTTATTTATTTTTAAAAGATTTTATTTATTTACTTGACAGAGAGAGATCACAAGTCGGCAGAGAGGCAGGCAGAGAGAGAGAGGGAAGCAGGCTCCCTGCTGAGCAGAGAGCCCGATGCGGGACTCTATCCCAGGACTTTGAGATCATGACCTGAGCTGAAGGCAGAGGCTTTAACCCACTGAGCCACCCATGAGCCCCTAGAAATATATATTTTAAAGATTTTTAAAATTATTTTTGAGAGAGAGAACAAGAGCAAGTGGGGCGAGGAGCAGGCAGAGAGGGACAAGCCGACTGTGCAGAAGGCCAGCCCGAGGAGAGTCGAAATTAAGATCTGGAGGCTTGACCAAATGAGCCGCCCAGGGGCCCCTGTGTTCTGCATATGTTAAGTGAAAACAAATGTGGAAAATAGCTAGTTGGGTTCTGAGTTTTTAAAAGGAGTTACAGGCAGATTTCAAAAATGTAAAGATAAATGCCAAAATTAATACCAGTAAATTTAAGTCGTAGGTTCACAGATAATTTTTATATTAATGCCTTTCAGTATTTTCCAAGTTGCTTTAAAAAAAAAATTCCAGGATGTTTGTTATCTCTGTTTATATTTACCGGATAAACATACCAGATAAACTGTGAATAGTGATAAAGCTTTGAAAAAAAAGTTTAGATCAAGATAGCTCTTGATTGAAAAAATAAACTTGGATAGTTATTTCTGAAACTGTTAAGATCAAACTGTAAAACCGCTGGTTGTTCTTAAGTTACTTTCCTGCCCAGTTGGAACGAACGGGACTGTTTGTTAGTCTGGTCTGGGTGTGGTGGGAACGTGGTGGGAGCAGCGGCGCCAAAACCGACTTGGTCCGGAGCTGCGCATCTGGCTGGAAAGCCACTTAAAATACGCACCAAAGAGGGGCACCTGGGTGGCTCAGTGGGTTAAGCCTTTGCCTTCAGCACAGGTCATGATCCCAGGGTCTTGGGATTGAGCCCCCCACGGGGCTCTCTGCAAAGCGGGGAGCCTGCTTCCTCCCCTCCCTCCCTCTCTGCCTACTTGGGATCTCTGTCTGTCAAAAAAAAAAAAATAAAATAAAAAAATAAAAAAATATATGCACCAAGGAAAGACTACCAAAGGGACCCCCGGGACCTGCCGCACCTGCAGAGGGGCGGAGAGCCGGCGCGGAGGCGGGGAGTGGGCGCGAGGAGGCCGGGGGGGGAGGGGAGGGGTCCGGCCAATGATCTCGGAGCGGCCGGAGCGCTCGCGTGACGTGCTGGGATCCCGGCAAGTTCCCCCGCGCCAGGCGCGCGGAGTTTTGGGTCCGCAGCGGGACTCTCTGTTTTGGCGCTTGGCTGCCGGGAGGCTCGGCGGGCTGCGCAGTCGGCGACCCGGGGCGCGGTGCGGGGCCGTGCCCCCCCCCCCACCCCCCACCATGGAGCCGACGGCGGAGCTGCTCTTCTACGTGAACGGCCGCAAGGTGAGCGCTCGGGGCCGCTCCTGGGTTGGGGGCGGCTTTGCCCCCGCGCGCAGCTCCGCCCCCACCCGGCAGGTGCGGCGGTGCTTTCCCGACCGCCCCGGGGCTCGGGGACCACTCGCCGGGGTTCCTTTCCTTTTCCTTCCGAGACTCCCCGACTGACCCCCGACACCCCCCGCCCCGCAAACAGGAGGAGAAATGGCTTTTCTTCCTCCTCGGGGTCAGCGCTGCCCACCTTCCCCTCAAACCCGCGGATAACGGAACGTCCGCGTGGACGCGGAGCAAGCTCTAGCCGGGGCTCGGGAGCGACTGGAGCAGAGGGCGGGTCACACCGGATCGATCGGCCCCGATCGCTTCTCGGATGAGGCGGTTGTGACCTCCTCAAGTCGCAGCAAGTTCCTGGCAGAGCTGAAGCCAGACCCGGGTTCTGGGGTCTTGAAGGTCCTCCCGCCGTCCGCGATGACGCGGCGCCTCTGCTCTCGGAAACGGGCTGGCTCTGCCGAGCCTCGGCGAGAGGTCCCGGCAGGGCTCGACCCGGCGGGGCAGCAAAGCCCCTGGGCATCCCTGAAAACACCCGTCTCCCCCGACGGGGCCGTGAACCCCGTTCACTCAACGCTGTCCCAGCATATTGGCACTCCTTTGCAAGGGGGAAACTGAGGCAGGAAAGTAAAAGGGCTTCCTTAAGAGATGACCAAGCAAGCGAGGGCCGTGCCACCCGCCTTTCCACAGTGCCAGCCCCTTCAGAGCCCAGGGGATCCCTGCTCCTGGGTCCAGAGTAGCCAAACCCGTTTTCCCAACCGGCCTGAGGGACACACCAAGAGGCTGAGGTCGGGCATCAGGGCCTCTCACTGGAAGCCTCTTCTAAGGGCCTGATCCTATTTTTATATTTGTGGTTTTGTAGTGTTTTTTTTTTTTTTTTTAAAAGAAGACCCCTCCCCAATTTGTACAAGTTCTAGGTTCCATAAAACCTTCCTCGGACCCTGTTGCCCGAGTTCCACACTAGATAACATGGGCTTTTTATTTCTGATCTGTAATGGGGCTCTTGGGATCCCCTCAGAGGACTACTCTGAGGGTAAAAATTGGCAGCGGGATGAAGGGTTCGCATTACATCTTTCTTTGCATGGCTGAAGGGCAGAGCAAAGGAAACTCTGCCCTTTTTACAAGCAGTTCCGGCTCTCTTACTGGGAGGCTCTAAACTTTTAGAGCCCCAGGTCCTCTTTGAAAAGGGGCTACTGCTACTGAGATAAGAGTGATAATCTGCGTTTCATCTGTTTGTTAAGGGTCTGCTCTAGAAGGCAGGGCTCCGGTGTTCTCAGGGGAGGCAACAGGACACAGAAATGACGAAGTCCCTGCTTGCACGGAGTTTACAGAGTGCCGAGGCGGCAGGCGACAAGCCCATCAGAAAGTGGAAAGGTGTCAGGACAGAACCTAGAGCAAAGTGAAGGGACAGAGAGTGAACAGGGCTGATATTTTAAGTGGGATGTTTAGGTCTCCGAAAGAGTGACACTTGAGCAGTGACAGGTGTGAAGCGAGGAGGGAGCATCTGGGAGACGTATCCCAGATGCAGGGAAGGGGGCTGCCGAGATCCTCGGGCTTGGGGATTGCCGCCTGCTAAGGGATGGCAAGGAGGGCAGCGGGGTTGGGGATGTGGCCAGGGGCCAGATTGCCGGGGCTTTGTGGCTGGTGGTGAGGGTTCTGGGTGAATGAGGAAACTGGTTTTTGAGTCTAGCTTCTTCCTCATCCGCCCTTCCCTGCCCCCAAACAAACTCTAGTGGGATTTTTAACGTAATAACTAACAACAGTTTGTGCTCTATTGATTTTTAAAAATAGATAAGCTGGTTCTTATCTAGGGGCTCATTTTTATCTACGGGTCAAATGTCCTGTGATCATTTGCAAAGTACACTCTGAAGATAGGGAGTACATTTTTCTTTCAAAAGTAATCATGCTGCCCTTTCCCTTTCCTCCTCCTCCCTTCCAAATTGTTAGGGGTGTGTTTCATTCCTGGCACGCAGTCCTGATCACCCCAGAGATAGAATCAAGTTTCTGGTTCAGAGGATGAGGAACTGTTGAGAAAAGTGAGAGAGAGAAATCACCAGCAAAGAGGGGTCTAAGGTCAAACACGACCTCTGGGATTAAAAACTTGCCTCCGAGGCCCTCTTAGTTGAATTTTATTTCTTTTGGTGTTGAGTTGTATTAAGTTCTTTATATATTTTGGATATCGATCCCTTATCAGATCTACCATTTACAAATATCTTCTCTCATTCCCTTGCTTGTCTTTCTATTTTGTTGATGGTTTCCTTTGCTGTACAAAAGCTTTTTTTTTTTTTTTTTAATTTTTGGTGTGTGGTCTCAGCAGTTTGTTTTTGCTTTTCTTTTCCTTACTTGAGGAGACACAGCTAGAAAAATGCTGCTGAGACAGCTGTGCAAGAGATTTCTGCCTGTGTTTTCTTCTAGGAGTTTTATGGTTTCAGGCTTTGCATTTAGGTCTTTTATCCGTTTTGAATTTATGTTTGTGTATGGTGTAACAAGTGGCCCAGCTTCCCCACCCCCATTTGATGAAAAGACTGTCTTTCCCCCATTGTGTATTCTTGCCCACTTTCTCCTAGCTCCACTGACATCTAACCATGAGCTTATTTCTGGGCTCTCTATTCTGTTCTGCTGATCTGTGTGCCTGTTTAGTGCCAGTACCTTATATTTTTATTGCTCTACCTTTGTGGAATCTCTTGAAACCTCGGATTGTGATACCTCCGGCTTTGTTTTTTTCTTTTCAAGATTGCTTTGGCTATTTTGAAATAAATCATATAGAGAAAGACAAATACCATGTGGAATCTTAAAAAAAAAAAGAAAGAAAAGAATAAAGCAAACAGCAACAGAAACCGAATCATAAAGTAGAGAACAAACTGGGGGTTGCCAGAGGGGAGGTGGTTGAAGGGACCGGCAAAATGGGTGAAGAAAAAATTAAGTATAAACTTACAGTTAATAAGTTAGTTACAGAGATGAAAAGTACAGCATAGGCAATATGGTCAGTAATACTGTAATAACATTATATGGGGACAGATGGTGTCTGTCCACACTTATTTGGTGAGCCCCGAGCAATGTATAGAATTGTATAGAAGCCGGTTAGGAGACTCTAGGTTATATGATTAGCCTCCATTCTGTGCTTTTTTGCAAAATCTCCTCAGATCACCAAAAGTCGTCATCAGGCAGGGTCTGAGGCTATCGAGAGGGAAGACCACTGCATATGGGTCAGACATGCAGTTGCAGAGAGATTTCTGAATTATTATACGCTCCACAAGGGACCCCCAGAACATGTGATCGACTTAGCCTACAGTTTGAGGGGAGAAGCAGCCATAAATAAGTCATACCTGAGACGCAACTCTTTAACACAACTCAGGAACTAAAGCCTGTTATTCTACAGGGCAGCGAGGCATAGTGAGTGAAGGTGTGAGCTTTTGGAACTAGTTAGTCATGGGTTTGAACTCTATGCCCTCTGCTCTGCCACTTGGCCACTCTGTGGCCTCAGGCAAGTTGCTTCATATCTCTGAGCCTCAGCTTTCGCCTCTGCAAAATGGGGCTAATAACAGTAACATCTCTCATGGAACTGAGGTAAAGATTAAATTCCCGGAGAGTGGTTAGCAAGGTACTTGACACACAGCAAGTAGTCAGTATATAGAAGTGATTATGAATACTTGCACCAGAAAATAGTCTGCTTCATGTGCAGAGCCGGACCTGCCTGGAAGTGCCGGCGGGGGCTGAAAAGTAGTCATTGAGCGTTATTTGCTCAAGAAAATGTAAGGTCTTGAGATCACTATAGGAATCTGGAAAGAGCTGTCCATTAGTGAGTCTTTCTTTGGGTCCCTGGTCTGCAGAGGTGAGAGAGGACATTTCTGGAATGGTTCTAATGATTCAGAGAAAAGTGGAGGGGAATAGATGTGGCTTGGGCAGGGAGATCCAACAATTAAAATGAATTTTAAAGCCACCAGAAGCTTAGGCTGAAGTGTCCTCACTGCCTGTCCCCTTGGCCTTGTTCTCTGTTGTAAGGACGCTGGCAGATTATTACTCTTCCCCACTGGGTCCCACAAATACATCTCTTCTTCCCTCTCCTTGTACTTCTCAGCCTTGTCCTTTCACACGTATCTCTTCCCCTTTCTTAGTTTCCATTGTTTCACCACTTTCTCAGGCCCCTTCATCTCCCTTTTCTTTCTGCCTTTGTCTTGGAGGTGGTGAAGACGACTCAGGAATTAGTCACCGACCCGACACAGAGGAAAGTGATTGCTCAATCGTGTGCAGTATGAACTTGAAATCTCACAGAGAGCTGGTGGAGATACAGAAGGACAGACTCTGTCCTTACAACACTCAAGGCTGTACTGAGCCAGGAACATGTCATGACCCTGACCCAAGAACTGGCATCATCTCCCAAAACCGGAGTCAGTGATCGTAACTCTGTTCTGCATTCCCTTCCCACCTCCAGCCACCAGCTTTGGCCCTGATCTCACTGTTTCACTCCAAGACCTGCCAGGACAGGGTACATGCCATATCCCTTCTCCTGCCCTTCCCCCCTCCAAATAGGCCATCCATGAAATCAAGTAAAATAAACACACTTCAAGCCAGTGGCACTTTGAACCAGACTCCAGTCTCTTGAGACATCTCTTAGATAGAACAAGTACCCAAACAAACAAGGCCTGCTTCTTCCATTAATTCCTTCCAAAAAATATACAAATATCCCTCAAGCTTAAATGCTCTTCTTTTGTTATCTAAGCTACTCAGATCCTGTTTTGTCTTTAAAAGTGGGCTTCTGTAAAATTTGCCATCGTATGTATTAACTAGGATTACTTTCAGCTGTGAATTGCACAGACTCAAAACTAACAGTGGTTCAGACTAGACACAAATCATTTTTACTTGGTGTGGAAGCTTCATGATGTCATCTGAGACCCAGATTTCTTCTCTTTTTCCTCTCCTGTTGTTAATATAGTGCCTTCTGGTTCAAGATAGCTGCTGGGGTTCTAGCCATTTCATCCCTTTTCCAGGCAGCAGGAACAAGGAAAGGGAGAATGTGTGCTGAGATACACAGCAAGAGTTTCTGCCATCATTCCTGGCACTTCTCTGTTTTTCTTTCTTTTCTTCTGTTCAGATGCCCCAAGACTGTGAGAAATCCTTCTTCTCTCCCCAGTGCTCTCATAGCAAATTATATACATCATGATCACTTATTAAAATCAGTTAATATTTATTATGTCCCTATGATACATCCCCAGCACCTGGCTCAGTGTTTGACACAAAGAAGAATGACAGAAGGTGGTGTCTTCCAGGATCAAGAGAGGCTTAGACATACACAAATAATTGTGATGCAGGGTGCAGTGCTGTCACTCAGTTCCAACGTGTGGGGTGGTTTTTCCCCACACCACCAAGCAATTCCCTGACCCCTGAATGTTTTACAATTCAACTCAATTCTTACACTGTCTCCCCAGAGATAGCATCAGGTTCCATTAAGGGCTCAGTCCCACAGGAATGCCCCTCCCTGCCCTCAAATGCCAATCACAAGTCTGGGTTGTTACCTATACTTCTCACTGACTACAAATCAGATCCCCAAATCCCCTCCTAAAGTTTGATTAATTTGCTAGAGGGGCTCACAGAACTCAGGTAATAGGTTTACTCACTTGATTACTGGTTTATTACAAAGGGTATTAAAGGATATGAATCAACAGCCAGGTGAAGGTATGGGATGAGTCAGAACAAAGGAGCTTCTGACCCCATGGAATTGGGGTCTGGCACAGGTAGCATATGGATGTCTTCTGGTTCACCAACCGGGAAGCTCTAAGCCCATCCTTTTGGGCTTTTAGGGGCTTTTGTTTTACACAGGCATGACTGATTAAATCATTGGCCATTGGCAACTGATTCAACTTGCAGCCTGTCCCTCTCCCCTGTCTGGAGATCGGGGGACTGGACTGAGAGTTCCATGGTTGGTTTTTTAAGGCAACAAGCTCCCATTAGGTTAATTCCAAGAGGTACACCATTAACATAACACAGGCCCCTTGATCACACTCAATACACAAAATTCCAGGGATTTTAGGAACTGTGTGCCAGGAACAGTGACTGAAAACAAAATATGTATTCCTAATTATAAGTCACAATGTCACATGGAGTCCAAAGTTCTATGACAGATGTGTGGACATTGGTCATGGGAGCGCAGGGGAAGCCGGTTACCTGGAGCAGAGGAAAGGTATATTCGATGGCAGTGCCCCCACAGAAGAGAACACTTGAGCAAGGCTTTGAATGATGTCCAAAATTCTGCCAAGCAAAGAAGATAGGGAGGACTTTCTGAAGGAATCCTATATCCAAATGTAGTGAATGGTGAAAGTCCTGCTGGTCTAGCCAGTGCTCCCACATGACCAGTGTTCAAGATGCATGGGTTGATGGCAGGAGAAGATGGGCAGTCTTTCAAAAAGGCCTTGTAGGTTCTGCCATGGAGTTTGAATTCCTTCTTGTATTCCGGGAACCTAGAATATAAATTTCCCAAAGACCCATTCAGTGTGCTCATTCGTGATGCACCTTTCCTTGTTCTTTCTCCCAGAAATTCGGATTCCAGAAGAATGTCAATTAACAGGTACCCTGAATGATTTGGGAATTCCCAGCATGGTGACTTGGCAGCCAGGAGCAGTGTTGAATTAAAGCAGATGCAGATGATGATCAGACTTGGATTTTAGAGAGGTCATTCCGGCAGTAGTGTGAAGAGTTGGTGTTGTGGGTGCCAAGAATGGAGGCAGGAGACACTTTAGGCAGCTCTGATCATTATTCCGGCAAGAGGGAGTAAGTGTGGATCCTGAGGAGTGACAGGAGAAGTGAAGGTTGTTTAGAGAATCATTTTGGAAGTATGAGTGACAGGTCTTGGTGACACTGATTGTGGTGGATTGGAAGAAATAAAAAGTTGAAGTAGCTCAAGTTTTTAAGCTGGGATGACTTAGCAGATGGTGAGGCTATTAAACAAGTCAGTGAAAAGAAGGGAAAGAGTAAGTTTCATTTGAGGGCCTATTAAATTTGGGATGCCTGGAGGGGCACTTCAATTTTTTTTTTTTTTGGCATTACAGTATGGGTACGCATACCCCCCGGACACACACAAACAATCACACCTCTCACTATATTGCAGATTCCTCTAGGACACAGATCTGACCTTGGTAATTGGCATATCGTTTACTTTCCCTGGCATATGGCCACTGAGAACTGAGGGTGAGGAGGCATCCATAGAGTAAGCATATGTCTCCTCCTCACCTACTTCCCAAAAGGGTAGCAGTATAACACGGTGAAAGATGAACTCTACTTCTGAGACTGTGAGCGAACCATAGTTCTCTTTGTTCTGTGACTCTAAAAGAAATCCAAAGTTTTAATCAAAAAAGAGAAAACATGGGGCACCTGGGTGGCTCAGTGGGTTAAGCCTCTGCCTTCAGCTCAGGTCATGATCTCAGGGTCCTGGGATGGAGCCCCAAGTCAGACTCTCTGCTCAGTGGGGAGCCTGCTTCCCTTCCTCTCTCTCTGCCTACATGTGATCTCTGTCTGTCAAATAAATAAATAAAATATTTTTTAAAAAGAGAGAAAACATGATCACTTTGGAAACACAACTATTCATGACATTTCAGTCATGCCTTCGGTTGGTTGCTATTTCTGTGCTTCCAGGCTGCCCACACAAACTTGCTTCTTGCGTTTATTCTTTCTTGCATGTCTTTGTATTATTTGGCATATAACTTTTCTCTTTTACTTCTTTGATCTGGCAGTCACCCACTATTCTTTCTTCCATATGCTGTCCTGCTAGTATCTTTTCAGTGACCTATATCAGACTTTCTAGGAGAAGCTGGGCGGGAGTCCCTAGTGTTGCTACTGGTAGAAATAACCACAGCAATAGAAAACAGCGATGATTCAGGACCAAGGACAGCAGCAAACAGGTGTTGGGGTTCAAGATTTGGACTTTACACTTAGGAGAGATGATTTGTATATAACAGGTATTCCATAAACATTAATCAAATTGAAGATATGAGTAGAAGATTTAATGAATGTGCATTGCCATCAAATTAGCATGAGTTTGCCAATGGAAATATCACACCAGCTCTCTCAACTGTGTGTATATAACTCTACTTTTCCTTTTGGTACAGGTAATAGAAAAAAATGTTGATCCTGAAACAATGCTGTTACCATATCTGAGGAAGAAGCGTATCCTTTGCTTTGCTTTGAGTGTGTGCATGTGTGTATATAGTGCTGATATCCTCATCAGGTGATATTTCAAATATCTTTTTAGAGGCACAGTGAGTCATATTCCCTACCATTATGGTTTTATGTTCTTTTTAAAGAAAGTCCCACATTTCAGTTTTGTAGGTAGTGCACAGTTGTGGCTGTCAGGGGAACAAAGTTCTTTCTAATCTCTGTTTTGGCACTAAATACGTAGTATAAAATGGAGAAACTAACCGTGGGAATTTAAGCAAATCTTAAAAGGGCTTAATTAAGCATCCTTTAGAATTAAGAGTCACAATATTGACATTCTATCTAATCATCATGCCCATTAGGAAAAAAGAGCACAGAAATCTGCTGAAATGAAGATAAAAGAACCATGGGGAAATTAAACCTGAAAATGTTACCTTAGAAAAGCTTTCTAGGGACGCCTGGGTGGCTCAGTGTGTTAAAGCCTCTGCCTTCAACTCAGGTCATGATCCCAGGGTCCTGGGATTGAGCCTTGCATTGGGCTTTCTGCTCAGCAGGGAGCCTGCCTCCCTTTCTCTCTCTGCCTGCCTCTCTGCCTACTTGTGATCTCTGTCAAATAAATAAATAAAATATTTAAAAAAAAAAAAGAAAAGCTTTCTAAATAAAATCATGTAAGGATTGGATTCTTAGCCTGCAATTCATGAACTCCAGTGGGCTTCCTGATGTCTATAGACCCCCACTAAATTTTATGCAGAATTACGTGAAAATGGGAATTTGTACATTTTTATTCCTTCGAGAGAGAGAGAGAGAGAGACTCCCCAAAGAATACACAACTCAAAAAACATCAATAACAATGTTCTGGAAGTCATTCAAGATCTTTGGACAGGAAAACAATGAACACTTATTTCCTGGTTATCCATGGTACTAATGTGTAATATTTAAGATTTGGTTCACTTGTGAGTTACAGAAAATCCCAAATTGCAATAAATAAGATCGAAGTTAAAAGTTTATTCCTTTCTCATTGTGTTAGTTTCAGTTCTCTTAGAAGCAGACATCAAAACTAGGATTAAATGTGCAAGGGTTGTATTAGGAAAACACCTGAGTATAAGGAAATAGGGAGCTAAAGAAGGCTCAGGGAGACATTAGACCACAATGCAAGTGCCACCTGTAAAGAAGAGGGGACGAGGAGGCTGAGTGGGAGGGTCTAAGGCTGCTGGGCAGTCTAAGGCACGTACATCAAAGACATTGAGGGGTGGCTGACAAGGATTCCCCTGTATCTCCATAGCACTGAGCCATTGGTGGGAAGCAACCATGGGAGTTATGGATGTCATGTGAGTCATTGAAACCCATGGGAGTCATGGGAGTCAATGAAAACTGGGGTGAGAGAAAGCAAAATGCAGCAGCTGGGTCATTTGGTCATTTACCCTCATGTTGAAGGAGGTCTGTGAAACACGTTCTCACGGCTGTTGCACTCACGTAAAGGAATCCCAGAGTAGGTGGATTAGGGCTAGTAAAGTAGTGTCCCAACCTCATTAAGGGGCCAAGCTCCTTGTGTCTTGCTGCCCTACCCTCCTCAGCAGGCAGCTTTCTCCTCATGGTCAGAGACAACTAACTGAAGTGTAGCCACCATGTCTGAACTCCAGAAAACAAGAAGCAGTAAGCAATGAAAAAGGTGGCATCCCTCTCCTTTTGAGGACATTTTGTTCTGGAAGTCATACACAGCACTACACTTACATCCCATTGGCCAGCATTGTCATTAACCCCACCCAGCTGCAGAAGAGGCTGAGAAAATGTATTTTTTATTCTGGGCAACCATGTGTGTGGCTAAAAACTGGGGTTTCTTTTACCAGAAAAGAATGAGAGAACAGATATGAGTACAGAAGTAGCAGTTTCTGCCACTGGGAAGCAGAGAAATACAGTGAACATGGATAATAACACACAAATATTCCAAGAATGATATACAGTTTGACATTTTACTTTGTATGTCATCAAAGATACAGATAAGGATATAGATAAATGTGCAATGTACTCATACTTTCAAATATTCAGGCCTTTATATGTAGAAACTTTTTTTTTAGTTTGGCCCTGTTTTGGTAATATGATGTCCCATTGTTTTGAAAGGGAGGATACTAAATATAATACACAAATAGAAATCAGGACTCTACAAGATTCTAAAAAATAGAAGCTAGGACATCATTTGAACTTAACTATATGTTCAAGAGATTTTTGATGATGTTGTCCTCTAAGGTCAGAGCTATTCTAGGAAGAGAATTTTGGAAAACACATTATCTTTAACCACGCTTTTTCCAGTTCGACTCACAGGAACTAAGTACGGCTGTGGAACAGGTGGCTGTGGTGCCTGCACAGTGATGATATCACGATACACCCCCACTACCAAGAGGATAAGGTACCTTGCAGCAAAGTCCAGACATGGTTGTATTTTTGAAGTCTTGAACTTTGTTTTGTTCCTTCACCTGATGAATATGTAGGAGCACTTACTAGGCAACAAGAACTGTGGTTGGCACTGGGGGTACAGTGATGCACAAGAGAGACATGGGCTCCAGAATGTGAATGGGTTAGGGGAAAGATGTACCATCAACGAGGATAACATATGGTCAAAGAATCCCTTGTTGAAAATGAAAAGGCTCTCTGACTCCCTGGGCTGTCTGGGAAGGAAGGACTGAAATTGCAGTGAAGAATAATGGCATCATCACACTTTATATTACTATTACAGCCTACTGACTGATGTCCCTGCTCCCACCCTTGCCCCTGCCATGGTGATTCCATACATTAGTCAGAGAGATCACTTTCAGCATAAATCAGATCATCGCACTCTCCTACTTTAAAAATCACCAGTGGTTTCCCATTACATTTAACATCTTCTCTTTGGGTTTGAAACTTATCCTTCTTTAGGTTCACCAAGTTTCTTGGATTTGTGGATTGATGTCTTCTATCAGCTTTGTAAACTTCTCAAACCATCATCTCTTCAAATATTTACTCTCCTTCTTTCTCTTCCTTCCTCCCTTCGCCCTTCCTCCTCCCTCCCTCACTTTCCCTCCTTTCCTTTTTCCTCCCCCTTCCTTTCACTTTCCTCTTCTCTCTCCCCACTTCTCTCTTTTGGACTCCAACCATGCATTTCTTAAACCATTTTACATCATTCTGCAGAGCTCAGATGAGGGCTAAGGATCTGAGCAGTGGTAAGATTTTGGAGATCTGCCTGTTTTCCACAGCCAGGTCACTTTCTTCCTGAACTCTGGGTGATCCCTCCCTGCTTTACAGCCTGGCTGCCCATTTTCTGATTCACCAAGAAGTTCTCTTGCTCTACCATCTCACTTCCATGCTTTGGGAGATCTCTTACAGCCAGGCCTCGCTGTCTTCAGTCTCTGGAGGGTGGCAACTGCCCTACACTCTGCGAAGACTGAGTGCTTGCAGTTTTCTGTCGGTTCTCCTGCTTCCCCCCAACTTCCTCAAATAAGAGTCCGTGTGCATGGAGCGGTTTTATTGTTTTTGTTTTGTAGCACTCCTTCCCTACCCCTAGTTTTAGAGTATTACCCTCAGCACTCAGTGAAGTTTGGTGGGGAAGAGATTGGGGACAGTATAGTCCAGCTTTGTATTTTAATTTGTTGCATCAGCCCACATTAAATATATGTTGAAAATTGGCATGATTTCTCCTTTCTCCTGTCTAAGGCAGATTCTGTTCCCTCCATCCATGTCAGAGATGGGGACAGCTATATCTCATCTGTCTTACAAAGGGATTGTACCTAATGGAGTTTAGGTCCTTTAAGTTTCTTTACATACCCAGCGTCTGATGACTTTTTTAAAAAACTATAATTATATAGTTTTATAGCATGTTTTTAGAATGAGAGTGAAGGTCTCTTACAAGTTTCTAAATGAAGCCTTACAGTTACCTAATTTGTATGTCTCTCAACCAGGAATCCCACCATTTCTCCTGTATTCACTGTGCTCCAACCTCACTGGCCTTCTTTCTGTTCCTAAGCATCCCAAGCCCATTCCTGTCTCAGGGCCTTTGCACATGTTGTCCCTCTACCTGGAATGTTTGCTCCCAAACCTTCATGTCTGCCTCCTTCAAATCACTCAGGTTCCAGCAAAAATGTTATGCAGTCAACCCTCTTTGATCAACTTATAAATAGCAATGCCCACCTCACCTCTGCAACTCCTTATTCCCTTTACCTGTATCACTTTATTCATAGGACTTCTTACTCTCTCAGTTTATGTGTGGATGTGTGGTCTACATATATATGTATTATCTGTCTTCCCTTAATTAGGATATATACTCTACAAGGGCAGGAACTTTATATGTCTTATTGACCAATGGATCCAAAGTGCCTCAAACTTTGCCTGGCACATAGTAGACACTCAATAAATCTTTCCATTTAATTATAAATGAATAATATTCTTCCAATCTTTCTTTTGTGTGGGTATATATATATATATGGATGCAGTTCTGTTTAAAAACCTGTATATTTTGGTTCTAAAACCTGGGCATGAACTGAGGATAGAAGGTATTTGCAATGTCTGAAGCATTGTACAAAACCTGCCATATTGGAGGTGCTGGGTGAACGCTCACCCAGCAAATTGTTTCCTACTGGGTATAATTGATTTTGTGTTTCCCTTTTGCATTCTGAAGCCATCATGCCGCCAATGCCTGTCTGATCCCCATCTGTTCCCTGTACGGGGCTTCTGTCACCACGATAGAAGGCATAGGAAGCACCAAGACCAGGATTCATCCTGTTCAGGTACGGCTGGGCTTCTTCCTCAGAGGGTTTTTGTGCTTCAGAAAGTGCAGCAAGGCCCAGTGGTTAACATGGTAGGATAGTCTGAGCCCTGCAGTTTGGTCACTGCCTATACATTGAACTGAGCTTGAGGCCAGGAGTGACACCTGCTGTGTGTGTTTTATGACTGATTTCTTAGAAAAATGCTTCTTCAAGAATAGAGGCCTTTTTCTTTGGGAAGAAAAGCCCAACATTGCTGTGTTTGGTTTTCATGTTCTAACTGGATAGGACTTCTCCATCTTACATCTTCCAAGTTCAAAGAAATGAGGGCTGTATGTATTGAGGGTTATGATTTCATCCTTCCCCCCCCCCACAAAATAGAAAATAACTTTATTTTAAAGCTGGATGAAAATCTCATCTCCAAAAAGGATTTTTAAAATGTAGGTCTTGTTCAAAAGATAGATGATAGGAGTTTTAATAAATTTGGAGGCTTTTCTCCTAAGGCAGCACCTTGTTGGAAAGACACCTTTCAAAGGAAAGACACCTCAGACTCCTGGCCCTTTAAATTATTTATATGCTGCCCGTAAAAAGTAGCTGTTGCTACTTGTTTTTGTCTAGGTTACTGAAGGTCACTTATGAGGAGAGGACCAAAGAGGGAAAAGATAGGGGCAACATAGAGAATAACCACACTTCACGTTCCCTGGGCTTGAGGAATGTCGGGTCCTGTCTATGTCCTGTGAAACCTCATTACCTAGAGGGAGCAAAGCCTGCCTGGGAGCTTGTGTGAGAGGAGGCAGTTCACGGCTGTGAGACCGCATTTCATTTCGTAGCTGCTGCTGAGCTCCTGGAGTTGCAACGGAGCCAGAAGACCGCTTCTATAATGGGGCAGCGCCTTTGAAGTTAGACTCCGAAGAGAAAATGCTGGGAGGGAAAAGGTTTGGTAGAGAAAGAGGCAGTGTTTCCCTCTTGACTGTTTTGTGGATTAACGGCTGCACTTTGCCAACTCCTGTGTGCTGAAGTGATAGGGTAATCGTGGGCAGCTACAAGGCACTCGGGGGTTTGGCTTGGTTCGGTGTTCTCAACATGCTTCTCAATTTGCTTCACTTCTCTGAGGGACTTAAAGGGGGTGAGCCTTATTTCCGTGATTCCCATTCTGGATTATGTGCTGAAACCACCGCGGAATCTAAAAAATACAGGTCTGTGCTCTTGGTCTGGGCTGCTTCCTGGCTCTTGGAAATTTTAAATTCCTCTGGTGAGTCCAAAGGCTGAGAGCCTTTAATGAAAGTCAAGGACCAGTAATCACAGCCACCCAGTCTGAGAAAAGGAGACACCTGGGATGAGAAGAATTTTCTAGGACCTCTTCTCCAGTTTTAATGTGCAAATGGGCTGCCCGGGGATCTTGTCAGAGTACAGATTCTGATCCGGTAGGTCTGGGATAGGGCCCAAGATTCTGCGTTTCTAATCTTGCTGTGCTTCCAGGAGAGGATAGCCAAGTGTCACGGCACACAGTGTGGGTTCTGCACCCCTGGAATGGTGATGTCCATCTACACATTGCTGAGGAACCATCCAGAGCCTTCTCTGGAGCAGATAATGGAAGCCCTTGGTGGTAGGTTATATATACATGTGCTTTTGTTTTAATAACGGCGATGGTCAGAGGTGACGGTAGACACTCACCGTGTGCCACGTGCTGTATTCATGTTGTACAAAGATTGTCTCATTTACCCTTCATGATACCAGTGCAAGGTAGGCATTGTTACTATCTCCACATCATACATGGAGAAACTGAGGTTTAGAGAGAATTTATTTAAAGTTGTACCACCAATAAGTGGAAGAATTACTTTGTCCAAACCAGGATTCAGACAAGATCCACACATTTCCCTTGGCTGATACATTCCGTGTCTCTCTTGATTTATGAAAGTCTCCTCCCTGCCCCGTGGCTCAGTCCATCTTTCCTGTCCCCCTGCTCATGCTCTCTCTGACTCTCTCTCTCTTTCTTTCAAATAAATAAATAAAATCTTTTTTTTTAAGTCTCCTCCCTCCCTTTTTTACTGTTCTCTTATTTTTTTTAAGATTTTATTTATTTATTTGAGAGAGAGAGAGCACAAGCAGGGGAAGTGGCAGAAGGAGAGGGAGAAGCAGGCAGAGGGAGAAGGGAGACACCCTGCTGAGCAGAGAGCCCGACGTGGGGCTCAATCCCAGGACCCTGAGGTCATGACCTGAGCTGAAGGCAGATGCTCAACCCACTGAGCCACCCAGGTGTCCCTATTTGCTTATTTTTACAAACATGACAAAGTCCGTTTATTCATTTACTCTTAGAAAGGGTCCAGCTGTCTCCACATGCCACTCTCTCCCATCGCTCTCTCCCAGGGAGGGGTGCTCTCAGGATCCCGTAAGCTATCAGAGGACTCCGATGAATACACCATGAGATCAAAGAGATTGAGATCTTCTGATGATACTTATTGCAAATAACTGTCTTTCTCCAGTCTAGAGTGATTTTACCAAGTTCAGCAGCTTAGTGTGTGTGTGGATGCAGGAAGTCTTCATTTACAAGATTTTTTTTTTTTTTTGCAGACAAAACCTTTTATTAGTTTATTTACAGGCCTTATCAGTGCTCCTAGTAGTATCATTAAAAGACCATTTTACCTTAGAAAATGCCCATCTTTTCAACTGTAGCCTATGGCTGCTATAGTATGCATTTCACTCAGCAATGTTTGCCTACCAGCTTATCCTCTGCTTTTTGCCTTAATTCCAGGTTGCCCTGATGCATTCCCCTTTCATTATGAAAAAAGCCTACTAAGAGAACTAAGTTCAAATGGTCAAGATTGTTTTTTCATCAAATGTACCAGTGCTGAGATTTGCCAGCTATCTAATGCCAAAAATTAGATGGTTATCACCCAAATACTATTAATTTATTTATTACTATATGCAATTATAAAATCACCACAGTAATCTTTAAAGATCTTTTTTCATCCTGTTCATTACTTCCAACTATCATTCAATATTCCGTTTTTGGAATGACCCTTGGAAAAACCTCCAAAATAACTTCAAACTGAAAAAAGCTTACTCTACAACTGCAGTCCGGATTGCAGTATCTGAACATCACACCTCTTCAAACTGGGCTGGATCTCCAGTTCCCTCTTCACCCAAACTTGCTCTTTTAAAGATGAAAATTCCTATTTTAAGTGGATTTCTAGTTCTTATGTGACCATAGAAAACTTCTAGACTTTCTTCTAAAATCTAGAGGAAAAATTAACTCTACCATTACGAATGTCACCAAATCATTTACAAGATTCTAAACAAATTTTTTTAAAATAATAGCCTCCCAGATCCCAGTGAAACTGTCCATGGGTCCATCTGTCCATCTTCTGCCTCCCAAGGACCCTGTTTCCCTGCCAGAGAACACGAGGGTAGAGCTCGTGAGTCTAGCTCTTCCGCGCACATGGAGGAGCAGAGCAAATGGAAGTAGGAAGGAGAGATGCAGCACGTGACCTGTCTCTTGCCCGATTTCCTTTAGATCCCATTACGCATTTGATCTCGTGACTATTTATAATGTGAACAAGGGGTTTTCAGATCTTAGAGTGCTTAAGACTTTCATGGTAGGATTTGTAGAATGGAAGTTCCTGGGATTAAACCCCAGATAGCTTGCTTCAGATTGGCTTTATTTTTTTAATAACACTTCAGATTTGTGGGTGTGGGGTGAATGTAGGCTATGGACCACTGTGAGAGAAATGCTGCCCTAATGATTTGTTATAAGTGTGTGCCTGGTTGTTTCTGAAGTTTAATAATTGCCTTTGTTACTACAAAAAGTCTTTGATCAATCAGCTGAAGCTTAGCTCTTGAATGTGCCTATAGACCAAGTTTTTAGCTTGAAATCAATGTGTTCCTTGATCACCTATCACAAGCAGAAGATATGAAACTGTTTACAGAGAGAAAACACAAATAACTGGGTTGTTCAGCTCTACTTCAGAACCCTCAACTTAATATCCCAAGTTGCTGATGAAAAATAGACTGAAATGTCCAACGGGGCCTTCTTCTTGGATGGGAGTTCTGACTTTCATCATGCACTTGGCTGACTGTGCCTCTCTCTAAGTTAGTTGAGTAATACAGTTGAGTTTTTCTCCTTTAGGTAACCTATGCCGTTGCACCGGATATAGGCCCATAATTGATGCATGCAAGACTTTCTGTAAAGTAAGTAGAAAGGAATTTTTTTTTAAAGATTTTATTTATTTATTTATTTGAGAGAGGGAGAGAGAGAGATTGAGTGTGGCAGGAGGAGGGACAAAGGGAAAGGCAGAGAGACTTATTTATTTATTTATTTATTATGAACATATAATGTATTATTTGCCCCAGGGGTACAGGTCTGTGAATCATCAGGCTTACACATTTCACAGCACTCATCATAGCACATATCCTCCCTAATGTCCATAACCCAGGCACCTTATCCCTCCCCACCCCCACCCCCCACCAACCCTCAGTTTGTTTCCTGAGATTAAGAGTCTCTTATGGTTTGCTCCCTCCCCAGTCCTATCTTGTTTCATTTTTTTCCCCTCTCTACCTCTCACAACACCTCGCCCTGTCTCTTAACTTCCTCATATCAAAGAGATAATATGATGATTGTCTTTCTCTGATTGACTTATTTTGCTTAGCATAATACCATCTAGTTCTTTCCATGTCATTGCAAATGGCAAGATTTCAATTTTTGATGGCTGTATAGTATTCCATTGTGTGTGTGTGTGTGTGTGTGTGTGTGTGTGTGTGTGTATACACCACATCTTCTTTATCCATTCATCTGTCAGTGGACATCTAGGCTCTTTCCATAGTTTGGCTATTGTGGACTTGCTGCTATAAACATTTGGGTGCACGTGCCCCTTCAGATCACTGCAGTTGTATCTTTAGGGTAAATATCCAGTAGTGTGATTGCTGGGTCATAGGGTAGCTCTATTTTCAGCTTTGTGAGGAACCTCCATACTGTTTTCCAGAGTAGCTGCACCAGATTGTATTCCTACCAACAGTGCAGGAGGGTTCTCCTTTCTCCACACCCTCCAACATCTGTCATTTCCTGATTTGTTGATTTGTTAATTTTAGCCATTTTGACTAGTATGAGGTGGTATCTCATTGAAGTTTTGATTTGTATTTCCCTGATGCTGAATGATGTGGGAGCACTTTTTCATGAGTCTGTTGGCCATTTGGATATCTTCTTTGCAGAATTGTCTGTTCATGTCTTCTGTCCATTTCTTGATTGGATTATTTGTTTTTGGGTGTTGAGTTTGAGAAGTTCTTTATAGGGGTGCCTGGGTGGCTCAGTGGGTTAAAGCCTCTGTCTTCAGCTCAGGTCATGATCTCAGGGTACTGGGATTGAGCCCCGCATTGGGCTCTTTGCTCAGCAGGGAGCCTACTTCCTCTTCTCTCTCTGCCTGCCTCTCTGCCTACTTGTGATCTCTCTCTGTGTCAAATAAGTAAATAAAAATCTTTTTTTTTTTAAATTTCTTTATAAATTTTGGTTATGAGCCCCTTTATCTGATATGTCATGTGCAAATATCTTCTCCCATTCTGTCAGTTGTCTTTTGGTTTTGTTGACTGTTTCCTTTGCTGTGCAAGAGCTTTTGATCTTGATGAAGTCCCAATAGTTCATTTTTGCCCTTGCTTCCCTTGCCTTTGGTGATGTTCCTAGGAAGATGTTGCTGCGGCTGAGGTCGAAGAGGTTGCTGCCTGTGTTCGTTCTCCTCAAGGATTTTGATGGATTCTTTTTTCACATTGAGGTCCTTCATCCATTTTGAGTCAATTTTTGTGTGTGGTGTAAGGAAATGGTCCAGTTTCATTATTCTGCATGTGGCTGTCCAATTTTCCCAACACCATTTGTTGAAGAGACTGTCTTTCCTACTTTGTCAAAAATTAGTTGAACATAGAGTTGAGGGTTCATTTATGGCCTCTCTATTCTGTTCCATTGATCTATGTGTCTGTTTTTGTGCCAGTGCCATACTGTCTTGATGATTACAGCTTTGTAATAGAGCTTGAAGTCTGGACTTGTGATGCCACCAACTTTGGTTTTCTTTTTCAATGTTCCTCTGGATATTCAGGGTCTTTTCTGGTTCCATATAAATTTTAGGATTATTTGTTCCATTCCTTTGAAAAAAATTGATGGTATTTTGATAGGGATTGCATTAAATGTGTAGATTGCTTTAGGTAGTATAGACATTTTTACAATATTTGTTCTTCCAATCCATGAGCATGGAACATTTTTCCATTCATTGTGTCTTCCTCAATTTCTTTCATGAGTACTTTATAGTTTTCTGATTCTTTGCCTCTTTGGTTAGGTTTATTCCTAGGTATTTTACTGTTTTGGCTACAATTATAAATGGAATCAACTCCTTAATTTCTCTTTCTTCTGACTTGCTGTTGGTGTATAGAAATGCAACTGGGGGTACCTGGATGGCTCAGTGGGTTAAGCCTCTGCCTTCAGCTCAGGTCATGATCTCAGGGTCCTGAGATCAAGCTGCACATCAGACTTTCTCCTCAGTGGGGAGCCTGCTCCCCCCTACCCCCACCTGGCTCTCTATCTACTTGTGATCTCTCTCTCTGTCAAATAAGTAAAATCTTTTTTAAAAATTTAAAAAGAAAAGAAAAGAAATGCAACACTTTTATGTGCACTGATTTTATGTCCTGACACTTTACTGAATTCCTATATGAGTTCCAGCAATTTTGGGGTGGAGTCTTTTGGGTTTTCCACACAAAGTATCATATCATCTGCAAAGAGTGAGATTTTTACTTCTTCTTTGCTGATTCGGATGCCTTTTATTTCTTTTTGTTGTCTGATTGCTGAGGCTAGGACTTCCAGTACTATGTTGAATAACAGTGATGATAGTGAATAGCCTTGCCATTTTCCTGACCTTAGGGGAAAATTTCTCAGTTTTTCCCCATTGAGAATGCTATTCGCTGTGGGTTTTTCATAGATGGCTTTTATGATATTGAGGTATGTATCCTCTATCCCTACACTGTGAAGAGTTTTGATCAAGAAAGGTTGTTGTACTTTGTCAAATACCTTTTCAGTATCTATTGAGAGTATCATATGGTTCTTGTTCCTTCTTTTATTAATGAATTGTATCACATTGATTGATTTGCAGATGTTGAACCAATGTTGCAGCCTAGGAATAAATCCCATTTGGTCATGGTGAATAATCCATTTAATGTACTGTTTAATCCTATTGACTAGTTTTTTTTTTTTTTTAAGGTTTAAAAAAAATCTTATTTATTTATTTATTTTTAAAGATTTTATTTATTTGTTTGACAGACAGAGATCACAAGTAGGCAGAAAGGCAGGCAGAGAGAGAGGAAGGGAAGCAAGCTCCCCACTGAGCAGAGAGCCCAATGCAGGTCTTGATCCCAGAACCCTGGGATTGTGACCTGAGCTGAAGGCAGAGGCTTTAACCCACTGAGCCACTCAGACACCCCTATTTTTTAAATTTATTTTCAGTGTTACAGAATTCATTGTTTATGCACCACACCCAGTGCTCTATGCAATACGTGCCTCCATAATACCCACCCACCAGGCTTACCCAACCTCCCACCCCCCCACCCCTCCAAAACCTCAGATTGTTTTTCAGAGTCCACAGTCTCCCCCTCCAGTGTCCCCCAAAGTATTTTGATGAGAATTTTTGCATCCATGTTCATCAAGGATATTGGTCTTTAATTCTCCTTTCTGATGGGGCCTTTGTCTGGTTTGGGGATCAAGGTAATGCTGGCCTCATAAAATGAGTTTGGAACTTTTCCTTCCATTTCTATTTTTTCAAACAGTTTCAGGAGAATGGGTATTAATTCTTCTTTAAATGTTTGGTAGAATTCCCCTGTGAAGCTGTCAGGCCCTGAGCTCTTGTTTGTTGGGAGATTTTTGATGACTGCTTCAATCTCCTTACTAATTATGGGTCTGTTCAGGTTTTCTGTTTCTTCTTGGCTCAGTTTTGGTAGTTTATATGTCTCTAGGAATGCACCTATTTCTTCTAGAATGTCAAATTTTCTGGTGTATATTTGCTCATAATATATTCTTATAATTGTTTGTATTTCTTTAGTGTTGGTTGTGAGCTCTCCTCTTTCATTCATGATTTTATTTATTTGGGTCCTTTCCCTTTTCTTTTTGATAATTCTGGCCAGGGGTTTATCATTCTTATTAATTCTTTCAAAGAACCAGCCCCTAGTTTCGTTGATTTGTTCTGCTGTTCTTTTGGATTCTGTTTAATTGATTTCTGCTTTGATATTTACAATTTCTCTTCTCCTGCTGAGTTTAGGCTTTCTTTGCTGTTCTTTTTTCAGCTTCTTTAGGTATAGGGTTAGGATATGTACTTGAGACCTTTCTTGTTTCTTGAGAAAGGCTTGTATTGTTATGTACTTTTGTCTCAGGACCACCTTTGCTGTATCCCAAAGATTTTGAACAGTTGTGTTTTCATTTTCATTTGTTTCCATGAATTTTTAAAGTTCTTTAATTTCCTGGTTGGCCCATTCATTCTTTAGTAGGATGCCCTTTAGCCTCCATGCATTTGAGTTCTTTCCAACTTTCCTCTTGTGGTTGAGTTCTAGTTTCAGAGCATTGTGGTCTGAAAATATGCAGGGAATAATCCCCATCTTTTGGTACCAGTTGAGACCTGATTTGTGACCCAGGATGTGATCTATTCCAGAGAATGCTCCATGTGCACAAGAGAAGAATGTGTATTCTGTTGCTTTAGGTTGGAATGTTCTGAATATATCTGTAATGTCCTTCTGGTCCAGTGTGTCATTTAAAGCCTTTATTTCCTTGCTGATCTTTTGCTTAGGTGGTCTGTCCATCTCAGTGGGGGAGGGAGGGCTGTTAAAGTCCCCTACTATTATTGTATTACTGTCAATGTGTTTCTTTGATTTTGTTATTAACTGGTTTATATAATTGGCTGCTCCCACATTAGGGGCATAGATATTTAAAATTATTAGATATTCTTGTTGGACAGACTCTTTAAGTATGATATAATGTCCTTTCTCATCTCTTATTGTAGTCTTTGGCTTAAAATCTAATTTATCTGATATAAGGATTGCCACCCAGCTTTCCTTTGATGTCTATTAGCATGGTAAATTGTTTTTCACCCTGTCACTTTAAATCTAGAGGTGTCTTTGGGTCTAAAATTAGTTTCTTATAGACAGTATATCAGTGGGTCTTTTTTTTTTTTTTAAAGATTTTATTTATTTATTTGACAGGCAGAGATCACAAGTAGGCAGAGAGGCAGGCAGAGAGAGAGGAAGGAGCAGGCTCCCCGCTGAGCAGAGAGCCCAATGTGGGGCTTGATCCCAGGACCCTGGGATCATGACCTGAGCCAAAGGCTCAGCCGAAGGCTCACTGAGCCACCAAGGTGCCCCGGGTCTTGTTTTTTTTTTACCCATTCTGATACAACTGTGTCTTTTGATTGGGGGCACTTAGCCCTGGGGCAATTGGCCAACCAGGAAATTAAAGAACTTTACATTCAGGGTAACTATTGAAAGATATGAATTTAGTGCCATTGTCTGTAAGGTGACTGTTACTGTATATTGTCTCTGTTCCTTTCTGGTCTGTTACTTTTAGGCTCTCTCTTTGCTTAGAGGACCCCTTTCAATATTTCCTATAGGGCTGGTTTGGTGTTTGCAAATTCCTTTCATTTTTGTTTGTTCTGGAATCTTTTTATCTCTCCTATTTTCAATGACAGCCTAGCTGGATATAGTATTCTTGGCTGCATATTTTTCTCATTTAGTGCTTTGAATATAACGTGCCAGTCCTTTCTGTCCTGCCAGGTCTCTGTGGATAGGTCTGCTGCCAGTCTAATATTTCTGCTGTTGTAGGCTACAGACCTCTTGTCCCAAGCTGCTTTCAGAATTTTCTCTTTGTCACTTAGACTTGTAAGTTTTACTATTAGATGATGGGGTGTTGACCTATTTTTATTGATTTTGAGGGAGGTTCTCTGTGCCTCCTGAATTTTGATGCTTGCTCCCTTTGCCAAATTAGGGAAATTCTCTGCTATAATTTGCTCCAGCATACCTTCTTCCCCTCTCTCCCTTTCTTCTTCTTAGAGAGAATCTTAAGCAGACTTCCTACTGAGTGTGGAGCCCTTCAGAGGGGTTACCAGAAGTGACTAGGGGAACAGCCATTGTTACTAATACAAGGCCCCTTCTTATCTCAGGCTCTGTAATTGCTCTCTGTTATTTGATCTTGGGCAGGTGTTTGCTCTCATCCATTGAGCTTGCTTGGAGAGTCCCATAATGAGTGCCTAAGCACTTTGATACTGGCTATGGGTCATTGTTTTGAGGAGTTTTCCCTTATCTGTTTGTGTCAGGTGCCCTGCCCACCCCCATACCCCTGTTGCTCCTGCAGCCCTCTGAACATACTCCTGGCACAGCAGTGGTCACACCGTGGTTTCCCTCCCATTTTCTCTCCCATCTCTCCCATCAGACAATGGGCTGCTTGACAGCAGGGTCTGTGTGTCTGTAGGGCTGGGCCCCATGCACTTATTGAATAGCCACTGTTCACTATCTGCTGCATGAATAAGTGGACAAACAATCTGGAAATGAGGGACAGAAGATTGTCCTTTGTACTCAACTATAAAATCAATATGTCATAAATAAGAACCGAGTGATAGTCATAGTAATTGTTAATATTTATCATTAATAAAATATTAAACATTAATATTGTTAATATTTATTGCTGAGTGCCAGATGTTGTTATAAGATTTTTACATATTTTAGCTTGTTGAATAATCACTACTATTCAAATTTTCTCAAAACCTTAGATTTTTTTAAATTAGAAGTTGGTATGGATATGTTTACATAGACATGGTTCTTTTTTCATAGCATTTAGCAGTATTGATTCTGTATTATGTTTCAGCTGGTAGTCACCTGTTTTATTTAATTGTTAGTAGAGGGGACTTTGCTTCCTGCCTAGTGTTTGCATTTCATCTCCAGCTTTAGCAACTCACCCCAGAAGACCAGCTCCACCTGAGGCTGGATCAGCTGCTTTTCCATCTAGGTGAGGACCAGGTACCAAGCTTGAATCAAGATTTAGGCAATAGAGGAGTAACATCAGCAACACGGTGAAACGGGAGTTTTCTACTCTCTTGTTCCCAAAAAACACCAATTTTGACACTCACTCTTGGATAAGAGTGATTTAAGGATAAGTCCAGGAGTCCAGTGGAGAAATCCCATCACACCAGTGGATCATCAACAACAATAAATCCAAGGCTATATACATTGAAGAGAGTGAAAGAAACTGTTTCACTCTATCTGCATCATCCTTCCCACAACGTGGCATAGTTCAGTGCCAAGTCAGACCTTCTTGGCTCCTGATTTACCCCATGAGGGAATGTTCTCATGTTCTCATGTGAGTGGTTTCCCCAGCTGTGTAGACACTGCCAAAGAGGCCCACTTATTTCTCACCTCATCCAGAATACTGAGGAGTGATGCACAATCTGGGGGCAGGAAAGGGTGGGAGGAGAGAAGCCAGGGCTCTGAGAGGGCATCAGTAGAACATGGATCCAACTAACCATGAGCAACAAGAAAACACAGAAAGATAATTCAGCAAGATCAGGAAAACAACACGTGAACTAAATGAGAAGTTTGACGGAGAGAAAGAAATAATTACAGGCAAGCAGAAATTCTGGAGCTGAAGAATACAATGAATGGAATCAAGAACAAGACAAGGATGCCAACTCTTGCCACTTCAGTTCAACATAGTCCAGAAATCCTAGCCAAACAATTAGGCAAGAAAAAGAAATTAAAGTCATCCAAATTGGGAAGAAAGGAGTAAAATTTTCTGTGCACATGACTTTATATATAGAAAACCCTGAAGACTCCACCAAAAAAATTGTTAGAACTAATCAATGAATTTAGTAGAGTTGCAGGATATAAAATCAACATACAAAATTCAGTTGTGTTGCTATATATAACAAGCTATCAGAAAGGTTAAGAAAACAATCCTATTTATAATAGCATTGATAACAATAAAATACTTAAGAATAAATTTAACCAAGGGAGTGAAAGATCTCTACACTGAAAACTATAAGACAATGTTGAAAGAAATTGAGGAAGACAGATATAAATGGAAAGGTATCCCTGTTCATGGATTGGAAGAATTAATACTGTTAAAATGTCCATACTACTAAAGCAATCTACAGAGACGATGCAATCCCTAAGAAAATTCCATTAGCATTTTTCACAGAAATAGAAAAAAAATCCTAATATTTGCATGTAACCAAAAAAGACCCTAAATTGGCAAGGCAATTTTGAGAAAAAACAAAACTGGTTGCATCACAGATCCTGTTTTCAAACTATTTCACAAAGCTATAACAATTGAAACAATATGGCACTGGCATAAAACAGACCCACAGACCACTGGAACAGAATTGAAAGCTCAGATATAAACTCATGCCTACACAGTCAACTAATCTTTGACAGTGAAGCCAGGAAAACAATGATGAAAGGATAGTCTCTTCAATAAATGGCTTGGGGAAACCTGAATGAATTGCACCTCTACTTTATACCACTCATAGATGAACTCAAAATGTATTAGCTGTAAGACCTGAAACCATAAAACTCCTAGAATAAAACAGGGGAAAAAAACTCCTTGACATTGATCTTGCCAATGATTTTTTTGGGTATGAAACCAAAAGCACAGGCAACAAAAGGAAAAATAAGCAAGTGTTATTCTCTCAAACTAAAAGTCTTCTGCACAGTGAAGGAAGCAATTAAATGCAAAAGCAGCCTACACAATGGGAGAAGATATTTGCAAACCATTAACCATAGGGAGTTAATATCCAATTATATAAGGAACTAATGCATTCAGTAGCAAAAAATAAAAGTAATTTGATTAAAAAATGGGCAAAAAATCTGAATAGAAATTTTTTTTAAAAAAGACATACAGACGGTCAACAGGTACCTGAAAAGTACCCAACATCACTAGTCAGCAGGAAAATGCTAACCAAAACCACAGTGAGATACCTCACACATGTTAGGATGGCTGTTATCAAAATGTCAAAAGTTAAATGTTGGCAAGGATACAAAGAAAAGGGTATCCTTGTTCACTGTTCATGGGAAAGTAAATTGGTATAGGCACTGTGGAAAACAATATGGAATTTCCTCAAAAAGTTAAATATAGAACCACCATAGGATCCAACAATCCCACTTCTGGGTATATATCTGAAGGAAAGGAAATTAGTACCTCAAAGAGATATCTGAACTCCCATATTCATTGCAGCATTATTCACTAAAAGGAAATAACCTAAGTGCCCATCAACAGATTAATGTACACACACAATTATTATTCAGCCATGAGAAAATGGGAAATCCTGCCATTTGCAAGAACATGGGTGAATCTAGAGGACATTACACTATGTGAAATTAGCCAGATAGAGGAAGACAATACTGTACGATCTCACGTATATGCAGAAATTAAAAAAAAAAAAAAGTTGAACTCAGAGCAACAGAGCGCAATTGTGGTTGCCAGTGTCAGGGACTGGGAGAATGAGAGATGCTAGTTAAAGGGCACAAGCCTTCAGTTATAAGATGAGTAAGCTCTGGGAATCTAATTTGCAGCACAGTGACTATAGTTAATAAAATTGTGTTGTGCACTTGAAATTTGCTAAGAGAGTTGACCTTAAGTATTCTCACAACACATGCACGCAAGATGGTAACTATGTGAGATGATGGGTGTGTTTATCAAACTGATTGTGGTAATCATTTAACAAAGTATGCATATGTAAAGCAATCACATTGTGTGCTTTATTTTTTTAGAGATTTTATTTATGTATTTATCAGAAAGAGAGCACAAGCAGGGGGAGTGGCAGGAGAGGGAGAAGCAGGCTCCACACCGAGCAGGGATCCTGACACAGGAGTTGATTCCAGGACCTGGGGGTCATGACCTGAGCCAAAGGCAGATGCTTAACCAGCTGAGCTACCCAGGCATCCCCATATTGTGCACTTTAAAGATACAATTTTATTTGTCAGTTTTATCTCAAGAAAGTTGAAAAAATACTTAGTAGAATCAGCAATAAATTCTTGATTATTTGGTTTTTTTACCCTTTAGACTTCTGGCTGCTGTCAAAGTAAAGAAAATGGGGTTTGCTGTCTGGATCAAGGAATAAATGAATTAACAGAATTTGAAGAAGGAAATAAGGTCAGTGAGTTGTAAATTTTTTGTTAAAGTTTTCTCAGGACATGAACAGAAACCAACTTACTTTTAGGAAGAATAAATGGCTGCCTAAGTTGACTCATTTGAGGGATTTCAACATGGCCCCCACCTCCATTCTCCATCTTCATCCAAAAAAAAATCTTTCCTAAACTTCATTCTTCTTTCCAGATATTATTCTGGTCCAAGAACAACTATCCAAAGGAGAAAAAATGTTTTGATCCCTTAATGTCTCTTAGTTTTTTAAAAACCTTTTTCAAGGACTAGCCAAGCAAAGAGAAGACATTAGGGAAATGGAATAACTGGCAGAGGGAGAAGTGATGGAAGGGAATTTGGAGAAACATTCTTGTTCTCAGCTGCTGGTGCCTCCTCTGCTTTCCTAGACCGCAAAGAGAACACGCAGGAAGTTGAGCTTTGAGGACCATTGGCATCTGCACTGAGTTGCTAATAACTAGGTCTTTGTTAGAGCCCTTGACTTAGAACCCAGAGACTGTGGCTGGCCAGTTGGCTTTGTTTCTGTCTGCTGTATGTCTTCTTCTCAGCTCATTCCACAAAGGATTTAAAGTAGTTAGAGTTGCCTGATGACAATAACTCCTGTTACTTTCTTTTCTTTTTTTAAGACAAGTACAAAACTCTTCTCAGAAGAGGAGTTTCTGCCATTGGATCCAACTCAAGAATTGATATTTCCTCCAGAACTAATGGTAAGGCAAAGTTGAGCTCATTCTAGAGGAATTCATGGTGAGATATTTAGGAAGGGTGTTTGCTTATGGATCCTCTTGGAAGCTGGTTGGCAAATAACATCCATCTGCCATTCTTAACCCAAGCTCTAAAGATAGTTGATGGTTAAAAGTAGCAGATTGTATCTATAAGAAAATGTCATCACAACTTCTATAAATGTAGACATGTTTTCTACTTCTAGCTTTGTTGAAGTTTATTCTTCCATAGAATGAAAGTTTGACATAATTAAGCATATTAAAATATTTTTAAACATTGAAATGAATTCCTTGAAGATACACAAGCAGCAAAGTTAGATATAGGAGAACAGTCTCCAGAAGGAATAAAATACTTTTATATGTTTAATCTGAACTCTGAATGCTTACTAAAGCTTTACTTTTAGGTCACTTTTATTTTCTTTTTTAAAAAAGATCTCTTATTTCCTTTTTCTGTTTCCTACCAAAATGGGGTAGAAACAGGTGGAAATGTTTTCATGTGATGATCTCGAATCCCTCTTGCTGTTTTAACAGATAATGGCTGAGAAACAACCACAAAGGACCAGGATTTTTGTTGGTGATAGAATGACATGGATTTCTCCAACGACCCTGACAGAACTTCTAGAAGTGAAATTCAACTACCCTCAGGCCCCTGTTGTCATGGGGAACACCTCTGTAGGTATGTAGAACCCCAGGGACCTCTTCTGAGGGAAGTGAGGAAAAGGACTTTGGAGGAAAGAACCTCATGTTCATGTTCTCAGGAAAAACAGTCCAAAAAAGCACTTTTAATAGTTTAGACTTGACTCTTGGGATTGCTTAAGAGACTTTCACAACTTCCATTATGTAAGTAAATTCCTATTGCCCGGAATCAGAGCAGTACATAGAGTTACACCCAGAAGATCTGCTTCATAACAGCACAGAAGTAGCAGTTCCGGTGACAGCTGTTCTTTCCTTCCATGTGGCGACTGATCTTGGGCTCATATTTGAAGTCACTCTTTGTTTCCTCTTTTGGTAGTATCCTGATAGATATGAAATGGTTTTCTTACACTGCAGTTACAGGGTCTTTCTATTGGGTCTGTTATGAACTCAGTTTGACTTCCTTCTTCTCTGAGGAGACTGCCAGAGTCCTCCCAAAGAGAATTTTGAGTATGCCACAAGTCTCACACTAGTCAGCCAACACTTCAAGCTGATGATTTCAAGGAGGCCTCCAAGTCCAGTGGAAGTCCATCTGGCCTGTCTCTGGGTGATTTGGCAATGAACAGACCAATGGAAAGATAATGTAACTTTTACATATTTAAAGATAATCACTTTTTTTTTTCTTTTGAGAGAGAGAGAGTGATAGTGTGTGAGCAGGGGAGGAGGGGCAGAGGGAGAGGGAGAGAAGAGAATCTTAACAGGCTCCACGCCCAGCGCAGAGTCCCACATGGGGCTCGATCTCACCACCCTGAGATTGTGACCTGAGCCAAAGCCAAGAGTTAGGCACTTAACTGACCGAGGCACCCAGGTACCCAAAGATAATCACTTTTTTAAAAATGTCTTATTTCTTTTCAGCGTAACAGTATTCATTGTTTTTGTACCGCACCCAGTGCTCCATGCAATCTGTGTCCTCTCTAATACCCACCACCTGGTACCCCCCACCCCCCACCCCTTCAAAACCCTCAGATTGTTTTTCAGAGTCCATAGTCTCTCATGGTTCATCTCCCCTTCCAATTTCCCTCAACTCCCTTCGCCTCTCCATCTCCCCTTGTCCTCCATGATATTTGTTATGCTCCACAAATAAGTGAAACCATACGATAATCACTTTTTTTTTTTTAAAGATTTTATTTATTTATTTGTCAGAGAGAGAGGGAGAGAGAGTGAGCACAGGCAGACAGAGAGGCAGGCAGAGGCAGAGGGAGAAGCAGGCTCCCTGCCGAGCAAGGAGCCCGATGTGGGACTCGATCCCAGGACGCTGAGATCATGACCTGAGCCGAAGGTGGCTGCCCAACCAACTGAGCCACCCAGGCGTCCCTGATAATCACGTTTAATCACAATTTCAAAATTTGTTTTTTTCTAATCCTTCAGGGCCTGAAATGAAATTTAAGGGTGTCTTTCACCCAGTTATAATTTCTCCCGCTGGAATTGAAGAACTAAATTTTGCAACCTGTTCACATAATGGTGAGTTCTTATGGTCCCTCTTTTCTTAGTTTGTATTCGGTAATCGATTTTTGTCCTTTGTCCAGTGGACAAGCAGAAAAAGAATTATTCCTAATTATAATATACAGAGATTCTCTCCTTATAAAAATGATAACATTCTGGAGGAGACCCAGGAAAGAATTCTCTATAGTTAAAAGAAATACTAATTGTCTGCAGAGTCTACTGAAAAACTTTCTTCTGCCATATCAGAGACATGTAACAACTATTCAATGAAGAATGTTGTGCTTGTGCTGGATAGAAGAAAAATATGAGTAGAACCCAATCTCTGCTTTCCAGAAGCACAGTAGGAAGGAGAGTAAGTTTATGTATTGAGCAGCTTACAGCCTGGCTCCTCTGATCTCACAAAGGAAATTGACTTAATGACGATGATGAGAGGTAATGTACATGTGGGTTTGGAGCCTAGCCCTGGAGTCTAATTCTTGACTATTTCGCATATTAGCTCTGAGAACGTAGTCAAGTTCTGAATCTCAGTTTCTTTATCAGTGAAATGAGGTTATTCTCTTAAAAATTTCTTAGGAGTCAAGGAGACTCTATGAAGCATTCAGTGTAGTAGAAACATTTAGCCTCCATCACCTTCATCACGACTACCACCTCTACCTTTGCCACCACCATCACCACCAGCAGCACTCCCACCGCCACCATCACCACTACCCCTTCCTCACCACCTCCATCACCACCCCCACCATCACCTCCATTAACACACAGGCTCCATCACAACCATTACCTCCACCACCACCACCACTTCCACCTCCGTCACCACCACCACCCCCATCACCTCCATCACCATCTCCATCACGTCCATCACCATCTCCATCACCTCCACCACCACCCCCATCACCTCCATCACCACCCCCATCACCTCCATCACCACCTCCATCACCTCCACCACCACCCCCATCACCTCCACCCCCCATCACCTCCATCACCATCCCCATCACCTCCATCACCATCCCCATCACCTCCATCACCATCTCCATCACGTCCATCACCACCTCCATCACCTCCACCACCACCCCCATCACCTCCACCCCCCCATCACCTCCATCACCACCCCCATCACCTCCATCACCATCCGCATCACCTCCATCACCATCTCCATCACCTCCACCACCACCATCATCTCCCTGATCTCCACCACCACATCCTTCACCACCACCACCACTACCATCAATAAGCAGGGCAGCAAGTATTGGGAAAAAGATCCCCTGTCTGCATCTTTGGTCGAATGACATTTCCAGGTCAGCAGTGATCACACCGCATTATTCATAAATGATTTCATTTCAGAGCTGACCTTAGGTGCTGGCCTCAGCCTGACTCAGGTGAAGTACATATTGGGGGAAGTAATCCAGAACCTCCCAGAGGAGAAGACACGGATGTACCAAGCTCTCTTGAAGCATTTGCGAACTCTGGCTGGATCTCAGATCAGGAACATGGCCGTATGTATTTGATGATGGTAAACTCTGGCATACATGTCTCGGGTAACTGTCCCTGACAAATCATGACATTTTTTGTTCATTTAAACAGACAAAATATAGTAATTCTCCAAAACCTTGCTTACTCCTTAATTTATCACCTGTGTTTTTATAATTCTGTAACAGGTATTGAAAATAATTCCATTATTTTTAAAAGTCTTTAGGGGGCCATATCATGAGCAGGCACCTAGATTCAGATCTGAATCCCCTCCTGGCCGTGGGCAACTGTACCCTCAACTTGCTATCAAAAAGTAAGTGACGGCTCCTTCTTGGAAATTATTAATCCTGCTCCTCTTATCCACTTTTCTCTCTGGGGAGGCAGGAGGTCCAGTTTTGAAAATGACTATTCTTTGTAATATTAATAATTCTCCCCACCTTTCTGAATGCTGGAAATTTGGCTGGTCTATTCCTAATTCCCTACACTTCCGCTGTCCTCATCACTTTCTTTTTGAGGCCCTGTGCTAGGTCTTTTCCCGTACTGGTCACCCGACATTGACCATGCTTGTGTTGGTTAGTGTCCCACTATGACCTGAGTAGTAGAGAGAACTATAGTGGCTGAGAATTACTGAGCCCCTTTGTTGAAGACTTTCTCTAGGTGTTACAGGGGGGTTATGGCACCCCTGTCATCTTGTGTGCTTGAACTTCGTTGTTCATTGATGGAAGCCTAAAGACCTTTTTTTGTTGAAAATGGCGGGACTCCATTCTATTCTATGTGAGTTTTGTTTTTGAAACAAAGTCCAGGGCTTTTAGTAGATTTCTCTTACTTCAACTTGGTTAATAGTTATTGCTAATTGGTCCCTTATAAGTCTGTTTTTATTTTCATTTAAAAAATGGACTAGCCTTCTATTACCTGCATTATTACCTACAATAACTACAAAATTATCTTAAGATATCTGTGATCTTAAAAATACCTACAAAATACCTTCAAAATTACCTTACAAAATACCTACAAAACTATCTTAAGGAGGAAGGTTAGTATTCAGAGTTGTATGTTTAAGTAACATCCCTTTAAAACAATCATATGATGAGAAACACGTCTTGTGATGTGAATGTAAATATCAAAAGCTTCTTAGCTTCCATCCTAAAGTCCTATTACATATAGCTTTAAGTGGTTCCTCCCCCAGTGTATAGATTGAAGAACAGAAATTCCCTGGGTGCTGGAAAAAGAGATTAAAAAAAATAAGGCAGTACCTCACTAGTACATATTCATTAAAAGCAATTTATTTATTTGTTCCTGAATCTTGTAGTTTCCTGGTTATAAACAATACGTGTTTATTGAGTGACTTGATCAGAATACCAAGAGGGGTATTAATATCTACATTCTGCTTACAAAACTCAAAATGAATTTTGCTGTCTGGGAACAGGACTGCTCATGTCCTGTTCTGTGTTGCCTCTGGGCCACTTTGCTAGATATTTTCATTTATAAGCAAGCAAACGAGCAAACAAAAACAACAACAACAAAACAGGTGGGACCTGGTCTGGAAGAAACACCACAAGATGCCATTGTAGGGAAAAGATTTGCCAAGCATAGAAAGAACACTTCCTTTCCCAAACAGCCAGTTTCATCAGATTATTTGGTAGAACTATTTCCAAAGTTTTATTGTTTAACAGAACAGATTCCAGGGAAAGTGGCATTTCTTTCCACAGAAGGAAAACGGCAGGTTCCTTTAAACGAGGAGTTTCTCAGAAGGTGCCCCAGTGCAGATCTGAAGCCTGAAGAGATCCTGATCTCAGTGAACATACCCCACTCAAGGAAGGTGAGAACCTTCTTTCAGTCTCCTGCTTTTACCATGAGTCTGCTGCTTGTTAATTCCAACATAGGTGAGTTAAGAAAAGGTGTTGACTATTTACAGGGGAGATTACAGTACTCGTGAGTAGTCACCTTTTACTTGTGTTATGTACCCCCCATCATTCCCAGAATCAGGAGACCTTTGTCTCCTGAGACCCTGTCTCTGTCATCCTCTCTCTGTCTTTCTCCACCTAACCCAAACTCTAAAGTTACTCCCTATCGATCTTTATCAATTCTTTGACCCATAAGGCTTTTCCCTAAAGAAGACTTGAAAATACACTCTACCTATATCTTGGGGTTTAAAAGAGGCTGAAAAAAAAAAATACATTGCCAACAGAACTTAGCAGAAAGAGGGACTTTGGACTCTAAGCGAATTCAGACTCAAGACTGAATCCTGGTTTCAGGACCTGTGACCTGAACTTACCACCGAATCAGGCTGAGGCTTAGATCTGTCATCTGTAAAATGGGAATAATCACGCTTGCCTTGAAGGGCGTCCTAGTTTGCTAGAGCTGCCTCATCATAAGGAGCCACAGGCTGAGTGGCTTAACCAATAGAACTTTATTTTCTCACAATTCTGAAGGCTAGAAGCCTGATATCAAGATGTCAGCAAGATTGGTTTCTTCAAAGGCTTCTCTCCTTGGCTCATAGATGATCATCTTCTCCCTGTGGCTTCACATGGTTTTCCCTCTGTTTATGTCCAAATTAACTCTTATGAGGACACCACCATGTTAACTGAGAGCCCACGCTAATTAACTCATTTTACTCTGAATACCTCTTTAAAGACCGTATCTCCAAATACTGTCATATTCGGAAGTCCTGGGGGGTTAGGACTTTAATATATCAGTTTTGGGGGACACAGCTTGGCCCACAACGGAGTGTGACAAGGGCCTGTGAGGCGGTGCACATAAAGCGTTTAGTGCATTGTTATCACTCAGGGTAGTTCTACATGTGCTGCTTACCTTTTGCCTTCAGTGGGAATTTGTGTCAGGCTTCCGACAAGCCCAGCGGCAACAGAATGCACTCGCCATAGTCAATTCCGGAATGAGAGTCTTTTTTGGAGAAGGAGATGGCATCATCCGAGAGTTATGCATCTCGTATGGAGGTGTTGGTCCAACCACTGTCTGTGCAAAGAATTCCTGCCAGAAACTCATTGGAAGGTATGGCATCCTGTCCTTATATTCCAGGTCTTTGCGTGGTGACACATGGTTATGAGAAGAAAAAGGCTTACGACTTTCCTATTTAATGGCATGGAATTCCAGTAAGATTTCATGATTATTTCAGGTGTTTTTGATTATAGTGAATTCTGAAGTGGGCGTCATGTAGTCTGTGTGCGTGTGTGCATGTGTGGGGATGTGTGTGTGTGAGAGAGAGACAGACAGACAGACGGGGGCAGGGAGAGAGAGAAGGAAAGAAAGAGAGAACCCATCTCCCAGTACTAAGACCAGTAAGCAAAATAAGAAAATACTCGCAAATTCGTGAAGCGTTCCATATTTAAAAAAAAAAAAAATACTCATTTTCTACCATGAGAGAATAATTCATCATGATAAAAAAAAAAGACTCTTTGGAGTTTGTTTTATAATAAATGGTTAAAGTCATTTGCTTGCGTGATTTTTGTTTCTCTAGATAATATTGATAGCTGATATTTCTGGAGCATTTATTAAGTTATCAGTTACCATTTCAAAGTAGAATGGTTACCAATAAAGAAGAATGGTTAAAAGTATGAACTCAGTCAACCCCAGTGAACTGTGATTCCAGTCAGCTTACTGAGCCTCAGTGTCTTTCCTTATCCGTCAAAGGGCGGGAAAGAGCCCCACCTCATAGGATTAAATAAGTGACTACAAACAAGGTGCTTACAACAGGACCAGGCATGCAGTGAACATTCTAGTGATATAGGGGTCGGTTACTGCTGGACTAAGGACTTAACACAAGTTGTCATTTCTTCCTCATGACCATTCCAGGAGGTGAGTTCTACTCTCATTCTCCTTTTACTGATGAGGAAGGGGTGGGCCTGGGCCAGACATCTTGAGAGTGAAGGACTGTGATTTGAACGTGGGTGGGCCAGCTGTGGAGCTTGTCCTCTCATTCCCTGCATCCCACCGTCATTATTTGTCTCACACACGAGCTGAGCCTGTGAGGTAATGAGTGCTGTCAGCTAGGTGTCTTCTCTTTGGTTCCCATAGGCCCTGGAATGAAGAGATGTTGGATGCGGCTTGCAGGCTGGTTCTGGACGAAGTTACCCTTCCAGGCTCAGCTCCGGGCGGGAGGGTGGAGTTCAAGAGGACCCTTATCATCAGCTTCCTCTTCAAGTTCTACCTGGAAGTGTCGCAGTTTCTGAAGAGGATGGTAAATGGAACTGACCCCGTGTTAGCTTTCCCAGCACTGAGGGCTGCTGTGATACCCAAAGCAGAGGCAACAACCCCATGGGGAACAGCTATGGTATAGGGGGACACAGCCCAAATTAAAACACTTGGCCTTGCTGGGCATCCTCTGGGCTGGCTGTGCATGGCTGGTGCACTTGAAGAAGATTTGCAAGGAGAGCAGAGTTGGGCAGGACTGTGTTTAACACTACTCGGCCATCGTGTTTCTGACTGTTGTTGGTCTAGGAGGTGTGCAGAAAGCTCATTCATGATTCAAATATATTTTCCCCTCAGCAGAGCATCTCTCCCACTAGTTAAGGGTCACCTTCATGCATTCGACTCTCTTTTCTGGATTCAGCTTCATTTCTCTCACCTATAAGACGATGATAGTGGCCACTCCACAAGGTTATGGTGAAATGGGTCCTCACAGGAAAAGGGCTCAGTGAGTCCCAAGTGCTTCTGAGGAGCATGGGAAGACCACCTTGTAGTCGTCTTGGCGATAGTTATATCACCCAGGCATTCTTTTGCCTGGTCTCCCTTGTGCCGAACAGTTACAAGGTTGTCAATTCGGGAGGACACAACTGAAGGATTTCTCTGAATAAATTTTCTAGACCCAAAAGGAACTTGAAGCATACTGGCCTCATTAATCCCATGCTACAACCAGCTGATCAAACTAGACTAGATGCCAAGAACATTCTTCATGTATTGTATAACTTAGTATGATCACTTTAATAAGAGTCATAAAATTTTCTCTTAATACTGCTTCTGAGAGTATTTTTTCATTTTAGAAGGTGTCAACTAAGAACCAGAGGGTTATATCCAGTTTCTGAGAATGGAAGACTGACAATGTCCAAGTGACACACTCACCAGGCAAACAAAAGAGGAAAAATAAAGCCAACTGTAGACGTTTCCAGTTAATAGCGAACTAATACAATTTCTTGGGTGAATCAAGTGATATCCCTTAAAGCGTCTACCTTGAAGTCTCATGCCTTCCATTCAACCTCTTCTATCAATATTGCTCTATTATTAAAAATAGTGGCCTTTGTTGGCTTTAATTTTACATTAAAAAAATTTTAATTGTAAAAAACTGACCATCAGGTGTACTGTTTAAAGTCTCGTATAAGGACGCAGTGATCTGTTCCTCTCAGTTCTCAGAGGTGTCCCTCCCAGGGCTCTGGGCCCCTTGCTCCTGGGGGACTGTGGCAGGCAGAGAGCCGTCTGCAGTTTCCTTCCTCTCACTGGAGAGGTGGTGCAACACAGAGCTGACATTCCTTCGCTTTGGCTCTCACCTTTTCCCAGCTTGAGTATTCCCTTCCTTTCCATTTTATTTACTTAGCTCCTGTCTTCCCATTTTATTAGTTTGTAAGTCCTCAGATCATTTAGGCAAGCATGTGAGAGGATCCTAAGAAACCTAAAGACGTGGGAAGTCAGTTGTCTGTATTCAGTTGGCGCTTCATGATGTGTAGCAGTATGTATGGGCCTTCCAGATCATGTGTCCTGGCAGTCAGGAAGCTGCAGCTACCCCCAGGGTTCTACGCAGAGCAAGCACTTGCTGAATGGTAGACTTCCCAGTTGAGCTGCTTGTCAAGAACCATGGTAACCTCCCTTCCAAGACTGTTCCAGCCTATTTTAAATCTCTGCTATGGTTCTGCCCTTCAGGACCCTGCTCACTCTCCTAGCCTTGCGGACAAGGATGCGAGTGCCTTAGAAGACCTTCATTCCAGACATCACTCCAGTACCTTAAAGTACCAGGTGGGTGGCTTTTTTTTTTTTAAATCGAAGGCCTGGCCTGTAATTCCTTCACCTGGACACCCCACTCTCCTCACAATGATTCTCAAGCTTTCTAAGCTCTATCTCCTCTTCTGGTAAACTCAGGCTTCTCCAGTGTTAATTACAATTTCAAATTCAGTGACAAATTTTGACAAAAGATAGAACTAGCCATGGCCGTTTTCTAAAAAATGCCCGTTTTGGTCTTGAAGTTCATGTGTTTTGCTCTGTGGCCTTGAACCACTGACAGGCATGAGCTGTGGCTAGCTTGCCACACACTTTCTGCCTTTGGCGTTGTGGAAGCCAGAGCGCAACCAAAGTCAAATTCTGTGTCAAGGCCGGTGGCTGCTTTGATTTTATTTATAGAAGAACAGAAAACACAGCCCTTGGAGGTTGGTGAAAATGCAGTCATGGTTTTTTTTTTTTTTTTTTTTTTACAAAGTTACTGATTTACTTTGTTTTTGAATAAGCAATTCTATACAAAACAGATACATTGTTGAACATGACATCTGAGACTAATGATGTATTACATGTTGGCTAATTGAATTTAAATTAAAAAAAATGTTTGCTCCCCCAGTCTCTATTCTCAAGTATCTTTTCTGTGAGTTACATTTAGATTTGAGTCAAACTAAATTCTAAGAGCTATTCAAGCTCTCCTAATGAAAGCTGACTGTTAGAACAGAATTCCTCACGACTTTCAAATGGAGTTTTCCACCACAACATCATAAAAATACTGCCCAAAGTTGCCCTGTTGGTAAACTGGATAAGATTGGATGTGGTTTTCCTTGAAATTATTATCAGGAAGCTTTACCTTGAGAGTTTCATTAAGTCAAGAACATGACGGGGCTTTTGAAAGCATCAGTTCATTGACTCTATTGTTGGATTTAGTTGTAAAAGCTGACAGTACGTCGTAAGGAATGTTGCCATTGCTCCATCTCTCTTAAGGTTTTAGGTTCAGGATGTTCAAAAATTCAAGGACACCAAAACCCATTGAAAGCGGTGATATTGAAAGTTTTAAAAAGCTGTCATCTTTCCTAATATTCTGCAAAATATGGAAGCTGCAACCTTCAGCTTATAAATACCATAATGTTACCTTGACAGTGGAATAAACCTCAGAAAGGAACAACAGCACAGTAACGGGCATTCAAACCAGCCAAAGAGAAGTGACAGTCCTCACACAGCGGATGGTCAAGGGACCTTGTTATTATAGATTGCAAGGCCACGTTTTGGAAGTAGTTCATCTCCCACACATATGAGTTTTCTTGTGGTTTTTTTATACACACAGATATTTGCCTTGCTTGAGCATCTCTAGCACTGTGACAAACATCTTTCCCCAAATCAGTTCATTAGTGCTTCAGGAGATCACCAGTTTGAAGAGACAAATTCGTTCCTCGGTGGTTCCTTCAGCCACATAACAAGCAGAAGTAACGAGTCGGGTATAGCCTCTTTCACTGGTAGATTCACCCCAACAAACTACCCCCCCCAAAAAAAGAGTGTTGTATCTTCAGCCAAAACAATCGACTGTATTTTTTATTAGAGACTAGAAAAAAGATGTATTTTGGGATTTTTCTTCAGTCTTATTGCTGGCTCACACAGCAGGGTTTCAAAAGGTTTTGTTGTTGTTGTTTTTTCCCCTCAGTGCTATCATGTGTTTCATTATTGACAAGAAAAAGTATTATGTCATAGAAAATAGAAAACTCTTAATATTTAAGCTTACGAATTACCTGGAATTTTGCTCTTCATAATGGAAAAAAATCTGTTAGGATTTTTTAAAAGTGGGTGATTTTTCACTCAAATGTTCAGGTTGCAAGCACCCCCCACCCCCAGAATCCTAGTACAGCAGGTTGGGGTATTTACAGAGCGAGTTAACCCTTACGATCTAGAACACAAAAAACCACACTTGAGGGGAGCCCTCAGAACATTTATTTTTCTCTTGATCACCTTCTCAGCTTCTCAAAGGAGAGAGACCAAAGGTCTGACGAGAGCACTTTGTCCTGAGGACAGAGGAATAAGCCGTGATTCTGGGGCTGGTGTGTGGGAGCTGCCTCAGATCCCCTTCCATGCCTGAACCCCCACATGTAAAATTTCCTCTCAGTTTCCCTCGTTGCCTACATTCATGGCCTAATGTCTATCTTTATTTAATGGTGCCTGGGTCAAGTCCTAAATTGTCTTTCTTCATAATCTTCTGCTTTCTAGTTGTGCATTATGTTCTAGTAACTACAAAATTGAAGTTTACATTTAAATGAAACAAATATGGACACGAAAACACAAAAAAAATGCCTATCGGTAAGTGTACATTTTACTGTAAAACAGTAAATTTTGTGTGAGCCAGAAGTAAGTTCATAGCATCCCACACATGTGTCGTGTGCCAAGTCAATTTTAGAAATCACTCTACTTTCTGCATGTAATTGTCAGTCAACATTTGGCTGACATTTTACTGTCTTTGATATTATGAAGAGAATACGTTTTTATTTTTTCCATATAACCAACAGAAATGTTGAGCATGTTTTCAGATTACACGTGCCACTCTCCTTTACCCTCTTGTTATTCTAGGCCTGTCCCTTGCCTGGACAGCCTCTGATCTATCTCAGGCCAAAGGTGTATTTTTTGGGTCCCTCAAGTAGGTTGACAGTGAACCAGGACCACACTTCGTGAGTCCCATGAGCAGCAGAGAGCATCAGACAAGTGTCCATTTCAGTATCTCTGTCCTGGAATTTCCACCACCCACACTCCCATCACCAGCCCCCTTAGCAGCCGTAACCTTCCTGTGGGGCTCTGAGCTTGGTCTCTGTCCTGTCCCTTAACCCCTCTCTCTTCATATGTCCAGTTCTCCGTCTCCCAATGAAAAACCAACCAGGAAAGCTAACAACTCCCTCCTACTTGAAATACCGGGGAAGACATCATGTTTCTTAATGTCTGTTTGGTTCATGAAACATATTTAAGGTACTTAGAGAACTGGTACCAAGACATTTTATTCCATGGGTCTCCAAGAAAGAGTAACATTAGTAAATTAGTAAAAATGCAGGTCCCTTTGTCTTCATTCTTTATCAGGATTGTCTAAGTTACAAATTTTAACAATTATTTCTTGAACTTTCTCATTTGGAATAGGAAAAGAAGGGCTCTTCTTGTGGACAGCATGCCCTCAGTATTTTATGAAACAGTCAAAATACCATCATGCCCTTCTGAAAAACATTATGTATGCCATTGCTTAGATACAACAGTAAAATAATTTTGGTAATAAAATTGAAAGAAATATGGGAGCATTAACAAGATGATATAATTTTACATTTTTAGAAAGAAATATTCATTTACTCACATAAATGGAAGTTGCATTAGAGATACTTGTGTTCTGTATTCAGAAAAAGTAGGAAAAAAATTAGAACAATTTCATGACCATGCATCCCAGTTTTGCCTACTGTATTACTGAAACAGGCTTCTTGTCCTCATGTTATTATTAACAATGACAACTTTCAGTGTCAAAATTGTTCTGGTTTGGATATAAATTATATAGCTACCCTCTTATGAGAGATGTGTATAATATTACAAAAATGATTAAAAAATGATATGTTGGTTTTTGATTAAACAGAGTGTAGACTCCAAGCAGCTTCCTCAAGACCCAATTGGCCATCCCATCATGCACCTGTCTGGTATTAAGCATGCCACGGGTGAAGCCATCTACTGTGACGACATGCCTACCGTGGACCAGGAGCTTTTCTTGTCTTTTGTAACAAGTTCAAGAGCTCATGCTAAGATTGTGTAAGTGATAAAGTCCTAATTAGACATTATGATTGCCTTTTCGTCTAAGTCACTTAAGTGGTACGTAATGGTACTAAGAGGGTAGGCTATTTATTGGCAATATTCAATGCGATTGGGAGGGAAATTAGATCAAAATGTAGGACTTAATACAATTTGTCCTTCCATGTACAGTTGCCCCTTCACAACATAGGTTTAAACTGTGAGGTCCACTTTTATGTGGGTTTTTTTTAAAAAATGCTAATACTATGAAAACATCTTCTTTTCTCTAGCTTACTTTATTGTAAAAATATGGTATATAATACATATAAAGAGCAAATATGGGTTCTTTCACTGTTGATGTTATTAATGAGGCTTCTGGTCAACAGTAGACTATTAGTAGTTAAGTTTTGGAGGAATAAAGTTTATATGGAGATTTTTCAACTGTGTAGGGGATCAGTACCCCCAACCCCTGCATTGAACTTGAATTCAATATAATAGCTTCATTGTCCGGGGAATTTGTTCCCAGTCGTCTGAGAACTCTTAGAGCTAGATGTACCTTACCACTCAGACGTCTTCTTCTCCAGTTAAGCTTGTTCATCTTGGTCTTCGGGCTGGGGCTTCTCTGAGGACCTGCTCTGTGTCCTCTGATCTAGGTCTATCGATCTGTCAGAAGCTCTCAGCCTGCCTGGCGTGGTGGACATTGTGACTGAGGAACATCTTCGTGGTGTAAACTCCTTCTCCATTTTCACCAATCCGGAGGAACTTCTGAGGACAGAGGAGGTATGGCATTTTTGTTTTCTGTTTCAAAAATAATTTCCTCGGTTAATGTTCTTAAAGATAGCATCACATTTGGCACAAGGATTCCAGTAATTCCTTAAAACACCATTATTCTAATGGTGAATGAATTCAAATATACTCATTTTCCACATAAGAAGTTGACTAGTTCTATAAAAGATACTTGGTGTTTTCCTATTTTCTAGTCATAATCTTACTACTAGAAGGGGAGGAGCAGAGGGAGAGAGAAAAGAGAGGAGTTCTAGGCAGACTCCACACCCAGCATGGAGCTGGTTGTGGGACTAGACCTCAAGACCCTGAGCTCATGACCTGAGCCAAAATCAAGAGTCAGACACTTAACTGACTGGGCCACCCAAGTGACCCTTTTCTTAGCTTTTAATATGAGAATTCTGTCCCCCTCTCTGAACTCAGTCCAACTCAGTCATGTATACAGCCTGTGTTCCACCAGGGTCTTTAAGTGAGCACCTAATGTGGCTGGCCACATAGCCGAGTAAGACCCAAGTGGTCCTTACCCTCACAGAGCGTAAAGTCCAGAGGAGAAGGTGAAGTGGACCTTTAATGCACTTCTGACTTCGTGTAAAGCTTACTTACTTGCTACTTGGTACCCTAGTAAAAGCCCCTGAGTGATACCCTGAGTCTGAGTCCTTGGCGTGCTCCGCGCACTGCTTCCCACGCAGAGGTGAAGGAACATGACAGCAGCTGTTGCCACTTAACGGTTTCAGACGATTCAGACTGATCTGGCTGTTGCATCTTAAGTTTTCAGAAAATGCAACACGGGCGGCTTTCGGCAGGTTTTCTGTCTAAGGCGGACTTCTGAGTTCAGTGTCCACCCCAAAGCGCTTCCTCCTTCCAGAGTCCTGACTTTCAGCTCTCGCTGGCTGGTTTAGTGGCTCCGAATGAAAGCTTGATGACCCGAGTGTTAAGTGGAGGTTGCAACTGTCCCAAGGCAGGGCTGTGCGGGGCTGGCAGAAGACAGTGAGGATCGTGGCCTTTGCCGACTGTTAAGTAAACAAGCAAAACCCTTTGGAGCTGCAGGATAGTGCTTCCTCCGGGAGGGGTGCGGACGTTGATGTCCAGCATCTCAGGGGGCACGTGGGTGTGCCGGGTCACGGGGGCAAACCCAGGCACCCAGGCAGAGCAGAGCGGGGAGCCATCATGAGCGCCTTTGTTACTTTAATCCCTTTTGTAAGTTACCCCTTTAAAACGGTCTTTTCACTGTAGAACTTCTAAGCATGTATAAAAACAGAGTAGTGCAATGAATCCCCATCGACCGTGGCGCCAACAGTTGCCAGCGTTTCACCATCCGCCATGTAAGTGCCCGCTGTCCCTGCCCGCCCGCACCCGGCAGACACTTCTGGGTGTGGCTGTGGGGGTTTGTGCACGCACGCCTGCTAGATCTTTTTTATTCCCATTTTTTTTTTCTGATGACAACACAACTATGTGCTTGTTGTAGAAAAGACTTAATAGTTTAAAGTCAATTTTTAAATGAGTGATTACCTTTGAATTGTGATCATGGTATAAGGTGAGAGAGAACAGAACAGTCACGGTGACTTCTTCCAGTCTTATTTTACCTTCCTGGAGCCTTAGTTTTATCCCCATCAACTTTCTGCTCTGATCCCTGTGTGTTTCCCTTGGACCACCTGCCCCACCTGCAGGCAGAACGATGGTGGGGACGCTCTGTGCTTGCCTGTGTCTTGGCTAGTACAGGTTCAATCTCTGCATGAAAAGTCTGTGCTCCACCAGTGTTTGGGACACACATTTGCTCACTAGCAGGCTGTGCTTTCATTTCCTTCCTCTGCCGTCTCTGATGAGATGGGCTATGACCTTCTGGACCTCCCTTTCTAGAAGCTTCCTCTCAGAATGGCCCTGATCATGGTGGCAGACACAGGTCGAGCCATGTGACTGGCTCTCCTCGACCCCTCCAGAGCCCCAGTGCGCTGACCTGGAGATTTTATGTGACAGTCACTCCCGTCCTTCCTCAGCCACTTCTGCCAGTGGTGCCACACAAAGACCCGAACTCCCCTAGTCCCTGGGTGTTGGTTCCTCTACACACAGGGCAAAAAGAAACCACTGAAAGAGGCAGAGCCCTCCAGATTGGTAGGTAGTGGTTTTAATAAGAGAGGGAACTTCTGGGGCGCCTGGGTGGCTCAGTCGTTAAGCGTCTGTCTTAGGCTCAGGTCATGATCACAGGGTCCTGGGGTTGAGCTCCGCATCAGGCTCCCTGCTTAGCAGGGAGCCTGCTTCTCCCTCTCCCACTCCCCCTGCTTGTGTTCCCTCTTTCGCTGTGTCTCTCTTTCGGTAAAATAAATAAATAAAATCTTTTTTTAAAAAAAGAAAAGAAAGAAAAAGAAAGAAAGGGAACTTTGGAGTCTTATCTTGGGCAGCCACGAGACTGAGAGACATCTGCACCCATCTGCCAGAATCTTAAAAGTGTACACGTGTGGGGCCTTACCTGGGTTCAGTCCTGTGTGCCATCCAGATGGTCTACACCACACCTTACTCTCTCAGGCCCCAGTTCCTACTGGGGAAACCGTACATTCTAAAGACAGGGAAGGAGTGAGGAGCCTCCATTTGCCTGGGTCAAGCTCAAGGGTCCACCGGGATCCCGTCCCGTCAGTGACCTCCTCCAACATGGGGTCACCAGGCCGGCTCTGACGAAGGCGCTTTCTCACCAGAGCCCTTGTTAACAGCCGCGCTGCACGTGTGAAGGGGTTAGGTACTGTGTGTCTAGCTCTGTGCTGGGGGGAGGAGGAAAGGGAGTGAAAGGAGAGGGCCTGGGACCTGCGCTCCCTGGGGACAGAAGTCTCTCTGTGTCACAGGTGTCCTGTGTGGGCCAGCTTGTCTGTGCCGTGATCGCGGAGTCCGAGGTTCAGGCAAAGCGAGCAGCCGAGCGAGTGAAGGTTGTCTACGAAGATTTGCAGCCACTGATCCTGACGATCGAGGTAACGAGCACCGATGGATCCGTTAAAATGCTTTTGGTTACAGTGACAGGAGAGAAACTCGGACCCCAAGTGGCGTCCCACACAGAGGGGCTTTGTTGGCCCTAGACTGTCGGCGTCGGCAAAGAACCTGGTTCTGTGCCTCTCCTCTCTTCTGCCCACAGCCCAGGCCCTTAGCCCCTCCCCTGGAGTCACAGGATGGCAGCGGGTGTTTCCCGTCTGAGTCCAGGCAGGGAGAGAGCAGCATTGACCCGGGATGCCCAGGATTCCAAGCGTGAGCCCTGAGTCCGGTCTTATCAGGCCACTTGGGCCACACACCCGTCTCTGAACAAATGATTAGCCAGAGGCATGGCGGACCTGTTGGTTACTGCTGAGGGGTTAGGTTTCTTCGAAGTGTGTGGCCTTCAGGGGGTGGAAGGGGGGATGGAGACGTGAGCAGAAATCTGGTCACTGAAGGGGGCAGGTGAGAGGAGGGCTGTGTGGGCGGCCGGCGGTGTCCCGGACCCTGAGTTCACCGGCACCCTGACTCTCTCGGGGGTGTGCGGGAACCAGCAAGACGCTCTGTGAAGCAAATATTGGAGACACTATGTTTAGGTTCGTTAGAGCATATCTGATGAGTATGAGGAATGGAATCCTATGATGCCTGTCGCTATTTTGGCCACTTAAACCAACTGGAATGTTGCATTTTCTATCCTGTTTTTTAGAAAGGAGCTAGAGATTTACAAAGATACAAGACTCATCTCCATGAAATGATAGGGTGTTCTGTATCCATTTCATTGGTTCCTGTAATTTACTGAATAATGAAAGCATGCAGGTTGGGAAAGCAGCAGGAATAGATTAGATGCGGCACAGACAGGCTCCATGGACTCTGGGCACACATTATCTTCAGACAGAAATGAATGACTTGTTCTCTAGGTGACTAGCGTGCCCTGTGGCGGAGAATGAGAAACTGACTTGGCTCAGATTCGTGTCTCCAGAAGAACTTGGCTTTGGTGTGTTTCTTATCGTGCTGCCTTATTCCTAGGAGCGTAGCGCTTGTTTATGGACAGTGTCATCAGTGTTTTAAACATGAAATTAAAATCACGTCAAGAAGACAAACATACAGAAGTTAAGCCGGAGTCAAGGAGTGGCAACGTTTCCCCAGAATTTCCTAGCCAGTTTCAGATTCAAACGTTCTCTTCCCTTCCTAGTCAGATGTTGCCTCTGCACTTGGCTACTTTATGCGCTCATTCCCCAGCATTTTGTTATCAAGGTTCTTCTAAATAAGAAATTATTCCTTAATTACTTCTTCATAGGAAATTATTTACATGCTACTTCATCAAAATTTTGTTGACAGTCCTTTGCCTAGTCCTGGTGGCTGAATGTCTTCCCTTCCCCACCTCCACCTTCCAGTCAAATAAATTTCTAAACAAGCCAACAGAGGCCACACTTTCCTTGCCCTCCCTCACTCCATCTGGCAGATCCCCCGTTGTTTGCCAGAGAACACCAGCATCAAACACCAAACTTTGACATGGGGAGGAGAACTGACTCACATTTTTATCAGAGTTCAAGCTCTCCAAGGTCAACCAACAGGATCAGAGTGAATTTAATCAAAATTTTTAGCAGGAAAATATGCCCAGCTCCACACACATTACAGTTTTTTTTTTAATCACTTTTTTGGACCAAGAATTATTTGGGAAATTGTCTCAAAGTTACTTAAAAAGCAAGCAGCAAGTAAAGTGGAAAAAGATTACACTTTTTAAAAATAGGATTTATAAAACTTCTGTTTTCAACCTGGAATATCTGAATTGTAGATTAATAAGAAAGAAAAAAAATTCATTCTAGAAAGAACTGTATTAATTTAAATAGCATAAAAAAATAAATGTATCTCTGCTACTAGCACTGAGGTGTAACTAAGCTAATGCTTTCTAGAATGTTTAATAGTGTGAATGGTTAAACTCTTTCAAAACTCTTGGCTCAAAGGATCAGGCTGATGACCTTTGGTGAGAAAAACATACTCCCCACTAGAATCTATCAGTCGTCATGGTCAACAACATGACCGCAGCTAACACTTAGGTCAAAGCAGGTTTTACGCATTAACTCCTTAAACGCTCACAACAGTCCTGTGAAGAAAAACCGTTATTATCTTTTTTCTGCTGAAGAAACAGGAAGACAGCTCACACAGTCACACAGCTAGTCAGAAATAGAAGCAGTGAACAAACTGTCTGTCAAGGAACCGGGCTCCCGTGGTGGTAAAAACAAAGGAACCCACTTTCTGAGTGGAGGCAATGGCAGGGTCACGATACAACAGCTCTGGAAGGTACCCTGATAGGTCTAAACGTCTACTAGTGGCCCAAGGAAACCAGAGTTGGGATCATTCCTTACTGCCTGGGGCTAGGACTTCATGGACGACCAGTAACCCCCGGCACGTAATGCTGGCAGGACCTGGCATGTCACATTTGCCAGGGGACACAGGGATTACAGCAAGAGAGATTCCTAGAAAAGCTAAGAAAACCAGCGTAGATGATTGTAGCTGCATCCCTGATGATGTGTACCTTGTTGTCTCCCTTCACTGGGCACCCAGGAGAAGCCAGTGGGACCCAGCACGTAAGTGGCTTTGTGGTACCCAGACTGGGCTTGTACTGGAATCTCGCTTCCGGGGCCAGAGTCCCAGATGCTCTGCTGCCTTGTGCCATGCTCGTCCTCCCAAAGGAGGAGCATGGGCCCTCCAGGCCCACCATGATCCTTATCACTGGAATGCATTTAGCTAGCATTTACTGAGCATTTATCGTATGCCATGTAAGCTCTTTGCCCGTCTCATTTCATTTTATCATTTATCTCTCCCTTATCATTTATCATTTATCTCTCCCTTCTCCGGCAGAGCTATGTGCCCACCTGTGTCTCCATTGTACAGACGAGGCTCAGCGAGAAGAGATAATAGGCCCACAGTCAAACACGTAGTCAGTGGAGAGAATGGACATGATTCTGACTGGGTCCAGAGTCCTGAGCGCTAAACCCATGTGCTCTGTGGCCTTGGCTTTGTACAGTGGGCTGTGGAGCGAATAGTACAGTCTTCCTGGAAAATATTAGCTCCATTCTGGGACCACCTTCCATGCTGGGGTTCTCCCTGAGCGTCCTCCATTTTGCCTCGATGGGCACGTTTGTCCTGGCTCTGTGAGGGGTCTCTCTGAAGCCTGGTTCTTAGCTCGTCGCTAGGACTGTGCTGAGTGAAGGAGCAGGGGGTTCCAGAGCAGAAGACATGCTTCCCCGACTCGGATGATACCGCAGTCAGGGTGGCGGCCGCCAGAGGGCTGGATCTCTGGCCCAGAGCCTCACTTCTCTCTCCTTTCCAGGAAGCCATACAACACAGCTCCTTCTTCGAACCAGAGAGGAAATTGGAATATGGAAATGTTGATGAAGCATTTAAAGGGGTTGATCAGATTCTAGAAGGTAAAGCTCTCTGAAAAACGTGAGGAGAAGGGAAGCAGCCCAGAAGGCTTGTGAGCATGTCTAGTTTAATGCTACCTTTGCCTTTCAGAAATCGTCTAGAAATCAGCTGAGAGCCGTCACTTCATTCACATGTGCATTTCCCTTTGTCTCCGGGGTGTGTGTGTGTGTGTGTGTGTGTGTCTAGAGTACAGCAGGGAGGTGAAGAAGGAGGCCCAGCCCCTTATGGTGTGCTGACCACCTGCCCCATCACGGTCGCAGATTTATCCGATGTCGTCTCTTTTCCTGCTCATAACCACCCTGCAGATCAGGACACTGAGGCTCGGAGTGTAGGAACACAGTCATAAAACAGCTACTAAGTGACAAAGCCGGTTAATTGAATTGACAGCTTTTCTTAGGATTTCCTAAGCCCACGTTTCCCTTCCATCCTTTCTCTGACTTCTCCCTCCCTTCCTTCCAGACTTCCTTCCGTTGTGTATATGTGTCATTAAAATGGAATTTCTCTCTTAGAAAAGTTGATTATAATTTTCCAATAAAATTTTTATAACTTTTTATTTTGAAATAAATTTAAATTTACAGAAAAGTTGCAATAACATTAAAGAAACTCTCAGTTACTCTTTATCCAGATGCCCTGATTATTAACACTTTACTACACCGACTTAATCATTCTCTCTTCCTGTACACACACACACACACACACACATTTTTTTCTGAGCCATTTGAGAGTAAGTTACATGTTTGTTTACCTCTAAATACTAGTGTGTGTTTCCTTAGAGCAAGAACATCCTCTTCCTTAAACAGTTATGAAAATCCGAATGTGCACATTGACACAATACTGTTCGTTAACAACAGACCTTATTCAGATTTTGCCACTTGTCTCAGGAAAAAAAAAAAAGTACCATGGGTCTTAAAGAACACACACTTCCCCCGCACTGCCCTGCCTTGGTCCCTGCTAGAGAGCCGTCCTTAACCCTTGCTGTGCAAGAGCTGATTGCCCCAGGTGTGTGGCTGGGTGGGCGTGGGTTTTCTGAACCACATCTCAGGGCAGAGAATTTCTCATTGACATTGTCTGTCTTTTAAGTGAATTTCCAGGGTATTGGCATCTAGTGCGTATTTGAAACCACCATCACCCTAATTTTTCTCTCCAGCCCCGAGCCCAAGCTCAGAAGGGGCCTAAGGCCTACCCTCCCCGAGTGCACAGCCAGAGGTCTGGCAGGTGTATCCAGCCACTTGAGCTCAAAGCCCATTGTGTTTCTTAACTCCACTGCTGTGTTAGACCAGAACGTGGTCACACGCTGCCTGGATGACGTCATCTGGAAAACGTAGCAAAGACACTTTTTCCCATCACCCTTCCAGTATTCCCTGGCACCCCGTCTTATCAGCTGCGGGACTCAGCAGGACCCATCTCCCTGCTTTAAAGTTGTATCAATAAAATAATCCTGATCTCAGAGATCTGTTATGAAGGTTCTAAGAGAGAACAGAAGTGTGCTTGGCATAGAGCCTGGCACATCCGTAACGACGAGCGGTCATTACTGCCAGGCTTAGATGTTTCTGTTGTCCTCAAGACACTATTTCACGGTCTCCCGAGCTAACACACTGGCGGGTGCTCATTTAGCACCCCCGGTGTTTCCCGGTGCCTCCCGGTGGGAGCCACTTATGAGACCTGCCTGGAGACTCCCGTGCCCCCTTTCTGGGATTCTGGAATTGGAGGATCCAGGATAGGGCAGGAATGTGCTTTTGACAAATGTTCACAGTGTTCCAGACGATTCCTAGGACTAGTGAAATGTGGCAAACACTTGAAGGCTGGATCTGTTTTCTGGGAGAGGAGGAGGGAGCATTTCAGCATGAAGAGATGATGGTGTGAGCATCTCGGAAATGCCCATTTTTAAGGGGGTCCTTCCACTTGGACCATCGTATGTTCTTGTCGTCTGTGTTTTTGTGTGAATTCAATTGTTCTTTCCCTTGACATCTTATTTTATCATTTAATTAAGGCATCGATTCAGGCTGTCTCTGACTTGAGTTTTAGTCTGTATCCTGCCCCTTACCCTACTGATAAATATGAAAGTGGTACAAGGCGCTTTAAAAGGGACACTTATATTGATTTTAAATTTCCACCTTCTTGACTCACTAGTGTGAGGTAATTTTTTTTTCTTACAATGCAAATTATCATTTGAATTAAGAATTTTTGGCCATTTTTGGTTACCTTTCAGTGAGAGGTAACTGGAAGTAGTGATCGTCATAAGAGCACTTTGTCCCTTAGGAACATAGCTGCCCTAAGAAAATCAAATATTTAAAAGATAAATGATGTAGAACACTAACGGCATCAAGTCTTAGACTGTGTTCTTGAAGGGACTGAGTTTTTATCCTCTGAAAAGACATTCGGCCCCTTCCTAGTCCTGATGTCATGGCACTGGGAGGGCCTTAGAAACCCCCCAGCCGAGGCCCTGAGGTGATCAACTTTCTCTACATGAAGCCACTTCTCATTTCTCTCCTTAAAAAGGGCTGGAGAGCTCAGAAGGCAGTCTGTACAGCAGGATTTGCAAGAGATCTAGGAGCCCTGAAACGGAGATTATCTTGCCCTTATCCCCTCCTGCTGGGCACAATACAGGTAGCCTCCTGGGTAGCCTGATGGCTTTCCAGTCTTGAAGGGCTTCTTATTAAAATGGAAATGTGCCCGGAGGAATCACTCCTAAACCCACAGTGAAATAAGATTTTTATCTCAGGGATTAGCTGATCAAATTAGTCGATCAAATTAGTTGACAGCAATAGCCGGGGAGGAAGAGCGGGAGGGCGCCTGGGCGGAGGGCGGCAGGGTGGGTGATACCACGGACCAGGGTTGGCGTACTTCCCAGGTGTGAGCAGAAGGAGCTCTAATGGTTGGTAGCTTTTCATGTTTTAAGTGAAGTAGGTGTTTAACAAAATAAATTCTGATTGGATCATGGGGATACTAATATGGTAAACCATGAATTTGAGCCCACTGTCAGGTGGATTTTTAATGTGCAGTCTTTGATAAAACCTTACATTAAAATTGAGATCTGAGGGGCGCCTGGGTGGCTCAGTCTGTTAAGCATCTGCCTTCAGCCCAGGTGATGATCCCAGAGTCCTGGAACTGAGTCCCACGTCCGGCTTCCTGCTCTGCGGGGAGACTGTCCTCTCTCTTTCTGCCCCTCACCCACTCATGTTCTCGCTCAATCTCACTCTTTCCCTCTCTCAACTAAATAAAATCTTGGAAAAAAATAAAATTGAGATTTGAGTTTTGACATTTTAATTTTTGTATTTTATTAATGAAACAATCTCGTTTTTCTGTATTTTTTTTTAAAGATTTTATTTATTTATTTGACAGAGAGATCACAAGTAGGCAGAGAGGCAGGCAGAGAGAGAGGAAGGGAAGCAGGCTCCCTGCTGAGCAGAGAGCCCGATGCGGGACTAGATCCCAGGACCCCGAGATCATGACCTGAGCCGAAGGCAGCGGCTTAACCCACTGAGCCACCCAGGTGCCCTTCTGTATTTTTTTTCTTTATTCATTCAGAGTTTGGATAAGATAGGAAATCCAGACATCAATACAAAAGATTTCCTTGGGAATCTCCCTTAAACCATCTGCGAATCCCTGTTATTGGATACATTTTTAATTTTTTTTAAAAGATTTTATTTATTTATTTGACAGACAGAAATCACAAGTAGGCAGAGAAGCGCGGGGGTGGGGCGGGGGGGGGGGAGCAGACTCCCTGCTGAGCGGAGAGCCCGAGGGGGTCTCCATCCCAGGACCCTGGGATCATGACCTGAGCTGAAGGCAGAGGATTTAACCCACTGAGCCACCCAGGCGCCTCACATTTTTAATTTTTTAAAGTTCTCCCTTTCACCTAACATGATTGTGGGTCATAATTGTATTCTGTTTTTTAATCTCTGTTTACTCTCCCCCGCCCCCATCTTTCAATGGCTTAGTGGAAGATTTTTCAGGACTCCATTTTGATGAATCTGTAGTGTTTCTCAGTGTATCTCTGTCTGGTTTTGTTTTGTTTTGTTTTGTTCTGTTTTTTGGTGGTAGTTCCATGTGAATTTTACACCTAGAACATACAATACATGTAACATACATATTACAATATATCTCGTAGCAACATTTTCTCAGTTTGCACATAGAAATCTTACCTTTCTTCACATCCTTTTACTCTCTCTCATTTATTATAGTCCTAAAAAATTCCCTCTTTATACTCTGAGTACTTCATGAATCAATGTTATAATTTTGCTTTCAATGCAATTTGTAAAATTCAAGAGGAGAAGGAAAGTCTATCGCGTTTACCTGTATTTGTAGTCCTTCTGTTGTTCTCTCTCCTTCCAAATATTCCGAGATTCCGTTCTTTAAAAAAAAAAAAAAATCATTTCTTGTCTGCTTCACAATTGTCTTTAACCATTATTTTAGGATAGGTCTGTTTAAGACAAATTCTTAGTTTCCTTCATCTAAGACTGTCTTGATTTCTTTTTCATTCTTGAAGAGTATTTTTGCTGGATATAGATTTTTGAGTTTCCAGGTCCTTCAGAAGTTGAAGAAAGACATTGAAACTTTCCTCTGGTCTCCACGGTTTCTGATGAGAACCTGCCTTGTGAAGTATCCTTCCCCTCTAGGCGAGGTAGTGTTTTTCTCTGTCTGCTTCCAAGATATTTTCTTATTTTTACTTTTCAGAAGTTTGACTCTGATGTGTCTTGGCATGGATTTCTATGGATTTATCATATTTTCAAATATTCACTCAGCTTCTCAAATCTGTAGGTTCGTGTCTTTTGCCAGGTTTAGGAAATTTTCAGCTATTATTCCTTCAAGTATTTGATGTCAGTGATCCATATGGTCAGTCTTTTTTTTTTTTTTTTTATCAGTGATATTTATTTATTTTTTTTCCAATTTATTTATTTTTCAGAAAAACAGTATTCATTATTTTTTTACCACACCCAGTGCTCCATGCAAGCCGTGCCCTCTATAATACCCATGGTCAGTCTTTTTATTTAATCGAAGCTCTGGTCATTGTCTTTTCAGTCTCTCTTTCTGATGTTCAGGTTAGGCAGCTCTGTTGTTCTGTGTTCTTGATGACTAGTTATTTCCTCTGTTCCATCCATTCTCTTGTTGAGCTTTTCCAGTGAGCCTCTTAAATTTTGATGGTTGTGTTTCTTAGTTCTAAAATTTCCATGTGGCTCTTTTTGTATCTTCTGGTTTTCTGCTGAAATTTCGCATTTTTCCATGTGTTTTAAGTGTTTATGTAAATGCTCGCTGAAGCATTTTTGTGATGGTTGCTTTAAAATCCTTGTTAGATAACTCTAACATCTGTGTCATCTCAGTGTTGGCATGTCGATTGTCTTTTCTCATTCAAGTTGAGTTCTTGGCATAATGACTGATTTTCAATTGTATCCTGGTCATTTGACGATGATGTTGTAAGCCTCTGGATCTTATTTACATTATCTATTTTACCAGAACTACTCTGACCCCATGCTGGTGGGGAAACAGGTGTTGCTGCCTTGTTATTGCTGGGTGAAGGGTGGAAGTCCAGATTCCTCATGTGGTTTCCGGTGATACCATCGCAACACAGGGTTTGGGGCATCTCATTACAGCCTGACAAGAGTGGAAGTCTAGATTTTTCTACCTAACTTTTGCAGATAGGAATGGGACCACAGTGTTTTCACTGGAGTAAAGTCATTGTATAAAAGTTTTCTTGCTAGGCTTCCCATCTCTTTGTCCCTTGGATGGAAAAAGAGGGCTTTTCTTGGGCATTTTCTTTCTGTGTTTTCCTGTTGGTATTTTGGGATTGCTGGCTTCTCTGGTACCGAGTCTGGGATATATGAAGCAAACAGCAGCAACAAAAGAACTTAACTCACTGAACTCACCATGTGTCTTTCCTTGGATCCCAAACTGCCTAACTGGTCGGCCTTCTCTCTACCTTTCAGAGTCTTCTTATATTTCTTTTGCTTATAAATAAATAAAGTTGTTTGCTGTACTTAGTAGAAGGAACCCAGAGAAGTACATTTACTCCATCTCATCTTGGACCAGAAATCTCCTTGCCATAGTGTTTTGACTGACTCTAGAACATCACACACCTTTCCCTCGACTCTGTGACCTACCATATCGGGAGACCTGACAGACACTCGACAGACACCCATACCGGACTATTCTTCAAATCTGCAGATATAATGAAATCTACATGTTCATGGCCCTTAACTGTGTAGCCTGCTGTCCTAGCAATATCACAGTTGGTGGAATTTCTCCGTAATGGGAGAACAACTAGGGGATGCTACCTGTTCTTTCTAAAAGCCTCCTTGACTCTGATACTTTCGTCTAACAGGTGAAATACATATGGGAGGTCAGGAACATTTTTATATGGAAACCCAGAGCATGCTTGTTGTTCCCAAAGGAGAGGACCAAGAAATCGATGTCTATGTTTCTACACAGTATCCCAAATACATACAGGTAACTGTGGGGCTGTTGCAGAGGGGAGGTGGCTAAGTTAAGTGGTTTCTGCTGGCAAAACACACCAAGAGCAATTAAAGACAAAAATTCACCGCGGGAACTGAAGGAATTTGGAGTACTAACAGCCCTATCCCTTTGGGTATTAATAGTTCAAAACTTTTAAGAGAATGTTATGAAAGGAGGCCCCTTTTGTTTGTGGATTTATAACTTCAGAACCAGTTATGGAGTCAGCAGGTCTCTTTTGCTGTACTCTTGGCTTTATTAAGAATGTGAAAGAAAAAAGAGGAAAGCCTGCCCGCCAAAGCTTTTAAGTACCTAACTCACATGAAGCAGGTAGGAAATGGTATTGGACAGAATGGAACCAAATACTTAATCAGCTAAGTCAGCATTTACACAGACAGAAGAATTAAGAGAAAGAAGGGTTTGCTGAGGGCTAGAATCGTCCAGAAAGTCCATGAAGATGAAGTCTTCAGTTTGTATTTGTAGTGAGAGTGAAGTTTGTCTCGATGGTGAGAAGAGAGGCCATTTCTAAGCAATTCCACACCAAGATCAAATGCCATTCATTCATTCATTCATTCGCTCATTCCTTCTGTAAACATGTATTGCCTCTGTCCTGTATACCAGGCAGCACGCACGTAAGAGAGGAGGAATGACACAGAGACTGCCCAGGCAGGCATCCGGGACGCATTTAGGAGAGGCTCGCTGAAGCATCAGGGTGAAAGCAAGAGGGGCAAAGCTAAGGGGTTGACTCAGTAGGTCATACAAGCCGGTGTGATTACCAGAGCAGGCAGGAATGTGGGAATGTGCGGACTGAAGCCTTTCAGAAGCGGGAACATTGAGAAGGGCCAGGCGAGTGCTGTTTCCGTCCGGTCTGCTCCTCATTCCCTGTGTGATGCCATCACTTCATCCCTCTTGGGCTCCACATCTACAAACTTGAGTTGTTAAGACTAAATGTCCTCCAAACACTAGGACGGCAAGGAAGAGCAAAACCTGCATCCGGGGAGGGACCCACAGACCAACTCAGTAATAATCCAGATGGTAGGCGAGAAATGTCTCTGGTAGACATAGCAGAATGTGGGGAAAAGTCAGGCTGAGAGAGCTTTGCAAGGCCTCAAAATCTCACTGCTTCAGGAAACCTATGCCAAGGGATTAGTACGGAAAGGACACTTTGGATATGGTTCATGGGGAAATTTTTCAAAAATTTATTAGCATAGGGGCACCTGGGTGGCTCTGTCAGCTGAGCATCCAACTCTCAGTTTCGGGTCAGGTCATGATCTCAGGGTCATGGGATTGAGCCTTGCCCTGGGCTCCCTGCTGGGCTTGGAGCCTGCTTAAGATTCTCACTCTCCGTCTGCTCCTCCTCCCCCAGTCTCCGCCCACCCCCTGCCATGCTTTCTCTCTCTCAAAAGAAATTATTAGCACAAAAATATTCTGCAAGGACTGAAAGGACTACTTAATATTAATGATAGTTCTTGCAATGTCATAATAGCTAAACGCCACTGACATCAGCTGCGGATGTGCTTAGGTAATTGGAAGCTGTCCTGTTATTTAGTGTAGCTGCACAGTTTTTGTATTGTGTGTAACATTTTGGAATCAAAAACGAGTAAGTCCTGCCCCACTCCCTTGCTGCAGATGGATCGGATTAATGGGAACTATTATCATTCACAGGACATCGTTGCTTCGACCCTGAAGCTCCCAGCTAACAAGGTCATGTGTCATGTCAAGCGTGTTGGTGGGGCTTTTGGGGGGAAGATTTTCAAAACCGGCATCTTGGCAGCCATCACCGCATTTGCCGCCAACAAGTAAGTGGAGAAAATCTGCTCAATTAGGTTAAAAATAAAATGAAGTCATGCTGTGCATTCTCAATACTGAGGCTGAGGTTCAGGAGGAAGAATTTGGGTTAAGATTATTTAAAGTCATGTATGGTATACAAATACACCAAGCTGCCGTTATATTGCAACTTTTTAATCTCATATTGTCATACCAGGTACTAAGAGCCAAAATGAGACTCAAGTACCCAAAAGAGTGAAAGCCACGGTAAAAATACCTGAAGAGCAGACAGAAACAAGTCCCAGAGGGATGCTGGCTACTTGTCTTAGCACCCGTGTGTGTGTATAGGTCACTTCAACGATTTGAAAAAAGCTCAACCATATATATAACATATATATATGACCATATATATTATTTATATATAATATATATGATAAATATATGTAAAATCCTTTATGTATATTTATACATAACATTATATATGCTATATAATATATATTAAATATATATAAATAAATATATGTGTTCCTACATATATTTTCTTGATTTAAATGGAGATTTTTGCTTTTGTGATGCTTACCTTTATTTACATTTATTTAATTATTTACATTATATATATTTACATTTTATATATAATATATAAATATTATATATATCTACAGTTATTTGCATTATATACATTTACATTTTATATATAATATTTATATATTTACATTTATTTACATTACCATTTTCCTTTAAGGATCCCAAAACATTACCATAGGAAATGGTCTTTGGAGCAGACACATGTAGAAGGCTTAATTTCTTTGCTGAATGATATGAGTCAGTTCCTGTATCCCATGAAGCAAAATGACCTTGATTCTAGGTCTGTCCTTTCCAAGAGCACTTGGAAATCAGACACCACTGAGTTCCTCCATTCGGAACCAGTCTATGATGTGGCCCTGGGACCATTTCCCTGTAGCAGAGGTTGTTATCACAGTGGGAAATGTGCCCAAAGCAATACTCTAGGGCCCCTGACACCCGAGACCCACCCTTGCAGAGGTGGCACCTGCCAGGCATTGTGCTCTGAGCCAAGGCGAGGGGAGGCCACGGTGCACGCCTGAGATGGGAAGGGCCCGGGAGCAGTAGTTCCGACGTCCTGTGATGTGCGGGACGCCCTCCAGCTCTCGCCGCGAGTTAGTGCCATCCCCGGGGGCAGCTACAGTCTCCCCAGATGGCAGCTCCTCGGTTGATCGTTTACCGCTCTGCTCTAGACACGGCCGCGCCGTCCGCTGTGTTCTGGAGCGGGGAGAAGACATGTTGATCACTGGCGGCCGCCACCCTTACCTTGGGAAGTACAAAGTGAGTAGAAGAAGAGCGGGGACGGACAGGCTTTATGTCACCGAGATGACATTGCGTGCTGGCAGCCGGCGGCGCTGGGCGGCTCTTTCCTGGGAACTAACCCTGAGCAAATCAGCAAACCCTGCTTCTCTACCTTTCTGTTCCTTGTGCTCACCGGCTACTGGCCGGCTCACACCTGCTTTACGTGAACATGTCCGTTTGTGGAGAAGTACAAACTGGATTTGGCTGATACAGAGTGAATGACTGGAAAGCCTGTGAGTGTATATGTACACATCTGTGAAAGGAGATCTGATAGCAGACGACTTCCACAGTTTCTAAAAATCGAGTAATACCCAATAGTGTTCTGTGAAATTATAATTATTTGCCAGCAGCTTCCTCATCTTTCAGTATAGCAAAGGTATTTCTAGAAACTCTGTCCCAGAAATTCCTAGAAAAATTTCTGTAGCAGAAAATAATTATTTTTTGCTTTTATAAGAAATAGATTAACTTGTCAGAATAGATTAACTGCCATGACAAACAACTTAAAAACTCTCAAGGCCCTTAAACCTGTATTGTGTTTCTTCTTGCTCAAGTAACAGCTCAGTAGAATCAGCAGGGGTTAGGGGAAAGGGCAGAGGAGAGGAGTCTGCTCTGAAAAATTATTCAGGGATTTAAACTTTTTCCACCCAGTAGTGCCACCATCATCCCCTCAGACTGCATCATGTGGCATGGAAGTCACAAGGCTCAGATGGCTATTCATGGGTGCATTTAAATTAACTAAATGAAATAAGAAAATTTAGGGGCACCTGGGTGGCTCAGTCGGTTAAGCATCTGCCTTCCGCTCAGGTCATGATCAAAGGGTCCTGGGATCAAGTCCCATGTTGGGCTCCGTGCTCAGCGGGAAGCCTGTTTCTTCCTCTGCCTGCCACTCCCCCTGCCTGCGCATGCTCTCTCTCTCTCTCTCTGACAAATAAATCTTTTTTAAAAATTTAAAAATAAATAAAACAGAAAATTCAGTTCAACAGTTGCGTTAGCTGTATTTCAAGTGCTCAGTAACTACGTGTGGCCAGTGGCTGCCATATTGGATATGTAGATATGGAACATTGCCATCACCTCGGAAAGTTCTATTACAGAGCACCACCTTAGGGACTCTGAGTCCTCTGCTGGGTCTTCTGCAGAGGACAGAACCAAAGGAAGAGTGTTATGTGGGAAGTGTTTTAGGCACCAGGCGTGTTAAGTGCAGGCCTTGCTTCTATTCACGTGTAATAAGCCAGGACTTTGCCATCTAACTCTGAGGGTGGCTGGGCAGCATAGTCTTCCACGTGCCCAGGATGAAAGACAACAGCATTTGCTGAACACGGCATCATCTCCATCACAACTGGTGTACTTGCATCCATATTTTTTAGAAGATAAGGGATGAGTTTATTTCATCTCATGCTCAATTGGATCTATATTTAGAATTTGGTTTAGTTTAACAAAGATTTATTAGAGTGAACTTTGTTCTGAAAGAGATTACATTTTAGGGGCTAAGGGGGAAATAAAACATACACATATGAAGTCATCATGAAAACATCATGTCGGGTTAAAAATGAGATGCGCATGGTAAACTATGAGTTGCAGTACGTACATGAGACATCTTAGAGATGGTGAAACATAAACGGCCTTCAAGGACAGATGAGCAGAAAGAAGGTGTGTGGGTGGTGGGAACGCAGAAGAGGGATAAACATGGCGTATTTGATGGGGTGGTGGTAAGGGGAGGGGGAATTAGAACACGTACTAATTACTGAGGGGTGGTGGGAAATAAGGTTGGTTAGGTTAAGTGATGCCAGATTGAGTGAGGCCTAGAGTTTCAGGATTGGGGTTGAAACTTGATCTTGTAAGAAAGAGTAGGACTGAGTAGGTCCTTGATTAGTCAAGTGTCATAACCGAACACAGGTGCACTGGAGAAGGTCATACGATGGCACAGGGCAGGATGGCCTGGGGAGGAGAGAGGGAGCATTCAGACATGAAGTATTTGGGGTCTGAGCTGTGATAGTAAGATGTTGAAGAAATGAGTCCAAGAGCCATGTTAGGATAAAATAAAATTGGAGCCGGTGGCAAACTTGGCCAAGTCCAGGGGAGAATAAAACCACAAACATGACTTGGCGGTTTCTAGTAGAAAGCACCAAGTTGGAAGGAGGAACCAGTCTGGAAGTGATGAGCTTGTTCCTTCACCGATAGTGTTCCTTGTCCTTCACCAGTGTGGACTTTATAGTTACAGAAGCCTTAAGCACAGTGGTGATTATAATTATGAAAAAAAAATGATGTCTTCTGATGTAGAGTGAAGACAAGAGATGATATTGATAACACTTGTAATACTAATATTAATAATTTATATTTAGAACACTTACTGTGTTTCAGTCACCCACCTATAATCTCCTACGCATTACCTTATTTATTGCCATTTCACAGATAGAGAGGTTATAGAGCTTGCCTGAGATCACAGAACTAGTTAAGTGGCAGCGGCAGGACTCAAACTTCTGGAATTCAGAGGCCATGCCCTTGACAATGACTTTGGTTTGAATCTGGTTCCGTTCAGCAAAAAATCACAAAGTGAACTCTAGTAAGTTCAGAGATACTGAAGCAGAGTGCAGATGGGAAGCAGGGATATTGGATACATATGAAACACAAGGAAGATATTTCTGTAAAAGGCCTCTAGCAGCACCCAATGGTGCTGAGAGTTTTCATCCAACTGGGCCCGCTGAGAAAAACGTGCTGAGCCCATTGCAAGCCAGCCACCAGACTGGGAGATTAGAAGATGAGGTGGCCTCAGGGGAGAGAGTTCAGGTGGAAAGGTGGAGCCAGAGTGCAAGGACTTGTGGCAAAAAAGGGAGGTTGAGAACGATGGGGTTGGTTTCCTTGAGGAGTGAAGAGCGGGGTTGGCTGAACAGTAGTAATGAATTTTCCAGGAGGGTTTTTTTTGTTTTGCTATTATATCTTTCTCTACCCTGACTTTTTCCTTACCCTTTTACCCTTTTTTACACACAACAGAACATTTGCTGTCTCAGCCATGTTCAACTGTACGGTTTGGTGTCATTAAGTACATTCACATTGTTGTACAACCATCATCATCTCTGGGATTCTTTTCATCCTGTAGAACTGAAACTCGGGGCCCATTAAGTAATATATCCCCATTTCTTCCACCCCCAAACCCCAGAAACCACCATTCTACTTGCTAGGACTCTAATTACACCAGATACCTGATATAAACGGGATCAAACGGTATTTATCCTTTTGTAACTGGTTTATTTCACTGAAGATAATGTCCTTAGAGTCCATACATGTTATAGTATGTGTCAGAATTTCCTGCCTTTTTAAGGCTGAATAATATTCTGTTGTATGTACCACATTTTGTCCATCCATTCGTCCATTGACGGACACTTGGGTTGCTTCTAGCCCTTGGCTATTGTGAATAATGCTGCTGTGAACATACGTGTGCAGATAGCTTTTCAGGACCCTGCTTTTAGTGCTTTCAGATAAATACCCCCAAATGGGCTTACTAGATTATATTATATTTCTATTTTTAATTTTTTTGAGGAACCGCCATACTGTTTTCCTCAGCAGCTCCACCATTTCACATTTCCACCAGCAGTGCACAAGGCGCCCAGTTTCTCCACATGCTCACCTACACTATTTTCTGTTACTGGTTGGTTGGTGGTTGTTTTCTTATAGTAGCCATTCTGATGGATGTGAGGTGGTCTCTTGTGATTTTGATTTGCATCTCTCTAATGACTAGAGATGTTGAGCATCTCTCCCTGTGGTGACTGGACATTTGAATCTTGTCTTTGGAGAAATGTCTATTCAAATCCTTCATCCATGTTTTTAGTCAGGTTGGGTTTTGTTGTTGTTGTTGAGTTTTAAGAGTTCATACACACACTGGATATGAATCCCCTTAGGAGATACATGATTTGAAAAATTTTCTCTGTCTTCTGGGTTGTCTTTTCACTTTGTTGATTGTGTCCTTTGGTATATGGAAGTTTTAAATTTTGCTGTAGTCCCGTTGGTCTATTTTTTTTTCTTTTGTTCCTGTGCTTTTGGTATCCTCTCCAAGAAATCATTGCCAAACCAATGTCATGAAGCTTTTTATCTCTGTGAGGAAGACTTCCAATTAACAAAGTAAAATGTAGAAAGACATGGTCGCCAGCCCCAGCATTCAAGATCAGTTCTCTCTTCCTAGGCTGGGTTCATGAACGACGGCAGAATCGTGGCCCTAGACATGGAGCATTATAGCAATGGGGGCGCCTCCTTGGACGAGTCATTAATTGTAAGTGCTTTAAGAAGCAAGTTCACATTCTGGGAAGTATGACATAAAATGATAAAATTCAGAGGATGTTCAATAGCTAAATAACTTTTTAATAAGTAAGACCTACACTGCAGGGACAGCCATGTGTCGCTAACTGGTGCCCCCAGAGTGAGCCCAGACATACTGGCTAAGTCTGTGACTATATATTGTGTCCATGTTTCCCGTACTGAGACTTCTTTTCCCAAGGGCAAGCATCCGACCTCAGTCACAGCTCTGCTGCTATTCTGGCTTGGATCATTCTTGGTTGTGGGCTGTCCAGTGCATGGTAGAATGTCCGGCAACATTCTTGGTCTCTAGTGACTGGATGTCAATGGCCCAGCTACCCTCTGGTCTTAACAACCAAAAGTGTCTCCAGACATTACCAGGGAAAACAGAGGACAAAATCACCCCTGGTTGAGAACCAGTGCATTAGACCAAATACCAAAACTTTTTTTTTTTTTTTTTGCCACTCTTTGCAGGATATTTTATTCATTACATTCTGTAGACCCCATGTTTAGAGCCTCTGAATGTTTCAAAGTCTTTGGCAGTTGTCTGAAACCTGGGAGGAAATGCATTCGTCCTGAAATATGAACACAAAAAATGATGATTTCAAAAAAAGAAAAAGTATTCAAATCCTTAAAAATTATAGCAGACATTCTTTTAACTTAGGACACGGGTCTGTCTCAGCATGTTTGATGTGACGTAGAGAGGGTTGGTCATTTCCGGCTTAGTTTTGGTCTTCAGTCTCAGGAGGGCAAAATCTGATGAGAATCTGATCACACCAACTCTGGATCTCCGCAGGTGATAGAAATGGGACTTCTGAAAATGGAAAATGCTTACAAGTTTCCCAACCTGCGCTGCCGGGCGTGGGCGTGCAAAACCAACGGGCCATCCAACACAGCCCTGCGTGGCTTCGGCTTCCCTCAGGTGGGGCTCATCACTGAGTCCTGTATCACCGAAGTTGCAGCCAGATGTGGTCTGGCCCCCGAGAAGGTAAGGCTAAACCAGTCTCTCACACACAAGACTTCAGGCTCCAGAGCAGGGAGGACCCCTGGGGGGTCATTCAGGTTGAGGAATTTGGATCCAGAGGGGCTGAATGGTGTGCCCGGGGTAAGCCAGCTCACCAGTGAAGACAGAGCCAGGACTCCAAAGTTCAGTGAGCCTTGTCTCACTTGGGCTCTTTGCCCAGAATCCTGGAGACAGAGGATCTTGAAAAGGGAGCTTCGGACTCCAGCTCATTTAGTGAGAAGTCTCCGTCGGTTGGTGATGTAGGTGCTACCAACCAACGAGTCCTGTCAAGCCCTTTTTCCTCCTCCGTGAACGTCTCAGGCAGCTGTCAGAAAGTTTCAGTCATTTCAGTTACTAAAATCGTTTCCTTTCTGTTCTTGAAGTCACCGTCGCAATTTCATTCGTGATAAGCTCCGTCCCCCTCCCTGTGCCTCTTGCCCTCAGAATCCTGGAGCGGAGTTAGGGTGGGGAGACACGGTGTCCATTCTTTCCCCCCTTCTCCACTCTGGGCATCCTGCTGTGCTGTTGGGGCAGAGAGGGAAGGGAGGACCAGAGGAAGCAGCCTTTGCCCAGCGAGCTCTTGTCCCCTCCGTGCTTAGATGTAGCCACTTTTCAAGTATGTTTCTGTGGGCTCCGTTTCTGCTAATTCTCTCTTGGAAATGGACGGTCCCCTGTGAGGGTGGGTTAGATTTCCAGCTGTCCTCGGTGGGCACCTCAGGAGGTGTTTCCCATTATCTCTTTGCTGCAGCAAACCTTAGAAAGCCCCACTCCCCACTTCATCTGCCTGCTTTCTTGCTGTTCAATACTAGAGCAGGTAGCCCTAGGCAGAAGTCATTTTCTTTTTGTCTCTTGAACTTCGGGGGGCCCCTGCCCCTCCCTTCTCATCACAGCCTCCTTCCCAGATGTACTGTGGCATTTGGTAGCATAGGGGAAATCGGATAATGACCCCCCTCCCCACCGCGGCTGTCGGAGGAGAGAATAGCCACCCTTGAAAATGCTGTCTTCCCCAGGCTACCTGGGTGGCTCAGTTGGTTAAGCATCCCACTCTTGGTTTCAGCTTAGGCCATGACCTCAGGGTTGAGAGACTGAGCTCCAAGTTAGGCTCTGCACTCAGCATGGAGTCTGCTTAAGATTCTCTCTTTCCCTCTATCCCCCTATGTCACTTGTTCTCTGTCTCATAAATAAGTAAATCTTTAAAAAAAAAAAAAAGAATCTTAATTTGGGACGCCTGGGTGGCTCAGTTGGTTGGACGACTGCCTTCGGCTCAGGTCATGAGCCCAGAGTCCCGGGATCGAGTCCCACATCGGGCTCCCAGCTCCATGGGGAGTCTGCTTCTCCCTTTGACCTTCTCCTCGCTCATGCTCTCTCTCACTGTCTCTCTTTCAAATAAATAAATAAAAATTTTTAAAATAGAATCTTAATTTGTTCTTCATCCTAGTTACCAGTTATGTTTTAACAAATATAAAAGGTTGTTGAAAGAAAAAATGAAACAAGATGGGATCGGGAGGGAGACAAACCATAAGAGATTCTTAAACTCACAAAACAAACTGAGGGTTGCCAGGGGGAGGTGGGTAGGGAGAGGGTGGTTGGGTTATGGACATTGGGGAGGGTATGTGCTATGGTGAATGCTGTGAAGTGTGTAAGCCTGACAATTCACAGACCTGTACCCCTGGGACTAATAATACATATATGTTACTAAAAATAAATTTTTTAAAATGTATATATAAGCTTGTTTAAATATAACCAATAACTAGAGTGAGTAGTCTTATCTTTCCACAACATCTGAACAATCCAAATTTTGTAGATCATGTAGCCTGTAGATCATGTAGTTCAATTCAGGAATATGTCTCAACAGATGTTCACAAATGCAGCTAGAATTAGAGGAATCTACAGTATTCTGGGACTGTACTGAGTCATATAGAAATATAAGGAAAGGATACTTTCATTTGAACTTACACCAGAGCAGCATAGAAAGTATATAAGTGCTAACATATCTGATAGAGGCTTCAGGTAGAGAAGGCTTCAGGAAGGGCTTCAACAAGGAGTAAGTGGAACTCAGTTTGGGCCTGATGGGAAGAGCAGAACTTAACTAGGAGGACAGTGGAGAGACTACATTGGTTGCCTCTTCTCCATTTTGATTTCCTTTTCTTTTATAGGTCCGAACGATAAACATGTACAAGGAAATTGATCAAACACCCTACAAACAAGAGATTAACGCCAAGAACCTGATTCAGTGTTGGAAAGAATGTATGGCTAAGTCTTCCTATACCCTGAGGAAAGCGGCTGTGGAAAAATTCAATTCAAAGAATTATTGGAAGAAAAAAGGGCTGGCTGTGGTCCCCCTGAAGTTTCCTATTGGCTTAGGCTCAATCACTCTTAGTCAGGTCAGTTCTCCAAACAGACCAATCAGAGAGGGTTGGGGAAACTTTCTGTGAAGGCGGATTAGCCATAGGGTTGCAATGCCTGTTTGTAAACCTTCCCCAAAGTTGTCCTCAGTCAAGCTAGCTTTCCTCCAGAGGAGATAAGAGCTCCTCTGCAGGAATCCCCAGTGTTAGCGGCAAGCATTCTTGCTGGGAAATCAGAAGACCTGGTATCTGCTTTTGGCCCTTGCATCAAGCAACTGAGTCAACTTGCTCTGGGCCCAGATCACTCAAGTCCAAGGCCAGACGGTGGGATGGTTGACGGCCAAGACTCCTCCTCCAGCTCCTCTGTGTCTGCTGTGTTGCTGGACCATGAAATAGAAACAGGAAGCTGCATGGCATTTGGTTTTTGGGGGTGGGATAAATGAAACCCAGAAGAGTAAAGCCATTTAAATAATTTTTAAAAAGCATTTTAGAAGTTTACTGCCTTCTTAGCTGTTAAAAATGTGAAGGGAGGGATGAGAAATCTATTCTTAGAGTTTCTCATCTCGTCTGATGACGTCAATTCCCTGCTTGTTTTTGTTTGCTGCTTCTGGCCCCTCATTCTTGAATGAAACATACCTGCACAGCTGGTGGCCTGCACTACTCTAGCCCACGCTAGCCGCTGATGTGGGACCTGCTATCTGTGTTCTGACACATACGTTTGTGTATACATACGTATATGTAGAGAGGAGGGCAGAGCCCTCACAACTGTTGTCACTCCCCTTTGCAGAATTCACAGCTTTGGCTGAGCCATGAAGAAGGAATGGCAGGTGCTTTGAGTACGGACAGGTTAGGGATAAATGGGAGCAGAGCTGTGAGGAGCACTAGTAAGTCAGCTGTGTGTAGAGGGAGCCGAGGAGGCCAAAAAAAAAAAAGGGCAGGAAGGTTCTTCCTTCATTCCCGTGCCGGTCCATTCACCTAACCCTCCTGGCTCAGCTCGGGTGTCATCTTGAGAGTGTCTCATGTTGGTTAGACCGGTGGTAGCTCGGAGGAGCATTGTGACAATACAGGCGGTGATGTCTTCTGCAGCCGTCCCGTTCTTCCCCTGTCGGTGGTGGCAGAAACACATAGTCATCTGTACACAATGTCCCCAGATGAGGGAGACAGTCAGGAGGCGGTGGTCGAGGAATAAAGGCAAAAAAAACAAGATTATTCAGAAAGAGGGGAGAGGGGGAAACCACCACCAGGAAAGGGTTAGGGAACAGTGAATCTCAGTCCGCGGTTTGGGGGTTACACTGATGAGTGTGCGGCTAACGAAGCCATCAGTCCGGTCCATCTGTTTCTGAGCAGAGCAGCCAGCATCCCTGGGGAGAACGGCCCCTGGGCCATAACCGTGCTGGACACGGTGGGCTGTCTCTACTCAACCGTCGCCCTTACCTAACATCCGGTCTCCACAGCACGCCGGACCTGGCCCGTTTCCCGGATCAGAAATTTCTCAGAAACTTTTTATCTAAGAAACAGTGATGATTACTCAATACCCCTTTTAGATTTTATTCCATTCAACCCTCAGGACAACCTGTAAGATTTGTAGGCCTCATTTAGCGGTGAGGAAACGGAGGCTTCAGGAGCTAAAATAACTTGTCTGAAGCCCCACGTCTGGAGAGAGGGGCTGGGCACTCGGGCCTGAGAGGCCGCAGAAGCAGCGTTTTCTCAGCCCCAGCAGCTGCCTCTTCCTGGCACCGTGTGGTGGGAACCGAGGTGGCCTTCAGCTCAGCCGGGAGGAAACAGACCGCAGGCAGCAGGCAGACGACCTGCCCTACCCATCTCCCCCCCGAGACCCGCTGCCGTGCTGGAAACACCGGCGTAGGGCCCAGTGGAGGAGTCCGAGGCCGGGCAAGCTGCTTCCTGGAAGCCGTGTGCCGAAAGGCGACCCCAAAGCAAATCAGATGGAGGAGGGAAGGAACGAGGAAGGACCCAAGGCCCAATGCTGGGGGATCCGTCATGGCCCGCTCTACCGTCGCTGGGTAGGTGGGATTCTGTGTCATAGAAGGAGAAATCGAAGCCCGCAGGCCTTCACTCTCTGGCCCAAGGACATTCAGCTGTTGTGCGACAGAAGGAGGAGTGGGTCTGGACACGGTCTGGTCATGTGTCTTCATCACCCCGGGCATCCGCCTGAGCAGAGGCAGCCCTGTGCCACGACAGCCGAGGGGCTCACACCTACCTCCCGTCCGGTGGACTTGAGGACTAGCCTATGCACATGCAGGAGCAGCCAGGACCTGGCGAGCTTCCGTGTCCCCAGTACCTTAGCCCGGCGCCCGCCACCAGGCAGAAACCAGTGCTGCCCTGGCGGAGACATGTTGGGAATCTGCGGAACCGCAAGAAGACCCTGCCTTCACAAATCCTGGATTTCTGTGCCACACTGCCCAGAAGCTTAGATGCTAAGAAACTAGCTGACACAGTGTTAAGTCACCTGTTGCTGGCCCAGATCGCACCGATGAGGTTGGCATCTCCCAGCGGAACGGCTACAGAGGTGCACCTTGCAGGCCTTCCCAACCACAGTGGAACCACGGGGAGCATTTTCCCTAGGACCACGTGCTGTTACTAACGCTCTTACACTAGAGACGCACAGTGAGAAGGCCATCCTTGTTTTCTGCGGCCTTTTGGGATATCTCCATCCCCCTCAGTCTAGTGTGAACAAAATTGCAAGAAGGCACGTTCATGTTGATTATAAAGCATGTTTAGCTAAAGTCCTGATGTTTCTGATTATAGCAGCCTTTAATTTTATGTTAGCAGTTTGGTTCTTTCTGGGTCCCCAAGGGGAGCTGTACAATTAGATAAGATTACTTCCAAGTTCCCTTCTAACAAAAGCCCTGTAATTCTGTGCCAGGATACTTTGGGGTAGGCTTGGCTCGTTTGGTAGCAAACAGCGTCTGTCTGTCCCATCTTATCTGGGTTTTTGTTTTTGCTTCTCTCTATCACACCCGCAACTACGGGAATATGTGTTCATGGAAACAATTCTCTCTGCCCCAAACTATCTGCACTTAACTTGGCATTTTACAACTGACCCCCCGCAGAAAACAAACCCCAAACCTAGATTGTTGTTCTACTGTGGATTAGGGAGATCCTCAAATGTCCTCATGAAGAAATAGCAGCTTAAGGAGCATTGTCCTGCCCCAGCCTCCAAGCCAGCCCCTGCCAGCCTGGTGTCTTATGGGGCGATCCTGAGGCAGCCCTGGCCGGGCTCTGCTCAGTGGTCTCAGGGCTGTGGGGAAAGGGTGCATATTTCAGCAGGAAATGGAACGGAGGGGATCATTTCCAGGGAAAATGTTTTATTCTGGTTATTTATTTTCATGTGGTACTTTTTAACACCTTCTAGACTGACATGAGGCACGTATTTGGTTTTTGAGGACAATTTTTACGCTGACATCTGGTTATCATTTAACATTAAACTACTAAATTTGGCAAAGGACAGAGTGGGTCGGGTTCTGCCCTGGAATGTTCTGTATGTCTTTGAACTGAGAGCCGTTGAGCACATGTTTTTCGTTTTAACTCCAGTAATAGTTAACACACAGTGTTGTGTTAGCTTCGGGTGTCCCTATAGTGTCCAACACGTCTGTACATTACTCTCCAGGGAGAGTGTCGTGACTGACGAGACATGTGATAATATCAGTCCAAAAGCTCATGGGAACTCTTGTCATCTTTTCTGGTTAGGCTGCTGCCTTGGTTCACATTTACCTGGACGGGTCTGTGCTGGTGACTCACGGTGGGATCGAATTGGGTCAGGGGGTCCATACTAAAATGATTCAGGTGAGTTTGCAGTTAGTTGGATTAAGCTGGGTGTGTGCTTGTAGCTGAGTGTATGAGAGAGAAACCATGCTTGTGTGTTTTCTGTTCCAAAATGAAAAAGATACGAGATTTTAGCTTTGACAGCTTAAACTGTTAAGCTGTTAACAGCAGCTGGGTAAACTAGCCGGTTTTATAACTGAACGTCCTAAAAGAATGCGCAGAAGCGTCTCAGATTGTCTTACTGCTACAGGAGACTGTCTGTGTCTTTGTTGTTTTCCTTCAGGTGTACGGGTCTCTCCCACCACCCGAAAGCAGAGCATTCCTTGAAAACATTTTGCAAACCAAAATACCATAAAGCAGAGATGTAATTACCATGAATTTAGATGAAAATATTTTTGAGCATTTTCCGGACCCCCCGAAAAATGACCGCTCTCAGTATTTTCTGATTCGCTGCTGGGCACACGACACATTGGCTGACAGATACAATTCAGAGCTGGGCAGCTTGTGAGATGCCGAGTGTGGTCCCTGTGGTCCCGGGGAAGGACTTGGGGCTCTGCTCTCCCTGCTTGCCGTGAGCCCTGCCCCCACCGACGCTCACAGCCAAGCAAACACTGAATGCTCTTTTGGCTCTTTACCCTTTTGTCATAAAAGTGAAAATCCTCTTCAGATTTATTTTAGGCAGCGAAAACAGGTAAAAGGTAGGTGCTCTGTGAAAGCCGAGAGGCTTACAAACGTTCACAAAGAGGGGGACATCAGTGTTAGCAAGTGAGCCATCTTTTTTGAACCTTTGCTGGCCAATCCAAAGATAGGTAGATTCTGATGTATTGCATGATTTCTTGCCCTTTTTAAGACTTTGAATGATTGATAATATAAATCACACTTGATATTTCTGATCAAAGTCTACCTGTTTTCTGACACATTCACTTTAGCTGAAATCCTAGGTTCTGTTTCTATGTTGTGAATAATAGTAATATTAAAGATTATAAAACATTTGGAAGACGCAAAAAAGTGTTTTAAAAAGCCTCTGAACAATTCCACCGGTTAGCAATAAGCACCGTTTGGAGATCTTTCCATCTTTTCTTTTTTCTTTTTGATAAATTGCTAACATGCTGTTTATATAATTTCTCATATCCTGGCTTTTTCTATGTGTGTTTTAAATTTTTATTTAAATTCCAGTTAGTTAACATACAGTTACATCAGTTTAACATACAGTGTTCTATTAGCCTCGGGGGTAGAATACAGTGATTCATCAATTCCACACACCATCTGGTGCCCATCAGAACAAGTGCCCGCCTTAATCCCTGTCATCTATTTAACCCATCCCCCACCCTCTCCCCTCTGATAACCATCAGTTCTCTATAGTTAAGAGTTGCATGGAGCACTAGGTGTGGTGCATAAACAATGAATTTTGGAACACTGAAAATAAAATAAAATTTTAAAAGAAGAAAAAAAAAGAGTCTGCTTCTTGGTTTCTCTCTTTCTGTCTCTCTCTCTTTTTTTTCCCATGCTTGTTTCTGTTTTTTCACCTATCCTGTTACAGAGTGAGCACTTCCTCCTGTGGCTAAGAATTCTTTGCAATCACGATTTTAATGGCTGCTTGTGGATGTATGTATAATTTATTTAACCATCCCCAATTGTTGAATACTTCAATTAACATTTTTGTACATAAGCCTGTGGTCAAATCAATAATTATTTTCTTAAAATAGATTTCCAGAAATAAATTGTCGGTCACAGAGTGTATCTTCAATCACCAACACTTACTACTAAATTGTTTTCCAGAAAGTATCCATTTCATTATACCAATAACCAACTACGTTCTGGCTTTTTAAAAAACCTTAGATAGAGACGCATGGGTGGCTCAGTTGGTTAAGCAGCTGCCTTCGGCTCAGGTCATGATCCCAGCATCCTGGGATCGAGTCCCCCATCGGGCTCCTTGCTCGGCAGGGAGCCTGCTTCTCCCTCTGCCTCTGCCTGCCATTCTGTCTGCCTGTGCTCGCTCTCTCTCCCTCTCTCTGATAAATAAATAAAATCTTAAAAAAAAAAAAAAACCTCCTTTAAAAAAACAAAACCTTAGATAATTTAATAGTTGTGAATGATAATATCTCATTATTACCTTGATCTGCATTTTTCTGGTTATAGAGACTTTGCTAGAATTTTGCAGAGTGAGGTGGTAGGAAAGGCCTCCAGGTGTAGATTTCATGATTATGAAGACATGAAGCATCTCCTTCTGTGTTGGCTCGGGGCTTTGCCTCCTCTTCCTGACGCTCTTGCACCTAAGAAAGTCAAAGCAACAAAGTGTACTCGGGATTTGGGGTCTAGACTAGCTACAGGGTTTTCAGAAAAGAACTTTTCGTGGCTAGAGGAATTCACGCTTCTCTCCCCCGTCCCTGTTGCACATGGGGGGGCTCCCAGATGGGAGCTACATGGGCTCCCGCGGGGCTGTGTGCACAGGTCTGTGACGAACCGAAGTATTTGCAAAGAACCTCTCTTCCAACATGCAGGTGGTCAGTCGTGAACTAAGGATGCCGATGTCTAACATCCACCTGCGCGGAACGAGCACAGAAACCGTCCCTAACACGAACTCCTCTGGAGGTTCCGTGGTGGCCGATGTCAACGGGCTGGCCGTGAAGGTAAAAGTCACTGCGGTGGCGCCCAGACCTTCGGCCCCACCAGGCCAGACACATGGGAGGAGCTCAGAAGGCACTGAGCTTTCATCCAGTTCTTACCTCCTTCTCACACCCTCCTGGTGAAAACCTGCCTTCCCCCGGTGTAGGACGTCCTCGTGCCGGGAATATGGTTGTGTGGATTTGGACATGAACCTCTTGCCAGGACCATTACAAGGCTCTGTCTCTGTCCTTGAGTTTCACTGCCTTTCACTCAGGCTTCAGGTTGACAGAGCGAGCTTTCCACAAAATACATCTGACCTGCCGTGTTTAAAAACAGCGGTCGGGGCTTTGCCAGCAGTCTGTGTCTTACGTCCTGAGACCCCCCATCCTAGAATGTCTGTTTTTAAGACCGGCTCACACTTCAACCCTGACCACCCCCACCCCCCAGGAAACCCTCCCCATCACCTCTTAAAGGGTCAGTCTCCACCTCTGTGTCCCGTGGGCCTCCTAAACAAACCTCTGCAGTGGCACATGTCTTATGGTTTTGAAATTAGTGTTTGTCTGAAGTTATGATAATAATTTTGATTTAAAAATAATCCCTAGGATGCTTGTCAGACTCTACTAAAACGCCTTGAACCCATCATCAGCAAGAATCCTCAAGGCACTTGGAAGGATTGGGTGAGAATCACTGTCACTTTTGTGTTTTATGTTGGGGAAAAAAGGAGAGAGGAGAAATGTGTGAATTAAATATCACTTGAAATAGCACTTGAAAGGGTACTATAGTTCCGTAATGATAAGTAGAGGTCTTTTGGCTCTCTGCACATGGCAATGTTATCATAATGTGGTGGAGCAACTCTTGCATCTGGGAAAATCCTCCATTAGAGAAAAAGACTGTTTTTCCTACCTAAAACCCTTATTTTTAAGCCAGAAGTAATTAATGTTTCTTCTGATGGATCCCAGGTATTTTCTAGATAATAGCTATAAATCTATTTGTTTGGTTCCACCGTTCCTAAACGGAAAGACAACACTACAATCATTCTATAAAAGTAAAACATCATATACGCATTCATTTAGAAATAGGAAACCAAGCCACTTGGTATGTATTCAACCGGTAGTAGGTACTAAATGCAGTGGAAATTTCAGTGGCTTCCTTAGATGTACTAGGAACTTTCAACCTAGTTGAAAGAGAAAACGCACACTCTGAAGTCGGCTAGCGGGCTTTTAAGGTAACAGGTTATAAAGTGCCAGATGGTGTGGAGTGGCTGTCAGTCAAAGCTGAGCGTATCTGTCATGCCGACTGCTCTGGGATGTCACATTAAAAGCATCGGTCCGGGGAAACAGCTTAGAAATCCCCCTTAGAAATGGTTCCTGCTCTTCTACAGAGTTAGGACTCATTCTATAATTCTTACTTACGGGGGCTCTCAATCCTTCTAGGGCATCTTTATTTCTGTCCTCTGCCCTGTGCTCCCTGAGCCAGAGACAGGCAGAGAGAGCCTGGCTGAAGAGAGATACGGGACAAACAGCCAGCCCTCCATGGGAGATGCTGCCATTAGCACACCTTCCTCTCTAATGGCTGCACTTCTCACCTTTTTCTTTCTCAGACTTGGGGACTTGGACCTAACCCCCACTTTTCTGTATATTAGTCAGCTGTGTGCCCTGAAGAGTCAGGAGAACTTTGGATGTCAGTGGTACACTTTACCAAAATTAGGCCACTTTTCTCTTTCTTTTCTTTTCTTTTCTTTTTTTTTTATTTTTAAGATTTTATTTATTTATTTGAGAGAGAGAAAGAGCACGAGAGGAGAGAAGGTCAGAGGGAGAAGCAGACTCCCCATGGAGCTGGGAGCCCAATGTGGGATTTGATCCTGGGACTCAGGATCATGATCTGAGCTGAAGGCAGTCGCTTAACCAACTGAGCCACCCAGGTGCCCCTAGGCCACTTTTCTAAGACCAATGAATGTCTGGTATTAAAATTAACCCCCCAACCACCCATTGTTTCCTGGTACATCCCCTGTGGATAGGCTGTCTTTCCAGAAGACCCAGTGAGGTTCTTCATCAGCAGAACACCTGTTAGCCGCACTAGCCCAGACTATGGGGGTAACCTACCTTGGCTGTCACGGGAGACGATCCCAGGCACTGGACACGCGCGGTTACTCCCGGCAGCGACCATGAGTGCTTGTGAAGTCGGAGAATGCTGAAAGGGAAACAGGAATCTTGCCTCTCCCTGGTTATTAGTACTGATAGCTGCCCTTCCCCTATAGTGGAACCAAGACTGAAGCCTCAAGTGAGTCTTTCTTTAAACATCATCATTGCATCGTCTTTCCTCTTGTTTCCTAGGCACAAGCTGCTTTTGATGAAAGCATTAGCCTTTCAGCTACTGGATACTTCAGGTAAAGAGTCCTTTTAGTCACATGCAATGAATATTAACAGCTGTCACTTGAAGAAGAGATTTGAAACAAAAATTTTTTGAAAAAAAAAATTGATTTTGGTAACATTCTATTAAACCACTGTTATGCACAACATTTAGCTGCTAATTCATCCAAATGCCCAGAGAGGGTTCTGTTGGGAAAAATAGTCACATAAAATAAAATACGGCGGAACAGATGATTCGAGTCCTTCTGAGTGGTACTGGAGGGTTCTCTGAGGTTAGTGCTTGGAACCCACTGCAGTGGCCAGTTTTTCGTTGAAAACTTCACATATCCTGAAGTTAAGAGGCAAAGATAGGGAAATGCAAATTAAATCCATAATAAGGTAAATACCATTTCACACCTTCTAGCTTGGCAAAAAAGAAGGAACGTGACAATAAGCACATGCTGTCAAGACGCCAAACCATTGTCGCTCAGCTCATTTGGAAAATAATTATCAGTTTACTTTTCTGGAAAATGAAAGCCATCAGGAAACACGTCGATACAGAAAGTCTTGTCTGATTTTGTCGTGTTGCTAGTTCTCCTATGAGTCCCGGGGCACTGGCTGGTTACCAGGAATAAGTATCAGAAGCACTTTTAACGGCCACCTGCAGGCTGGGAAAAGCGGAGGGGAGAAGGGGAGAAAGTGCCCGCAGCTGCTGGCCTGCGCTCCTCCTCTACCATGACACCCAGCTGGTGGCCTTAAGGAAGAGTCAGAGCGGAGCAGGCATGGAGACCAGAGAAGTAGCAAAGAATGAAAGCCAGGCACCTGCTCCTGCAAACAGAAAGCTGAATCCTGGAGCTGGAAAGACAGACAGGCAAATATGTGCCTTCGAAATACTGTTTGGTCCAAAATGCAGGTGAAATTCCCTAAATCTGATTCAGCATAAACGAAAAGCAATAGGTTGGGGAACCAAAGAGTGAGCACCTGACTTCTGGGTACAAAGAGTCATTCATTGGTGAAGAGCAATTGAATGTTCTTATCAGACAAAAAAGTTCAATGAGAAAGAAGTATATATTTATTGAGCAGATTTATTGCATGTGTTCCATGCTGATACATCATTGCAAAAGTGTGTCCCTCCGGTTTGCTCTATGAGCAAACTGAATCCAGCCTCCTGTCGGTCTGTTTAACCACCGGGGTCTGTAGTTAGGGTGCTGAGTCACTTAACAGCGCTCCCCACGAATTCTCTTTCCTGCAGGGGCTATGAGTCCGACATGAACTGGGAGACAGGCGAAGGCCATCCTTTCCACTATTTTGTTTACGGAGCTGCCTGTTCCGAGGTGGAAATAGACTGCCTGACGGGTGCTCATAAGGTCAGTACCAGTGGGGAAGGTCTTCGGGTTGTACATCAGATAGACCTAAACTGTACGCATGACCCCTGTCGGGGCACCATGGAAGCACCGTGCATCTGGCTAAGGATGGTTTTCTTTTCCTGGCTCTTTTAGATGGAATCAGGAAAGAAACCACTTCAAGGAGGAAACACAGCTTAAAGAAAGCTTTGATGTAGACTGTGGGTCTAACCAGCAGTCCTGACCTCTCATGGGAAATGCCAACATATGACATTTTGGAAGGATTTCATGAGCACCCATAACCTGCTAACAAGCACCAAGGGCTGTCCTGGGGACGTTAGTGGCCAGCTTTTGATATCTTTTATCTAGCTGGATCCTGCTTTTTAGACAGTTTAAGGGCATCCTTATGCTTTTAAGGGATGCAGTGAGGAGATATGCACACAGTTTCTCTCTCTCTCTCTCTCTCTCTCTCGCTCTCGCTCTCTCTCACACACACACACACACACATACACACACAGAGACATACACACTTGTGTTTCAAGGAGAGTTTCTCCTCTTGTAGCTGGGTCCTTGTGGGTCAATGAAGCTACTTACTGGCCACTGTTTATAATAATAAATGATCATTAATACATTCAGTGGGGCTGTGATACCCTCACAACTGTCACGTGATAATCTGTCCCAAAATTTACCCAGAAGCAAGATCTAGGTCTTGATATTTCCAAACATACTTTGTGACTATTATCTTGGATTATGGTGAGATGTAACTTTTCATTTAGTAGGTCTCCAGCGTCTATGTTTTTAAAACTAGCATCAACCAGATCTTTGAAACTGTATACACCTTTATTGAACCTGCCAGGTAAAGGATCTGGTTTGTCTAGAATCGAACTCGGACCAGATCACTTTTGGGGAACCTTGGACTGAGATAAAACAGTGATCATTCTAAGCATGGTTTTCATGCTAGAGTAGCTGTCCTCTTTTAGGTCACTAGAAAGTTCTCTTATGCTAACCGATTTCTACATCACCTTCTCCCTCAAAGAAAAATGTGGTGAAATCTTAATCACTTGGGTTTTCTTTATCTGTATATGACTTGGCCTTGTTAAGAGCTGAGAATAAGGTAATAATTAGCTTCAGTATGAAATTCTAAGGTGTGTTCTTATAACTTGGTTGAACAATCTTAAGAGATATACTAGTCTTTTTACCAGGTGCATTCAAAAACGCTAGATCTGTGGCTCAGGCTGGGTATACCCCTAGGTGAAGGGCTCTAATGCAACATGAGAGCAGGGGCCCTCCGTGGAGGCCTATTTCTCAGTCATTCTCCTTGTATTGTTAGAACTGTTCTCATTCCTACAAAATTTCCCTCACTTTGAACCTACATCTCTATATTACTTCTCTATTGCTGTGTAACAAATTTCCCTTAAATTTGGCAGCTGAAAATAACAAATATTTTTTGACCGACAGCATTCTGAGGGCCAGAAATCCGGGAGTGGCTTCTCTGGGTGGTTCAGGCTCAGGATTTTCCACAAGGTTGCCATCATGTTGTTAAGGAGGGCCACAGTCATCCCAAAGCTCAATGGCGGCTGGAATATCTGATTCCAAGTCCCATCACCTGCTTGTCGGCAGGAGGCCTCAGTTCCTCACTGGCTCTTGGTCAGAAGTTTCCATTCCTTATGGCAAGGACCTCTCTATGGGACGTCTCGGCATCCTCAGGGCACACAAGCTGCTCCCCCAAACCCAAAGGGACTAATGCAAAGGAACAGGAGAGTATGAGCCCGTGAGAACACCAGACAGCAGCCGCAGCCCTTTCTGCCCCAGCTCGGGGTGAGGTACCAGCACTTCCACATACCCTGTCGGCCGCAAACTAACCTTGGCAGAGTGCGGGAGGGGAATCCGTCAGGAAGTGAACCCGGCATGTGGGAGTCGTCACAGGCCATCCTGGAGGCCGGCTACCACAACCTACGACCCGGTTCTTCAGCCCTAACAGAACACAGTGACAAACGGGAAGTTCATGGCTCTGGAAGCAAGGCCTTCGCTAACGCTGAGACTTGAGAGCACCTCCCCTCGCCAGGAAGGGAGGCCACGGGGCTGCCAGCAGGCCAGCCTTGCCAAGTGCCGTCACAGAGAACGTCACATCTCATCATGTCCTTAAAGAACAGAGGTGTTTTCGTTTATTATAATGAAACATTCTGGGTCCCTTTCTGATTTTCTTCAGAAAAATGTTAGATGAAAGTCCCAAATCAAATAAGAGAACTCTTGGGTTACCGTTGTCCCATTAATAGTTGGAAGTAGCACCTGTTGGTCATGACAGAGGTCACGACGTCCCGTAAAAGAAGGTACAGACTTGCTGGAGAGCAGAGAGGTTCCCAGGAACCCGGCCGGGCCTGCTGTAGCCCTCATTCGTAGCTCCTCAGGAGCTTCTGGTCCCCAGGTTGTGCTTTAGATCTATCTTTCCTCTGCTCTCAGAATGAAACATCTCCAACAGCAGGTCACAGTGGAGACTTTGTTGGCTGATGCATCCGTGTCGCCCAGCCAGCCGGGCTCTGGGTGTTGTGAGGTAGCCATAGGGGTTTTCAACAAGGATCGTGAGGGCTGTAAACATTTTCTGTGTCGCGGATTATGTCTGCTGTGCAGGATTGAGCTCAGTCACTTACGTCACTCAGCCCAAACAGTCAAATCAATACTTTTCTCTCCTGTTGTTCCTGAAGGAAAACAAACAAACAAACAAACAAAAAAACAAAAAAATCCGTGCTTAAGCCTCTTGAGTACGTGTGTAACTTTGAAAGTTATACATGCTAGCCTTTGTGACCCAATAAAATCTTTGTTGATTCTTTCTCCTGAAATATATTGTGGCCCCCAAAAATGTTCTATGCCAATGGCATCCTGGCAGGAACTGTGTCTCAGGCTTCTCTCCTACGCTGTGTTCATTGAAATAAACAATTTTGCTCTTTTTTATTACCAGAACATCAGAACTGACATTGTCATGGATATCGGCTACAGCATAAATCCAGCCCTCGACATAGGCCAGGTATGTGTACCTGCTTCGCGTCAACCCCTTGGTGAAAGCCAGAACTGCCGTGGGGGTCTGTGGGGAAAACATCCCATCCAGCTTGTTCGTCCTCTTAGCTTTCTGCCCCTGTGGTCAGAACCCGTCTATCCAGGCCGGCCGCAAAACTCCAATCTCTTTTTGTTTAAAAAAAGGGAAGGAAACAAAGATGTTGTGAGTAGTTTTAGAAGAGACAAGGGGTCTGTGACTGAGGAGATTGAGGGAGGCAGAAGAAGCAAGCCTGGCGGGGTCAGAATGCGCCCTGTACCCCTGAGTCAGAGGAGACTGGAGGCCGAGCGTGACGTCTTGGGCCTACAATGGACTCCCCCTTTGAGGAGTTTAAAGTCCTGTTGGGATGACATCAAATAGTTACGGCACTCGCTATTTATAACAGGTAGCCTGCTTGGCCCACCGTCATCTTTTATTTAAATTTGAAATAATTGACAAAATTAAGAATCACCAGCTGCCTTACGTAAGTATTCGAGCAGCTCGTGTTTCTTGGAAACAGAAAATTTCCCAGCACGGGCGCTGCATTTCCATGAGGAAAAGTCATGGCTGCCTTTTTAAGAGAAGCACACACTCTGGGATTCTCGGACTCAGGACTCACCTGGAAGCTTGACTCACTTTCTTTACGTTTCTCCTACCTGTGGGCAACTCAGCTTACTACCCGCAGTTCAGAACATAATCTCTCCCATCATGACTCGTGTCCCTGGAGAGTGGGAAGAACGTGTGGGTTGGAGAGATCAAAGTGGGCTTCAGGATGAGGTCATCAAGGAATGAACAGGAAAAGGCATTCTGGGTGGTAGAAGAGTGGAGGACCTAAGAAAAGACAGGAAATCCAGCCACCTTTGTGTTCAGGGGGGCAGGGGAGGGGCTGACAATGGTGGCAAGTGCCTGCGTGGCCTGGCTCAGTGGAGTGGAAGGGGCAGCTATGGGCAGGGACGGGAAGGGGGCCCACTTGGAGGAGGTGCCCCAAAGACAGGCGCCTGCCTTAGTGGGTGGAGGTGACGTGGCCTGGGGTGTAGTCTAGGCTTTTAGGAAGATTCATATAACATGGCATTGGAGAAGGTTCTCCCCACTAATAGACACAAGAAGGGCAGTGGGTGAGGTGGAAAGAATAGGGCCACAGCAAGGAAGTAGACCCAGAGGAGACCCAGAAGTCAGACGTGTGGGGAGCCAGTTTTGCCCACATGCTGACATCTAAGATGAGACCATCCTAAAGCTCTATGAAGCTTTGGGCGCATGTGGTTCACGTAACAAGAGAGGAAACAGAGTCCGGAAATGAGAAGCCAGACCCACTCATGAGTGAGGATGAGATGAGATGAGGGGACTCTCAGAGCCCTGTCGGCGTGCTGAGGGCTACAGACAGATCAGTCAAGAAGGTTCTTTCTGGCTCACGGACAGAAAAAAGGAGGGCCTCTGGGCACAGGCTGTTTGAGGCCTCCTCCAGGGTAGTACTTTCACTGCCAGACTGAGATTCAAAGTCAAGTTCTTTGACTTCGAACTTCACACTGAATAAGATGCTTAGATATATTTTGAGGTAAACTTCTAAGTAAACCTTCAGAGACATCTTCCAGGACATGCCGAAAACCCTCTTACACTGGATTTTAAAAACTCGAATAAACAGCACGAAGTTGAATTGCTCTGGTTGATTGTTTTTTCTCATAAATGGAAATTCTTTTCCTTCCCTGCCAGATTGAAGGCGCGTTTATTCAAGGCGTGGGGCTTTATACAATAGAGGAGCTACAGTATTCTCCTCAGGGTGTCCTGCACACTCGTGGTCCAAACCAATATAAAATCCCTGCCGTCTGCGACATCCCCACGGAGCTGCACATTTCTTTCTTGCCCCCGTCTGAAAGCTCAAATACCCTGTATTCCTCAAAGGTAAGCTGTGCTTGGCAAACAAGTTCAAGTTTACGTGAGTTTGTGGTACCTGTGCAGGCGGCCAGGGGAGGTGCCCTCATCTCTTGGTGGTTTGGGGTTTGGGTGGTTTAGACTTCTAGAAGAAAAGGCCCTGTTGAACATTTTAATTATAAATTGATTTAACAATGTTGCAATTCTTTTTAAATACTTCAAATTTTGGAGCCTAACATGACTCCTGTTACCATCAGATTGTATCTGATTTTTCGTTGTGTAGAAATCACCTCGTACCTGTATCTCATTTCTCCCTTTGGTATCATTTCCTTAGGCAGGAATCCTGAGAATGAGAATACTAGATTAAAATATTAAATTACTTTTTAAAAAGAAAAACGTTACATATGTTTTTACAGATATTTCATAAGGGCACATGGGTGGCTCAGTAGGTTAGGTATCCGGATCCTTGGCTCTCAGGGTCGGGCCTGGTTAGTACTTGGATGGGAGTCCAATACTTGGTTCTGACTTAGGTCATGATCTCCTGGGTTGTGGGATTGAGTCCCCCACTGGGCTCTGCCCTCAGTGGAGAGACGGCTTGAGAATTCTCTCTCCACCCCTCCCCCCTCACACACGTGCACACACTCTCTAAAATAATATTTCATATAGGCATCTCTACACATGTTTACCTATATATATGTGTGTGTGTGTATGTGTGTGTGTGTGTATATATATATATATACACACATACAGATACAAAAAGAGAGTCATAATCTCGCTGACTTTTTTCCCTTCAAGGGTCTAGGAGAGTCTGGGCTATTCCTGGGCTGTTCAGTGTTTTTTGCCATTCATGACGCGGTGAACGCAGCGCGATGGGAGAGAGGCCTGTCTGGACCATTAAAGCTCAATAGTCCACTGACCCCAGAGAAGATTCGAATGGCCTGTGAAGATAAGTTCACAAAAATGGTATGATCTGCTCAGAAAATTCTTTTTTCCCCCCTGTCCTTTGAGTCAAGTTTTATTAACCCACCATGGTGACTTTCCGTGGAAGAGAAGGTGGCAGGAATCCTGAGGGCACTTGGGCCTGAGAAGAGCCCACAGACCCTGAGAAGGCAGGTTTTCCTCAGCCTGGTCCTGCCCTCCCTTCGGCGGGGCTCAGCTCCACTCGACTTACAAACAGAGGTTGATTGCTCTTCCGTCAGCTTCATGTTCCTCCTTAGTTCTGTTCCCTTCCCAGGACATATCGGTCAGGAACGGGAGCTCGGGAATTCTTCCCTGAACCTGAGACACCCAGGCCAAGAATATGGGCCACGCCATCAGTCTGTCCCACTCTAGCCGACCAGATACTTGAGAAAGTGCGTGTAATTCCCGATTTCAGCTGTAGAGTGGGAAGAGCCCTTTCCGGCCTAGGCCCAAGAGTAGAATTCGTCCTGCATGAACACCCCTGCAGAGCAAACATCTCCGCTCTCCTCGGTCACTTCCAGTGATGAGATTTTAGCTGTGGACGAAAGTCATGCTGTTGACAGTGACCCCCTGACTATATGCAAGGTCGTCCTTACATTGAGGGGAGAGCTCCCTCCTCTTCCTCCTCTCAGTGCTGGCTCTGTGTGGTCCCTCTTACAGCTTGTCCTAAGCCCCGTGAGTCATCTCTCCACTACGGAGGAACACAGAGACTAATTCCTCTTCCCATTTGTCCCTCTTCAAGGGTGAACTGACAACTCTTGTAGCTGCCTCGCCCTGACTCGCGGTCCTGTCCCAGAGTTTCCCACGCTTCCCATGCTGTCGCTCTGAGACCTTGCCTTGTCCTGGTCACCCTCTGGGTGGTTTTCATCCTGTTTTGCTTTATGCTATTTTTCACCGTCACAAAGGTTTTCCAAATTGCAAACATCCACGTTTATTCTTTTATTCCAGATCCCAAGAGACAAACCTGGATCCTATATTCCTTGGAATGTGCCCCTATGAATCCAATACGAACTTCCAGGAAAATGGGACGCCTCTTCCAACACAGCAATGTCTCCAGTCTTTATGCTTGAAGATGCTAGGTCAGAAAGATAAATGCTCACAGTTTAGAAATCATTTCACAGAGTACTGCTTTTATATGAGGCTGATTTTAAATGTTCCATTTGGATTTTGATAGATATGCTTAAGCAATTTAGAAATCATATTTTAAGTAGCACAAATACTAACTGGTTTCCTCTAGAATGATATTCTCCATTACTCTGTTTCTTAAATCCATCCAGCTGAATGGAATAGAAGATGATGATTTGTATGTGATTCATATTTGGCTTGTATCCACCAACAGAAATTACACTGTCTAGTGAAAGGCAATTTTCTAAATAATTTTATTAGTAGTGTGAACTGTAAAGTTGTCATTTTCTCACATGTCCCCATCTGCTATCAGCCTCCTTTTATTGTCCAAATGGATCTAGGCACTATATCCAAGCATCTGTGGAACTAAAGGAAAAAAATGGATAAATTAGACTTCATCAAAGCTAAAAACTTTCTGTTTCAAAGGATTCTACAAGAAATTTAAAGACAAACCACAGAATGGTAGAAAATATTTGCAAATCATATATTTAATAAAAATGTATTATGCAGAATATATTTTTATTATACAGAATATATTTTAAAAAGTCTCACAACTCAGCAATAAAAAGATAAATAACACAATTTAAAAATGGACAAAGGAATTGTACAGATATTTCCCTAAAGAAGATATATAAATAGCCAGTAAGCACATAAAAAGATGCCTGAAGTCAATAGTCATTAAGGAAATGCTAATGAAAACACAACGGAAAACATTTTATTCCCAATAGCATGGCTATAATCAAAATGACAGATAATACTAAGTGTTGGTAAGGATGTGAAGAAATTGGAACCTTTATCCATTGCCAGGAAGAATGGAAATGGTACAGACACTGGAAAAATAAATTGGCAGTTCCTCAAAAAGTTAAGCATGGAATTATCAAATGACTACTCCTAAGTATATATCCAAGAGAATTGAAAACATATGTACACACACAGACTTGTACACAAATGTTCATAGCATTACTCTTAACAACCAAAAGTGGAAACAACCCAACTGCATCAACTGATAACAAAATGTGTTACACAATAGGTGGTACATCCGTACAAAGGACTATTATTCAGCCATACAAAAGAATGAAATACCGACATATTCTACAACATGGTTGAACAGCCAGACTCCAAAGGCTACATATTGTATTATTTATTCCCTCTACATGAAACTTCGAGAATAGGCAAATTCATGGGAACAGAAAGTCAATTAGTAGTTTCCAGGGGTAGGGAGGTGATTGCTAATGGATACAGAAGGTTTCTTCTTTGGGGTGATGAAAATGTTCTGGAATTAGAGAGTAGTGATGGTTGTACAAGCTGTGAAAATACTAAAAACCATTGAGTTACACACATTAAAAGCATGTATTTCATCTCAATATTTTTTAAAAAGCATATGTGGAGAGAAACAGAAAATGTGGGAAAGATTAAGAAGTTGTGACAATCTTAAGAAATTAATCCCAGTGGCCTTCAGTGACAATAACTCGAAGAGAGCTGAGCAGCAGGACAAAAATCCCTGAAAAATTCCATTTGCATTCATGGCAGAAAAAAATATTTACACTGAAGTATTAAATACTAGAGACTAACGGATGGCACCTTCTCCCTGTCACACTCTCAACTCAAGAACTTTTGGTGGATGTGTCTCAAAGACATCTCAAACTTGTCAGTACAGCCACCCCCGGGATGCAAAGCCGGAAATGAGGGATTGATCCCAGAGGCTCCATTCTCTGGGTGCACACACCTGCTCAGGTATGAAGTCCTGTCAGTCCACCTCAGAGAAAGCTACACCTGTGCCTCCCTCTCTTTATTCCCACGGCTACAGTGTTGTTCCAAGCCACCATTATTTCTAACCCATGTGGTAGTCTCCTTATGACTGTCCTACGTTCATTTTGCTTCCCTTCCAAACTATTTTTCAGATTAAAGTGAAAGATACAAGTTTATGGATACACACACACACACACACACACACACACGCAATGAGATTATGTTCATCCTTACTTAAAACCCTTCAATGGCTTCCTAGTCATTCTACCAGAAAGTATCCCAAGTCTCCAGGATGGCCTATGTTCCCTCTGTGATCTGGCCCCAGACCATCTCTCCAGTGTTGTCTCACGACCCCCATTTTTAGCATCAGGATTTCCCTTTCTGTTTCTCACTCTGGAACCTTGGTCATCTGCCTGAAAAGTGCTGTCACTTCCATCCTTCCTTTTGTCTGCAACAATGTCGTGCTGCTTAAATTTTAAAATGCACACAAATAACTTGAAGATGTTGCTAAAATGTAATCAGGTGATCCCAGAAGCAAGAAGGTATGATGGAAGTGGTCCATCTAGAATCAAGCACAAGTGGGATCTGAAGGAACCCAGTTATCCGCTGCTGTTGTGTGAGCATCTCTCCTACAGTTTATACCCATGGCTACACAGTGGTGTGAGAGATCCCTTAGGACAAGCTGAGGGAGAAGGAAAACGTCTGAGCGTGGATCACAGATGGGTTGGTTGGAGGAAGTCCAAGCTTGATTCACAAATCAGTATGTACATACAAGCCAGAAACGGGCAGTGACTGCACTGCAGACCCACTCAGAGGTGGTTAGGGGATATTTTCCCAATGGGCAGTGTTTTGGGTTTTGCACCTGGTTGTCCATTCTATGTAGAAAGGAGAGTGGCCCAAGGTTAGGGTATATATGCATAGCAGCAAATGGCTTGGCCAGCTGGGCAGGAACTGGAATTTGGGGGACAAGAGGCTCATGATGGGTACATGGGGAGGGCCGCAACGTGTCAAAATGCTCATATTGCACATCAGAAATGGTAACTGCTTGCTACATAAATTTAGGAAAAATAATGGGGAAAACATACCTTTCTTCCATTCACAAAACAAGTTCATCTGACTCCCCTGAATGAGCCGTCATGCCAAAATAACTGGCTGGATGTTACGAAGTTGCACCAAAAGCACTGGCTGCTGTGTCCACCTGAGACCGTGCTGGTGAAGGCTGTAGAGAAGCAGACCCTCTTGTGCATGACTCATGGGACTGGTACATACAATTTGGGAAATGAGTTAGCTGGGCCTCTCAGCAACCCCACCCAGAAATCCCAGTTCCAGTTGTAACGTCCTACCGTGAAAGAGACACTGAACACCAAGTCCATACACAAAATGGCACTGATCTTAGCCATCTCTGCCATTGGTCCCCCCACTACCTGACACAGCGTGGGAAGTGTCATGATGACAATGCTGGGTGTTATCCCTCCACGTAGCTGCTGAACGTCCAGCCTGCCCCAACCCAAACGAGAACGGGCCCCCCAAGCTAGACCAACCTTCCAGGAGACCAGTTAGCCCCTGGGGGCACACTGACAACTCCACTCTGCGAGGAGCAGTGTTTTATCTTAACAGAAACAGACACGCATTCTGGTTAAAAGTTTGCCTTGTCTGCCTGTATGGCCTGAGCCATCCCCACCTAGGGGCCTGTGGGGTGCTAAGTGCACCCTCGTAAGGTCCCCGTGTAACACTGCATCAGACCAGTTTATAGCCAAGCAAAGGCATCTGCGCTCCAACAATGGGGTGAGAGTGTGACACGCGACCCACTGGTTCTATCACATCTGTACCGCTGAGACGCGGCTCATCTGATAGGGCAATGGACTGGCCTAGAGAAATGCCAGCTAGGAGCCTTGGGAGGCTGCAGTTCCATGCTCCAGGAAGCAGGATACTCAAAATCGAAGGGACAGGTAACAAGCTAGAGTTTATAGCAGATTTATAGCAGATTATGGTTAATATCCACTGTATATAATTAAGTTCTTTAAATTGATAAGTCAAAAACCTAATAGAAAATAGTCGAAGGACAGAAGAATAAGTACAAATATCGACTAAACGTATAGCTAGTTGGAAAAACCTCAAAATAACAAGAAATGCCAATTACGGACTGTCCCACCCACATATTTGAAAATGGTAGCCTGGATAACACGCAGTGTTGGTGTAGGCTGTTGGGGAGCAGACACTCTCTCATCCGTGATTTGCCACGTTGACACACACATTTTGGAAGGTGAGTGAGTTGGACCTCACCTCGCAGCATGCTTACCCTTCAACCCAGAAATTACAGTTCTCCGATTTTGTGCAACAGAAATACTTGCTCGGGCCTCATTAAAGCCTAAGAGTTTTCATCACGACATTGTTTGTAATAGTGAAAAATGGAAAACAAATGAATGTGAGCTAATAGAAGACCGTTTACAGCAATAATGAAAAGGCCAACAGACCCGCATCACTCAGCATCAAGGAAATACAAATCAAAACCACAATGAGATACCACCCCACACACCAATCAGAATGGCTAAAATTAACAAGTGAGGAAATGACACATGTTGGCAGGGATGTGGAGAAAGGGGAACCCTCCTACACTATTGGTGGGAATGCAAGCTGGTGCAGCCACTCTGGAAAACAGCATGAAAGTTCCTCAAAAAGTTGAAAATAGGGCTACCCTACAACCCCACAATTGCACTACTGGGCATTAATCCAAAGGTGCCAAAAATACTGATTCAAAGGGGCACCTGTACCCCAATGTTCATAGCAGCAATGTCCACAATAGCCAAACTATAGAAAAAGCCTAGATGTCCATCAACAGATGAATGGATAAAGAAGATGTGGTGTACATATACAGTGAAGTACTGTGCAGCCACCAAGAAAAAGCAAAACCTTGCCATCTGCAACGACGTGGATGGAACTAGAGACTATTACACTAAATAAAGTAAGTCAGTCAGAGAAAGACAAATACCATATGACTTCACTCATACGTGGAATTTAAGAAACAAAACTAATGAACATAGGGGAAGAGAAGGAAAAACAAGATAAAGACAGAGAGGAAGGCAAACCATAAGAGATGACTTTTTAAAAGATTTTACTATTTATTTATTTGACAGGGAGAGAGCACAACAGGGGGAGCAGCAGAGGGAAAGGGAGAAGCAGGATCCCCACTGAGTGGGGAGCCCTATGCAGGACTTGATCCCAGGACCCTGGGATCATGACCCGAGCCGAAGGCAGAGGCTTAACCATCTGAGCCACCCAGATGCCCCCCATAAGAGATTCTTAACTACAGGGAACCAGCTGAGAGTTGCTGGAGGGGAGAAAGGTGGGGGGAAGGGTAACTGGGTGATGGACTGAAGGAGGGCACGTGATGTACATGGTGGGCACTGGGTGTATATATATATATATATGCAACTGGTAAATCACTAACTTTTACCTCTGAAACTAGTAGTACACTATATGTTAGCTGACTTGAATTTAAGTTAAAAATGTTTTTAAAAGGGGGGTAGGGGCTCCTGGATGGCTCAGTGGGTTAAAGCCTCTGCCTTCGGCTCAGGTCATGATCCCAGGGTCCTGGGATCCAGCCCCGCATCGGGCTCTCTGCTCAGCAGGGAGCCTGCTTCCTCCTCTATCTCTGCCTGCCTCTCTGCCTACTTGTGATCTCTCTGTCAAATAAATAAACAAAATCTTTTTTTAAAAAGAGGGGGTAACATTTATTGAGAACTTACTAGGCGCCAGGCACTATTCCAAGTACTTTTCATGTATTAGCTGATTTAATCCTCACAACAACCCCAAGAGAGGTACTGCCTCTTTGTCCATTCCACAGGCGAGGCAATTGAGGCATAGAGAGCCTATGTAACTTGGAAAAAAGCAAAATGTGATATAGTATGAATAGTTGATTTCACTTTTAGAAATCAAAAACAATTCGTGTATGTAAACATATGTGCGTAGGGAAATTCTGTATACATATGGAGGTATCTGGTAATCGTTAACTTTGATAAGTGAAAATTGAGAAGGAGTGTTTTCTTTTTCTGTTTTATACACTTCCGTATTTTTTATTATTTTTTTAAATAAGCAATAGTTTTAGGATCTAAAAAAAAATACATTAACACCTAAAAATGCACCTGCATGCATTGTGTCTGCATGATTTAGTTCCATTTCACAGACTAAAGAAGATTTTGTTGCTGGTTATAAGAAACTTTATTCCAGGGAAGGAAAAAGTATGCACCGTATAGGAACTACATTGAGATTGAAGTTCAACTTGGCTTAAGAGAGGAACGAAATGGGAGTAGCAGAGAAAAGTGGGAAAATAAGGGGGTTGGGAGCAGAGAAGGACAGGATTTGATTAGAGGAAAAACAGAGATTCTACCCAGAGCACCCCTTAGGGTAGAAACAGACCCCAGGAGAAGTCTAAAAGCCTGTTCTGCATGTTCCTTACAGTCCTCCTAAAGGCCACATTCAGGGCACACTCAAGTTCTTTCATTCTCCCCTTGAGAGGTACAGTGAATTTCACTGGAGGAATGCCTAATTGTCCTCGTACTTCCTCCCAGCAGTATTTTTACGCTTCCCCTGTCCTAGGCACTGGGAACCGGTTACTTGCCTTCGTGGAGCTTACACTCAGGTGAAGTTATTGAATGACTTGCCTTCAAGGTGGTCTTTTTTTACTTTGCCTCATATTCTGCAGATCTTTAGAAGATCACACGTAACCTTGAGATTGCTTGAAGGGTAACAGGTTAATGATTTGACCAACCATAACAACCAGTAAACTGAATAGGGCATAGGAATAGATAGAGATCATTTCAATTCCTGAATTCATTTTTAACAAGATCATTTGGAGGAGGAAATGGCTTTCTTAATTCCAAGTAATTAAAGATTTATTTTTAGGGAGCCATACTCAAATTCAAAATCACTTATTTGCCGGTTCGGCTATAATATGTACTCAACTAATTATACTCATGTCAAAGTAATCGCTGTTATAATCACCTAAACACATTTTCCTTTTTCTTTCTTGGGGGAACTACTCTTCTCGTGAGAGCAACACTCAGCTGCATTGTCCAAACTCTGAAGTCACTTCTCTGTCCCCACCTGGTGTCCGCCTGCCGCTCTGTCTTTCCGGGCTGCAGCCACGACCACAGAAGGTAGAGGAAGCCGCAAAACCAGGATTCCCCTAGTTCAAGTAAGAGTATATATTAACGAGTTCAGCATAACTATGGATTCAGAGGGCTTCTTTATTTGTTAGGGTTTTAGAGAAACAAGATGGCTAGTGAAGGTTTTTGTCCCTTTCATAGGAACAAAAGTTACCCTTTTCTTAATTTCTTGATTCTTCTCCGGATTTCTATATTATCATTTGAAGCTTGTTATACTTCTGTAAAAATGTGAGGAGAGGGGGTCCGGAAGGAGTGACACTCCTTCTGTGTCACCTTGAACCATCTCATTGCCTCAGGGAGGAATCCTCCCTTCAGGAAGGCGGTGGGTCCTATGCACACACAAAGGGGACAGATCACTTTTATCTTGGTTCCTGCAATAAAATGAGGAAAACAAGGAGGTATATTCTATGTTTGGTCTGTGTAAATAGCCATGCTATGAATTCTACCAGAAAAAAAGAAATACTTGTGTGATTTAGATATTTGAATTTAACATTATATATTAGTCTTTAATCAAGACTTTATTTGTTGAATGTCCCCTAAACTGAGTTATAAAGTCCTTTGGAGCAAGGATTATGTCTGTTCTAAAAATACCTTCCCAGACCATAAGGAATTGGTTGCCCTAAAGGTTGCTGGCAGACCACTGAGCCAGAGGCCAGAAGGAAGGATTATCTTAAGACCTTTTGTCCTTTTGCCTTCGAGAAACGCCTCTGATCATCAGAGGTACAGGTGCATTAATCTCAAGGCCAATTTTGTGTGGAATTTTTGAACTCATGTACTGAAGATGCGTTAGTAAAAATGTCCAAAAGTGAATGGAACACCAGATGACCCTCCAACATCAGGACGGGAAATGACAAAGTCGAAAAGCTGGGGCTCTCTTTAGGAACAGAAGACTTTACAATAAATCCCTCCGATTCAAATTCCTTTTTCCCCCCAAGCAGTAGCAGAATGAGAGCGGCAACAAGGTAGACACAGATAATCTCTGTGTAGCCTTGGTTGAATCTGAACTGTGCTCTTGAAGCCATACCCTGGATTGGCTTTGAGGGCTTCCTCTCCCAGCTGCCTGCATGGAATCTCTACCCAGAAAGCTCCTGTCAGCATCTTAAATGTGAGCGATCACAGCATTTCCAGTGGGTTCCTGACAGGCCTGTGCCTACCTCTGCCTTTACCAATCAGAAGGCTCAGTTTCATTTCTGAGCGCTTTCTACCCATCATTTTCAGCCTGGATCCCCTGTGTTCTTTGCTTTTAGGAAGTTTGTTAATGGCCATGGCCCCCAGTGTGGCTTCTGCACCCCAGACACGGTAAGGAGCATCTTCACTCCTAAGGAACCATCTGGAGCCCTCCACAAAGCAGTCGAGGGGAAGCTTGGGGGTGAGTAACAAACCCCTACACTGTAGAATGAATGGTGTCTTTAAAAAGAGGAGCAAGATGATTGAACATTTTTCCTCCAAGGAAGTAGGCCATAGGGCTTGACATTTATTTGTCGATTTTTTTAAAGGATTTTGAAATTTATTTATTTGACAGAGTGAGAGAGAGAGAACACAAGCAGGCAGAGAGGCAGGCAGAGATAGGAGGGGAAGCAGGCTCCCTGCTGAGCAGAGAGCCAGATGCGGGTCTCGATCCCAGGACCCTGAGATCATGACCTGAGCCGAAGGCAAAGGCTTAACCCATTGAGCTACCCAGGCACCCCTACTTGTTGTTCCGATCATTTCAGTGTAATGTGTGTTCCAATAGCATGTGCCTATTGAGTCTGTCTGCGTGAGCGACTTTGATACATTTGCAGTGTTAATGGAACGTCCAGAAATATTGGACTTTAGAAATCTTTTAATTATGTACTTAGAGCTAGCTAAAAGAAACGACGACTTTGGGATTATATTTATTTTCATTTTATTATTTGGGTTATTTTAATTTAATTTTATTTTATGGTGGCTGTTGTTGCTACAGTTATTAAGTATTATTAATGCTTAGGAAATCATAGACTCAGGAATTAGGAAAAAATCAATTATGATTCATAAGCTTACATTCAGTTGAAATACCTTAAAACTTTATTTTTTTCTTAAAGATTTTATTTATTTATTGGACAGAGAGAGACACAGTGAGAGAGGGAACACAAGCAGAGGGAGTGGGGGAGGGAGAAGCAGGCTTCCCACTTAGCAGAGAGCCTGACGTGGGGCTTGATCCGAAGACTCTAGGATCATGACCTGAGCCAAAGGCAACCTCTTAATGACTGAACCACCCAGGTGCCCCTATCTTAAGACCTTTAAAGTAGTATTTCCCCCTTCTGCCTTTTAGAAACTTATAGATTCTGATTAAATTTCATATATGTGTTCTGTTCTGTTAACCGTTTATTCTGTTATTTGAAAATCTGATGAACGTTGCCTTCGATCTGTATGTAAGTTGTTGATTAAAATATTGGACACAGCAAGGCAAGCAAAGAACTATGAGAAAAGTGACCAACACTGACCAACTGAGTTGTTGCTCAGTCAAATACTGCGGTGTCCTGCATTTAGATTCCTCTGTCCCCTTCACAGGGGGAGCGCAGTCACCGTCATATGGTTCATGAGATCCCTGTGCACGGTGTCGAGGGCACTGACCAGTTTCTCAGTCTAGAAACCTCACGTCAGAAGGGAATGAGGCTAGTTTTCTGAGGACCCAGTCTCTTCTTTGGAACCACGTCCCTAGGCCCTCCCATTAATACTCCATTCCAGAAAAGTCCAGAAAGCTGTCCAAGAGCAAAGTCAACCTCACCAAAATCCATCTTTTTGAAAAACCAAGATCCATGGTCACCTGTCTCCAGTGCTAGCCCTGCTCTGATTTTCTGTGAAGTCTCCAAAAGACTCCTGACCCTGGTTTCACAATCTCATTTACAAATGGTTTTAAGGTCATGGGACGTTATTCGCCTTGACTGACCTGACCATTTGAACAAAAATGTTTTTTTCAAGGTACATTTATTTATGTATTTATTTATTTATTTTAAGGCTAAGCACTTTCTTTATCATCTCCATCTATCCTGGGCTTCATGTCTTTTTTTTAAACTGTGCTTGTCTGATGCTTTTAGTTTACGAGGCATTCCTTTGGTGAGAAACATGGAGGCAAAAATAGGAGCGAGAGAGTTCTGCCTTCTCTCTGACTTCTGTTAATGTTACTCTGTCTTCACTGAGCAGTATATTGAGTCTCTGTTTGATACGGTTTAGGTTGACGGTATTTCCGCAAAATACATCCTTTAGACAACTGGACATTGCACCACACTTTTGCCTTTGTTGTCAGTTTTCCCCATTACTTCCCTCATTTGTTCCCATCCTTTCTTTGTTTTTGCTGGTCAGAGAGCAGTCTGGTGTTCTTCTTGTGCATGGGACTTGAACCCTGTTAGGGGTTTCCTCAGGCCTTTCCCTTCCTTGTCACTGATCTCCTGCTTTGCACACTTCCACGGACTGCACTCCAGAACTGAGGATACTAGTTCAATCTAGAAAAACTACCAGGATTCTGTATCTGATTTTGGAGGCCGGGGAGGAGAGTTCTGGTTGTGAACAAGGGAGGCATGCCAAGGGCAGAGACTTGGCCTTTGGACTGAAAGATGGTGCATCTCCCTCTCCCTGGGTAATGTCTGCTGGGATCCTACACAGAGACCTGTGGTGGAGAGTGGGGGAAGGTTCAGTCCTGGGACTGTGAAACCCCGGAGAGCTGCTGAGCCAGCTCTTCTGAATTCAATAGCAAAGCCTCACACCCATTACGGGGAATTGGTTTTCAAGGAAAGCACGATATTGTGCATTAGACACTTGGAGGTTTACCGTTTGGCCATCTCAGTGAGGGTAACCACCGATATTTTTCTCAGAAATGCAGACAGGTAGCACCTTAATGGCATCTTCAAAAGTGAAGGTTATAAAAATAACATCTTCTGACTGAAAACGGATTAGGCCATCTTCCTAATGTCTAGCTTTGTGACGAGGAGAAGCAGAGAAGAGTCTGTTCCTGACTCGGCCATTTCAGCAGCACATTTTATGGAATCACAGCCAAAGTAGAATATTTTTGGGAAATAAATGCCTGTCCTCTCTGAATCTGATTCCATCTTTGTTTAGTACTAATGGTCTATGAGGAAGAGAGGAGAAGCCATTTCCATCTTTCATGTTGTACAGAATCAATAGCCACTGTGCCTGTGTAGCATCCGCAGAGCCCTAGCGTCAGACCCTCCTCTGCCCACTCCCTCCACACGCAGCCCCCCACATCCTCTGATAAGTAACTAAGAAAGACTGTATGGAATTACTGATTTTAAAAATATAGTTTTCTCCTGTAGAAAGATACCTTATAAGCTGCAGAAACTAAAGAGCCAGAGATGTTTGCATTCCTAAACTGTTAAAAAGGGAGGAAAAAAAATGATGTGGAAAAGTGAGAAATGAGTTAAGATGAAGCCAACAGGGACATGCAAGGAAATATGTCCACAGAAAAGACTGCAGAATGGAGACTAGAGAGCCAGGTAAACAAAACTGACATGAATAATCCATGTAAAACTTTCGTTGCGATGTGTCGCAGCTATAAATATTAGTACTACTATTTACCAGAGTGGGGAAGGGAGACAAATTGCAGTAAGATGCATTTATATATTTGTTCATTCGTGTTTCAGGTCATTTATTCATTCATTATTTGAGATTATGCGTTCTAGAATTTAGGTCCCTTCATCGTCACCTATATTTCATTTCATTTCCTCATGAATTTGAAGATTACTTGAGTCAATTTAATTAGTCAGAACACTGTCCTCAGACAAACACAGACGAAGGACCTGTGCCAGATTCCCAGGCTGACAGAGACGGAGCAGTCATAGATGCAGCAGAAGGAAGATTCCTTCAGGGAAGCCAGCCCCTGGGTCTCCATGGCAGCCGTCGTTCCGTCTTCTCTCGGGCAGCCTGACCCCCTCCCCACCCTCACCCCCTACCCAGTCTCCATAGGGCTTGTTTTGAGCATTAGGTGCCTTGATGAAGGGGAGGTGCTGGACTGTGGTAGACAGCCAGGAAATTATAGTTGCTCCTAACAATTACAGGCAATACAGTCACGTTTTACAAGCATGAACTTTGTCATCAAAATACGTAGCTTCCAATTCTGCTGTTCCTCAGCTGTATAATTTGATGTGTTATTTAACGTTCCTCAGCTTCTGTTTCCTTACCTGTAAAGGAAGATGATGATCATGAGGATTTAAATGATATCATGTCTGTAAAGGACATATCAGGCTGGGCACATGGCGAGTGCTAGGGAAAATGTCTACTACAATTAACACAGCCACGATTACCGCTGCTGCTCCTGCCACCGCCACCATCGTCATCATCACCATCATCATCGTCATCATCATCACTCTAGGACTCCTGTTTTCCATCCTTGTTTCTCTGCAGCAGAGTTCATCTTGCTGTCAAATGAATGGAGAAGGGAAATGTTGCTGGGGTCGAGAAGAAAAGAAGCCCCAGAACAAAGCCAGTGTGTCTTCCTCTCTTTTATCTGCAACTTTCCATATCTGGTCTGTCAGGATGAACCTGATCAACAGGCCTTGGGGTGCCGGGGGGGGGGCCTGGGGAACATCCCCAAAGCACTTGTCCTTCTCCCAGTGCATCTACCCCTTCCCTTCCATTGGGCCTCAACCACCACAAACCCAAGCCTTCCAGGGAGGAAGGGATCCCTGGGCCAGGCCTGACATCTTGCCAAACGTGGTTCCAGCATGGTGACACCAACTTTGGGGAAGACGGGACCCTGCTCAAGTCCCAGCCCTGAAATCTTCCAGCTCGGGTTTAACTTCTTCCTCAGTATGCGCGGGGCCAATACTTCAAGGAAGCTGTTGGGAAGACTAGAGGATACACGTGAGTGAGGTACATGAAATCCCAAACACAGCGACAAGCACGTCGCAGTTGCATTGTCAATGCCAGTTTTTCCCAATAACCGATGTCTGGAATTGTTCTTAGAACCAGTCTTGGCAAGAGATAGCTTTCTAGAAATTAGAAAGTATCATAGAGAATTAAAAATTTCTATTTACACACTTTCTAAACCAGCATTTCAACTGTCCAAGAATGTACCCCAGAGAAATAATTAGCGATAGATCAAAGACTTACTATATGATTGTCACGATGTGATTTATAACAAAAATTAGAAATAAATTTTCAACAGTGGGAAATGATTTAAAGAAGTCATGGCATACCCATATATGATTGCAACTAGAACTATCTTGGAAAACCTTTTTTTTAATAATAAATGAATTTGAAAATAAAAATGATTTAGATAAAAATAATTTTTAAATTGAGAACGCTGACATCAAATCTGTAAGCAAGAACTTGTCTACAAATACAGGACGGTGACCAGCAATTATCCGTGCCTGGGCTGGCAAGACCAGGCAGACCTGCCCCTCACATGTACAAGAGCCAAAGCAAGAATTCAGACAGAAGGCTTCCGGTTCTCTCCTCTTCCTGCCCAGCTCTGTCTTGCACTGAAGCCGTCACAGACTGGACACCCAGCTCACATGCCCAAGCTCCATCCAGCCCCCAGACAGCCACCTCTGGGCCACCACACAGGCTCAGGGGTGAGTTCCTAGTTGTACTTCTGCCCTCTCTGGGGGGAAGGACAAGAACAGAGGCCATCTGGGTCCCTGAAAGTGGGTTTGGAGCCTTCGGGACAGGGATTTCTGAGGTCATGTGTCCCCACAGCTTGTGGCTAGAAGTCAGGGTGCTGGCTGAGCATGGACTTTCCCTTTGATCCCAGGACTCCTTGCCCCTGGGTAGAGGTGTGGCAAAAGAGGGGCAGAGCAGAGTTCTAGGGACCTGTGGCCTAAGGACAAAGCGGAGAATGGGCTCTTAGGAGCCACTTTTGATGCTTCTGACATCAATAGAAATATCAGTGAGAATGAACTCCAGGGTGGAAGTCTATATGCCTCAAAAAATAACATAACAGAAAATCTAATAAAGGGCTTAATCTAACCATTCCTCATGTTTTAGCTGTAATTTCCCCTACATCACCCTCCTGCAGCGTGCCAACTAATCACGGTTAGTTCCTGTTAGAACATAAACGTCTCCGTGGCGGACTTCCCCGGAGCGCCCCAGCCAGCAGACAGAGCCGCGTCCCACAGCTCCCTAGGCCGGCTCGGCCAGGGAAAGCCTTCTCCTATTCCCACGGAACTCTGCTTAGCGGTCATTGCCGCACACGGGCCAACGCTGGGCAAATCCATGCCTCCTCTGTGTGTCTCACGGATGCAGCCCCCTCTGGTCCCCACGGCCCTTCTCCACTCCTCCTCCTTGTCCCCTTTCCAACTAAATCCTTCTCCTGCACTTTCTTCACTTCATGTCTCATCCAGTCCTGAGATTCCGGGCAACATCTCCATAAATAATTCCCAAAGCGGCAGCTCTCTCCACCCTCTCCCCCCGTCCCTAATCCTGAGTTCATCATCACCTCCCTTCTTATTCTGCTCACCAGTCTCTCTCCGGACTTCCACGCACGGTACCACCAGTCCTGTTTTTGCTCCCCCACAACGAAGGCGGGATGGTTTTCCCCGGCACTGACCTTCCCACTCACCTGTGGCTTTTCCTCTGCACGCACGCTGCCCTGGTCCAGCCCATCTTCCTTTGCACTGAGATAATTGCAACGAGTTCTGTACCCGGTTACCTCCCCCACCCCCCAGTACCTCCCCCACACAACCGAACTGAACTCACGGCAGGGTTCCCAAATTCCCCAGAATCCCTTAGGAAGCCTTTTAAAAATGCGATGGCCTGTGTTTTACTGGCTTGGAACTTTATGTGCTTTGGCCCACGGGTAGCTCTGAAATTTTATGAGTCTCTCCTGGCGACAAACACGCGCAGTCTGCAAGGCTCGTATTGGAAACCACTGCATATCACAGTCGAATTAATCTTCCGGAAATATTGGCTCAGAAATGCTGAGTGGCTCCCGCTGGCCCCAAATACCATCACAAATCTGAAGCCTGCCTTTTAAAATGTTCTATAGCTGGATCTGAACTAGCCCCTCCCCTAGGGTCAAGGCCGTCGACTTGATTTCTTCCTAACACCTTGTGAACAGCCTCGCAGCCTCCCATGGAATTTCCTCTTTGCCTCTTTTCCCAGAAAGCCTCTGCTCGCCTCCCCTTGCTCCCTGACCGCCTGGGGAGCGTGCTGTGTGTCCCACTCTTTGGACACTCAGCTTCTGCTACCCCTACTTGCAGTTCATCTTTCTCCAGCTGGGCCCAGAGCTGGGCAAGAGCAGGTCTCCATTTTCCTCCCGCCCAACCTCCCACACTTCTTCGGCCAGAGTAAAACCAAGGAGCTGGTCCTGTCTTGTACCACCTCGTGTCCTCCCAGCCCCGCAGTCCGGCATCTTTCAAACAGGACGAATCCAACACCTGCCTGCTGATGTCCACAATGCTTATCAACCTTTGACTTTGTTTTTACCAAAAGATTAAAACATTAATTCTTTCTTCTTCTTTTTTTTTTAAATTTATTTGACAGAGATCACAAGTAGGCAGAGAGCCAGACAGAGAGAGAGGAGGAAGCAGGCCCCCTGCTGAGCAGAGAGCCCGAAGCGGGGCTCGATCACAGGACCCTGAGATCATGACCTGAGCTGAAGGCAGAGGCTTAACCCACTGAGCCACCCAGGCACCCCTAATTGTTTCTTCTTAAGGCTTGCACCGAATTGTATGTAAAAGAAGGATTTCAGCCCTTAGACCCAACCCAGAAACGTATGTTTTCGCCTGAACTAATGGTATGTTCTTTTTCTCCTGATTTATTTTTCTTTTTATACCAATGGTGAGGGTATGAACAGTCCCTTCCGTTCATCCCCAGTTGATATTTCCAGCATCTTTTACTCAGATATGTTTAACCTGAATGTCAAAGGGAAAATGTGAAACGTCTTCAAGGGAAGACACATTCATCCTTTTAACTTGTTTCTTTAGTTTTCATCAATTAAAAATAAAGCCAGGGTGAAAAGGATTTAACATCTGTCATGGCAAATTTTACTTACTCAAAATGTTCATTGGCTTAGTATCAGTTTGTCCCCATGGTCACCTTTGTACCAATGTCACTCTCAAGAACCTGTGGAAGGCATTTTTTCCCCTTGGATCTGCCCCTGGGTGGACCCACCTTATCCCTGACCTCATCGAGTCCAACTCTCCCTCTGACCGAAGCAGGAAAGCTTATTCTGGTACACAGGCATCTTTATTCTCTATTAAACATCTAAGGAAAATCCAGGATACAGGTGAGGGTGGTTATCACCTCCAGACCTCACTTTCCTGAGAGTCTGGCAGTGTTTAAAGCATCCAACTGCCTCCTTTTATTATTATTTTTTTTAATTTACAAGAGTTTATTTTTATTATTCTTAAGTAATGTACACCTAACATGGGGCTCGAACTCATGACCCCAAGATCAAGAGCCATATGCACTGCCGACTGAGCCAGCCGGTGCCCCTCTTATTTTTTCACTTATTCCTCCAGACATCTATGGGCCTACTTGTTATTATTTCACAAACTTCTGCTGAGAGCGTCCCAAATGTCAGCACTGAGCTAGGCACTTGGGATGCAGAAATGACACACTGCCTGGCCCTCAGGAGCTCACAGTCAAAGGCAGGAGTCCGGTATGCCAGTAACAGTTAACAACAGGGCATGCGGAACCTGGGAGCAGCGGAGAGCAAGAGGCAGAATAGGGAGAGAAGAGAGAGGCTTCTCCAAAGAACCAAACGTGAGCTAAAACTTGAATTGTAAATAGACGTTTTCAGGAGGTGGGACAGGGGAATGGATGGGACACAGAGAGGGAATCCTAGGTAAAGTAAAAGTCCTGCACATTGACCTGTGGCTTTGAAGGACTTGTCACTTTCAGGAAAAACAGCAACCCCAAATGACTAGGCCATGGCATGTTGGAAGGTCTGCCGTCACCCCCGCTCCTACCCCGCAGGGTGAAGCTGGGAAGGGAAGAGGAGGCCAGATCTTGATAGGCCTGTAACACAGACCTAAAGGATATGAAGTTTTTGTACATGTAATGGAGACCCATTACAGGATTTTGATAAAGGATATTTACAGTTTTGAACGATCATTCTTGCTATTGTATGGAAAAGATTGGGTTATAAGTGAACACAGGGTGACAAGTGGGTATGGCCACAGCCCAGGAGAAGGAGAGTGATATCTCAGTTTGGGGTGCTGGTAGTGAAGATGGAGAGAAAGGACGAATGGGAGAGATGGTTAGGAGGCAACGTCAAGAGGGATATTGGTGGTGGATTGGGTATAAGTGAGTGAGAAAGGGGCAGGAGGGGTCAGGACTGACCCTAGGCTCTCAGTCCACACAGTGAGATACTGTTAGGTCCATTATTAAACGAAATGAGACTGAGACAAAGTGAAGGTTATTTAAAGCTTTATTCTATGCCAAGCATTAGAAGTAAACAAAGTTAAAATTATGCAAAGCTTTAAACTATTGCCAAGCATTAGAAATCAGACTGACCGGCCAAGGCCGCTCTGAAGAGAGTGGCCCCTGCCAGCCTCACAGACTAATTTTTATAGAGCAAAAACCTGGCCACATATAGGTAGCCAATGAGACTGTTACATTGTGTAGTCATGTTAGGTCACACGCAGGTGGCCAACTGAATTACAATTTACCCTATAGTAGCTGTTTGAACAAACCTATTACTCTGGTCAGACTTGGTGCTCAAGGTTGGTGCCCACACGGCAGGGTTTACATTGTTTGGTGGTTAGGGAAAGAGTTTGTGTGTTTCTTACTGATTGGATGTCTCTACCTGGCCCGACTCGTCCTTGTATTCTGGGCTCTGTTATCAGGAACTGGCCGACCTGGCCTTGTATTCTGGGCTCTGTTATTAGGAACTGGCTGACCATATTTTACTGGTTTCCCAGACTTGCTTCTAAGTAAGTTTCTCTGGGGGGGGGGGGCAGTGGGCAGGGTAGGTTTAAATTTTACTGCACAAACAATAAAAAGGCTTTTAACCAAGATCGCTCTGGCTAAATAGGCCCTTACAATACAAAATTAGAGATACGGGGAAGACGCTCCTTTGAGGGGACAGATCGGGAATTGGGGCTTTTCACATTCTTTTTTAAAAACCCAAAGGGGAGTGACAGCTAAGTAGTTGGAAGTTCGGAGAAGAGGTTGTGATCGAGTGTTCACATTTACCAGCCCTTTGGGCTCAATTCCAGGGGAATGGTGGGTACACAGTTGAGGAGAGGCCCTGGATCAAAGTCCTTAGGGGTGTCCGACGGCTAATGAATGGGTGGAAGGAGGAGTAGACTCACGAGAGTGAGGACGAGAGGCCAGAGAGGGCACACCAGCCAGAAGACAGGAATTCCAGAGCATTGGAAGAGGATCCTCCTTCTCAAAAATCTCAATGTTTTGAGAAAGAGAGAGCGGTCAAATGCACCAAGTATTGTTGAGAGATCAAGTAGGTTGAGAACAAAAAACAATGACAGCGGTGGCGCCGTGAACTGTCACAAAAGCAGGAAGGAGTGCGCTGCGGGAGGCATGGGAAGGGAGGAAATGGAGTCAGGGAGGCCGGGGTGCTTTGCAGAATTAGCCAAGGGACAGAAACCCGCTCAGCAGCTGGAAGGGACCTGGGGTGGAAGAGTCTGGGTTTTGCCTCTTGCATGATGGAGGAAGGTTGACTGTTGCTGGGAAGCGCGCAGGTAAAAGGGAGACACTAATACGTACGCGACTGAAGGGGTAGTCCAAGGGATTGACGGAGAAGCGTCTTCTCCAGTTCTTTCCGAAGCCGTTCACTGAAGCGTTCCTGCCCAGTCTGGGGAAGAGCCCCACTGTGCCTCCTCGAACTTTGCCTTTTCCCATAAAGTATTTTCTGCCCGGTGGTGGTCGTCTGTTTACGCACGAGGTCGTGAGCGCGCGTCAGCTCTGGGAGGCAAGTATGGCATTTGCCATTATGTCACCACCATTGCCGGGCACAGTGACTCTCAAGTTTTTGGTCTCAGGGCCGCCTCTACCTTTAAAAATTACTGAAGACCCCAAAGAGCTTTTGTTTATGTGGTTCAATAGAGGTTTGTAGGATTTGTAGTTAAAACTGGGAAATGGTTTATTTCTTTCTTTCTTTCTTTGAAAACAATGTGGTTAAACCCCTCGCACGTTAGCACCAACATCGTGCTATTCATGAAGAATAACTGTATTTTTCCAAGGAAAAATCACTGAGAAGAGTGGCATTGCTTCACAATTTTTGCTCGTCTCTTTCATGCTGGCTGAAAAGGACACAGCCGGAGGCACATGTGCGTGTGTGTGTTCAGCCAGACTCGCTTCCACACAGGGTTGAGCCTTTGGGAAGCTCCGCCGTACACTCCTGAGAGAATGGAAGCCAGTCACATGTTGCATTATAAAACAGTTTTGACCTTGAGACCCCTGAAGGGGTTTCAGGAACTCTTAGGGGTCCTCTGACTCGACTCGGGGAGCCACTGCTCTGACCTGTGCAGAGGAGCGTATGAATGATTTTCTTAACCAGAGATTTCAATCCATTCGCAGGGGCTTCGGCTCTCTGTCATCCTTTCCAACAGAACACAAAACCGAAGGCCACAAGGACAGAATCCTTACGATAAAGAACTTCTCAGGTAGCCCGTCCGCCCTTAATTGTCGTTCCCATTTCCATCCCTGTAGTCAGGGAAGCAGCTTCTACCCTGAGTTTTCTTCTGTGTTGAAATTATTCGGAGTGGAACGGTTTACAAAAACACAGACTCTCGCCAAAAGATCTGCCCTTTGGATGCCCCCCGCAGTGAACAAAATAGTTCTGTGTAAAATATTTTTACAAAAATATTATCAAATTGAACTCCAAGAAAAGTAAACAGTTCAGCCCGCTTGAGAAATGGTTCCCTTGTTTATTATTAACCAGCGGAGATGGTTTAAATCACGCTTCTTCTAGACACACGGAACCATTTCAGTTCCAGAGGACACGGTCCCCTTCACATTCACCCTCTGTGTCACCTTGACCGGGTCACTCCGGCCCTCACTGTTACATTCCCCTGTAACACTAGACCAGTGGTTCTAATATCTGTCTGAAGGAGCAATGGGAACTCGAGGGCTTGTCCTTGTATACCACGTTCTTTGCTGAGCACCATAAAGTAGTAGCAAGTTTAGTCAGACCCACTGGAATAGAAGTTTTAGACTTAGTAAATGTGCATTATAGGATCCCTGTTCTGGATCAAGCCAGTGGGCACAGAAGTTCATTAAAAAGAAAAGAGAAAGGGGAAGAAAAGAAAAAGGTCATGCAGTTAAGCGTGGCCAACCTATCTGCACATTATCCTCACAAGTAGTTATTTTCTGTTTGTTTATTCCATCTTCCTGTCAACAATCGCTTGTGCCACGGCTTTTAGAGAAACAGATGGGAGGAAAACTACCAAAGAAAGTCTGTTCGTTAACTACTTGTGCTGACTGAAAAAAGTCCCAGTTTCCAACTTTAGCGGCAAAACCCCTCAGTTTTGCATCAGAAACAACAAATCTTCCTTATCACCTTTAAAAAGTCCAATATTCTAGGCTTTTTACCTCAACAAACAGTCTCTGAAAATCAAAAGAACTTCTAGTCAAATCCGTAACTGTAGAAAAAGCAAAGCCAGGGCTGGAGAGATTCTGGGGTTTTCCTAGGTTCACCGGCTGGTTTGCAGCCGGACTGGACTTAGAACCGGGTGTCCTGTTCGCTGGTGTCCTCAGTGTTTTTCCAGTCTACAAGCTCGCCTGGTAATAAATTGCATATACAGTCCAGCGCACACACAGTTCCTTGTCTGTCGGTGTTCTGTCATCATTTGTAACTTAGCCAACAATTATTTCTTCGGTTGAGAAGTTGACATTAGAAATCTCATCTCTGGCACATAAGATTCTTGTTTGTTTATAAGTTAAGATTTAATTAAAATTCACTTATTTCTTTTTAAGCTACAAGAGATGGAAAAATATGCAAAGCAGCGAATTTAATTATGAATTGATGAGGCCACTGTTCTCTAAGTGTCGGTCTTCGTTTCGTCACCCATGGTAGGTTCTGTTCATTCTTGTTTGGTTTCTGAGCTATAATGAAGTCTATGTGTTTGTCATTAAGATCAGCACTGAGTCCGCATTTATCTATTGTAGTGGGTGGCAGAAGATCTCAAAAAGAATTTCTGGGGGCCCCTCGGTGGCTCAGTGGGTTAAGCCCCTGCCTTCAGCTCAGGTCATGGTCTCAGGATCTTGGGATCGAGCCCCGAGTTGCACTCCCTGCTCAGTGGGGAGCCTGCTTCCCCCTCTCTCTCTGCCTCCGTCTCTGCCTACTTGTGATCTCTGTCTGTCAAATAAATAAATAAAATAAAAAAATTTTTTAAAAAATAGAAATTTCTGGCTGTCCTTGGGGAGACAACTGCCACTATTAGGGTTTCACTATAGAAACCCTAAATGACCTTCCAAGAATGAGGTATCCCAAAGCTTCTCGTGTGATGGGGACGCCTCTCTTGGTAGGCAGCAAAGAAGCCACCGTTCCTACATCCTATATTGAAAATCAAAGTTCGTGAGAGCAGACGTGACTTGGAGCACCCAGTCACCAATGAAAATACATACCAGGTGTGTCAAACCCACCATCTTGCCCAACTAATAGCCGGCTTGTTACATAACTAGTATCTCCAGCTCCTGGAGTAAACAGTAATTTGTCTTCTCTTTCCTACTCTGGAACACAATGGGCTTTTTTCTGAGGTTAAAATTTCCTCCTTTAAAGTATCAGTAAATAGTTAAACAGTTGTTTCTCTCAGGTTCTAGAGTGAAGAAACCTGCATGCGGGCTTATGGCTCGAGTCCAGTTCCGTTCAAACATGGGGGCGGTTGCTGAGGAATAAAGGCTTATTTGTCATAATTTTACTTCACTTTGCTTATTAGGCTTATAATAATCACTTCTAGGTCATAGCGTTATTTGTAACACAAAACCCAACTGCTTTCTTTTCCACTCATGATAATTCTACCTTTTAGGACCTGATAAGAAGTTTAAAGAAGTTTCACATTTAAAGAGGTTTTCCATCCAAGGATTATCTCTCTTGCAAGGATTTGGGGATGGTTTACAGCAACTCCCATAAAAGAAGGTATGTTCTTATTATAACAAAGCCCTTATGTCCAGATGGTTCTGCTCAAGAAAGCAAGGCTATTTGACACAATCCGAATCACGGGACCATGGAGATGGAGGAAATCATGTTTGGGCTTGCAATGCTGACCCACATCTGATCCTCTGAAAAGAGGATCTCCTCAGATTCAGGAAATCCTAGTAAAGATTCTACATCCTCTCTGGAGACTCCGTTTTCTGCTGACAGCTGGGGCTCCACGAACGTTTGTCGATTCATCCAGAAACTCAGTCAGCTGTCTCTGGCCACCTCCAGTATTCAGGGAGTCCTCAAGCTGTTCCTTCCCTCCAGGAGCAGATGAGAAGAGATACCACGGTGTCTCTCACATCGCCCGGGTGTCATGGCAGGCTCCCGGCCACCCACTGTCTCTTCAGGGTCCCTCCTCCCACTCAGCAGAACCAGTTCCAGTGCCTGTCCCAAAGGCATCCAACAACAAGAGCCATACATATATATTTTTTAATTTTCACAATTTAGGATTCCATTCTCTCGATCAGTATTGCTCTGTTTTATTAATGTCATCGTTATTAAGCATCTACCCATGCCAGCAGTGGGCTATAGGCCAGGAAATCAAGCCTACTGAGAAAGACAGGATTTCTTCCATAGGAACTCATGGTATTATGGGAAAGATAGATATTTAAAAAGATAATTATAGAGTGATATAATAAGTGTGATATTTGACCTTTATATTTTTGTTTATCATCAGTGCAATCTTCGTCCACAATCTAAGGGATGCTTTCCAAATTGTACTGTTTTTGCATTAACCCAGTTATAGCAATTTTTTATTTCAGTGAAGGCATATTTGGGGATTTTGAAGGAAGGAAAAGATGAAAAAAATACCCATTTCAAATGCTGCGTACAGTAATTGTAAAGCTTGATATAAAGTTAGAAGCACTTGGTAAAATAAATATCTTGTATATTTATCCCCTTATTCACACTTTCTCCTCTATTTTCTATTAACAAATCTGTTTGACTTTGATAATGAGAAAAAATGGTTGTTGTTTTTTTAAAAAATTGTGCTTTCTATCTTATAGAGATGTACTAATTAGATCTATACAACAAGAGCAGGGGTGATACTAGGGAAACTTCCTCTAATACGTCATTTTCTGTCATTATTACAGTTCTTGGGATAACTGGAAAATTGTAGTTTACACAAACACATCCACTAACAGATGTTTGTGTTACTGATTTACCTATGATTTCAATACTACAGAGTCCTTTCATGGTTCTGGCTTTTAATCTGAGAGACAAATTTATTTTCTCAATCTATTTACTTTGACATTGAACTTGGATCATGTGTAGTAAACGTCCTTTGAAGTCTAAATAAATACCTGTTTTATAATCTCAAGGGCAAGTGTTCAATGTCAAATCATAGTCACATTAAAACAAATCAAATAAGTCTATGTCCTGAGTTCACAGCACAATATAAACGGCCTAGAAATGTGGACGTGTAAATAGTTACCATCTTTCTAGATGAATCCTTAGGCTCTTGAGCTGGGATACGTGTGCTAAGTTAGCTTATTTGGTAAACAAAACAGAACCTTATTGACAAAAACTCTGGCCCCAAATGAACTCATCAGTCACATTTATTTATGCAAATGAAGATTAAATTATCCTTAATCAAACGGTCTTTGCTCCAAGAAGTACGAAAAGGAAACCTTTAAAATGAGAGCTGCAAAGTTTGTTTCAGATTCTTTTTACAAGACCCTTGCTTTCTGTCCAACTTCCCAAATTTAAGGCATGAGCTCCCTCTGCTGAGTGAATTAACATATGTCAATGAGACAGTCTAAAACATCTGTGCATTACACGTTAGGACATTTTGTTCTTAGAAACAGAACAATGATGAATTACAAAGAAGTATCCTTCTTTTAAAACTCATGACTCCAATATGGGCTGGAATGGAAAGGTGGAGAAAAGTAATTTAGGAGGTTAGGATTCATTAACTTGGGTTTTTTCCTAAGCATTGACTCATATCATGGCAACACTTTGTGAGCACAAAGTGGTCACTTTTTTTTTTTTAATATTTTATTTATCTATTTGACAGAGAGAGACCACAGGTAAGCAGAGAGGCTGGCAGAGAGAGAGAGAGAGAGAGAGAGAGAGAGAGGGAAGCAGGCTCCCCACCAAGCAGAGAGCCCGATGCGGGACTCGATCCCAGGACCCCGAGACCATGACCCAAGCCGAAGGCAGCGGCTTAACCCACTGAGCCACCCAGGCGCCCCAAGTGGTCACTTTTTAATCTAATGACCAGGAAGTGTTTAGGAGCCTCTGTTCTCACACCTCCCTGTTCCCTGACTTCTGTTCTTCAAAGCACTCGTGATACCTGAAACTGCGTTACTTATTTATTCATTGATCTGGGGACGACTGTCTTTCCCTACTGGAATGTTGACTTCCTGATAGAAGAGTCATCATCTGGGGCGCCTGGGTGGCTCAGTAGGTTAAGCTTCTGCCTTTGGCTCAGGTCATGATCTCAGGGTCCTGGGATCGAGTCCCGCATCGGCCTCTCTGCTCAGCAGGGAGCCTGCTTCCCTCTCTCTCTCTGCCTGCCTCTCCATCTACTTGTGATTTCTCTCTGTCAAATAAATAAATAAAATCTTTAAAAAAAAAAAAGAAGAAGAAGAAGAAGAGTCATCCTCTGGGCTCCCTGCCCCTAGAACAGTGTCTCCCACGCAGTAGGTACACAGAAATATTTGTTTAATGAATGGAAGGAGGAAGGCAAGCAGGCAGGTCTGTAATCACTTATAGTGTCACTTAGGATGGTGATTCAGTTACAGAGGATACAGGGTTAATGATATGGAACTGGATACAAACTCAGTAGGAAGTGGAAGAAAGGAGAGAATTAATGGAGGCATGGTGAAAGAGCTTAAAGGAGGGGAGGGTTTACTGGAGTTAGACCGGGAAACAGGTATTGTGCTAGGCACTGGGGATATAATGGTTTACTAACAGAAGGAGGGGGGAGAGCATGGACCCTGCCCTCACGAAGGCTGACGGTGAAGATGGATGTCAAATAAGCACCCAAAAAATGGGGTGGGGGGTTTGGGAAGACGACTTCTAGTGGCGATCCAAGGGTAAGTGGGAGCAACCCAAATAGAGAGGGGGGAGGGGTGCAGCATGGGCCAAGGGCCAGAGACAGAAAAGAGCACTGTTGCTGGAGTGGGAGAGGAGAAGGCAGGAGACTGACCTCGCAGCCTGGGGAGGGGACACTGTCTTTGTCCCCGGAGCAAGAAATGGTTCTAATGGTTTCCTTCAGTTTTTCAGGGATCCTAAGCGATTTTTACTCTTTTTCCTAGTTTCTATGAGATGGTCTACTACAAGTGTGTGTTACTTTAATAATAAGAAATATGCAAAGTTTATGAAAGAGAAAGGGGGCATTATATGCCTACTATAGCCTTCTTGCCCCACTTGCCTTTTGCTCTGCCAGGCTTACAGAATGAATGAAGTCATCTTCCTTCCACGCTGATCCCAGGAGCTGGCCTGAGCCTGGCCAGGTGCAGGGCATCGTGGGAGAAGTCACACCAAAGCTCCCAGTGATGAGACACAGACTGAAATCATCTGAGGACCTAGATCAGAGAACAGGTTCTCTAACCCACCACCTGGGTATGGGTACTTCAGTGAGGATATCCTATCATTCGGTATTTTCACTATTTCCTGCCACCGCCATCTGTGTTTTTCACACGGCTAAATCAGATGGATTCCTTAATTTCAGATCATTGTGGCATAAACCACTTAAATGACCAGGTTTGGGCTGGGTAGGGGGTACCCGCCTCCCTGGTTCCCCTACCCATGACCCCAAATCTTGTCTATGGTTGTTAGGATTTGTGCTGTCCAGAAAGATCTATATATTTTTTAAGATTTTATTTCTTTATTTGACAGATCACAAGTAGGCAGAGAGGCAGGCAGAGAGAGAGAGAGGCGGAAGCAGGCTCCCTGCTGAGCAGAGAGCCCGATGTGGGGCTCGATCCCAGGACCCTGAGATCATGACCTGAGCCAAAGGCAGAGGCTTAACCTACTAAGCCACCCAGGCATCCCAGAAAGATCAATATTTAATGGCTCCTGAAGGGGTTCTCCAACCTGTTCCCTTAGAAAGACAACTAATGGTTTCATTGAGAGTAACCAGCCTGGTAACAAATGCCAACGAGTACCACACAATTCACTCAGCCTTCTGGGGTGATTCTGGACTGTAACAACCACAATCTGTAACAACAGCTCTGAATAGCGACGGTAACGGAACGCACACGCAAGTAACTACAAACGCAACACGTGGCAGAGTTACCCTTGTTAGCGCCAGGTCTCTCTGCATGGAAGAACCCTTGGGCTGGGTCTGCAGCCCCGTCTAAGCCCCTTCCGTGACAGTGGCGGCCCTGTGTTTCAGCAGGTGCCTCCCGGATGCAGTAACATTGGCCTTCCAGCCGCCTGAGTCAGAGGCCGCATCTCTCTGCAGGGGCCCTTAGCCGGGGAGGGGGGTCTCGGTCCTTGGATCTGCAGTCCACCATTCAGAGCGAGCTCCTCAGAGTCAGAAGCCCTCATCAGGGGCCTTCCCGGGGTGCAGCTTCCCCTGACAGCAAGCCCAGGACCGTGTGTGCCCTGCAGGCCGCCTCTCCTCCGCCCCGACTCCCCTCTAGCTCTGTTACCGGGTCACCTGCCACCCGTGTCGTCCCTGCAGCCCCGGGAAGGAGCTCACAGTGCCTGGCTGGAGGACGTGCACACCTCAGGGAGGCTGCTGTCCCCTCCGTCAGTCACGTCCTCCTGCCCTACCTGACACCTCACCCTCTCCCCGCTCACCCCGCCCTACCTGAGCAAGTTCAGGCTGTTGGAACAAAACACCGAGGCTTATAAACAGTGGGCATTTATTCTCACGGTTCTGGAAGCTGGAAGCCCAAGATGGGGCTGACATGTGGCATTCGGGTCAAGGCCCTCGTCCTGATTGGTGGCTGGTGACTTCCCACTGTGTCCTCTCGTGATGGAAGGGACTAGGCCTTTCTCTGCACGAGTCCCTCTTTTTTGAATTACTTATCCCATTCATGAGGGCTCCATCCTTACGGCCTGATCACCTCCAAGGGCCCCACTTCCTAATACCATCATCTTTGGGGCTTTCAACGTATGAAGGGGGGCCATAAACATTCCGCCTGCAGCACCTTCCACCCCACTCCCCGCCCCGCTATTGCCCCCCACCCACTGCCACCTTACTCTGCTTAACCATTTTTTGTCTATTTATGCAAGTGACAGATGCGTCACTTCAGAATGAATTCTTCATACATAAATCATAATTTGAGTCCCTCTAACTCAGAAATTAGAAGTGGGTGGCATTGAAGTGATTTTCACTATTTGTCTTCATAGTTTCTGTTGTGTAAATAAGTAAAGGAATTCATGATTCTGCTAAAACATTTTTAGGATTTGCAAGGACATCTCTCGTGCTGGCATTTTTTATTCTAATTACCCAGAATGAAGAGAAATGCCATTCTCTACTTAATTCAGCACTCACAGTAAAAGCCCCAAGGTTGTGGATTCTTTTTTTTTTTTTAGTATATGTGCTGCCGAAGCGAGCACAGGTTGTGGATTCTTTTGGTCCTAAGGAAGCCATATTATGAGCAGACTTTTAACCTAGGAGGCCAACCATTCGGAGTATAGGGAACTGCGTCCTAGTGTGGTTTTAAAAAGGCTGACAAACCCCCTTTTAAGTGCTGATATCAGTTTTATAAATATATTGAACACAGAGCTGTGGGATAAGATGAACCCTCGCTTATGTCACTGAATACGGAACTCACTCTTCTCTTGCTGCGGACAGAAGTGACAGCACATGCATCATGAGGATAGTGGGTAGAAATGAGACACTGTGGGTCATCAGGAAGTACCAGCGAAGCACCCCAACTTGTCCCTCTTCTTCTCTATTCATTCTCAGGAGATAAAACATTTGCAATTGAAATACGTTTATGACTAGTGTTATATATAGCAAGACTATGATGTAATGGAGCATAGAGTTTTATTTTAGGGGCAGATTTATTTTAATGTCTTTTTGACTTTCTGTCCTGGACTTATATGTTCAGGCTCTAAGATAGAATTTCCTTTCTTTTTTTTTTTTTTTAATTTATACTTTGGAATTTTTTTTTTTAAGATTTTATTTATTTGACAGACAGAGATCACAAGCAGGCAGAGAGGCAGGCAGAGAGAGGAGGAAGCAGGCTCCCTGCTGAGCAAACAGAGCCCGATGTGGGACTCCATCCCAGGACCCTGGGATCATGACCTGAACCAAAGGCAGAGGCTTTAACCCACTGAACTACCCAGGTTCCCACCCAGGTGCCACCTAGGTGCCACCCAGGTCCACTTTGGAATCCTTTTTGGACAAATTTTTAAGTATAGTGGAATCCCCAGGAGAAGATTCGTGAGGATTATAGACATCTCCCCTGGTATCAAGAGCCAACAGGATATAAAACATCTAATTTTGTACTGAGCTTGTCAGATAAATTAATTGAAAAGGAAAGTTTCAACAGGACCAGAGTGGGGAAGTGACCCATATGAGGTGAAACAGAAAACAAAACAGAGCATTTTTTGGTTTACGGGCTACACAAAATACATCTCTTTCTTACTTGACTTTGGGCCAAAATTGTATTGGCCCGTCTGACCCCTGCCTCACCCATCAAGCTGGCTTCTGAATGTCTTTTCCCTCTTACCACTCAAACCCACCTTCAAAGGATAAAGATTTATTGCCACGGGGGCCACAGACTTTGCAAGAACACCCTCCAAAAGAGTTCCCAAAACGTCCCGAGGATGCCAGTACTGTTGAGAGAAATGTGGAGTCTCTCTTAAGGAGCCGCCTTCAAAGGGAATACCATTTATTTGCATGGCTGGATTTCAGGATTGGGGTTGAAAATAATCACATGACTTTCTGGCCATCTTTCCTGTACTAATGTTCCTGGTGCCTCATTTTGTGCCTCATTTGGTGAACCTGAGTCATATGCCCATAGTCATCTCTGTCCCTCGAGGTATTTCAATTCTTTGAACTCACCCTCATGCTCTTCCCACAACATACCCACCCGTCTTTATTGGCACATTTACCTGCTGATTCAGACCATTCTGGCCTGTAAATCACACATTGTCCCTTTGGCACAGTGCCTCCCATAAGCTGGAGGAGCTCGGCTCTGTTAGCCCAGGCAGGACACTGTTTTCCCAAGGCAGGCTCCCAGGATACAGCCAGCTATGACCACATCATGAGAAAGTCCTGGTATTATGGGTGGCTATTTTTTCAGTTTCACTTTGACTTTAGAATGCACCTGTATAATAAGAATACTACTAGATTTAATAAGGTAAAAATCATTTCAGTAGTATATGATACCTGTAAATGTAATGCTTCTTCCGCTCCCCCCTCCCAACAGAAGGAAAACGGCAATTACCATTTTCTTGATGCAAATGCAAGCCTTAAGCCGGGAAAAGTCCTAATTTCTGTTTTTCTTCCCGTCTTGAAAAAGGTATGAGATGATGAAGTTTATGAGGTCCACTTTTATTGGTTTTCATGGCTTTATTTTTATCTTGAATTAAATTTAACATAATAAAAATAGAATTTTCTATGCATGCCTAGGTGCAAACAATTATAACGGGTTAAATGTTAATCTGCTTAATTAGAGAACTTCAAGGCATTGTCCTCTTTTCTTCAAACACTCTGCAAACCTAGGATCCGTGAAATCACGAATCATGTCATGGAAAGATAGTAATTAGCTAATTGTCTAGGTGAGAGACTGAAGTACAAAGAAATTTAATTATTTCAATGACGTTTCATGGTGAAAGAGAGGCAGAACCAGGACCAAAATTCTTGTATAATAAAAATACTGAAACTGAATAGCATATTCTTAAATTTTTTAATAAAATGTTTAGGATTAGCAGGAGCTCACCAACAGGGGGCAGCAGAGACCTCTTCTGCCCGCACATATTTTACGTTCCTGGGCTGGGAATGTGGCTTTTTCTCTGACATGGTTTCCTAAGTGACAACGTGCAGCAAGAAGGCAGATTTGTGATGAGTTCTTGTCATCTACTAGTGGCGCACGGCAAAGTGGTATCTCTAGGGCCTTCTCTCCATATTTTATTGTAATTTAATATGCGCGTCCTACCTGGAATTTTGCTGCCCCAGCGTCAGAGCCTAACGGATGACAGCACGTCCGTTCCTAGGCTTACTGAGTTGTGCCGCTGTCTTTTCAGGAAGCTAGCATTTAAATCACCAGCACTCCAATCTGGATTTCCCACTGAGAATCCTTTCCAGCAGTCAATAAATTAGGCAGAGCAAAGCAATGGAAGCAGGAAACTGCAATAAATTCTCATTTGCATTTCTAAGCAAACACCAGGGTCCTACTGGCTCCTGGGTTGGAACTGAGGAGCGGTTGGGAGGGGAAGAAGAAAGATAAAATCTGAAGGTGAGAACAAAATAAGACTAGACTGAACCAGTTCCCTTCCCCTCCCACAAGGTGCAGGGGTGGGGCTGGGCGGGGAGGAGGGGTGCCAGTGCAGGCTCCCTCTCCAGTCTTCCAGGCCCTTTCCCAAGCTTCAGCCCTTTCCCCCTGGGGTCCTCTCTGCCCTCCCCTGGGTCTCGCATTTGAGACCTTCCTGTGCTTCCCAGTCTCTCACTTGGGACTCAGACTGCGTTCTCCCAAATACAGGGCCACTGCCTCTTCTGCCACTTGTCCTCCGCTCCCCTTGAAGAAATCAGTCCCACACCCAGCTTAGCCACTGTGGAAATGGATTTCATCAACTTTCACCTGTGCTTATCCTGCAAAACAGATTGGTTTTCAAGGAGCACCTTTTCTTTCTTCTATGTCCCCTGGAGTCAGAGCTCACCCTGATACCTGCAAAGCTGCTTTTAGAAGCGCTGGGGACATAGGTCCTTCATTGGGTCTAGGGCCAGGGGAAGTAGGGACCGAGAAATTGATACACAATGCGTGTGTACACATAAACACGTACATATTTGCACTTTCTTAATATAAAGTAAAACATGTCCTTTAAGAGACTGACGTGTATAAAAAACGGTATCAAGGAAAAAAGTTAAATCTCATGAATATGGCATATACAGCCATTGTCAAACTATTTTTAAAATATTAAAAACTTGATTCTCATACAAATCTCATTGATGAGGAAAAGCTGCAAGATGATAAACTAAATGGAAGTGAATTTGATAGTCTGAGGGTACAGACACAAAACAGTGATAGAAAATTGTTACTTTAGATTCAAAACTGGTTCATGTCTTACAGAGACTTTAACTGTAACCTCTGAGAGCAGAACTGATTTGATTTGCTACTAGAAAAAACATCCAACGTTATCATGCAACTTCACAGGATGTAGGTCCTACTCAATCATAAATAATAACGTCTCGAGAATCAGGTAAACCTTGGGCTGGTCTGCTAGACAGTTTCCATATCGCATGGGAAGGGTATACTGTCATGTTTTTGCTTTTTGCCCCAAGTTTTAGATTGTTTTTAATAAATTTTCTTCTATTCTTAAGAGTTTTTAGAGTACATATAAATATATGAATAAATAAAACACTTATTTTTACAAAATGGGGATTAGTGGGCATGTATAATTGTCAATATTTCTTCTATAAATATATGAATAAATAAAACACTTATTTTTACAAAATGGGGATTAGTGGGCATGTATAATTGCCAATATTTCTTCTTTCACTTACTAGTGTATCATAAACATGGTCCAGTCCCTTCCCGCTTCCTCTTCCTCACACCTACCGTCCTTAGCTTCACACAGATTGACAATGAGGAAGAAGGAAAAATCTGGTTTAAACTAAATAAACTCACTTGGAAAATCCCCCATCACAAGGGGGAAGATCTTTGCATTTCTTAGCAGATATTTCTATCTTGTAAACACTCCTGCTGGGTCAATTTGCCTGGGTTTTTGTTTGTTTGTTTGTTTGTTTGGTTTGGTTTTGGGTTTTTTTTTGTTTTTAAGAGTAGGCTCCGGGACGCCTGGGTGGCGCAGTTGGTTGGACGACTGCCTTCGGCTCAGGGCGTGATCCTGGAGTCCCGGGATCGAGTCCCACATCGGGCTCCCAGCTCCATGGGGAGTCTGCTTTGCTCTCTGACCTTCTCCTCGCTCATGCTCTCTCTCTCACTGTCTCTCTCTCAAATAAATAAATAAAATCTTAAAAAAAAAAAAAAAAAAAAGAGTAGGCTCCACACCTAGCATGGAGCCCAGTGTAGAGCTTGAACGTGAGATCAAGACCTCAGCTGATAGCAAGTGGCAGAGTGGGAAGCTTAACCTACTGAACCACCTACGTGCCCCTATTTGCTTTTTGGGGGGGACGGAGGGGCAGAAGGAGAACGGAGAGAAAACCTTAAGCGGGTTCCACATCCAGTACAGAGTCCAACGAGGAATAAATCTCACGACCCTGAGATCACAACCTGAGCCAGATCCAGAGTCGGGCGCTTAACCAACTGGGTCTCCCAGAGACCACCCCCAATCTTCTCTTTTTTAAGCATAGTGTATAGATCCCCAGCAGCATCCCCAAGACCCAGTTGGACACCACATCATGGATCACCCGGGTGTTAAATATGGCACAGGAAAGTTCCCGTATTTTGTATGACATGCCTGCCTTGGCAGGAGAACTTCTCCTGGCTGCGGTAACCAGTACCCGGCCACACGCTAAAATTACATCAATAAATAAGGGCAGAGCTGGAAAGCCAGTAATACCTAGCAGGCACTTAAAGGCATAGTTATCTATCAACAGTCTACTCAACTCAAAACACTGGCTGAAGCATTTCACAAAAAACCACCCCAACATTTAGCCTGATAAAGCAAAATTTAAAAGGAAGAAAGAAAGCTGTGGGTCTGGGAGTAGATACAAAAGTAGACCCCTGCCAAGACAGAAAGCCAGTATCTGAAGAACCAGTCGTTATTATCAGAGAATGTAAAGGGTGAAAACAACTCCCTCAGCTCATGAGATCCCAAGAGTTTTAATTCTCTCCACTGATTTTCTGAATATCCACTTTCCAAGGAGCCTGAATCCCTAGGAGTGCTGTGGACTGAGCAGTGGTTTGGGAGCTCCAGGATACACCCCCAGTGGAAGGTGAGAATGACAGACACACTTTTCTCCTCATCCTCTGCACCCCAGAAACCAGGGCTTTCCACTTCCCATGATGCACTTGCCTGGGGGTGCTGCTGTGAGCTCCGGCAGGTTCTTGGGCTTCCTCACGCAAAAGAGGGCCACATCATCCCATGAACACTTGGCACCTTTGGGGTTCTGTTTCTTGTCAGTTCACGCCTCTGAGACCCTGGCATCGCCTGGTGGGGTCCGCATGATGATGGCTCAGCAGTTCCCCGTGACAGTGGCAGCGGAGGAGAGGAGACTGTACGCCCAGGACGAGGTAGAGTGACCAGAGTGTCTGCGTCTCACAGAATCTTAATCATAGCTGCTCTTCCCTGGGAGTTTCCCAGGTGCCTTTAGACACATGACCGCACGTAGCCCTCCCGGCACCCTTAGATGATTTATTTGTACTAAGGCCATTTCAGAACACACTTAAGGCAGCTCAGAACCCTGTTAAACTGGCAGAGATCTCTCCATTGTAAGATGAAGACTCGGAGGCTTAGAGAGTTCTAGTAGATTGCCTGAGGCCATGGAGTTAGTGGTGACAGAGCCACATTCAAACCCAACCCCAAGCTCTATCCTGCAGGTAACCCCACACAAGTCATACCCGGGCATGCTGACCCTGGCCAATGGGACCCTGCTAGTGTATGTTTCTGCTCCTCTGTGGCGCGTTACTTGGTCTCTTTTTTTCTGTAGGTGTTTTATGAGGCTCGGGTTGTCTATATTGTGGCAGCTGATTCAAATGCTTATGCTAGGCAGGTCACAAACAGAGTAGAGACAGTGAACCAAGATGGGGAGCCTGTGACTGTGGGCATTCAGTCAGAATTCAGTCAGTCTCTGGTCATTTGGCAGTGATGATCCTTTCTGGAAAGTTCCAAATCATATGGTTACCGCAGTACTTGTGAAACCTCTTTCTCTTCGTGGCAATTCCCAGCTGCTGCAGAGATAGATATAACACCAACCAGCAAGCATACGTTCTCCTAAAAGTTTTAGTCTGCCTTTCTTCCTACTCCCGCTACCTGGAAATGTGTCCTCAGCCCCCAATGGATCCGTAATTGTGCCCAGTGCCCCTAAGTATTCCTGAAATGCTTCTGTTTGTCCTAAAGGGAAATCATTCCAGAAAGCCCCAAATCCCAAATTTGACTTTCAAACCTTAGAAAGTTCAAGTCCTTGGTCTTGAACATTTTTAAATTTGAACTTTGTTTCTCTTAGCTCCTGCCCCATATTTCACCCGCTCTCATCTTTATCTCCCTTAAATTTTCCCTTGCTCTGTGTAGAACCAGCTTGCTCACCACTGAAGGTGAGAACTGTCCCTTTTTTCTGGGCTGTTCTCACTTTTTGCCAGGCTTCATGGCAGAGCTGCAGTGGTTCCTTTTGTGCATTCCTGATATGGCCACTGAAGAGGGAAATAGCAGTCATTGGAATTGTTTGCATTACACCGGCCAGCTAGATGCCCTTGGCCCTTTTACTTAAGGATAGAAATGGAAGATTTGTTGACAAATGAATATAGTAGAATGACATCTCACCTGGGGTCACCTTCCAAGTGAAAATCAAGAATGATCAAAAATAACTTTAACATACTATCCCACGACACCCAGAGAAATCGAGATACGAAGGATTAAAATTTAAATGTCAGAAATGAAATCCAAAGAATCAAAGAAGAAATCATGGAAGAATTCCTTTATAGTATTTCTAACTATGACTCAAAGTCTTAATTCCATAAAAGAGAAGATTAATAATTAAGTTACATATAATGACATACTTCTGCCTAAAGAAAAATATAATAAGCAAAGTTCAAAGACAATCACCAACTGGAAAAATGTTTCCAAACCACCACACAGACAACAAGCTAATTTCCTAAGTATATAAAGATCTCCCAGATATCATGAAGAAAAAAAACCATCAAAAAGTGGGCAAAGGATGCAAGCCATCAGATCACAGGAAGAAGAGATAAGTGGCCCTTTTGTATATGAAGAGATGCTAGGTCTTACTAGTAGGAGAAATTCAAATCAAAAGCTACAATGAAATAAATGTCCTTTTTAACCTATCAGATTGGCAAAAATATGAAAGTCTGCCAACAAATTCATTTGCAAGCTGTGGGAAAAAACAGGTAGCCTCTTATGTCACTGATGGAAGCGTAGACTGAAACAATCTTATGAAGGGAAATTTAGCAATATCTATTCAAATTCCAAATGCTTAAGTGCCTTGACGGAGCAACCCCACTGTGGGAATTTATCCTGCAGTGTATCTTGAACATATTCAAAATAAGATGTTTTCAAAATTATTTATTGCAGCATTGTTTGGAATAGTAAAATATTAGGAATACCTCTTGCCATCCATTTATACAATGGAATTTCATGTAGCTATATATATTTTAAAAAGGAATGAAGACGTTCTCTATATGCAGATATTTAAAGATCTCCAAATTATACCGGTAGGTGAAAGGAAAATGCAGAAGAATGTTTGTACAAAGAAGGGTCATAAAAATATTTATTTTTTTTATATTTGCATGTAGAAACTCTGGAAGAACACACAGCCCAGTAATGGCAGTCAGCTCTGATAGGCGTAGGTAGAAACTAGACAGGGAGAAGAGCAAGATTCTTCATCAAAAACATTTTGTTTTTTTCTTTTTAAATCATTTGAATGTGTTTTCTATTTTTGAAAAATAATTTTTTGAAAAACATTGAAAAATCCCTTAAATTGTCTCTAAAGTACGGAACATAAGGTTTTACACATATGATCTTATTCCATAATGAAGTCTGAGAACAACTTGACTAAAATAAGGAGTGAAGTTTCAGTTGCTATGCAGGTGTCTGGGTATTAAGATCATTCTCCTTTAACATACCTGTCAGATTCCAGGCTGGGAGTGGGTGGAGAATTTTAAAAGGCACCTGCATGCCAGGAGGGATTAGACTAATCCAATTCGAAGCCTCCAGAACAAACCTGTTTTGTTGTTGTGAAAACAGGAGAGGAGTGTCTAGGAGGCTCTGTTCCTTAAATGTCCAACTCTTGATTTCGGTGGGTCAGGATCTCAGGGTTGTGGGTGGGGCCTTACACTCAGCAGAAAGTCTGCTGGAGATTCTCTCTCTCCTTCCCCTTCCACACCCTGCCCCCCCCATGCCTTCGTCTCTAATCTTAAAAAACAAAAAAAAAAAGGTGGGGGGAAGCAAGAATTCCCAATTTCAGTGAAGGTTGAAGTTCAGGGGTAAGTTAAGTATGTAGCTCATGGGACGCCATGATATGGTGGTGATATTATCTAAACTCTGCCAGGCCAGGGTGCACGAAAAGTGCAGCTATACCCAGTGAGGCACAAGGAGGTCATATCCAAAATTGGTACTGTCCTAGGGAGTTCTAGAAGTGACAGTTAACATCATGTATGATTTTCGGAGTTAGGGATGTGGAGGTGACCCAAGTCAGAAATCATAAATGGCACTACATTGGTAATACATTTATTTATCTCTCAAGATGCAATACAACACAAATCATTCCTTGGACCTGGAAAAAAAAAAAAGAGAGAGAGAGAAAAAAAAATACAGAGAACAAGGAAATATTGAGGATGCATTTCAATCCATGGATCAGATCACTGAAGGTGAATTCCTAAGTCTTTTCTCGTCATGAGAGTTTTCAATAGATAGATACTATTTTAATCAATAATGCTGATTTGATAGAACTCAGATGCAATCAACTCATCTTAACTCTTCTTTTGGAAGTTAGTAGAGAGATGGACCATCCAGGACATCAGATTCAGAGAGGATGGGGAGGTTTCCTAAAGGACCATGATTCCTTGGCCAAAAAGTTAGTACTGGTTCCATAGACTATGGAACACATTTGAAATTTTGAAAAAGAGGGTGCCTTGATCAAAAGTTCCCTTTAATAAATTCAACAGTGCAACTGGAGCAAGGTAGGAAGAGAGTATCCATGGGAAACAAGTTGAAGGGCATTCTAGTCTGTCAGGTGGAGATGATGACTGCGGCATTGGAGTGAAGAAGAGAATATACAAGCCATTGACTAGGTGTGAAGAGCAAAAGGGGATCGAAGAAAACCTTGAGATTAGAGGTCGGTTGACTGCCAAAAAGATGGTCATCCTTAACAACCTGGAGAGACACCATGACCCGTATGGAAGCAAAAGCTGAAGACAAGGGCTCAAGGGACTGGCAGGACATTCAAGGGGCATTGCCCACAGGCCATTAGAAGGGAGTTCTGCTGCTTTAGGAGACACTGAAGCTCGAGCTATGGGCTTGGGAGAAGTTATGAACTCTGTCGCCGAAGGAGAGAATAATATCTGAAAATCTATTTTTTAAAAATTTCTAGATAAAAAGACAAGTACTTTTAGACCAAACCTGAAAATAGAGGAAGTAGAGAGAGGAGTTGGTGCTATGATTGAGCAATGAAAATTGTAACACGTGGCGGAAGCAGGAGGGAGAGGAGAGAGAGAGAGGACAGAGACAGTCTGAAGATAGAATCCTCAGCAGTATTTCCAGTTGGCGTTATTATTATTTCCCACACTCCTGTCACCTAGAGAACCAAACGGGATGAACCATGCAGCTTCATGATGCTCATTCTGGACACTCAACGGTATGAATTCAAGGGCTGCCCCTATGGGCAATGTTTAATATATGTGCCCCTATATAAATATAATATCTATCTGATACCAGACAGATCTAAAATTTATAGCGACAGGTACACCACCAAGTATTTTCAATTGCCCTGATATCTCCAGTTTCTTGAATGCAAACAAACTTGGATTTTCTAACACCTAGGATTAATTATAGATTGCTGAAGTTTTTACTTCCTACTTGGGTGAAATTGGTTTTTTAAAACAGATTTCATCCTCCACTCCTTCCCTACCCCACCCCCACTTCTCCTCACACGGAACCATGTATTCTTCATAGCTCAGTTCCCTGGGGGTTTTCAGGGTGCTGAATTGTGGTTGGGGGTTTAATCTTTCCAGGGAAGCGAACAGTGAGTGACTGCTGGGTTTCACTGCTGAAGGACCAGTCTTCCTGGGCCACCGGAAGTCATCTCTGCCCCTAGGCAGTTTCATCGTAGAAATGGATTCACTCTTAGGAAGGACCGTCTTGTTCTTTATTCTTATGTGACAGCAGAGTTGTGGCTCAAACCAGTAACAATTAGTTGTAGATCTTGGCAACCCACCACCATGGGTAGGTGGGGAAGTGGAGCCAGACTTGTGGGAAACATTCTAATTGCACACAACTCCTCAGGGATCTCGTGTGTATCTCGTGTGTAAAAACAGCTGCCTGTGAAAACTTAGCCAAATTATAGTGATTCTTTGAAATCAACGCAAGAAACCAAATTTTATCCCCGTGACCGCGAAGAAAATAATATGAATGTTCAGTTAAATGCACTGCATTCTGTTTTGAATATATTTAAATTAAGTATCTCTAAAAACAAGAGTCTTGCCTGCTCGCTGTGTTGGGGACGTGCACTTTGGAGGGCAGGTGTGTTTTATGAGGAAACTCAAAGTGAATGTGGTTCAGAGGACAGAGAAATGGGCATACATGTGGCAAGCCAGGAGGCAGCATTTTCATAGGTGGGTTTCCTTTTCAGTCATGGTTTTGGGGCCATAGATGGTGCATTTCTAAATGAGTGTTGTCATTTTCTTGCTTTATAGCTGTAGAACCCAGGTATAAGAGATAACGTTCAGTTAGACAGTGACCATCAGGATAGGGGCAAAGCCCAGCCCCAAATTATATCAGTTTCCCTGTTCCCCTTCTTCTCAAATGAGGCCTACCTCCTACATCTCCATCATCACCGTCACCCCATTGCCCCTACTCACCCCCACACATACATGTAGTTTCCCTCCTCTTCAGGGCCAACCCTTACACTGGCATCTTCGGTTCCTCTCGCCGTCCATAATTACCCCTTCTAGGTTCTATGCCTTTCATTTCCATCTCTTTACTGCCTCATTCTGCTCAGTCTGTAAACTCAAGCCTGTCCCATCCTTAAAAGTGACCTCTCTTGATCTTGCTTCAACCTTTAGCTATTGCTTCTGTCTCCTTCCCTTCTGAGACAAATTTTTATATCAATGGCCTACCTTGCCTTACTTCCCATTTATGCTTCAATGTACTGCTTCTGTCAGGACCACCAAGGGCTTGATAGTTCTTCAGTCAAAGAGACACTCCTCTGCTCTCTTTACCCTGTACACTAACGCCATCTACACCGCAGACCATTTGGTCCTCACAGCTCTGCTACCTTGGCTTCTCTGACACTGCTCTTTCCAGTGTCTCCTCATGCTTCTTTGCTCTTTAATTTCCCGCTGGGCTTCTCCATCTCTCTCTTCCTGCTATTCCTCTGGGAGCCCAGATCCCTTTGAGAGTCTGAAGGCGTGGACCTTTCTCCCACATAAAAAGGACCAATGTTCTATGTAAGTAGCTCTGTCAGTTACAGAGACAGTCCCCAAATCTTCACGGATTGGCACAACCAAGATTGATTTCTTGAGTGGACAAAGTCTAATGTGGATGCTGTCCTAGGCATGTGTTCCCGAAGTGTGACTCAGGGATCCACCTCTCTTTACGTGGCTCGGCCATCTCGGATTCTCGGGCTTCCAGCTGCACAGATGGCAAGTCAAGGCGGATGAAAGATGACGGTGAGCCTGTCCCCATTCCACTGGCCAGAACTCACTCATACAATGTCACTTAGAAGGAGGAGAAGCTGAAAAATGTAGTTGACTACATGCTCAGAAAGGAAAAGAATTGTATATTGGTGAACATGATGCTGGAGGGTCCTCAGACTCCTTGAAGCCTAGCGTAAGAGCTACATTAAGTGTTTGAGTCCCATTGGATCTCCATAGCCCATTGCTTCCCTTCTTTTGCAAGGTCCCATGGGTGCTCTCACTGCCCCTCATCTTTTCTCTACCCTCTTCATACTGAAAATTACTCACTGCATGTCTCCAGCTCTCACCTTTCTTGAAGATCTCATTGTCGTATCTAAGATATTTCATTTGGTTAGGCCATGGTCACTTCAAAATCAACAAGACCAAAACTCAACTAAACATCTTCTTCCTTAAGCTGATTTCTTACTCTGTTTTTGGTCTTAAATAATGACCTTATCATTTACCTACTCACATAAGGCAGAAAACCAAGTGGCATTTTTACTCTCTCCCTCTCCTACATTTCTGCAGAAAACCCTCCTAATTACCTCTTAAATTTTTTTTTAATTTTTCAATGTATTTCTGTTGTGTTTTACTATTTAAATTTTTCATTTTGAAAAATTTCAATCATTTAGAAAAATGAACAGCTATAGACACTCTTACCCTGGATTCACCAGTTGTTAATAATTTTCTTCATTTGTGCCCCCCTCCCTCTCTCTCTGGTCCCCCCATACCCCCTTCTGTCAGTGTTCATTCTTCTGAATGGTTGAAACTTTTCAAAATAAAAGATTTAAAAATAGCAAAACATAAGAAAGAAATAAAATATGTTAAATATATATGTATATACACACACATATTCTTATAATATTCCTTCATTATCACAGCACAACATTCTTGGGAAACTCAACATTGCTAGAATAATATTTCTGATATAATAGTGATATGAGTCTTATTCAGATTTGTCCTATTGGCTTGTTAATGTCTTGAGGTTTGTTTGTTTGGTTTTTTTCGGGTCCAGGACTGAATTCAGGTCACACACTGTATGTCTCTCTTATCTCCTTAAAAACGGTTTCCTGGACTTCTTTTTTTTTTTTTAAATAATGGCATGAATATTTTTGAAGACCCAGGAGAATTGTTCAGCAGAATATCCCTTAGTTTGGGTAGAATGGTTGTTCCCTCTTGAGTAGATTCAGGATAAGCATTTTTGGCAGGGCTGTCTTTTGAGGGCATCACCCCAGAGGCATGTGACATGTGTGGCTGGCTATCCATGACCTTCAGTTGGATGAGCTGGTTAAAGTGGTACTTCTTTCTGGGTTCATCGTGTGTGAGGACGGTCTCCCTTTGACATGAGTAAGCTCCCCGGGAACCGCTTATCTGAGGCTGAATGGCTAGTCTGTTCCCAGGAGTCTTTCATTCATTTTAATTTAATTTAACCAATTAATTGTTTATTTCAGAGAGACAGACAGTGAGAGTGGGAGCGAGGGGAGGGGCGGAGGGAGAGGGAGACAAGCAGACTCCCTGCTGAGTGGGGGCTCCATCCCGGGACCCTGAGATCCCAACCTGAGTTATGTACCTGGGAGTTGGGGGAGGTAAGGAAAAAGGAGGTTTCACAAGGATTTTCATGTGTTAAAGAAGACTCACGGGATACTGGAGGCCTTGCCCTTGTCAAGTCAAGGTTGTTTTTCCCTCTAGCGAGGCAGTAACAGGATCATTGGGAGGTTCCTGGCAGAACTTTACACTCTGCCCCGCCTGCTTCAAGTATCTGCCAATGGGCTGCAGGTTATGCAGACATTTCATTGCACCTACATTCCCTTCTGAAAGCTAGGCTATTGGTAGAAGTGCTTTGTTCTTGCAGATTGCTAAGACATCTGTAACCTGCCGGAGACTCTCGTGAGTGCAGGCTTGTGATCTCTGTAAGTTAACTCTGTTTTTCCTTTCCTTAGCCTTAGGGCAGCCAGAAGTGTCACAGGTATCCCATGGGGGAGGGGTTTGTGGGGTGTCGCCTTCTGCTTTGTCCTCAGCTTGCCTCCTGCTCCCTCATTAAGAAGCTCAACCAACTGAGACACCCCGGCGCCCTGCACTCGTTAGTTTTCATGTCACTGATCAGTCTTGCCTGGCAATTTCTTCTAACTCTCTAATGCACTTCACATTTATTACTTGGCATTCTTTAATAAAGAACATCAGATTTTTTTGTATTGATACGGATTCATAGGTTTTTTTTTCTTTAATTAATGTGTCAAAATCCATTCTGACCATTATTTTTGATGCTCAGATTGTCCTAAAATGGCCAGTAGGAGCCCGTCCAAGCTAGTTCCTGTAGCCTTTTTGATGAGGGAGCAGAAGTGTAATAGAGGACAAAGCAGAAGCTGGCCCCTCACACCCCTCCCCCGCCATGTGATATGTTTGACATTCTCCAGGCACTCCTGGCTGCCCTGAATTTTAAGACTCTGCCTTCAGCTCAGGTCATGATCCCAGAGTCCTGGGATCGAACCCCACATCAGACTCCTTGTTCAGCGGGGAGCCTGCTTCTCCGCTGCCTGGCATTCCCCCTGCTTGTGCTTGCTCTCTGTCTCTCCCTTTCTCTCCCTCACTCTCTGTGCCAAATATATATATATATATATATATATATATATATATATATTTTTTTTTTTTTAAAGGAAAAACAAATCAAATGGTTATCTGATAGCGAGCAGAGTCCCACAGGACAGGAGTCTCCCTCAGTTTGCAAACGTCTTAGTGATTTACAAGGAAAAAGCTTTCTTATCAATAGCCTAACTTCCAGAGCCCCATAACTCAGTTTCCTGGAGCCCTAACATCACCCTCTCCTCCATGAAATTGAGGGAGGCTGAAGCAGAGGAAGTGTAAGTAAAATGGAATTTCCTTGGAACCTGCAGCCATCAACAAGAATGGGTGATGGAGGATGTCACATTCCTCCAGGAAACTGCCCACTATCTTCACGTTAGTGCCTCATTAGTTGGAAAGAGCCTTGGCTTGACAATACCCAGGCCCCCAGTATCCTAAAGACTTTAGCATATCACGGTCCTTCTGGACACTCCCTTTGTCCTCATCTCCCTACTCTGGAGTGTATCATCAGCCACTCCTCAAGACCACAGTGGAGCAGCTCTCTCTGCCCACGGGTCCTGTCCCCGGGCTTTCACAAAACCACCATTTTGCACCAAAGACATCTCAAGAATTCTTTCTTGGTCATCGGCTCCGGACCTCACTGCACCGAACCTCACGTATATTCTAAAACTTCATCATTTTGAAATAAATTCTTCAGCTTTTGAGCACTTTCTGGCCCAATGAGTTGTTTCAGGCTTAGTTTGTCCTTTTCCGGTTCCACACCTGGAACTGGCCTTTGGTTACATTCAGTGGAAAATGCTGTTTAGAAACCAGATGTGATGCTACGGGGCTATCTTCGCTCGTAAGCTTTTTTAGTAGACAGAGCTAGGAAATTTTTTATTTTATTTTATTTTTTTTTTTTTTAAGAAATGAGGCCATGCTGATACTTCTAATTCCAATCTGATACCACAGGGCTCTTCCTCACTTTTCCCCATTCCACGTCTGCATCTCCCTTTGCCCAACAGTGAAAACCCTCGTTCCCAAAAATATACATGCACTTATTCATTTGCTCAATCATGCAATCCCCTCAGAATGGTTTCAGAATCACTACACTCAACACTGCCATACCCAAACTTACCAAACACAGTCAAGCTTTCTTTTTATTCTAACAGTGCTTCCCAGTGAGTGCATGACCCAAACATCAAGTTCAAAGTCTACTTGGATTAATGTTTTTTGGTAATATCAATTTTATATATGGCTAGGTTCATTTGTTTCTGCTTATACATTCAGTTTTAGAGTATTTTCTCCACTGCCATTTACTTAAATCTTTATTATAAAGAACTCCTCATACATATTAACAGCTGTGGGCCCCTGGGTGGCTCAGTTAGTTGAGTGTCTGACTCTTGATCTCAGTGTTCTGAGTTCAAGCCCTGCATTGGGCTCCATGCAGAGTGTGGAGCATACTTAAAAATGGAATAAAATAAAATAAAAATGAATATTAACAGCTGTATGTAATGCTTCAGTTATTGAGATTTTACTAATAAGATATTTGACTTAATTTCAGATTTTATGAAGATTTCTTCAGGGGCCCCACAGAGTCTTCACAAATATAATTAGTAATTTGTTTCCACCTGTGCCCTTTTACACCTGAGAGCGTGACAACTCATCTCCTACCAACCAACCTGCCCCAATTATCTAATTATCTAAGTGTGGCCTCTTGGGTGTGGGCTTCAAGCTGGGACTTGCAGTCTTTATCCTTATCTCTATTCCTCTTAACCCCAGCCACAGTTTTTGCAGCGTTCCTGGGGTGTTCCTGGGACTCACACCACCCACAGGTAGAAATGACCCAGCAAACAGCCTTCTTCTGAGCAGTGGTCTTAATCCCTGAAACACATGACTATCACCTGGAGAGATTTTTGAATGCGGATAATTATCTCTCCTTCCCAAAACCAATTAGATTAAAATCTCTGGGAATGGGATTTTATCAGTCAGATAACTTTTTTCCTAATGCATTGTTCTAATGGGACGGGCTTAACCAGGTTTGCAAACTCCAAGCACAAGATTCTTGGAACGCCGTTCAATCCAGGTATTATTCATAACAGCCTGTGGAGAGACACTCTTTTCCCAGAAAGGTATCAAGAATTATTTATGCATCTCTGAACCTTTAGAAATTATTTAAAATTTTATGTAACTTAGATGTCATTATAGAGAAAAGGGATGCTGGGTGGCTCTTTTGGTTAAGTGGTTGCCTTCACTTGGGTCATGATCCCAGAGTCCTGGGACCAAGTCCCACATCAGGTTCCTTGCTTGATGGGGAGCCTGTTTCTTCCCCTACGTCTGCTTACTGCTCTGCCTGCTCAAGCTCTCTCTCTGACCAATAAATAAATAAAATCTTTTTTTTTTTTTTTAGATTTTATTTATTTATTGGACAGAGAGAGATCACAAGCAGGCAGAGAGGCAGGCAGAGGGGGGGGGGAAGCAGGCTCCCCACTGAGCAGAGAACCGGATGTGGGGCTTGATCCCAGGCCCCCGGGATCATGACCTGAGCCGAAGGCAGAGGCTTTAACCCACTAAGCCACCCAGGCACCCCAATAAAATCTTTTTTAAAAAAAAGATGTCATTATGGAGAATAAAGTAAAAATTATGTGCAGTGGTGCTTTGATATTAATTTCCAATTAGCTCCTCATCCAAGAATTGGTGAGTCTTCAGCCCATTGTAGCTAAAGACTGTCATCTTCTTTCTCTGCCCCGATTCTATACCATGTCTAAGTCTCTCGTGTCTTTATTATCTCCCACAGCCCTGTGAATGTCTGACTCATGGCTCTCTTGCACCCCACAGATGATTCTCAGTTCCTCCAGATACCCAGTCCATTTACCATTGTGTTTCTCTAGGGGCTGCTCCCACCATCGCTCATTGCAAAGAGCCTCCTGTCTGTCCTGTGGCCTCTAACCCAGGGGAACCTCCAGGTCTTCATACCTCCCCTGTCCAAGTGTCACCCAGCAGAGCATTTCTACACCGGTGGACCAACAAAGTGGCAGGAGTCATTTTCTGATTGATGTCTGGATTAAACACAGATCCTGTGCTAAGCAGAAACATAGACATCATAGAAAGAAAAGGAGGCTCCTTTATTTAAAGTTCCTCCCATCCTGCTGCTGTAGAGTTTTCGTCACCGCTTCTCACCTGCAGCAGCGAGGCCATTTCCGGCTTCTGTCTGGCCACCTGCTCCATGTGGTCACCTGCTTCCTGCCCTCCCTGGGTCCATCACACACCCAGGTTTATCTTGGCATCACACTCAGCTATTTTCCAGAAAAGAACATAAAAAAGCATGAGGCGTATGTTCTATTTTAGTAGTTCAACCAAAATTAGGAGCTTAAAAGCTTCATATAGAAGGTAATACTAAGTGAAATATTGAAAGAAGAAAAGAGTGAGGTTCAGTATACTGAAGGGAAACCGCTAGGTTTCTGTTATGGGAGTCATAACCAGAGTGATGTTTCCTTAGAGGGCAGCCTCTGTTACTCGTATGGGGTGGATTAAAGATGTAAATGGTCAGGGAAGACTCTGGAATTTGAACAGCTGCTAGGAAATTAAGGCTCAGGCAAGAGGATGGCTATTGAAAGAGAAGACTTGGATCCTGGAAATACTGTGAGAGAAGAAATGAATGGTAGAATTTGAAGATGGATCAGTGTTTGGATGAAGAATGTGAGAAATTGGACTTAGAACTAAATTTTGCAAAGCAGTTAATCATTGATGTCCTTAATGTAAAATGAAGAATCTGGCCAAAAGATATCAGAAAGGAATTAAGAAAAAAAAAAAAGTAACCTATTCAGAGAGAATCCAATGAGTAGCTGTTGATGACCAATCTTAAAAACTGAGAATTATGTGCAAAATAACCACAAAAACTGGTCTATCATTACTCCTAAGAGCAACAGAAAAAGAACTTTTTAAAAAAATTATTCTTAAGTATTTTATTGTTTTGTTGTTGTTGTTGTTTAATTTTTTTATCTTTTATTAACATATCACAGCACTCACCATAGCACATACCTTCCCCAATGTCCCTAACCCAACCATCCTCTCCCAACCCCTTCCCCCTGAAAAGGGTTTTCTCCCTCCCTTTCTCCTTCCTTCCCCCTTCTCTTTGCTTAGCCAACACCCCCTTCTCCCACTCCCTTAAACAATCCTCCCATGTTGTAAAAAGTGATAAGATACTACAAGGAATGTTGAAAGGTCAGTCTACATGCTAATAAGGGATTATAGTCTGGCCAATGCCGATGGTCAGTCTACATGCTAATAAGGGATTGTAGTCTGGCCAATGCCGATGGTCAGTCTACATGCTAATGAAGGATTGAAATCTAGCCAATACTGTCTGTTTCCCTTTTGTTAACGACCAATGAAAGTAACTTCCCACTATGTAAATGAAGAATGCTGAGCGAACCAATCAGGGGTATTCCCGCGCGCCAAGTATGCCTTTACATTTGAACTAGCCAATCTACAAACACCAAGTATGCCTTTACATTCAAACCAGCCAATGAAAACTTTGTAACCATGCTTCTGCTTCTGTACGTATGCTTTCGCTTCCCCAAACCCCATAAAAAGGCCCTGAACAAAGGGCTGGCGCGCGAGTCCTCCTAAGACTTGACCGCCCGCAGGTACCTGTGTCTACTCAATAAACCTCGTGCTGTTTGCATCTGACCAGTGGACTCGGCTCGGTTTTTGGGTCCGGGGGTCTCCTCCTGAGAAGGGGTCCATTCCGGGGTGCTTGGAGCCCCGGGGGGATCTTTCACCCCCACTCCCGGCAACCCTCAGTTTGTTTTGTGAGATTATGAGTCTCTTATGGTTTGTTTCCCTCCTGATCCCATCTTGGAGAAAAAGAACTACTTTAGCACACAGATAGCTTTCCAGCTACCTCATTTATCGTAAAAAGCAAGAAACTCATAGTTTCCTACTCTTTCCAGAGAGTAATTCTCTGCTCTTTGTCTCTTAACTTGTATATTCAAGAGAATATCAATCATTTCTGGAACATTCCACAAAGCTGAACTCGCAATCTCAAATCCTATGACATTGTGATTCTATTGTTTTCCTCTCTAGGACCTATCCATTTTATTCTAGAGCATGAGGATGGCATGTTAAAACCTAGAGGACACCATCTACTACTTGGTATATGTTCAGGTGAGTGGAAAGTCATTACATTTAATACAAATTCAGGGATTCACTAACCTAAAGTTCCACATATCTGCAGAGCCCTGTGCTCACCAGGATCCCCGGACAATGTGATTCCTGCATCTTTTTATCAAGCCTCACTGCTGCTATCCCCTATGGCAGTTGAGTCACTGCACATAAAAGGGAACATTAATGCAGGGGATGAGAGAAAAGCTAAAGGAAGATAAAGGTGTGAGCAGAAGCTATGGCAGGTACAGATCTCTAGTTTCTGGGGCCCTCAGGAATACAGATATGCTAGGATTTGGGTTGAAATTTATCTAAGCCTGATTTATCCAATGTGTTTGTAAACTAGTTATACAAATGTTCCCCCTTCCCTAAAGGATATTCTTTAGGCAATTTAAGCACTGTGGTCTAGATCTTTGAATCTAGCAGGAAGCAGAAAATACCACTAAGAATCTAAAATAACCATTGCAAAACTGCAGCACTAAACCCCAGAAGATTTCATGTCACAAGAGAGGCTCTTGGGTCCTTACTCAGAGCTTTATCAAGCTTAATTTAGAAGCGTGGGTGGTTTCCCACGCCACCACGGATTAGAAGCAATCCCTACTCAGGTATCACCTTCCCTAGGAAATCTCCCTGAGGGAGCCTGGATTACCTTACTGAATTATTCACTCAGCGTGAGAATTAGTGGGTATTTCCCACATATCAGATTCTGTCTCTCCTTCCCTGTACCCAGTACCGACTTCTGGCATGGAACTTCCCAATCCCAGTCTCCCTGCCGAACCATTGGCTTCTTGTGGGAAGATGGTCCCTGTCTTTGCACTTCTGTTTGCCTAGTATCTGGCACATAAAATACACATAAAAGAGGCTCACTGAGTATGTGCTGAGACCCAGTGTGTGGGAGCACACTATAAAGCAGTCAGGGAGTCAGAGAGGAAGAAGTCATACATGCCCTGCCTTCTTTAGAGTGAATTCTATCCACAGACAGGTAAGTAGTTGAGGATCCTTTAATAGGACTTAACAGAGTATCAAGTCAACCCAAACAGTGATTGAGATTAACATCATTAAAAATAATGGAAGAAACTCAAAATCCTCATTCTGAAGAACAAAAGAGCTGAGGTACAAGTGTGGGTGAGTCAGGATACAGGAAGTCTCCTAGGGAGGAAGGGCTGCACCTGGGAATGCTGGAAACAAAAGAAAACAAAAACAGAGCTACTGGTTGGCCAGGACAGAATCCCCGCCCCCACACCGCCCCCCACCTTCAGTCTCCAAGCTGGGGCTTTGGATTTCCTCCCCTGCTGTGCCCCAACCCTCTGGCAGCTACTGTCACACATCAGAGCTCCCCACACTGACCCTCTGCAAACCCACCTCCAGCTGATTTAGGCAGCTGGGATTAGAACCCCAGTGCAGCCCATCCAGGGTGCTGGCTCTGCTCAAAGTTCTGAAGAGCTGTGGGAAGAAGGAGTAGAGCCATTCGTGGGTCTGATGGAAGAGGCAACCAGGGAAAACTGGATACAAGAGGCAGAATTCCCTACTGACGAGATCGGGCGCGTTCAGGGTGGTATGGCCGTAGACCAGAATTCCCTATTGTACGAAAGCTGGCCAACATTAGAACAACTGCCTCCCTGATTCTGTTCCAACATCACCAACAGGAAGGGATGCTCTAGGCCAGGTTTCAAACTGTTTTACCATGACCATAAAGTCAATTTATGATGGGACCCAATACACACACACACACACACACACACAGAAACTAAATCACCCAGGACACTTAATATTGTGATACAGCCTGATATTTCCTGTTCTTCCTCTTCTGTTCTATTTATTTTAATTATGCTGAATGAATTGATTTCATGACTCATTGTTGAGTCATGTTAGGCAGTTTGCAGCACACCAAACAAGAAGCGATTTCTGTGGAGATGATCAGAGAACTTCTGTGTCAAAACCATGGAGATGCTGACCAGACCTCTGAGCCCATCTCCTGATTCTGAATTTTTAGGGTTGCTGAGGACCCACGTACAGACTCCAGAAGGAAGCCCTGCACTGGTAGAGTTTGGAGGTGACCTCTAGAGTTCCTTCCAAATCCAAAGACTGGGATTTCCTGGGCCCCTACCATACACAGGTGTTATGTTAAGAGTTATGAAGACAGAAAGAATTCCAACAAAGAGTACCTGTCCAGCTGGAGAGACAGGACGTGCACACAGAGAAAGCTACATAAGAACTTCATAATTCTAAACCAGAGCGGAGTCCAGGCCTTGATGCCCTGAGTCCAGGAAGCTGAGAAAACCTGTGAACTGCAGGGATCAATAAGGCCTCACAGTCAGGAAATACTTGGTACCCATTAGTGGGAAGGTATGAAGGTCTCCTCTACTACTATGCTTTCTCACTGGTAACCACAACAACAGGTATAACAGCAATAAATAGGTAACATTCATTGAACAATATTAAATAGCTAACATTTAATTGCTTATGACATGTGGCTTTATGGGAATTCTGATGTAGCAACAATCTTACACGTTAGGTTATTGGTCCTCCAAGTGTAGTCTCTGGACCAGCAGCAACAGCATCATGCGGGAATTTGTTAGAAATGTACATTTGCACTGACTGAGAAACTGAGCCAGGACCAACTGTTTGTTTTAACAAGGCCTCCATGTAATTTGGATGCATGTTAAGTTTTGAGAACCACTGGGTTAGTAACAGTTTTGTCCCCATTGTTGCCTGTGGTGATGAAACGGAGAAAGGTTGAGTAAACTTCCAAGGTCACCCAGCTAATAAATGGTAGAAGCAGAGTTTGAACCCAGGCAATCTGACTCCCCAGGATACTCTTGCCTGGAAGAAAGGAGACCACTTGCACTCTGCAAATGCCCAGGATTCCTTGGGCCTCAGCTGCTCCCAGAATCTAATGTTGCTTACCTCTCACAGATCCGCTTCTTGAACCAATGGTGGGAAAACATGGCGGCACTGAACACCACATCAATGGAGGCCGTGTACCAGGTGATACAGAACTGGTAAGTGGCTTACAAAAATGACTCAGGTTCCATTATTTGTGGTAGGTTAAAGGTAAGCTTGGGGCACCTGGGTGGCCAGTTGGCTAAGTGTCTGACTCTTGGTTTCAGCTTAGGTCATGATCTCAGTGTTGTGAGATGGAGCCCCACATCGGGCTCCACAAGATCTGCTTGGGATTTTCTCTCCTTCACCCTCAGCCCCCTTGCATGCTCTCACTCTCTCTCTCTCTCAAAAATCAATCAATCAATCAATCCTTAAAAGTAAGCTTTTTAGAATGTAGCTCAAAAGATGTGTGTGTACCCATACCCACTTTGAGTGGAATATAACCTGGAGATAAAGGTGACTCAAATAGGTTCCAGGTCTCCACTGCCCTCTCTCTTTGAGGCAGCAGGGACCAGCAGGGCCCCTCTGCTGTTTTGAGGTGCTTTGTTGATGAGAATTCCCAATGCTCATTCGCCTTTTGCTACGGTCTGGTCATGGTGTGTCCCTTTGATGAATGCCTCCAATTTCCCCCCAAAATACACTTCCTGAGAAGATCTCAGGAAATACTATGGAAGGCTCTAGCCTAAAGGAAATAACTCTGAGTATCCATAACACTCACGACATTTTGAGATGTTAGAAAATTTTTAAAAAACAAACATGGTTGGGGCGCCTGGGTGGCTCAGTGGGTTGAGCCTCTGCCTTCCGCTCGGGTCATGATTCCAGGGTCCTGGGATCGAGCCCCATGTCGGGCTCTCTGCTGGGCAGGGAGCCTGCTTCCCCCTCTCTCTCTGCCTGCCTCTCTGCCTACTTGTGATCTCTGTCTGTTAAATAAATAAATTTAAAAAACAAAACAAGCAAACATTGTTTCCATTTCTGCCAAATACAGAATATACATTAAATTGCAGAAATATCTTTTATCTATTCATGTAAGTATGAGCATATATATATATATATATATACACACATGGATATATATGTATATGTATACACACACACACATATAATGCTTATAATTTAAAATTAAGTAGCTGGTCACTGAGGTAGGTTGCTAGGGAACCTGTGAAGTATTTCTTTCTGGTTGCTTCTGAGAATCAAGTTGAAAAATACATTTCAGAAGAGCTGACATTCCTCTGGCCTGAACAGGGAATTTGATTATTGCCTGTTTATGGTGGCATCAATCCAGATTTCATCACTTTGATTCCTTTTGTACTTGGAACACTTTCCAGGTAATAGAATGTACTTTACTCAAGCAAAATGCTTATAAGGTTCTTAACCTGTGGGGTCAAGGCCGAGTGTGCAAAGCCAATTTGCTGTCCGATAGAGCCTCCTGGGGGAGGAGTATTTGTAACAGAGACTTGGATGACAGCCATGGCAGCCAGATGATGCCTGCCACTAGAGAAAATAGCAGACTGTAACTAGTCATCAGAAAATGTCTTCCAACAGACAGAAGCACAATCTTTTCAGTTCTCAAAACTGTTGCATCTTAAAAACTTTATTTTTCTTCAGTATGTTCTTTCATGTTGGTTCCATAATATTCTATAGGCTAACCTCTATCATGCATACACTGTCTGTGGGTCTCGTGAAGCTTGGGATCTTCCCCTCCATATTAGGGAGTTAAACATGTAGGGAACAATTGGTAGGACAACTTGCAAGCAAGAATTTAATCCATGGAATCCGATAGGATGCTGGCAGAAATTATGAAAACTTCATGCTCTAGCAGGAAAAAAGCTATAGAGGAATTTTACCAGCAGAGTTAATGAGGAAGAGAGGAATTGCCATTATCCCTGTAAAATGCTCAGTTAGGTATACAAAGACATTTTATTATCAGGTGATTTTCAGAAATGCTTCTAAGTCTGAAAACAACTTTCTAAGAGCCTATAATAAAAGATCTATTGATACTACTTTTTAGAAAATTGTCAACTCCCAAAGTTTTGGTGCCGGTTTGGCAGATTGTTTCCTTTTTTTTTTTTTTTTTTTAAAGATTTTATTTATTTATCAGAGAGAGGGGGGGAGAGAGAGCGAGCACAGGCAGACAGAATGGCAGGCAGAGGCAGAGGGGGAAGCAGACTCCCTGCTGAGCAAGGAGCCCGATGTGGGACTTGATCCCAGGACCCTGGGACCATGACCTGAGCTGAAGGCAGCTGCTTAACCAACTGAGCCACCCAGGGGTCCCTGGCAGATTGTTTCCATTTGCTATAACAGCCACATGCTATGATTAATGATCAATTATTGACAACAAAGAAGGTTTGTAAGGAAAACTGATACAAAAAACCCCGAAGTTCTAACGCACAGATAATTTGAAGACTACCTTAAGTCGCAATCCCACTGAACAGCTGTTGTGTAACCCTTAAGTATGACTTCCTGGAAGGCTTATAAAGCCTGCACTACTGGCCCGGCACCACCTACACTTGGCTTTTAGCTGATCTCAGCCACACGTTGGTGACATTGTTGATTTCTCTTTAGGGCTTCTCATTAGAGGCTATAAGATAAGCCCTTGCTTTAATCATCTCATTACTCCTCTGCCTAGCACAAAGCATAAATGTCTAGATGGGTAGGCCGGTGGGTGGGTGGATGGATGGTTGATGGGTGGGTGCATGGATTGTTTTATAAATGAGAAGGTGAAGCAACTTTGGGGGGCATCGGGTCTTCCTTTCTAATGTCTTTGAAATTGCTTTACTAGTTCTAGAAAAATAAGATCCATGTTGTGGTCTTTGCGACAAAGGCACAGTGGAATCACTGAAAAACTACGGAGAAGATACCAACAATTCTGGTAGCGATTTGTGCCACGGAAATCTAGCAAATGCAGATTCCTGAAAAGCAATATTAATGACTGGGATTTTAGAACAATTTTTTAAACTGAGTTTCGTGGGATTGCACTAGATTATCAGGAAAAAAGTAAAAAATATATAAACACTCATACATGGAATATTCAGGGACTCTGTGCCAAAGAGATAAAAGTCTATAAGATGCTTCTCTTGCTTTTAGCAATCACCTTCCCATGGGTGGCCCTGGGAAATGGAGCAACTCCAATATTTTAAATTGCCCCAAACAGATTAATGTGTCTTCTTCAGCAATCTCATTTACCTCTAGATGATTTGAAAACATAATCCTTACTTTAAACAGAAATTTCTTTGAAAAGCTTAATTAACCACACCCAGAATTGTGATTGTAACCAACCATTAAGTTCAGGGAAGACAATAACCAGCTTAGTTTTTTTTCCCTCAAATTAATGTAAATGTATATTTATTAACGTGTCCAAAGTTGCCTGTCATCTGCCCTTCAGTCATTCCTGTATCCCAGAACTTTTTACCCAACAAGGTTCTACTCGCTCAAGACATTCCCTTCTGCTCTGGAGAAACGTTAACTTGGGATTAAAGATTAATGAATTGCACCCACTTGGTAAAATCTGTATTTTAATGAGAGATTTCTAGAGTTGTGCCTAAATCTCCATGTTTCCCCAGTTTAGGAACCTCTGACAGCATTCAGAGCCCCATTGAACACATGCTTGGACAAGAGAATGCCAACCATCCTTTATACCTGGAGGCAAAGAAGCTGCTTAGTATACCTTCTCTCAAGGACAAGTTGTTAAAATTTAAATTTTAGTGGCCAATGTCCTTTTCTGAATGAAAATAGCTTTACTGCTTTTTAAACAAATAATATCCTTTTTGTAATTATATAAATAATATGCTGGGGCGCCTGGGTGGCTCAATGGGTTAAGCCGCTGCCTTCGGCTCAGGTCATGATCTCAGGGTCCTGGGATCGGGTCCCGCATCGGGCTCTCTGCTCGGCAGGGAGCCTGCTTCCTCCTCTCTCTCTCTCTGCCTGCCTCTCTGCCTACTTGTGATCTCTCTCTGTCAAATAAATAAATCTTAAAAAAAAAAATTATAAAAAAAATATGCTTATTGTGACTGTAAAACATGTTCACCGATATGTTAATATCCTTTTCTATACTGCTCAATGCATATGTACATGTCTGCATAACTTTCCACACTAGGGTTTACTTTTTACCTGCTGTATGTAGGTGAGGGCTCATTTTAAAAGGGTTTGCCTTTTCTGTTGTGCTTTGTTTTAGTGAGGTGAGAGAATATGGCCTCCCCCCCTCCACGCACACACTCCTGCAGGTAACCAGTATTAATAGTTTGTTAGCATCCTTCCATTTCTTTCTCCATATTTACATAATCATGAGCAAACATTCTCCTACATAAATGGAGTTGTGGCATGCAATATCTTAACGTCTTTATGTGAGAATATTCCCTCATCTGCTACTTCCTACCATTCGTCTTTACCTCATGATTGAGTAAATTGAAACAAGCCTAGTATCAAGCTGAGTGGAAAAACAGTAGCTGAAAAGGAACTGTAATGAGGTTGGGGTGACAAAGGCTCTGTGCCTCCCTTGGAAACCACGTTATACACATTCCCTCTCAAGTCACCTGTCATCTGCTCTCAGTCAAGAAAGAGAAAACCCAGAGCCACTCAACTCTGCACACCTTTACCCGGCACCTGCAGGGAGACGGATGACGTAATGACGGCAGTGGGGTTGCAGTCAGGGGATCTGCTCCTGGGAGGTCTGAGTTTGCGCCCTGGTTCTGTGTGTTTAATGGCTGCGTGACCCTGGCAGTTCTCCAGTTCTCATCTGTTTCCTCATCTGCAAAATGGGAATACAGTAGTCAACCTCACTGCATTGTCAGGTGAATTAAATGAGATAATACATGTGGAAAGCATTTTTTGGTTATGAAGTGTGTTCGATAGTGTGGGACATATAAAGGAAGTATAAATCTTACCCAAATTGATGAGATTAACACAAAGGGAATTATTGCAGTGATGGGGCAGGTGGCTGCTGAAGGGTAGGGCCATATACCCTCACGACCAAAGGCAGAACTCCTCTAGATAGGAAATGTGCCCACACACCAGCTTCCTCTCGTTGGTGGAGTGACACCTTCCCATCCATGAAAAACCCTAAGGGAAGGCCCTTGACCTAGGTCATACCCACCGGTGAAGGCTGAGCCCACTAGAATAGAGCAGACTTAAAATGCTATCTGTCAGGGCGTCTGGGTGGCTCAGTGGGTTAAAGCCTCTGCCTTCGGCTCAGGTCATGATCTCAGGGTCCTGGGATCGAGCCCCACATCGGGCTCTCTGCTCAGCGGGGAGCCTGCTTCCTCCTTTCTCTCTGCCTACCTCTCTGCCTACTTGTGATCTCTGTCTGTCAAATAAATAAATAAAATCTTTTTTTAAAAAATGCTATCTGTCAAAAGTGAGGTCCCTTTAACGACTGGACTGTTCAGGAAAGCCATTCCAGACCCCCAGATTCAAGGGCATTCCTATAAGCAAACAGTAGCTACCATATAACGTAAAAGCCCAAGCACGAAAGCAGAGTCATGCTGGTGAGGATATGGCTGAATGTGCACAATTACAAAAGTAACTATAGACATTTTACTACACTTATCCTCAGACCCACTGCTTTCACTGCTAAGAGTTAACAGCTTCATTGAGATGTAATTCACATACCATAAAATTCACCCCATTGAAAACATAAAATGCAGTGATTTGTAGTATAATCACAGAGTTGTGTAACCCTCACCACAATCTAATTTTAGAATATTTTTATCACCCCAAAAAGAAACCCTGAGTCCACTGCCACTTAGGAGTTTAACCAATCAACATATTCATAAAAACTTTTTTGCCAAGGCATATATGCAAAGACATTCATTACAAGGAGATTTTGATACAAGAGTTTAAAAAAAAAAAACAAAACACATACAAAGAATGCCTTATTTGGGACTTCTTAAATAAGTTATAGATACATCTATATAATGAACTACTGGGAAGATATAAAAACAAATGAGGTAGACCTATATATGTTGATACAGAAAATTATGTAAGAATTGTTTATAATATACCTTTTAAAAATTATTTTGAAATATTTTTAACATTCATAAAAACAAATTCTAGAAGGAATTTTAAGAAACTGAAGTCAGCAGTTACTTTTAGGAAGAGGAACAGGACTGATGAGCGGGCAACGGATCTTTCATTCTCCATCTCATGCCTTCTTGAATTCGATTTTTCTAGGTACATGTTCCTAATCCCTTCTATGGAAACCTTGAAGCCAGATGTAGTCTGGAATTCTAAATTTTTTTTTTATTTTAAGAGATCGTATCTGTATTATACATATTACATAAGATCTCCAGTGGAGTCTAGAGCAACATACCCTATTTAAACGTGTTAATATTTCTGCAGTGAAGTGTATGATTAGTCACACTAAGTGGAATTGTTTTAAAGACGATGAATCTTATCGTTGGATGAGATTGAATCAGATTTGTGCACCAAATTGGTTTTCAGGGCCTTTTGGAATTCAGAATTGCAGTTAAGGGATTGTGGACTTACAGTAGCACTAATTGATTTTTCTTATAATAACAGGGTGTGGGTGAGTGATGAAATCATGGACCACTTTCGTCTTTCTATGTTACTTTCTCTTATCCTTACTTATCTGCATGCTTTTTCCTCCGCAGAAGCAGCTGAGGGTAATGTGTTCAGAGCAATAAGGAGAGCAAACTCATTAGGACAGAACGTCGGTCCCTAAACGACAACTAAAGACAGAGCGTCTGAAATCCAGGAAAGGACAATAAGGTCTAAATACTAGGTTGCTGAGAGTTTGGGTCCATCGGTTATGGCTTTGCAGAACGGGTAAAGCAGGGTGACGAGCTCTCCTTGTTGAAATCAAGCACATAGTAGAAGAGACTCAGAGGGGAGAATGGTGCCAGCAAACATTCCACTATGACTAGTTCGTGCTGCGGACACCAGCCAGAGGACCGTGAGACAGCTCATGACCAAAGTCAGACAATATGGTACACATTTGGGCTTTTCCTTCTCCGTTTTCTGAGAATAGCAAAAACACCTCTGCTATTCCAAGGTGGTACACACGTTCGGATGAAACCATTTGTCCTGTCCCTACTGCGTGAAGCTGTGGCTTTATTCCAGGGGCTTTGAGTAACTTACCTTCTTGTTAGGAACTCCCTGTCAAAGATTCTGGTACAGGTGGCAGGAAGAACAGAGTTCTCACTTTCCTTTCCAGACTGCTGCTCTGGTTCATGTCTACACAGATGGGTCTGTATTGGTTGCTCGTGGGAGAACTGAATTGGGACAAGGTGTTAAAACCAAAATGATACAGGTGACAGAGGCAGTCTCAGTTTTGCCAATGGCCAAAGAAATTGGACTTTATAACATATTCCTAGGCACTGCATTATACTGCATTGGGGCTTTGTGATATAGTGACCAAAACTGCCCACAAGTAGCTCATTCTGGATTACAGGGAAATAAGTCAGCTGGGACTTGGGAAGCGGGCTTTACCTCCCTTTTCTCTCACCAAAACTCCCCTTCCCCAGGGACTGGTGTCTTCCTTCCCTCTGGCAGAAGGTCTGTAACTACTCGAGGGCTCCTAAGTCCCAGTGTTAGGCTGCCAACATTCCCTATGCATAATTAGCACCCCACACTCAGACTTCCTAGTGCCAGACAACCTGCTCTTTGCTCCATCAAACGTCTGCTTCCTCATGGTCACCCTCCACAAAGGGGACCCGTGGCAGAGGCAGGGTCCCTCCTCTAGAATGTTGCCTATCCAGCAGGCCTCTCTGCGGGCCAGGGAAGGGTGGAGAATCTGTGCTTTCTCTCTGTAGGATTCCCCTTTCCACAATAAAGCCTGTTTTAACCCCATGCCATGTGACATTGTGGTATTTGTCCTGACCCGTGGCTCTTGAGGGGTTTGGGATATAGGAAAACACTTCCCATTTTAAAACTTTAAAACTATAAAAATTTTGGTTTGAAAATATCTATTTGAACCATAGCATCTGAATCTCCTTATCACTTTCTGAAGAGAAAAAAAGCTTTTCTAATAGGTTTAGATTATTGTCCCAGTTTCAGTTTGGACCTGCATATTTATTCCATCTGTGTTCCCGTGCAGGGGGCCAGCCATGAATTAAAGACACCGATGTCTTCCATATGCCTTGGCGAGATGGATACCGCGACAGCGCCCAGCACAGCCTCGGCACGGCAGCCTCGCCAGTGCAGATGGCAATGGAAGAACCGTGCAGGTGAGGACTTGATTGATTCCCAACCTTCTCGTAGGTCTCAAACGCTTTCTCAGAGGAGCCTTCTGCTCCGGTCTAGAGAATTTTTCCCCACTGCTTTTCCCCATGAGCCCTAAGGTCACAGATGAAGTCCCTGAGATGTGGAGACTGTAAGTCCCTTGCATAATGAGAAGAAGCAGAACCCTCCATCCCAGGGATGTCTGGCCCCAGAGCCCAGATCTCTTCATACCACACTGCCTTGCTCTGTGCCCAGTCCAGGGATAGCTCTTGGGCTTGCTGCTCTGGACAGCAGTTTTCATGGCCTTGTCAAGGATTCAGCAAATCATAAAAGAAGCCTTAACATAAAGCGAATAAAAATAGAGCTGTTTGGGTTGGGCTGGGCAAATAGGGCTCACATTCTATCTGGCTTACCTCTAGCCCCCTTCCTTGCCCCCTGGATGGTCTCAGGAGCCCACCTCGGCCCCTCTTCTGCAGGGACTCCAGCCCAGCCTTGTAGTCTTACATTCTTCCCTTCCCTCGACTCTCAGTTATTCTGCTTTGCTACCTCTTGTTTCTCCTTTACCTCCTACCTCAGCAGAATTCCTTCCTCCTTCCAAGACAGACGCTCACAGGCTTATGATCCATACCCTCCTTCCTCCTCTGAGGGTCCATTCTGTCAATCATCCCTATTTTCAGATCTTTCTTCTGGTTCAATGAACCGGAAGAAAGTTACAAATACGTTCAACTTCCCCCGATCTATTAAAAAACAAATCAAACGACAATTGACTTCTGCCCTCAAAGTCCCAGAGACTGATCGACAAATAAGCTCATTTTCCCTTGGGTGCTTCAGCTTCAAGCCCTGCTGTAGAATGTTGGCTGTTACATGGAAATATACTTGGAAATTTCTTTGCATAAACTGGAGGTAAGAAGGGAAGGTTTTCCATAAGCTAGAGCTTAATCCTTATCCCGGGCTTTCCTGAGTTTGGCTAGTTCCCTTGTGGGCAGTGCCCCAAGCTTTTTTTCATTAGCCTGGAAGGAGGAAGAGCCAGGAGTCAAAGAGGAAGGAGACAGAGTGTGTGCTTAGCAGCCTTCTCCCAGGAGAGGAGACCCAGCACAGCCTCTCGGCCCTCTTAGCCTCCCTTTGATGGGGATGAGAGAGCATTTAGAGCTGAAGTTGTCACTAGGAAAGCATTTCTCACTGAAATGTCCTCACAGTGAAAGTCGTAACCAATTAAGTATCCTTAGCCTTTGGCCTATTTTGGTAGCCAAATTCCTTCCCTTTTAGAGGGGGACAGGGACAAGGGGAACTCTGGATTTCCCTTAGCCTATAGAACATTGCTTTTATCTGAACCTTTAGCATCTCTGTTGCAGGATTCTTGGGCTGGCTTCCCCCAGTTAATTACATGATGCCCCCATGAGGATCTCAGAGCCTGAAATCTCCCATCCCACTCTTAAACCACGTGATGCAGTAGTTAACCTGCACTGCTAAAAATCTGCAAACAAGACTCCAAGAACTTGTTTCATAATCAGCTTGTCTGGATTATATCTTGAGCTATTCTCAGCATTTTGGAATATCTACGTAACAAATCAGCAGTGGAGGCTGCTCACCTTCTCTGGAAGGACAGGTGAGCTAGCAGATGATGGCCAGTGAATTCCCTTACCTCAGCAAGCCTCTAGACCAGGAGCAAGTGTAAAAGGAATGTCTTCCACCCCTTCAAACAAGAGAGAGACTGTAGCCTCTAATTCCTACTCACACAGTTAGATGGGAGGGATCTTTCTATACCACCATCACTACAATCCCTCAACCAAGAAGCAGGCTAAGTTCACAGCACTGTAACTTTCCCTGGCAGCCTTCCTTCCTGAAGCCACCCACACCAGTGAGAGGGCAACCCCAGCCTTCCAAAAGTGAAATCTACAGGCTGAAGGGAGCAAAGGCAGGGCATCCCTGCTAGCCAAGTTCGGGATGTTGAAGCAGAACGCTGGTACTGTTTCCTTACCACTTCCCCTTCTAATTTTCCCCCTACCCCATATGAGGCACAAAGGGACCCCCTGAACTTCCTCAGCCCCTCCAGTGTGCAGCCACAGATCCCCTACCTGAAGCCAAGCTCCCAGATGTCAGTGTAAATGGAAATTAACCCATTCTTTACTGCTAACATAACCAGCCCTTTCTATGGGTTGATAATTTGATGCGTCACCTCATCCCACTTTCTAGGGCCCGCACTCCACTCCCTCCTGTCAAGCCAATTCGACTCCAATTTCTCAGGAACTTTTGTAGTGTTCATTTTTCCTGTTAAAGGCAGCTGAAAATTTTATGCAATGTCATATGAGGGGTTTGAGACCTGGGGTCCCATTTTAATATGGGCTTAATTTTAATAAGCTCATAAGCTTGAAGGCTTCCATTCTCTGGAGAATCTAAACTTCCGTTTGATTTTTCCATCTGGTTTTTAAGTTTTAAAGACTGACATCCTGTTTGATAGGTTGATTTTTTTTCTGTCTCTAATCAAATCAGATTTATGGCTGATACCCAGATCCCCTTCATCAGCCCATTTTTACCCACAAAAAGTATAATGTTCACTATACTGTACTTCCTAGGCAAAGATAGAAATTGTTTCTTTCCTTCGTCCTCTCCCTTCCCTGGGGTAAAATTTCTCAGGTGAACATCTGAGTAGAGTTTTTCAACATACAGTTCACTGTTTATTAGAGGATCATAGAGTTAGTAGACTAGTTTCAACCACCATTTTTTTAAGTGTGTAGAATATAATACACTAGTATAAAAATATGAAAATGCTATACACATAATAAAGGAAGTGATTTGTTTCTTAAATATCTGTGTGTGCATCTGTATCTACACACATGTTGTGTAAGCAAGTGTGATAAAATGTAAAACATGTATCTTACATCAAATTATGGCTAAAAATTTGAGGAAACACTGCCTTGAAGTGTCCACATCCTATATCCAGGTCAAGTGCAATCCCAGTAAATTTATCACATATACAGCATAGCGTGATACATTCCCTACTTCAGTCCCAACAAATGTCATGAACATGTTTTTTTTAAGATTTTATTTATTTATTTGACAGACAGAGATCACAAGTAGGCAGAGAGGCAGGCGGAGAGAGAGAGAGGAGGAAGCAGACTCGCTGCCGAGCAGGGAGCCCGATGTGGGGCTCTATCCCAGGACCCTGAGATCATGACCTGAGCTGAAGGCAGAGGCTTTAAAACCACTGAGCCACCCAGGGGCCCCTGTCATGAACTTTTTTAAAAAAAGATTTTTATTTATTTATTTGAGAGGGAGAGGGAGGGAGAAAGAGAGCAAAACTGTAAGAGCTGGGGGAGGGAGAAGCAGACTCCTGCTGAGCAGAAAGCCAGACACAGGGCTGGATTCCAGGACTCTGGGATCATGACCTGAGCCGAAGGCAGACACTTAACCAACTGAGCCACCCAGGTGCCCTAAGCATCATGAACTTAAATCCATTCTAGAACAAGTTTCAGAAGAAGTAACTTTTCCATATGAACAGTTTCATAAAAGAACAGGCTGCTCAGAAATTTGGGTCTTGTATTGTCACTTAAATTAAATTTTTTCTTCTTTTAAAGAAACTTTATCAAAATAAAAACTTAAATGTCATGTTACATTTTGCCAGAATACATTTTCATATCATTAAAATCATCTGTTTCAGAAAAAGCATAGCTGTATGTGGAATGATCCCAGGAGTTTAGACTAGATAAAATCCTAAGAAACCCCATAAACAAGCCTAGATGCCACTGGAACTATTCAGGCCTATGAAGGTGACCCCATGATTCCTGTATTCTCTTCCTCCAGAGAGCTTACAAGAGGGACAGCTAGGTTCCTATTCCAGACCCTAGAAATAAGGGTATTAGTGGTAGAAGAACTTCCTTTCCAGTGCTGTGGCCTTTTGAAATCCACACAGGGAAAAGGCCATAATGATGATCACAAATCTCTTTCCACCTGCTCCCCTCACCCCTTGCCTGTCTGGGCCAGAGGACAGAGGAGAGTGGGGGGAACCCCAGTGGGGAGCTAGGATTGTCAACCTGTCACGTATCCTTTCCTTCCCATTTGCCATGGGAGGCATTTGTATCCAGGGCCCTGTTTCTCCCCATGTCTCTTCACCTTGCGAAGCCTCCCGCTCCTCGAAACTCGGCCCAGTGGGACTTGCATCTGCTTACGCTCGTCGGTAAAGGGTTGAGGCCTGGACCCTGAGGACCTCTACCACCTGTACCACCCGACCCTCGGCAGGACACTTGGAGCACGGGGACCTCATTTCCCTGGGTTTGGCAGGGTTCAACAGAAGGGCTCCAGTGACATCATGCAGAAAGCAGGTGGGAAGAACTAGCGCCCTGGCCTGCCGTGTGTGTCTCTGTGTGGGTTTGGGAGGGGGGCCAGGGGGGAGCTGTGGGACGTGCTGGTGAGCCCGTTCGCCTCCAGCTGCGGAGAACTGACTGCTGCTGAGAACATGTGCCTGGCCATGGTCATTGCTGTAGGACCGGACTGAACCAGTGGAGCTGGGTGAACGAGCCACCTGTTAATGTCCTTGAAAGCTCTGGAACGCCTTCGTGAGCCAAAATAACTGCCCCACCTGCCTGCTGATTCCCAGGCTTAGTCACACTCACAGCTCGAGGGCTGTATCTGAGGCGCGTTACAGGGGTCGTGGCATGACAGAGCTGTTAGGCAACAGTCGAGCTACAGCATACGTGAGTAAGAAGGTTATGTAAGTCACAGTCAGAAGCCTTTGATGGCTTCCCTTGCACCAATAATAAAACACATCATTCCTAATGGGGTTCTGGGATCCACCCTGCCAACCTTTCCTAAGGCTCCTTGTGCCATGATTACACACTTTGGCCAACACAGCCTTCTCCAGATCCTTGAACGTATCCATCTTCTCCCCTCCTCGAGGCCTTTGCCGACGTCACCTGCATAAGTCAGGATTCTCTAGAAAACCAGAACCAACAGGATGCATACGTGGATGTTTGTGTACATATATGTGTCTGTGAATAATGAATACATGCGTGCACATCCATCCATGTAGAAGCATAAACATATGCGTGTGTATGTGTACACACATCCATGTATACACACATACACACACACACACACACGCACACAGAAAGATGCTTAAAGAACTGCTTCACATAATCATTGAGGCTGACAAAATCTAGGGCAGGCCAGCAGGCTAGAAAGTCAGGTAGAATCTCTTCGGTATAGCTTTGAGACCGAATAGTTCCTTCTTCTCTGGAAAAGTTCAGTTTTTGCTCTTAAGGCCTTCACCTGATTTAGAGGCTTGCCCAAGTTGTCAAAGGACATCTCCATTACTTAAAGTCAGCTGATCACAGCTGTTAATCACTTCTACAAAATACGTTCACAGTAGCATTAGAGTACTGTTTGACCAAGCTACTGGGTGCCGTAGCCTAGCCCTGCTGATGCACAGATGGAACCATCATACCCCCTCCCTGCTGGGGTTTCCCTTCCCTTGGTCCCTCCCCTGACTGTATCCTCCTCACCTCTCACTTGTCCGTGTAAATCTCACTTCTCCAGGAAGCAGCCCTGTCCCCTCACCTTACATAGGTACCACAGTTGTTCCTTTTTCCTCTGTTGCTCTGCCCTGATTCTAAGCCCATCTTTGTGTCTGCTTATGTCCTTGCTGTCTCTCTCCCTCCTGGATCTACACTCTGTCCCGCTATCCGGGCAAGGTTGAGGAGGGTCTGGCCGCCCCTGCAGGGCTGCTCTAACCCACAGATCATCTTTGGGTACAGGAGGAAAAGTTTCCCTTCCTCCAGGTGGATGTGCCTGGGAGCGAAGTGGGGCCTGGCTTTCACCCCACTGCCTGGAAACCCTTGTTCAGGGGTCAACCTGTACAGCCAGGCAGGATGGGAGACAGTGAGTGCTCTCAACAGAGCACAGGGCGAATGACTGTCCCTGACTCAGCTGAGCAGGGACCAGGTTCTGGGATGCTTAGATTTCCTCTGGAGAGGACGATACACAAAGAGGAGAGGAGCTTGGGGAAGAGGAAGCAGGACTCAGGATTGGGGGGGAGGGGTAGGACTCAGCAGTGACGGATGCCTCCGTCACCATAGTAGGGGGTAGCCAGAGAGGAGAAGCCTATATGGTAAGAGAAAGAGGTCAGTGAGGAACACCCCTTAACAGGAAAAGGACAGGTCGGGGGCATCAGTGGCAATTGGCAATTGACAAGGACATAGAAACTTATACCATCCACCATATACCATATATCATATAGAAACATGTACCATCAGAATTAGAATAGGCCCTGGGACATCTACCCCAGAGACTCTCAATGGCAGGCCCCACCCACCAAGGGGACACATTGAATCTCCAGGGAGGGGCATGTGTACCTTGAAAAAGCATGGACTCTAATATTACTAGAGTTCTCTAAGTTTATGTTTTAGGAAAAGTCTTTTAAAGTCTATTTATTTCTGAATTTAAAGTACAGAAGACAGGCCTCTGGCACTGGCCTGACTAGAAGTGTAATCAAAAAGCAAGATGTTTCTAAACCTTCATGTCTTTTTTAAAAAATGATTGATTGATTGATTGATTGATTTGAGAAAGGGCACAGGTAGAGGGGAGGGGCAGAGGGAGAGGGGGAAGCAGACTCCCCATCGAGTCAGACGTGAGGCTTGATCGCAGGACCCCGAGATCTTGACCAGAGCAGAAAGTAGACGCTTAACCACTTAACCAACTGAACCATCCAGGTGCCCCCCTTCCGTACATTTTATTTTTTAATTTTTTAAAAAGATTTTAATTTTTCATTTGACAGAGAAAACAATAGAGCGAACACAAACAGGGGGAATGGGAGAGAGAGAAGCAGGCTTCCCACCGAGCAGTGAGCCCAACGCGGGGCTCGATCCCAGGATCCCGGGATCACGACCCCAGCCAAAGGCAAACACCCAACAATTGAGCCACCCAGGTGCTGCCCTTCTGTACATTTTATTCTTTTTCTTTTTTCTTTTTTCTTTTTTTTTTTTTTGCCCTTCTGCACATTTTAAAAGCTCAGTTCCTGCTCTGGATAATCCCTGAACCTAGCCAGCTTTGCCAGCCCCACCCGCACCATCCCCTGGGGCATCCGCTGCTGGGGCTGACGGTCTCCTGCCATGTGGCAAGCTGGGCCAACTTCTGAACTGCTCCCTCCTCCCGAACGGAGCCCCTTCGGGGCCCAGATAGTTCCCACAGTCAAAACCAAGCTCTGCAACAGATCTCAAAGCTGCCCGTGAATTGGTCATGAGCGACAGTGGAAAATATCCTCTTAAAAAGAATGATCCCACGGCAGGCAGTGATGTAGACGAGGCCAGGGTCTATCAGTGAGGACTGACACATGTTTAATCAATGGTGTGTTTATTCCACTAACATTCGTGGAAGATCCTGGTCAATCAGTTGCTGAGCCAGGCCGGAGGACAGAGCAGTGAACAAGACAGATCCACTCAGTGCCTCTCCAGTGGTCTCTGGCCGGCCGGTCGAGGAATGGAAGGGAGGGTGATCCCTTCAGAAGCTTTTCTAAACCAGACCAGTGTGCCCACCCCACCACGGGCTGAGTGTCTCAGAGTATGTTTATGAAAAATCCTCCCTTTTGGGGCGCCTGGGTGGCTCCGTGGGTTAAGCCTTTGCCTTTGGCTCAGGTCATGATGCCAGGATCCTGGGATCGAGCCCTCTGCTCAGCAGGGAGCCTGCTTCCCTCTCTCTCTCTGCCTGCCTCTCTTGTGATCTCTCTGTCGAATAAATAAATAAAATCTTAAAAAAGAAAAAATAATCCTCCCTTTTAATTTTTAATGTCCTCCAAAAGAGATTCAGGAATGTGTCTGGGGTTTTCTGGACTCCTCACTGTAACGGACACTATGATGGCAATTGGCAGGGAGAGGGGCCTGGCCCCGCCTTGGACAATGAAGAGCCAATTAAAATGGCCTGTGTGATGGTTTTCAGACCCGGTATGGGGTCCCTCCTCGTCTTGTTCATTCTTTGCAACTCCTTCAGAGATGCTTAACGTGCATGGGGACAGGGAACGTAGTTAGTTGAAAGGTAAATTCACAGAGCTTCCATCCCCCCGCAGTTCATCTTTTGATATATCACCTGAGATTCAGTTCTCCACACCTCCTACCTTGCAAAAAGTGGCCGCTTGTCTTTAAAAAACTTATCAAACTCAACATCCAAAGAACAATTAATCCAGTCAAGAAGTGGGTAGAAGACATGAACAGACATTTCTCCAAAGAAGACATACATGTGACTAATGGGCACATGAATAAATCTTCCACATCACTTGGCATCAGGGAAATATAAATCAGAACCACGATGAGATACCACTTCATACCAGTCAGAATGGCTAAAATTAATCACTCAGGAAACAACAGATGTTGGCGAGCATGTGGAGAAAGGGGAACCCTCCTACACTGTTGGTGGGAATGCAAGCTGGTGCAGCCACTCTGGAAAACAGCATGAAGGGTCCTCAAAAAGTTGAAAATAGGGCTACCCTATGACCCAGCAACTGCATTACTGGGCATTTACTCTAAAGATACAAATGTGGTGATCTGAAGAAGCACGTGTACCTGAAGGTTTATAGCAGCAAAGTCCACAATAGCCAAACTATGGAAAGAGCCCAGATGTCCATCGACAGATGAATGGATAAAGATGTGGTGTGTGTATATATATATATATATATATACACCCACATAAATACAATGGAATACTACGCAGCCATCAAAAGAATGAAATTTAACCATTTGCAATGATGTGGATGGAACTAGAGGCTATTATGCTTAGCGAAATAAGGCAATCAGAGAAAGAAAATTTTCAAATGATCTCACTCATATGTGGAATTTAAGAAACAAAACAGAGGACCATAGAGTAAGGGAGGGAAAAATAGGAAGTCATCAGAGAGGAAGACAAACCATAAGAGATTCTTAAATATGGGGAACAAACTGAGGGTTGCTGGAGCAGAGTGGGGGGTGGGGTGGCTGGGTGATGGGCAATAAGGAGGGCACGTGATGTAACGAGCCCTGGGTGTTATACACAACTGATGAATCACTGAACTCTACCTCTGAAACTAATAATACACCATATGTTAATTGAATTTAATAAAATGTCGTTTTTTTAAAAAGTAAATTCACAAGTCCAATAGAACACTTTCATTCCAAAAATGAGTTATCCATGAGAATTTGAAAATAGGGAGCTAAAAATCTTTCTACATTTATCAGAAGGGAATATGGATTTTAAAGGATTGAGAATGGTGCTTCCCATCCAGGTCTCAAATGGGTTGCAGGCAAGTGAACTGTTGGATCTTTTCAACCGCGTAACAACCTTCAGCCACAGTCAACCTCCTCCACTCACCCCAGGTGTGCTGCACAATATTGTCACTTCTGAAGAGTGGCAAGACCTGAAAAAAGTTGGGAAGCTTCACTGATGGCTCAAGGCCTGCACTGTCCAAAACTGCCTCATGGCACTACTGAGCCCTTGAAAGGAGAACAGTCCAGACAGAGATGTGCTCTGGGTGCAAAATATACATTGCATTTTGAAGACATTACCAAAAATGAATGTAAAATATTGTTAATAATTTTATATCAATATCAATTGGATTTTAAAATGTTAGTATTGACCACATTGGGTTAATTAGAACACTATTAAAATTCAATTCACCACCTTTATTATTTTACGGTGGCTACTAGAAAATTTGGAATGATCTATGTGGCCTTCATCTGTGGCTTACATTACATGTCTGCTGGACAGCTCTGCTCTGGACAGACCCTACTGCATATTGACCTGGAAAAAAGATAAGACTTAGGAGCACTGGCAGTTAGAAGAGATTTAGTGGTTCTTGGGGGCCAGGTAAGGATACCAACACTCTGGTTGTTTAAAAAAGAAACATTTATAAGATCCAGAATTTAAAGGTGATATCAAGAAAACAAGAGGAGGAGAACAGGAGAGGAAAGGGAACGGGAGGGGAAGAGATGGGAGAGGAGGAAAAAACAGCAAAGGAAAAGGATCTCTGTCTTCAACGGTTTGGGCTGCTTTAACCAAGTGCCAGAGACTGGGCACCCTTAAACAACAGGCATTTATTTCTCACAGTTCTGGAGGCTAAGAAGCCCAACATCAAGGTCCCAGCAGATTTGCTGTCCAGTGAAGACTGCCTCCTGGTTCATGGAGAGCCATTGTCACACTATGTCCTCACACAGTAGAAGGGGCAAGGAAGCTATCTGGGATCACTTTTATTAAAAAAAACAACAACACCCACAAATTCCATTTATGTGGGTTGTACCCTCATGCACTAATCACCCCTCAAGGGTCTCACCTTCTAATACTGTTATCTTGGGAGTTAGGACCTCAACACATAAATCTGGGGGAGGGGGCACAAACACCCGGTCTATAACAACCTCGAAACCTCCTTCGTCTCTCAAGTTTCCCTTCCTCCCTGAACCTTCCCTTGTTGCAGGATTTCTTTTCCTTCGGTGCCCGAGGTTCTTGGTCACGCCGCTTCAGCGAATGAAGAGTTCGATCAAAGAGTGGTGGGCAGCAAAGCAAGGTTTATTGAATGACAGTAGAACAAAGTTGATTGAGTGATGGTACAAAGTTCCCAAAGAGGGAGAGGACCCCAGAGGGTTGCCACCAGAGTTTCTAAATCTAGGGTCTTTATTGGCTTCTTGGCAGACTGTTTCAATCCGAGTAACCCCCCTGTGCCTGTCACCCAATCAGGTTTCTGTCATCTGCCTACCATGTGGGAAAGGAGGGAGGGCTCCTTCCAGGGTAGTGTAAAACCTTTTGAAGGGGGTTTATTCTTAGGGGTAGGGACCCCTTGTCCCTGCCTGCTTTTCTTCCAACTGTTCTTCATTACAAGGACCAGCCAAACTGACCAGCCCACATCTGCCCCCCACGACATTTGTGTTATGAACACCACCATTTAGCAGCGTGGTCCACTTCCACAAAGAAGTCTGTGTGGCCGCTCTGTGTGAGGTGCTGTGCTGGGCCAAGAGAGAACCATTCAGAGGACATAAGTCCCGGCCCCAGGGAGGCCACAGTCTGGTGAAGAAACAGACACGGAAACAGACGATCACTATACAAGCTCTCCAGGGCCAGGGACCACACACCGAGGGAGCACCAAGGACTGAGAGAAGTTTTCTCACTCAGAGTGCTTCGAATTCTTTGTCCCTGGCTAGACTGCAAGCTAGGGGACAGGCAGCCTGTCTCATTTGTCCTGCCTCCGTCACTGAGTTTCAATACTCACAAAATGCTGAGTGACTGGAAAAGGACTGTGCAACATGGTGGCTTTAAAACCCGATGGCCAGGTTCAAATCTCAGCTCCGCCCCTTAAATCAGCCGTAAGTGGGACCTTGGGCCAGTTTTTGACCTATCTGTGCATCAGCTTCCACATCTGTCAAATAGAGAAAATAGAGGACCTACCTATTAGAGTTCCTGTATTAAATGAGCTTAACTGTAGAAGTGGTTTTGTTTTTTTTTTTAAGATTTTATTTATTTACTTGAAGAGATCACAGGTAGGCAGAGAGGCAGGCGGAGAGCGAGGAGGAAGCAGGCTCCCTGCTGAGCAGAGAGCCCAATGCGGGGCTCGATCCCAGGACCCTGAGATCATGACCTGAGCCGAGGGCAGAGGCTTAACCCACTAAGCCACCCAGGTGCCCCAGAAGTGTTTGACCCAGGACCAGCACACATGTTAACAACTCAATAAAGGTTAGTGCTGATTACCATGAATGTCATGATGATGAGTGTTACTCCCCAGTCAATCCTTTATGCTTCCTCATGTTTTCTGCTTTTTCTAGCCCGCAGCCCCATAATGGAGAAGTGAGCAAGGGACGTCTGACTGAATCACGGTGGCAGAAAACAGCTCTCTGAGGTTTGGCAGGAAGCTATAAACAATAACCCAGTATTCCAACCAAGGGTCAGCAGAAACTTCCTTTAGCCACCAAGGAGTGCTCAAACCTGACTTGATTAAATAATACATTTTAAGATGCATGTGAAAAAACTAACTACAGTTCTGGATGTGTAAGGTATGTGGCAACCGATTAATAATTGCATTGCTTTTGGTTTAAACTGCTAGGCTCCTTCTTCAGGATCTAAGGCAAAAGAGGGGAGCAGAGAGCAGGCTGAGATGCATCACCTGAACGAATAATGTAGTTATTCAACAAAATTTTAGGGAGCAACTAAAAGTTGTGGCCAGGCATCTAAAGAATGGTGAAAATAAATCCCTGATCCCGCCTCATGGGGCTTGCAATTTAACTATATATGGTTTTATAATGAAAGAAATGCAAGGATAAAAGTGTGCTAGATGCAGTCCAAATCTAGTCCTGTGGAAGGCGAGGAGGTAACATCCCAGTTATCTGGGAAGATCTAGAAAAAGGGACACAAAAGAAAAGGAATTCTAGATGAAGGAAAATGCAGAAGCGAGGGACAGAGGTCAGAAAAGATTCAGATAATTACCATAGCATAGATAATCTGGTTTGGCTGGAGGGTAGACTACGAAAGGGAGAAATCTAGAAAGAAAAACTGGAAAACTAGTTTGGATCAGATCACAGATATTCTTAAATATAAGTCAACAGTTCAGATTTTCTTCTTTCAAAAGTGAAGACTTTTGAAGGTTTTTTATCAAGGAAATGATATAAGGATGACTTAATCTGCTGGAAGGTATAGCATGAATTAACATAGGAGGTAACAGTTGGGAAGCTACTGATGAAGTCCAGAGCAGGCTGCTCCAAAATGTGTCACACTGACCATCCTCTGTACACCTAAAAGCAGGAAACAGATTTTTCATGCAAAGGGTACACTCTCTGCACCCGGAGGGTAGAACGCATCCTTATCACCAGAGATAGGGAATTCAGGGCTGAGAATCCTGTGTAAACAAAGAAACCTTGTTACCTCTTCATTAATTTGTTACCCCAAGCCCAAACTTCTTCGTCTTAACTCTTCACAAATTTCCTCATCTAAAAGTTATAAAAACCTGCCTTCTTTGATCATTTCTCTGAGTCTCATATTTCTATCAGCTCCCATACATTTGAAACTAAAATTTGCCTTTTCCTGGTAATGTCCTGTTTAAATTATTTGACCAGCCCAAGAACCTAGAAGAGAAAAAGGGAAAAGTTTTCCTCCCCTACACTATTGTGATAGTCAAGAGGTGACAAAGGCTTGAGCACCAACTGGTGGGAACAGAGAGATTCAAGCAACAGTCCCTGCCCTCTGACAGGATGGGGTAAGCAAGGCAGAAGCAGCTGGGGAGGGGGGAATAAGGAGAGGGAGGAAGGGGGCGCCTTGGTGGCTTAGTGGGTTGGGCCTCTACCTTAGACTCAGGTCATGGGTCAGGGACCGCCTCCAGCTGGGAAAGTCCCCGCCATTACAAGATGGCGCTTGGCTCACTGCCAGCAAAATACGCTGCAAGTAAACAACGAATGTTCTGGTGAAGCCCGCCTAAAGGAGGACATAGTCATTGGCTGTTTCAAATTTATTCAGCATAGTAACAGGACTCTCATTGGCTCTCCCCATTGCTTGGCCCCTTATTGGCCACCTTGCTCGCTGATTGGTCATGTAAATGCATATAAGTGTGTAGACTTGCAGAAATAAAGGAGAGAGAAGATACACCAGAACCAGGGCTTCTTGTCATCCTTGCGGGTCGAGGGCAACAGTCATGGTCTTAGGGTCCTGGGATCAAGCACCACCTCGGGCTCTCTGCTCAGCAGGGAGCCTGCTTCCTCCTCTCTCGCTCGCTCTCTCTCTGCCTGCTTCTCTGCCTACTTGTGATCTCTGTCAAGTGAATAAATAAAATCTTAAAAAAAAAAAAAGGAGAGGGAGGAGGGATGGGGGAGGGAGAGAGGGAGTGGGAGGAGGAGGAAGAAACAGGCAACACAGGAATAAGAAGTGCTTTCAAGGGACGCCTGGGTGGCTCAGTTGGTTGGACGACTGCCTTCGGCTCCCGCATCAGGCTCCCAGCTCCATGGGGAGTCTGCTTCGCTCTCTGACCTTCTCCTCGCTCGTGCTCTCTCTCACTGTCTCTCTCTCTCAAATAAATTAAAAAAAAAAAAAAAAAAAAGAAGTGCTTTCAAAGGAAACGTGAATTTGATTTTAGATTTATAGCCTGGCTGTCAGCCAAAGGATTTACCCACTAGACAGTCAATTCAGAATTGGCAAGAGGTCCGGGCTACAGACAGATTTACGAGGCACGCATGCAATTAGTAATCAAGAGCCAGGAGACAGGATCAAACTCACCAAAGTGTGAAATGGCAGAGAAGGAAGAAAAAGGAAAATGTAGCGGGGAAGAGAGAGCAGAAAATAAAAGGAATGAGAGAGGAAGGAGTGAATCAACGACGGTTCAGGGAACGAGTACACGAGGGTAGAAGTAGGGGCAGAAGCACTAAATGCCTTGAAACTAAGGCTGTCAAGTGCTGAGTCTCTGTGCACACACTCACAGCAGTAACGCACCCTTGGCACTGCCACGTCCGCCAGAGGGGAACGGGGGTCGGGAGGGTACCATTATCAAGATTTTAAAGGCCCTGAAAAGTCCCTTACTTGATGCCCCCACCTACTCACACACCCCTACTTAAAGAACCACTCCTCCTTCGGCCTCAAAGCAGGCAATCAGAACAACCCCGGGGTGGAGGAAGGCACTCCAAACTGCTGCGGGAAGCCTCTGTGAATGTGCTCCCCGTGCCAGGGGTGCTCGGGGCCTGGACGGAGCCTGGAAGCCCCCTCTCCCGGCTCTCACTGTCCCCTGCTCTTACCACACCCGCCAGGCTACCACATCGGCAACCTGTCAGTCCGCCCCAGATCCTCCGGGTGCCCAACCACACCCCCATGCTGCCCACCAGTCGGAGCCCACCCAGGCGGTGCACCTCGCGAGGCGGCGAATCCCCGCGTGCGGAGAAACGTTTCCGCCCGGCTCAACTGACGCCTGACTCCGGCCGCGCGAATCTCCCAACATTCCGCTCTTCCCGTCGCCCCACCCACCACGCCCACGCGGGGGGCGGGCCCTCGAGGCTGACGCCGCGTGCGCCGGAAGGGGAGGTGGCCCCGCACGTGGAGGCCGGGCCGCGCCCACGTGCCCCGCGTGCCACGTGAGGAGCCCGCGGCAGTTACTGACGTGCCGCGGGCGCCATTGACCTCGCCGTGCCGAGTCCTCACCGAGCTGGCCCGGAGAGCCGCGCCCCACCAGCCCTGCCCGCGCGGGGACCACGACTTGGTGACTACAACCTGGTGACCACAACGGGGCGTAGCCGCGGCCGCTCCTCAGTGCGGCTCCCCGGGACCTGCTCGTGGAGCGCCCCCCGGGCTGGCGTCTTGAGGCCCGGGACCGCGAGGCGAAAGTCTGGCGTTTTTCCTGTACACAGTCTTTAAGCCAGATTTGTTTAGGCCCTTCGGGCTCTTTTCTCCTCCAAGGTGCCTTGGTAGGGAAATACTGCGCGGCAGGGGCCCAAGGAACCCATTGTGTGAAGAAACGTTCCTGAAACAGCTTCAGATACCTTGATGTGTCTGGAGCCCCTTCGTTGCACTTTTCAGAAACTCCGCGCAGTTCGTTTGTTTTAAGGATGCGGAAAAGGTGTGTGTATCTTGAGACGGAGCAAGGATGGCAACGTGCTGTGTTCATTTGGGGATTTTATTACGAGGGCTCCGGCCTCCCCGAGAATGCTGGACCAGGTATCTCACTCTTGCAGAAGGGCTGTCCTCGTTTCCAGTGTATCGGTTTGCTCTGCCCGGGGCAGAAGGAGGTGGCGGGCCGGACCGGGGCAAGCAGTGCAGAAGGACGCGGGGGGAGTGGCCCGGAGTGCTGGAGGAGCCGCCCGGGAGGGTGAGTACCGTTGCGGGGTCCAGATCGAACCAATGTGCCACTTCAGTTGTGAGCTTGATTTTTGTAGCTCGAGACAATGAACCACGTGGCAGGTGTCTCCGCCTGCCACTCCGAAGAGCCAGGATTCAGGTTACGTTCACTCTCTTCTGTGCCGGCAGGTGTTGAACCTGGACGGCAAAATTCTGATCTTTGTGTATCTCCTTAGAATTTTTGGTGTGGATCCCCAGAAAAGAAACAGCACACGATTGTCATGGACAAAATGGGGGAAAGCTGAGAGGCTCATCAGCCAAAACTTCACGAACTTATTATGTCTTTTAAATTTAGTGACCCCAGGGAACTAAGTTCAGGTGACTAACCTTGAAAAAGGCCCTTTCTGAATGACTTTTGTCATGCTCCTTTGCATCCTGTATAAAGGAAAAATTGAAAGCCAAGAAAAATGTCTTTTAAAACTATGCTATAAAGACATCATCTTGTGCTTTTAGTTTGTAATGAACAGACAAGTACTGAAAAATTTCAGGAAATTCTGTGCAATAAATACAAATCTACATTTTAGGTAAATTCTGACCCTGCCAGATATTAGTGAATTTTAGTTATCAGTCTGTAAATCTTCCCTTATTTAGATAAAATACTGGTAAAGGAAGAATTTGATAGCTTAAGTGTAAGTTGTTTTACTTAGCTTTTTGCACCTGTTCCATACCAAATCCTTCTTCAGTTTCCATATCTCTCCAGTGACTACTTGTTTTTAAAGACTACATTTGTGTTTTGGTTTTTTGGAAGCCAGAAAAAGATGAGCTTTTTAAAACTCAAGACGACTTTATGCTAATTTGCTTTTGCTTTTGCTTTACTTTACCTCTCCTTAAAGGGGGAAAAAAAATAACCGAATTTTATTTTTTTTAAGATTTATTTATTTTTTAAAAAATTTATTTATATATATTTCAGAGAGCATGTACAAAGCAGGGGGAAGGACAGGCAGAGGGAGAAGTGAGCCCCATGTGGGACTCAATCCCAGGACCCTGGGATCATGACCTGAGTCGAAGGCACGTGCTTAATCAATTTCCCAAGGTTTATTTTAGAGAAGGAGAGAGAGACAAAAACAGAGACCACACTTGAGCAGGGGAGACGGGGGAGCAGACTCCCCACTGAGCAGGGAGCCCCACTTGGGGCTGATCTCATGACCTGAGCCAAAACCAAGAGTCAGACACTTAACTGACTGAACCACTCAGGCGCCCCAAAATAACTGATATTAAACTTACAAACAAGCACACATGAGGGAAGAAAAATCACAAGATTTTATGAGGCTTTCCCTTTGTTTTATATACTATTTTTAAAAGAAGCTCTACATATTTTTAATAATCAATGAGTAAATATGATGTACCTGAAGATCTACACTTAATAATTCTTTGTTTCAGTTTTGATAAAAATCAAGAATTTTTAAAATTTTAAGAATTTAAACTCAAGAATTTTTGCTTCTGAAGTGCTTGCAGTTTGCTCATTCTAATAAGAACCTCGTAAATTGATACTAATGTCAAAAGACCTGAAATAAAAGATCAAACATAGAAGAGAATTTTTAAATAAGTGTATTTGTCATGATTTGAGCCTGTTGATTCCCTGTCTTTACTGCTATAATAGAAAAACAGTCTCCTTTTAGCTATAGTAAGTATTTGTACATTTAATCTCTGTTGTATAGTATGTCAAAGAATTTAGGAATCCTTTTAACTTATCCACAAAAATCACAAATACCTGTTTGGAAAGAGAGAAAATAAACTTACACAAGTTGAAAAATGGATGAAATATTTCCAAAGAGAAATTTTGGGGTGCCTGTGTGGCTTAGTCGGTTAAGCATCTGCCTTTGGCTCAGGCCATGATCCTGGAGTCTCTGGATTGAGCCCCATGTGAGGCTCCCTCCTCAGCAGGAGGCCCGCTTCTCCCTCTGTCATCCCCGTCCCCCCGCCCCCCCACTGTCTCTTGCTCTCTTTCTGTCTTTCACACTCTCTTAAATAAATACAATCTTTAAAAATAAATAAAAAGAAATTTTGCTGTAATTAATTATAGTGGATTGTTTTAATTTTTTTTTCTTACTGCTTTTAAGTCATATTCCTTGTTTTCTGAATTTTTCTTTTAGATGCCATGAATTGATTTTAAATGCTATTGCCTAATATTTGGGGCTTGAGAACAAAAGATGATTTTCTGAATGACTTAAACACTGGACAGGTCATTAGTGTAAACATTTTCATCTCAAATATACAGAAAATTAGGGCAACTCATAATATTTGTTTTTTGTATTTACACAATTTTCACATTTACATATTTTTAAAATGTCAGGTAACCATCAGTTATTATGTATTAGCAATTATGTTCCTATGGGGATTTTTTTTTCCAAATGTGGATGGTATGTCCATGCATTTCTATTCTTAGGAAAAATGGAAGAACAGAAAAGCTTTTGTGTTTGCTTGCTATTTGTGGAGCTTCTTATTTAAGATGCTATGGCTAAAAATAATTTTTATTGTGCTTTTATCATTAATCTGTAGTCCGGAGTATAAGTGATAATCCATGCAAAGTGGTAATCCGAAGCAAATTCTTGTTTATTTTAATGCACAAGTTGACTTTCTAGGGCTGTCAGTTATTAAAGAATCATTAATTCAGTCAATAAAATGTTGGATAAAGCAGAGTCCCCTCCTAATATGATTTTTGGAGAGGAATGTGAAGGAAATATGAAAATAATTAAATAAAATCTGTGGAAGTATTTGCCACTATTAACTTCAGCACAGTAATGTTTAGCCTAATTCTGTTCATTGAATTTTTTTCCCTACATGTGTGCTTAAAATGAAGATTGTTTGCATTAACTACTAAAATAAATGTACTATGTTAAGGTGAGAATGGCCAAGTAATTGTAGCCAGTATACTTACAGGTTAAGTTCAAAAGGCATGAACACATAATATTTTTAATTCATCCAAAGCACATTTTAAAAAAAGTCCAGTCTGGAATATTCTAACATAAATTTTCAAAACATCAAACTTCTTTTTGTCCAATTTTTATATATACAAACAAACTGGTTTTGCAAATGGCATTGCCGTACACCCACTCAACTCATTAAGACCTTTTTGAATTCCCACTCATTCCTTTTTACCTTTTTCTTTCAGGGGTACTTCTTCCGCATCCATCGTTTTCAACACTGGGGCAGCTCATATATGGGTTCTATGAAGGGTGAAAAGGATGGCAGGCTAAGCGGGAGTTTGAAATTAGGGAAGCAGTTTGCAGGTTGTCAGGAGTTTTTCTTGGAATTATAACAAGGAAAACCATAACAAATATAATAAGTACTTGTATTTGCATGCCACTTTCCAGTTTACAAAGCATTTTCATATGCTCCACCTACCTGAAGCTTCAGAGCTAGTTTGCTTTGGGGTACTTAGTAAATTCTTGCTTTGTCATTTTTCTGAACCATTATATACAGCTGTCAGATTCTTAAGGGCATGGACTGTGCCTTGTGTGTTATAAACATACACATACATATAAACCCCTCAGAAGTAAACATTAACTGACTGCCAAGTTGTTTAAAAAGTAGAAGATTTGCTGGATTTGATGATAAAGGAACTTTTAATACTGTAGGGAGACTAAGGACACCATCAGAGAAGAACATAGGAAAATCTGTGGTGAAGCGGCTAAAGTCAGCAGGTTGAACATAGGAAGAGAAGACTCTAAGAACCCCCCTTGCCAGGCTTAATCCTGGACCAGAGCCCTTCACATCTTGTATATAAAAATGTTGATTATTATTAATGGCTAAATTGTTTTTCATAGTAACTACATATCATAGTCAGCTTTTTTTCCCATTGAAGTGCATTTGTCCTAAATTTTTAGTAGTATGAGCAATGCAAACTTCTAGCATAAAGTTGAACATAATGGTTATATCGTAGTTCTTACTCCTAATTGTGTTTATTTGAATTTTCTCATTTTAAAATACTTATTAGATATTTAGATTATTAGATTTCCAAAAAAAAAAGATTTGGTTTTATTTATCCATTCTCTTTTCTCATTTTCTAAATATTTTTTCTGCTTTTGTCATTGTTACATCTACTTTTGTATATATCTACTTTGTCTTGATTTATTTTTCTTTTCCACTTTCTAGAGTTGAAAATTTAGTTCTTTAATTTTTAACCATTCTATGTTAAAAATAAAAACATTTGAAGTTAAGAAATTTCTCCCTGAATATAATCTTAGTTGCATCTCATAGATACTGATATATAACTTTTTCATTGCCATTTATTGTTATAAGTCTATATTTTTGGTTTTTATTCCTTCTTTGAACCTAAATATTTAAAATTAAAATATTATCTGTGGCTAAGTATCTTTTTTATCTTTAATTTCAAATTTGATAGCATTGTGAACACAAATATTTAAAGGGGAAATGAGTAGAAAATGAAATAAGGAATAAACTGGGACAGGGGGCGGGGAGGACAAAAGCATGAGACATAGTGCTAATGAGCAGAGAAAATAAAGCAAGCATGGGTAAGAAAAGGAAGTAAAAGTGCCCAAGGCAGAGCAGAGGACTGAGTTTTAAGAGTTACTGGCATGGCAGTAGGTTTGGATTATTGTATAGGGTACATGATGCACCATAGTATCAGGAGACCAGACAGATACAGGGGAGGAAGTATATGGGAAGAAATGGACAGGAAAGACAGTCCTCTGAGAAAATTCAGCTGCTACTTGGTTGTGATGGCACATGAAATCCAGCAAGGAGTGTCTGGACACCACCTGATATGGTCTGATAGTTTAAGCGTTAAATCATGGTTTAAGACTTAAGATATTAACCCTTTTCTGGCATTACCCCTTGATCTTTTAGGTTCTTGGGTGAATTTAATTATTTCTGTATCTGCCATTAAATTCTCAGAATGGACTGAAACACAGAAAATGAGCCAGGAACCCAAACTGAGGAACCCATCCCACTTGTGTTATTTTCTTCACTCAGCAGTCTTTTTGAATTCGTGTTAGGCCAATACTGTGCCATACGATAAACACAAAAGGTCATCATCAGCTTCTAAACAACTGACTTATTTTCATCCCATATCAGTATGCCAATTCTTTTTGCTGAGCAGAAAGCAACTTCTTCCATGTGAGAGTGACTGGCCAAGGCAGCAGTTCCTTCCCTGCCAGAAGAAAATTCCATATACCTGCAGTTCCGAAGTCACCAAAGGAGCGGAAGAGAAGATGGGTTCCCTGAGCCACTCCCTAATGATTTCTTTCATTGACAGGTTTGATTAATGAAGTGACCCAGAAATATAACATTCACAAGTCGCTAGGGAGGCCCTGGTACTTAGTAGTGACCAGCCAGGACTCTGGAGCCAGGTGGCCTAGGGTTGAATCCTGGCCAGACTATTTATTAGAGTGTGACTTTGGGCAAGTTCATTAAAGTCTCATGTCTTGGTTTTTATGATCTATAAATGGGCAATTATAATAGTCCTTGCCTCATTAATTTGATTTGAAGATTAAATGGGTTAATACTTAGACCAGGGCACAATACATGCTAAGCATTCAGTACAAATGAACTCTTATTGTTATTCCAGAATCCAGATGCCTTCACCACTGTGCAGTCATACAGACGGTGCCGGTCCTGCAGAGAGAATGAAGCTACCAAAGAGAACACAGATACGGGATGCTCAAGTTAAAACCACAGCAGCAGGAAGTCCTTTCATTAGAAAGTTAAACAGACATCCGGAAAGATGCAAAGCTAATCAGAGAGATGCCAAGACTGCATTAGAGATCACTGATGGGGATTTCATACTTCATGACTTTTTTTTTTAAACAAATGCAAAAGCAAAAAGGGGAAGAACTTTCTGTGGTGAGCACTGTGAGTCCTGAAATAGAATGGGACTCCGAGAAGGACAGGAACAGCATAGATCACCCAGAAGAGGGTCCAGAAAGAATACAGATTATTCTCAGCCACACTGCATAGGCTTATCATCAGTTCTTCAGTGAGGAGGAACAAGACAGCAATAGCAGACCCACTCTAAAATGTTTACTATAAAGATCTCATTATAGTATGGACTCAGTCATTCTTTTAAAAAATATGTAAGTGCCAAACATTGGAAACACCTGGTTAACAAGATAAATGTGGGCTCTATGACCCAATAGGAGAGGCTGGCATTAAACAAGGAATCACACAAATATCATTGCAAGCTTTGATAAGTGCTCCAGAGAAATACGAAGTGGTCAGTGAAAATAATTTTGGGGGCTTTTAGATTTGGGGGTCAGACAGCTTCCTGAGAGAACAATGGTAGGGCCATGCCTTGAATGATAAGATATGTTCCTGGGGAAAGAATTGCAGCGGATGTGCTGCTGGAGGGATAGCAGGCTTCAAGGCCCTGGGTTGGAGGATGAGGACTGTGGCCCAAGAATGGGGACACCTGTGCTAGGAGCATGTCTGTGGGATGGAGAATCTGCGTGGAGCAGGGCCAGACCCTCAGACCACCTGGGCCATGTTAGCATCTTTGTTTTTTCCTGAACACAGGGCAAGTCACGGAAAGACTTTAGGCACACACAACTGACATTGACATATTCAGATTTGTGTTTTGAGTGGAGCATTCCAGCTGCACTGTGAAAACAGATTTGGGGGACTAAAATGGAAAAGGGAAGTGCATTTGAGAGACTTATGGCCTGGCCATTAGAGTCAAGGCTATGGTGAGCACAACCACATACAATGAGCCCTTTGGTGGATGGAGTCCGAAAATACATCTGTCTGGCTCTATATGCTACAGAATGACACACAGATCACAGGAGTCCATAAGAAGTAGAGCTCCCCAAGTAGTAAAGCTTTTATGTGGATTAAATTCTGTTGATTGAAAAGGTCAGGAATAACATTTATTCATACAGAAGTTTGTGAAAAACAGTGGGTTGACCCAATGAGATAAGCAGCTGGGAATGTGGGCAGAGAAGTGATTGTGCTGGTGTGCCAGCGTTTAAAGAGGTCACCTGGATGCAGGACAATCGGGCAGTAGATAGAGAAGTTAGAAGAAGATCAAATTATTGTGCAGATTTTGTTAAAAGCGAAGTTGGGGGATTTGGCTTAGATCTGAGGACAACTGTTGCAAATATTTCAGCCCTGAATTCAACATGCTCCAACAGATCACAGTAGGCCTGCGATCGGGGGAGGCCATGCAGGGTGCAACCTGTTTGGGGGGCTTTTACCTTTGTGAACTCTTTCCTCCATAAATATTGAAATTGTATTTTACAACTACATTAGTACATAAGTACAATCCAGCCTCATTTATATTCATTTTATTCTTCTGATTTTAAAAGGCAAACATTTTCGTGGACCCCTAAACTGGGATACATCAGCCCAGTAGAGGTCAGAATCCAGGAATTGCAGGTGGGTGGTTCCTGAGATAAAGGAGGAAGTGGAGGGGGACTTGAGCTGAAAAGTGCCAATAACAGTGTTACTCTCTTAGGGTCCACCCAATGGAACCTGCCGCTTGTCCCTTCAACAAAGTACACTAGGATACAAATAAGTGTTCTGCTTCTAGATGACCGGATTTGCGTACTGATAGATTTCCTGTTCCCATGGATCTGTGTACCAAGCAGCACTAAGAAATATCATCTGGTAACCAAAAATGTCTGTGTCTCTTAAAAAATGTTCATTGAAATCTGTAACTCATCACAACACTTCTGAAAAGCTTTGCCCTGCCACAACTGCAAAAGCTAAAAGCCTTAAAAATGACCTATTTTGTTACAACGTCAATATGGAAAGTACCAGCAGAAATGCCCTTTGCAGAGACCAGCGGCGGAGAGGCAGGAGCAGGGGTAGGTGAAGTGCCTGCCCTCTTGGCTCTGACACATCCACAGAGAATTGTTGCAGGAGTCCGCTTTTTACCAGAAGAAAATGACAAAGTTGTCCAGCCCTCCACGGGAAAGTTTTAGTTCCTGGAGTAGATAACTGCATGGCAGAAGAATGCTGTGGAACTCTGGGCTAGCCACTTGATGGCAGAACTGAGGGCTCCATTTTGTAGATGAACCAGAATTCAAAAACAAAATTAAGTACAGGTTGTAAATGATAGACCAAAGCTACAGAAATGTTGGAGGGAAGCAGTACCTTTTAGACAGTTCTGTCCCAAAGAGCTTTATTTCTGTCTGGGTGTTTGATCTGTTACTGGTACTTTCTGACTGGAGAGTATGATTCCCGGATGAGGTCTCTGGGAAGCAAGGCAGCTGAGCTCTGAGCACAGCCTGCATTTCTGTGGAGAATGAGACTTCCCACCCAGACAATGAGATGTCCACAGTTTTCTGTCTTTGAGCAAACGAATCCAAGCCTACTGATAACACAGGAACTCGAGAACTATCACTCCCAGGTATAATTGTCCATTCTTACATAGAAGGAGTGACTACATCACTATATTATGTTTAAAGAACCCTAGGGCTCTGGAAGGATCTCTGTGCTATTAAATCTTGAACAGCTGGTGTTCTATATATACACATTTCTACACACCAGGGAGACACTGCAGATCCATCTGCTTGGATTAAAAAAAAAAAAAAAAAAATCCTGGACCTGGAATTGCCAGTACACCTCAGAAGGGTCATACTGGGTCTTTCTACCAAGTATGTCCCATCGGTGATAAAACTAAGGCACCCAGAGTCCGACCTTAGAGTTTTTGAAAATTTGATGGATAAAAACTAGGGGAAATTGCACTGACTAAAAGCTGCAGTCATCTGCAATGGAAACTTTATTGCCCTATTAGGGTAAAATATGCAGCATTCCAGGGAAACTGAATTATTCTCTGTCTCACCAGGGCATTGAGGGAACAAAAGGAAACAAGTGTGTGAAATTTTAGAATTATTTGATTGAGCACAGACTCAAGAGTACAAAATATGACTGTATCCTTCTCTGGGTGCTTCAGATCTCTTATTTGTAAAGTGGAGATTTTATTCCTACCTCAAAGATCGTCATGAAGATTAGATGAGCTAATACAGGGTAGCATTTCACTTGGCATATATGTGAGTACTAAATGAGGTCGGCTATGACACAAATGTAGAATAATTCAGAGTTAGATGTATAGACAGAGACTTAAATTCTATCTCAAGCTCCATTCCACCAGGCAGCAGAAACTCGGTCCCACTCAATTAGAGGAAACCCCATAGTTCAAAGTTTCTGTGGTAGATTCAGGACAGAGGCATGGGGTAAGGACACTTGCCTTTGGCATTCCTGTCCACAGCCTCACCTGCCTTTGTTCCTGGTGTCTCTGCCAAGAGTCTCAATGGCTTTTCTGAGACTATATTTTTAAAAAAAAATTTTTTTTATTCCTGCCATAAGGACCCACTCCAAAGGCCAGGAATGTGGAATGCCCTCACTTACAGCTGAAGAATGGGGAAAGCAATGGCCAGGAGGAAGCACATCAGCTGATACTGCAAATATCTTGCCACAAGAAATGTGACTTTTTTTTTCTGGTACTTTATAGTCCCCACAGTGTGCTTACACCATCTATGAGCTGATCATTCATAAATTGGCTGCTTCAGCCTAGACTTCTCTGGCCTCTGGATCCCTACATCCAACAGACACGTGCACTTGGAAGTCCAATTAACTCAAACTGAAGACACCGCGTGGTTCCACATCCAAAATTCGTATCAGCCTGCCTCTTTCTCTCCACCTCTGCTGCCATCACCCTGCACCCTGGCTGATGCTTTTTTATCAGCCTCTAACGGGCAACAGAGAAAAGATTTCGGAACTGGTCTCCTAGCTATCTTCTTACCAGTAATAACGGTGGCATGATACAGTACAAATCACATGATACTACATCTTCGCTCAGAAGTCTCCAGTGGCATCTCTTCCCACCTTAGAAATCTGCAAACCCCTGGTCCTGGCCCCTACCATCTCTCTGACCTCCCTCACTCTCCCTTCATCCTGCCATTCACGGTCTGCCATAGGGGCCTTTTAACATGCTAGCCTCAGTTCCTTCTCAGGGCCACTGGAGGCTCTTCTCCCATGCTGCCTCTCTGTGGGCTTGCCTTTAGTACTCACGTCAAACACACACCAGCCCTGACTACCCAAGACTAAACTAGTGTGCTAAGTCACTTGGTATTACCTTAACCTGTTGATCCCATTGCTTGCCATCTGAAGTTACCTTGTCTCTCTAGTTTATTTTCCACCACATTAGAAATAAATGTCATTTTATCTAATGCCTTAAGGTTCCCACAGAACTCACATATGCGCGTGCGCACACACACACACCCCTACGCTCTATGAGGAAAGTGATCTTTTCAGGCACACAAATATTTTTGAATGAATGATGTTATTTGATACTTCTATTTCTGTCGTTCATTCCCAAGCAATTCATATATAAGAATAAAACCACTTTTAAATCTCTGAAACATAATACGCAATTTCAGACTTCCTTGACTTTACACAAGTGGTTTTGTCTGCTAAACATGTCCTTTCTTTGTTCTGGTAAACTCCTGTTGGTCCTTCAGACCCTTACTTGGGTAAGGATCAATCAGGATGAGAATGGGAACTGTGGAGGCAGTGAGGCAGGGGAGTGTGTAGGCATACTGCTCAGTTGGTGAGGTCAGAACTTAGTACTTAAAGGAAGACTGGATTGGAGTCTCTGGGGTGAAATTCTGCCCCAAATCTGGAGTCTTCCTTCTCCTCAAGACAAACCCAAAAAACCAGTTTTGAGTATCCAACAACCTACTCACCATCTCCATTTGCATGTTTTTTAGGTTTTCCAAACTTAACATGTCCAAATAGAACTTAGGAGAGCCTCATCCACCTGCCCAACCCAAAAGCTGTGGAGACATCCTTGACTCAGCTCCCCCAATACCTCACATCCAGTCTGTCAGCAAATCTGACCCCTTCTTACCCATCTCCCCACTGTCCTCCTTGTCCTAGCCTCACCATCTCTTGACTGCACCACTGTGTAACTTCTAATCCTCTCTCTTCTTCCAATCTGGCTCCTACCTTTCATTCTCTGCAAAGCAGCCAAAGCAGTCTTTTAGAAACTTGAATCTGATCCTGTCATCCCCTCCTCAAAACCCTCCAGTGGCTTCCCATTATATTTAGAAGACTCCACATAACCCTTAATAGGCCTACAAGACCTCCCTACGTATTCAGGAGTGCCTGTTCCTCTAGCCTCATTTCCTGCCAGGTTTCCATGTGGAGCACAGGAAGGAGATGAAAGGCACAGACTCTGGAGCAACTCTGCCACCCATTGCCTGTGTGACACTGGGCAAGTTGTCCAATATCTCTGTGCTTCCATTCATTTGTCTCTAAATCAAAGATGATAGTAGTTCACCAAGCTGTTGAAGGATGAAGCCCTGAGAACAGATTGGAGCATGGCAAACCTCTGTACATGTTTATGGTTTTAGGTAGTTTGATGTCGTGTACCCTTAAATTTGAAGAAACGAGGTGAGTACAAAAAAAGATTAAGGAAGGAGAATAAACTCACATGTTGTTATAGTTGAGTTTGAACAATACATTTTATGAAGTCTTTAGTTCTATGCGTGGTGGAATCTTCCCTCTGCATAGGAAAAGATCTTTTGATTTTGAAAAATCAAAGAAAGTTAGTTTTATGAGTTTTAATAGCACTGTTGATTGATGACTTGGCCAGATAACAGCCTGTTTAAAGCTCAATTTTTATCTGGCTTTAAACACATTACCCTGGGGAAACCAGTCAGACTCCAAAAGGGATGGGCAAAGACACTGACTTAATTTGTAGGAAAGGAAAACACAGGGCGCTGCCAGGAACCACTCCAAGTCCCTGCGTGCAGGGTGGGCAGAGAGCCCTGGTTGGTGCTTCTCACGTGGCAGCATGACTATAAATCACCCCACACAGCGGGCAAGACTAATGGTTACCCAGGTTTTTGCTCTAATATATCTGTTCTTGAGAACAGACAGACAGACAAACCTCTATTCTGGTGGAGGCGTTCTTTTCCTGGTATGATGGCTTCTGTTCCCAATTCCGATGAACTGATTTTTTTTGTGAATGGAAGAAAGGTAAGTTTATGAGAGGATTAATGTGACTTTTTGTATACCAGGGACAAAAGCCAGGCTAACTTTTTTTCTTTTACTGCAGTGCCACTTATTGTATCTTTATTCTCTCTCCTTTTTCAAGTCAGCTATAGTAATATGAACTTGAACATTGATCATTAGTTCAAGATTTGGTGCACAATATTAAGGAATAGTTTCTTTTGGAATCAGTAAGGGACTCTCATTTCTTTGTTATATTACAAAATCAGTTCTGCCACAGGTACGAAAAACTGTCATTCTCCCCCTTTTTTTGGATATTAGCTCTACTTGAGTTCACCAATTCTATTATAATAGAAGGCCTATATGACATTGAGGATAACAGTAGCAAAGAATGATTTTGTTTTGCTTTAATCACCTCAGGCTGATGAATCAATCTAGAGGCAGAGGCCACTCTGTCTGAAACACGGACTACTAAGTAAGCTGCCTTCTCTTCAGAAGAGATGTGGCGGCTCTGATGCTTAGCCTGGGCCAGTTGTTCTCAACCCTGTACTTTAATGAGCAAAATGAATACATGGGAAGTTTGAGGTGCCTTGGGACAATTAGAGAAAAAAAAAACTAGTTAAGTATTAAAATGAAAAATTAGTTTGGACAGTCATTTGTTGCTAATGCTACTCAAGCTTCAGTTATTTTAGATTACTGATGTTCTTCCCTAAAGAAAGAAACACAACTTCAATGAAGGCAAGAATTCTTGGGATTTTTGCTTGTCAAATAGCAGGGAAACATCATTTTTAGGAAGGCTTTGAACTAAACAACAGAGAAAGAAAAGAACAGAAAAAAGTCTGGGTTTAGCAATAGTGCTTACCAGTAGGTCAGGACCTTGAATGACCTGAACATCAGAAAGATGATTGGTGAGTGACAATTAGTAATAATTCAGAAGCTAAGAACTTACTCTGAGTGTGAGGTAAATGGACTTTGTTGCTTTTCCTTTGTTGGAATAAAACCATTTCTCCCTTAATATTACATTAGCATGATTATTCCTTCTCCAGGTCTTCAATCTTTTGCAATCACAGCTGATAGTTTGCTGTTTTTACCCTTCTCTGTCTTATAGATTTCTAAGACAAGTTACAGATGGCCAAAGGGGGGAAATTATACACCTTTTTGTAGAAATTGGTTTTGTTGTTATTTTTGCGGTTGTTTTTCCTTCCTTTAGACCTACCAGCACAGATCTGAGCAAAGCACACTCACCTCTGGCCATGGCATTCCATCCCCACAGTCTGGACAAGACTCCTCTTTTGTTTTCTATTATTATTTTTTTTCTTTTTATGTCCTATCGTCTCTTTATTTCTTTCCCCCATAAGCATCTACTCTTGTGCATTTTATATATATGTCCTTCCCATCTACTTTCTATATTGTTATTTAGAAATATAGATGTATCTTAGAAATGTACAGTGCTTGGCCTGCGTGGTATTGTGCAAGAGTGTGTGTGTGTGTGTGTGTTCTTACGCTAGTGGTATTGTGACTTATAAATTCCCTTTTGTGACTCACCACCGTTTTGAGATTTATCCACGTTGCTCTTTGAAAACCTGAGACTTCTGCATGCTAGTTTTCCAGACTGTGCACATCCTTCACTCTGCTTATCCAGGACCCTAGCGATAGACACATAGGATGCTTCCAATTCCCCACTACCCCGAGAAATGCTGCAGTGAACATCCTATGATGTGTCTCCTCACCAACACTGGCAAGAGAATCTTTGAGTGAGATTGTACCACGCTGCTTTCAGAGGTCCTTCTAGGTGGCTTTCCAGAATCCTGCACAAGTTCCTTTTCCCACAGCTCATTGCATGACAGGTGCTGTTTCCTTGCCTGTAGATGATTTGCCAATCTTCAGTGTGCCAAAACTTGCTATAATCATGCTTCTTAGGGTTTGCTAATCTAATGGGCAGGGTGTCTCGGGGGTTTTGCTTGCATCTCTCAGTTACTGGTGAGGTTTTCCCTGTTTTCATATGCTTACTAAAAAGGGATTTTTTTCCCCAAGTGTCTATAAATTACTGGAGGAAACAGGATGTACCCAAACAATTTTGTGAGCACAGCTATTGGTATGACCACTATTTCTCATATGATTACTGAAATATTTTTTGAAATGACTGGGAGTACCATATATCTGATATGTCAGAATTGCAGTTGGCAGTCTTTAATTAATTTCCCAAAGTCTAATCTTGCCTTTTCCCTCATTTGGAACCTGAGCAGACCTTGTCATGATTGAAGGAGAAAGTATTAAATCAAGTGTTGCACTCACTGGGCATCTAAAGTGGTTGGGGAGGGTTTACTACTTATCTGGAATGTTGTCTCAGGTATATCAATGTCTTTATACCACAGAATAGTGTCGTCAGTCTGGGTTCCCCATTATAGAGGAAACAGGAGGAAGTTCTATTAGTCCTGGCTTGCCCACCATCACTCCCTATTCCCTATCTTGCTCCCACCTTTGGAAATAATTTCCATAGCCACACATTAGGGTGTCAAAGCAATGCTAACTATAATGCTTTGTTTCTGAGATGCCACTATACTTAGCCTCCTTCTCATGCTAGGATTCCTAGTGGAGGGCTGATGGATGAGCTCATCTCTGGCTGAGTAAATCTTCTAAGGACTTAGAAATTTTGGAAATAGGCAACATATGAAGAATAATGTGGTTTGTTGCCTTTTTCTAGGGTGATAACAGTAAAAAACACTTTTAATGGAACAATGTCCTCTGTTTCGGGTTCATTGCTACACTTCCTTGTAAGTTTCTCTTCCATTCTCTCTAATCTCGCCTGACTATACCTAGCAGAAGAGCTGTCTGGGCCAACGAAAGCAGACGATTTTCATCTCCTGTGCCAGCTTCTTTCTATTGGCAGTAACAGCCAGGAGTGTGACATGAGAGACAGAGCCAGATTCATGCTCCCTTCTGCTCGTCCTTTGCTTAGTGGCACCTCCATTTCACTAGGGGGCTGGGAGCAGGGTATGGGAACAGGAGGGGCTCCCTTTGTAACATACACCCCATGACTCCATTAAGAAATCTCTGGCTAACCTTTTCTGTGACTTCCTATGGCCACGAGTTTTCTGAGTCGATTTTGGAATCTATGTATCTGTTTTCCCATTTGGGCCCTCCCTGGGTGACTATAAGGAAAAGCAATCCAGAATTTATAATTGTCATATATATGGGAAAATTCAGAGACGTAGAACTAATATTCCATAATTTCTTCAAAATTGGTTCCAAGTGTTAGAAATGTTTCCTTTGTTATCTTTTTCCCCCTGTGAAGCTACCATCTGTCAAAAACGTCCCCAAAACAATGGTTAGAGTTGCCCTAACATGTTGGTACTATCTTCCTAAAATCCCTTTTCTCATTTCATAATGTAGGTTGTAGAGAAGAATGCTGATCCTGAAGTAAACCTACTGTACTACCTGAGGAAAGTCCATATCCTTATATTTTACTGTAATGAATCTGGCCTGGGTGGTAAAAAGTGGACATGCTAAGACTTCTGAAAAGAGTCGCCCTGTGTTTGCTCAAGGTAAATACCCTTGTGTTTGACTTGTAGAGTCTAGTTGGAGTTTACAAAGGTCATCCAAAAGTGAGAGATTCGTGCTTTGTCATATATTTCACCTGAGCAAAACCAAAAGAATCATCCAGTGAAACAGGAGTGTGTAACTTTAGAAATAACTATGACCTTTTGGGTCTCATGCCCACCCTGATAACTTTTTATATTCAGCCAACTGCTCGGGTACATGGCGCTGGCAGTAGTTTCCCATGAAGACTTCCCTGACTTGTCACTTAGACCATTTCATAAGTCTTATTGGAGAAAACAAGGTTCTATAAACATGTTTCAAAATTCCAACATAAAGCTAATGTACTCTCAGCTCTCCCCCTCTAATCTGGAACTTTTTTACTCCCTACACCTCCAGTACCTTCAACAGACCTGCAATAAATTTTCAGAAAAAATGTCTTAGGTTTGGGGAAGCACAGCTATTGTGGGCATGGTGACATAGATCTGTTTAGGAGAAAAAATTGCGTAGAGCAGTACCTACATGGTACATGTGCAGGTGTAAGTGGCAAACTCTGCATAAGCTCCCTAGTCTGGTTATCAGTGTAATCCTCAGGTCAGCTTCCTGCTTTTGATGTTGTATTATAGCTATGTGGGATGTCATCTTTGGGGCAAGCAAGGTGACAGGTTTTGTTACTGTTTTATTGTTGCAACTTCCTATGAAACTATAAATATTTCAAAACAATAAGTTGAAATATATATACTTACTGAATACCTACTAAGAGCCAGGCACTATGTTAGGCTCTGGGGAGTCAGTACAAGACATATACAAGATATATACAAGATAATGTTATCCCCTCTCTTCAGGATCTTCACTTCCTTCTCCCTTCACATTCTTCTCTCCCCGTCTTTTTGCCTCCCAACATACCCACCTAAAAACATCCCTTTGTTTCTCTCTGTATTTTCCTGCCAAACTTATCTAAAAAATTATGTGTACCTGATGCCTCATTTTCTTTCCAGACTCTGTTTCTCACCGTATAACCCCTTGCAATCTGGTTTCCTAACCCATCATGCCACTGTTCTAGCCAGGATTGTCCCCTAATATCCCGATCAGCTCACTATTCTGCCCAAGCCAATTATGACCTCTGCCCATGAGATCCTTTTTAAACTCGCCCAGAAAAGGCCCCAAGCAAATTCCAGTAGATTCTTAAAGAATCTAAAGCAGAGGATTTACATATATAATTTGTTCTTTCTTTATGAAAACATATAAACATCTTACAGGGAAAAGGTACACAGTGCTTGGTGACAGTACCAGTTCAGGAGCTGTGGGTATTAAATTAATATTCTCTAATCTAGTAAGAAGATAGAAGCATACATTGCTGAACAGGGCAAGTTAAGCTCCCAGAGACAGTTTTCTAAGTTTTTCCCATGTACTATTTCCCACCACCTAAATGATGACCCCTTATCCACAACTCTGAATTCAAAAGCCTTTTTACACCTCTTTGGGATGTAAACCCTGATCTCTGATGAGGTCCTTGGTTGTCTTCCTGTTTCCCACTTAGTGTGAATATCCCTATGGTTCACTGCAGAAATATTCATGTGTTTGATTACAAGGTGCTGCCCTAGCCCCACTTGGGAATGCTCTCTTATTACCTTTGTAAAATATGGAAACTTTTACATGAGAAAGGCATCTGGCCTCAAGGGTTTCGGATAAGGCAGTGTAAGTCTGTAAGGATTTCTTCTCATCTTTCCCCATTGAGCTCATTTATATGCCAAAAAATGAAACAGCTCTCTAAACAAGAAACAAGAAAACATGTTTCTTGTTACCAGTATCCGAGGAAGAACAACATAAAAAGCAAAGTGGCCTGCGCCCCCTCTTTTTCCTTGACTCCCTTCCTTCCAGTCTACCTCACAGGCACTAAGTACAGCTGTGGAAGTGGAGGCTGCGGCGCCTGCACCGTCATGGTGTCAAGATACAACCCCAAGACCAAGGAGATCCGGTATCCTTTGTGTTGGGCCCAGCCCTGTCCTGGGCACATCTGGGGAGGACGCAGAGGTGTGTCTTACTTTTCCTGCCCACAGGCACTCCCCTCTCTTCTTTCCAGGTGTTTATCATGCTCATGGGACCTCTAGGCCTGCTCAGCCTGCAGCTTCGTAAGCTCCAGATCTTTCCCATGGACTTTGTTTCCATCAGAATCTACTGTCCTGTGTGCAGTCTCTCAGGGTCATGCTCTCGCTTGCTATACAAGTACTTCTTTGCTTTCAAGCAAGAGATGTCAGAACTGGGGGTCAGACAAGAATGCCTTAAACATGAAGTAGCGATACATTGTCTTGGTAGGAGGAGTAGGTCTTTGACACACTAAGAGGAATTATTTGCCTGGAAGAGCTGAACGGGATCTCAAATTACCTTGGCCTAAAATGCAGATTTGCTCAGGATGATTGAAATGGGTGGTGAAGGAGCTGTCTGGCATGATTCCAAGTTCTTGTCTTAAGTCACTGGGCGGTGCTCTCTACAAATTAGGGAACTTGGGAAAGGAGCAGAGAAAGGGAAAGCAGTAAATTTAGCTTCGAACACATTGCACTAGATTAATTACGGACACCTACGGGATTGTCCTCAGGCATCCAGATAAACCGTTCTGTCACTCAGAGAAGAGGTCTCATCCAGACCTGTAACTTACCTGAAGCTATCAATCTAAATATTAATGGTAATAAAAATAGCGAACACTTATTGAATGCTTATCCTATACCCGGAAGTGTTCAAAGTAGCTTACATATATTGTCATATTTAGTCTCCAAAGCAGCTTTGAGATAGGCGTCACTATCACTCATGTTGAAAAAAGGGGTAGCTGAAGCAAAGAAAGTCAAATAACTGGCTCGAGATCATGTGGGCCATTTGGCGGTGAAGGCAGGCATTCAGCCCTGGGCCATCCGGAATGAAGCACACTGCACTTACCAGCTCAAGACACCGTAGAATAACAGACATCTCAGAAAGGAGAGGAAGAGGGAGATGAAGGAGGAATAATAAGAGGAGAACGTTCCTAGAAGGTAGAAGTGGTCGATATATGAGAATATATGAGACTCCAGGGAGTGACCTAGGGCCATTAGATTGCTCCTGGAGCACGTTCAGCAGACTGACAAGGCCGGCGCACGACGTACAGACGACACAGGAATGGCGGAAAGGCCAGGAAGCTGTGGACAGCTTTTGAAGAAACTTGACTAAGAAGGGAAAGAAAGATGGACCAGTAGCTGGAGAGAGACATCAGTTTGGTTTGGCTTCGTGTAGTGACAGCAAACACTTGAATTTACTTTTAAACTCAAAGGAATTGAGGGGACTGAGGCTATAAAAGGGAAGAGGTTAAGAGGACTCTCAGTGACGGAGCAGGCCCGGGGGAGAGAAGAATAAATGGGAGCCAGAGCACAGGGAGAAGGAGGAAGGATTCCTGCCCTCCTGGCCCAGAACACAGGGCGGGTGACTGCGACTCTGGGTGGGCTGGGAGTGGATGGAGCTCGTGCTTCTCTCTTCCAGATGAGGTACGAGGGTAAGACTGAGGAGAGCAATGAACATTGGAAGAGCTGTTGAGAGCGAGGTTGAGATTAAGGGGAAGTTACACGTCATATGGGGGAGGAGGAATTTAGAGGACACAGAAAACAGAAATTGATCGGTTGCACTCTTTCTCTGCACACCACGCACTCTCGCAGCCAGCCGGGTGGCCTCCAAACGCCTTTGACCGAAGAGCTGGAGGAGCCAAGAGCAGCACATTTTTTTTTCTTTTTAAGATTTATTTATTTATTTTTATTTTTTTCTTTTCTTTTCTTTTTTCTTTTTTTTTTCAGATTTATTTATTTTTAGAGAGAGCGAGGTTGCAGGGTATGGGAGGGGCAGAGAGAATCTCAAGCAGGCTCCACACTGGGCACAGAGCCAGATGGGGGGCTTGATCTCATGACCCTGAGATCATGACCTGAGCCAAAATCAAAAGTAGGGCATTAACCGACTGAGCTTCCCAGGAACTCCTGTCTTTTCTTCAGAATAGCATGCTTACTATCTTCCAGGGTAGGAGAATAAAGGAAAAATTCCTAAGGAGAGGGACAATATCCCATGCCTGAAAGAGAATGAGACTTAGTCTGAGTGGGAATAAAGAAACTAAATTAGGCTAATGAGATCTGGACCACATTCCCAACCTGTGAGATGAGAATCTGGTGCTAACCACATTCACGTCATCATTAACACAGACTCTACTGTGGGAAAGATGATCAAGATAAGGGCGTAGGGTGCCTGGGTGGCTCAGTGGGTTAAGCCACTGCCTTCGGCTCAGGTCATGATCTCAGGGTCCTGGGATCAAGTCCCGCATCGGGCTCTCTGCTCAGCAGGGAGCCTGCTTCCCTCTCTCTCTCTCTCTCTGCCTGCCTCTCCGTCTACTTGTGATTTCTCTCTGTCAAATAAATAAATAAAATCTTTAAAAAAAAAAAAAAGATAAGGGCGTAAATGGGTGGCTTCCACCTGTGGCCATACATTAGAATTGGCTGAGGAGCTTTAAAATGTGGTAAAGTGATCCACCCCCAAAGATTCCGATTTAACTGGACTAGCATGCAAGCAGAGTGTCTGTATATTTAAAAGTAGCACGTAGTTGAAAATCAAAAGGACTAAACTACCCCATGGTGGAGTTTATATAAGTCAGTGTGCTATCTGAAGAATAAAAGATTTCCTCTCCCTAGAATGGGAAATAATAAAGAAGGTCTCTTGGCGTTCTTTTTTTTTTTTTTTTAATTTTTCTTTTTACAGTTTAATAGCTCATCTCATTTACAGTCCACATTAGAAACTTGGGATTAGAGAAGGAACTTCTCATGAGTGACAGCTTAATGGGAAGGTTCGGAGCTTGAGTGCCCTAGACAAAGAGCCTCTGGGTTTGCCTCTTCTGAGGCTTCTACATTTTTATACCTGCAGGGGGAGTAGTTAGGCTACTTCTTTTTTTTTTTTTTTTTTTTTTCCAATTTATTTATTTTCAGAAAAACAGTATTCATTATTTTTTCACCACAACCCAGTGCTCCATGCAAGCTGTGCCCTCTATAATACTGCCTGATATCTTTTTTTTTTCCCAATTTATTTATTTTCAGAAAAACAGTATTCATTATTTTTTCACCACACCCAGTGCTCCATGCAAGCTGTGCCCTCTATAATACCCACCACCTGGTACCCCAACCTCCCACCCCCAGAACTGTTCATTATTCTTTTTCTCCATTTCTCTCTACCACTTGATGCCAGCCATATGTAAACTCTTTTCTAGAAACTTCTAGAAATCTATAGATTTTTACCAAGTATTCTCTGTATTCTCAGGAACTGTTGTCCCATGACTTTCCTGGACTCCCTGAATGACACTATTCACTCCCTATGATTCCAATGTATTCTCTTTACAAATATCCATCACAGCCACTCTCCAGTTACAGCGTGCCTGGTGCCCATCTGCTCTCTGCATGGGGCTGCTGTCACAACGGTGGAAGGTGTAGGAAGCATCAGCACCAGGATTCATCCCGTGCAGGTAAGAGTGTAATTCTGGTATAGACATCCCACATAGTCTGCTGTACTCTCACCAACTTTGAAATCCTCCGTGCTTCTAAATTTTCATTTTGCCATAATCAGTGCTTCATAACTAAGGTTTTCTTAGAGACTGGTATATAAAGCAAGATTCCTTCTTTGGTTTTGGCATCTTTATTTCTCAACCCCACCCTTACCCTAAGTTAAAACAAGGACACTTTATACTACTAAAATTGATAGAAGCTACAAATTAGAGGGCTTTTTCCCAGAGGTTCTGTTGCTAAACCTTTACCACCACATTTATAGGGCAGTTTATATGCCACATCCCAAGGAATTTGCCATCTAGTGATAAATCCAACACAATTCCCTCTACTATTAGAACAGTATCTCTCTGGGGCGCCTGGGTGGCTCAGTGGGTTAAGCAGCTGCCTTCGGCTCAGGTCATGATCTCAGGGTCCTGGGATCGAGTCCCACATTGGGCCCTCTGCTCAGCAGGGAGCCTGCTTCCCTCTCTGCCTGCCTCTCCATCTACTTGTGATTTCTCTCTGTCAAATAAATACATAAAATCTTTAAAAAAGAGAGAACAGTATCTCTCCTTTTAGTTGAGTTACAGTTGAAGTATTTGGCTTTCATCTTAGGGGTGAATTTGAAAAATGTTTATTTAAAAACATTTGAAGCACACTTGAGCCAGCCAGTTAAGTTGCGTACCCTGTGAGAGACACATGGAAAGGAAACACGGGACGGACCCAGAGTCATGTTCCCCACTTATTTTTGTTGCTTCTTTGTTGTATTTAAATGCATAAAAGTTGAATATGCTTAAATTAAATATATGAATGGCACAACACTACTAAATGACACTTCACAATTTTTGAAGCATTTATATAGATTTTGTCATTTAGGTCTTCAAAAATTCTATAATACAGACGGAGAAGGGGATAAAAATGACTTCCCAGAAACTGCTAGGTGATTTGCATATACTCGTTCATTTATTCTCCCAATGATTCCCATATGGTAGATACCATTATTATTCTAATTTTATTTATATTTTATTATTCTAATTTTGAAGATGAAGAAAAGTAAATCACCAAGGTCACACAGTTAATGAGGTTTAGTAGGGACCAAAACTCACAGGAGGGAGACTCCAAAGCATTTTACTTGTGCCCTAAGCTACACTTCTATTTCACAGATAAAGAAATCAGGCTGGAGACTAAAGACACTTAATTAATCCTGCCACTAGGCTTTTCTTGAGGGGAGAAAAAACAGCTTTCAAAAATAAAAATATTTTCAAGAAATAGAAATATTTTCCTCCAGAGTGAACATCTTTTACGCTGCACTCATTTCTGGAAAGCTAAATAAATAAGTTGTACTCCTTTCTAGTATCCAAGGTAGGGAAACAAGAGGTTTGAAGCATAAATAATGTACTGTTTCCTCCTAGGAAAGACTTGCCAAGTGTCATGGCACACAGTGTGGCTTCTGCAGCCCAGGGATGGTGATGTCCATCTACACACTGCTGAGGAACCACCCAGAGCCAACCCTGGAGCAGATAACCAAAGCTATTGGAGGTGAGCTTTCTTGGTCCTCTGTAGGTAGGGCCTAGGGTAGAAAGTGCCCGAGTAACTAGAAGAGGAAATCCCAGCCCTTGGAGAGACATTGTGGCAAACTTTGAGATTCCAGGCACCTGGCTAACACGAAGGCCTCTTTAGTACCTTTAATACTTTCTAGGAAGTACTACCTTCCTTTTGTGAGCAGTGATGCCAAGAACTGGGGCAATATTGGTTTCATTACAAACCTTTCTCCCTTAATGGATCCCAGTGTCCCTCTATGAAGACATTCAAATAGGTTCTTTCTAACATTTATAATATTATAATCTTTTCCAAATGTAGAAATTTGGGTAGTGTGGATGAATGAGATTTTTGTTGTTTATTTTTAAATTAATCTGTTGGACTCATTCATTAACTCTGCTTACTACAGTTAATTTTTTAAAAATTTTTTTAAAGAAGATAGACTTTCTGATACTTTATTTTTATGTTCTGGTTGGGTTAGGAAGTCACAGGCAGCAACTAGTTATCACAAATAAACTTAGTAATTCAGTCTCCTAAAATGAAATAACTATCAAATCTAATGAACAAACACAATTTTCTATTAAGAAAACAAAAACAAAAGTGAAAGAAAAGCATGTTAACAAATGTAGTTTCCTGTACAAATCTACCTACTTTCAAGGTAACTGGCCCCTCGTTCTTGGAAGGAAGCCATGAAAGTAAACCTTTAAATATTATAAGAAAGCTCTTTGTCCCTTTCAGTAAATAAGCCTAGTCAGAAATTCAGTATTATGATGAAAAGATGTAGACTAAAACAAAATAAAACTACAATTTAAATTTTATGTAAGTGGTATATAAAAATAGTATTTTCCCTTGTTTCTCAACAACTTCTTCCGTCAAAACTTTTCACTTTCTTACAAAGTACTACTAAAACTTTGACCTATGGTTTCAATTATAATTTTAACCCAAGCTGAATAGATAATCTTTATTCAATGAAATAATCCATACTAATAAGGAAATGAGAGCTTCAAAAAGCAGAGATCTTGAGATTCACCCTACTTGTTGTTTGTTTTTTTGCATATGCACAGTTTTAGGATTATTTCCTCCTAGATTCTGTGCCTGTAATTCATATAACAACCATCAGGAGGTGGTGCTGTAAAGCTTGGCTAAATTGATGAAGTAGATAAACTTATGTAGGGTATGCATAATTTGGAGGGTATATTTTGGTTCACAATCCATTTGCTTGAGCTCTTTCTAGAATTATAAATCCTAGCCACACTGATAGCTTTCATGTTAATATTTTAAGGGAAACAATAACATATAATAAAGTCCAAAGTAATACAGTTAGGGATGGCACATATCTTCTAAAATGATCAGCTGGTATAAATCACCACTTCATGTAATCTTGTCTTTCTCTTCAAGACTAAGGGGAAAATTTTTTTTTTGATTTCCATATTTTTTCCCCGTAGAACCGGAAGAATTTCTGCAGTGGCTACTATTAGCATCCCTGTGGTGGGCCTTCCTGTGGTGGGCTTGTAGACTTGTCACTGATTATGTGGCCAAGGACAAAAACATGACAGAAAACTCTGATATTAGCTCTCTCTAACCTTTAATGTTTACTTATAGTTTATCAGAGAGAAGGTGTCCATTGCCTCTTAAATACTGGTATCTCGTGCCATGTTACTTATGTTTTAGACATTTCAGCTCTTTTCCTTGACTCCAAAAGGAGATTCTTAACTCACACACTTCTACATTCTTTCTTCTTAGCAAAAGGAAAGATAGATTATGGGGTCTGAATTCCATCTCGAGCATGCAGATTCTTCTTCAACTGTTCTGTTCTAAAAACAAAAACAGAGGATAATCTGTTAACCAAGTTTCCGCATGACTCACTGGCATCAAGCTTTTACACTTTTGGATGTTTAAACCTACCCAATTCACACATTTATATAGCTTATGAAATTGTTAAGCTGCATCTGGACATATCATTTTGAATTTATTTTTAAAAAATAACAGTTGGGGGAAAGGAAGGGGAGGTGAACCATGAGAGACTATGGACTCTGAAAAACAATCTGAGGGTTTTGAAGGGGCGGGGGGTGGGAGGTCGGGGTACCAGGTGGTGGGTATTATAGAGTGCACAGATTGCATGGAGCACTGGGTGTGGTGCAAAAATAATGAATACTGTTATGCTGAAAATAAAAAATAAATTTAAAAAATTCCTGTTATGAAAAATGCAGAAAAAAATTAAAAAGGAAAAATCTCATTCATATTTCTGCCCTCAGGAAATAACCACAATCACACACTTCTGTTTGCTGTCAGTCTTTTCTATGCATAAGTTTTGTTTTCTTATTTTGAATCCTTGTGGCTACTATATATGTGATTTTATACTGTATTTACAGTTTTAACAGTGTAACATAAGAATTTTTTCATTTTATTAAAAACCTCTTCATAAATATTTATACTGGCTGCAGAATTTCAGTATACTTTGTAAAAAAGTACTGGGAGGGTTCATGAAATCTAAGATACTCCTTGCCTTCTCCAGGAACCTAAGATCCATTGAGGGAAATGAAGCATGTACATAAATGACCCTACGCTAGCACAGTTGATGACAGGCCTGCAGAAAGACCCAGACAGTGAGTGGTACAGCTCTGGCTGGGGTGTTAGAGCAGACCCCATGGAAAAGGGCCCTGACAAATGGACATATTCTCCCTAAGAGAACATGTGAGAGAGAAAAGACTATGTAAGAAAAGCTTAACAAAGAGACAAATGAGATGTTATGGGAGTGGCAGGGTTACATGAGTTAGGACAGGGGTGGGAAATAAGGCGGGAAGAGTTGATTGGAAAAATTATGGAGACCTTTGTAATATTTCAGGGAAAAAAGGTAATCTCAAGTTTTTTTTGAAGAACATTTCTGTTCCCAAAGAAAAAATCTAATTAGTAATAGAGCTATTTCACTGAAAAAAATGAAGCACAAATAAAGAATATATTTCATTACTATTCCTTAAAAATTGATCTCTTTTTTTTTTTTTTTAAGATTTTGTTTACTTGGGAGAGAGAGAAAACATGAGCGGGAGACAGCATAAGCCAGGGGGTGGGAGGGCAGAGGGAAAGAGAGAAGCAGGACCTGGGATCATAACCTGAGCCAAAGGCAGACACTCAACCAACCGAGCCATCCAGGCACTCCAAAACTGATCTCTTCTTAATCAGGTAATTTGTGCCGCTGTACTGGATACCGACCAATTGTAGAAAGTGGAAAAACTTTCTGTGAGGTAAGTTACAATAAAAATTTTTTTTCAGTTGATTTAATACATTAATGGACATTTGCATAATATCATCTATTACATTAAGTTATTTCTAAAATATCCTCATGTTGACTTTTCTAACCATTGAAAGTTGTTGAATGCCACTGTTGGTATTTTTTAAATAAACCTTTTAGCATGTATCTTATTTATAGCCCTAAAATAGGGACTTTCCTAAGAAGTAAAGTATATGTTACATGTCTTCAAGAAATGCAAACTCATTTAAAGAAAATAATATAGACTAAGGAATAGTCTATATTATTTTAGACCAATAGACTAAGAGTATAGACTTTTTAAAGAAAAAAAATAGACTAAGAATTGAAAAGCAAGATATTAAAATGTCGCGGCCGGTGCAACAAATCGACCAGGAACATGAGGGTAAGAGGATGGTGAAAAGAAATTAAGAGACAAAGAGATGGGGGCAGGGGGAGCACTGAGTAGGATGTCCAACAGTACTGATTTTATTCCACATCTTATAATCATTTATAAGGCAGACCACAATAGGAGGAGTAATACACCAGTATCTAGTCAGATGACCGCAGGTTTCTATAACAAGTTTACATTAACTATAAGCAAACCTCGTGATGCCAGGTAGTCACGCCTAATGGCATTAGCTACTATTGATGCAAGACAATCAGCCAGGGAGTGGGTTATGGGAAGTACAGGAACAACAAGGACCAACTAAGAATTCAGGACCCTGACCACATTGTTCCCTTCTGTAGGGAGAGCGTGTGGGAAGTTATGTAGGCGAGCGCATGACACATAGCACAGACCCTTCCTCAGTGTTGCTCAACTTTCCTGTCCTTAACCCCTTATCAAGGCATCCGGACTTTAAAAGAGACACAAGTCAGGGCCTGGTTTGATCCACGACTCCAACCATAGCATAGCCTCCAACATTAAAAGTTCAATATATCCCCTATACCATGTATATCAGTTTTGAAGGAACATGGATTAAAGAGAATTAATGAGTGGGAAGGGAAGGGACTAAGGAAACACTGGAGGAGGGGAGTTCTGAGCTTGGTCTTAAAAGAAGTGATAGAAATGAATGGGTGAAGAGAGGCCAGTAGGAAATTCCAGGTAAGAAAACACACTGAAGTAGGAAAAAGAAAAGATGTGCAAGGTTCATCTAGAAAACTGATATATAGCTAAAGCATTAGGAAGTAAAAAGATATTATTCTGGGCTAAGGAATTTAGACTTAAATTTGGTAACCAATATACAGTCATTGTCTGTCTTCAAGCTGGGTGTAACATGGGAATAGTATTTCAAAGGGAAAATTCTTGGCACCTGCCAGTAAGAAGGATAAAACTGAAAAGGGATGAAGGCGTGGACTAGTGCAGCCCTCCATGAATAAAGGAATGAGGACCTAGACCCATGTGGTAGATATGGACCCAAAAAAGGTAACTTTCAGGAAGGGGATTGTCAGAATCATATCTTCCAGACAATAAAGGATACAGTTAAGAAGAAATCCAAATCATTCTTAAAGTTAAGAGATTAAGGAACCAGACAGGATGAAGGAAATTGGAAAAGAATGATTTAGCATATGGCACGGGGTGTGGGAGGCTGTAGTTTTGAGATATATTAAGTTTTCAGAATGTTAAATATCAACAAGGTTTCAGTTAGGATGGAATTCTAACACCCATTTTTTATGGTGAAAATTAATTTTATATAATTTTTGTTGACCAAAAACAATTCAAGTTACACAAGTTAATTCCAAATACCAAAAAGTCTTTGGGGAAAAAAATCTACTTTTAGGCCTGTAATGAAGAATCTGAAAAGCTTTACACACTACAGCTATTTTGAGATCCTGGGTAAGATACTGTAAATGTCAAACCATATGAGTGGTCAGTCCTCTACCATGATGACTCACAAAAACAGCAACTTCATATGATTCATGATTCAACCTAATATTATGTGATTTTACCTGAAGGTCCAATCTACCTATACAAAAATAGATTTTTTTATCTCATTCACTTGGGTCCCCACATTCAGCCATTTGTCATTTGTTCCTTTATTGTGCACAGCATTGTCACAAAATCCAAATCCCTCTTCCTTACAGGTGAAAACATCAGCCACCACCTCTGCAGCACTTTCTCTGTGTCAGATACTATAGGTTCCATTTGCATATTTAAATCAAACAGACCGGTTTGGGAGGGGTTTTATTTCCCTAATTTAACAAACTCAACCCAGTTATTATGTGTTAAAGTAGGAACTAGAACCCAGGTCTCTTTGACTCCATGTACAAAGTCAAACCATATATCTCCAAAGCACCCCAAAGCCTTGGGTTGTGTCTACACATGTAAAGGACAAACAGGAATGAAAATAATTAGGTAGAGTTGCAGTAACTGACCAGGACATTCAGTCCAAAACCGCTACTTGGGGTCTCCATGAAGTGTCCTGAAAATTAAGGTAAAATGGTTTGAGACTTGACTTGAATCATCCAAATAATTCAGAAGAGCTCCAATAACACCCAAATTAAACTCGGGTTTTCAGTTTATTTTTCTTTGTGTATAGAAAGTCTTAAAGGCAGTTTGCCTTCCCAGGACTTTGTGACAGACACATGCTGTATCACTCTTAGGATAAAGAAAAGCCATCTCTTTTGGTTTTTTGTTTACTACCTTGTTAACTACTCCATTTACGGCACTTTACAGGAAGCCTTAGCTGGCTGACCCCATCTCCTCTGACCTCCTTCATGATCCCCTGGCTTTTGAGCAACACATTAACAAGACCTTATCATAGCATGGTTACATGCTCCCTGTAATTTTCCCTAATTGTTCAGTGATGGAATGGCTTGTTCTCCACTCCACCCCATTACAGAGCCCTTGAAGGCAAGGACAGACTCTGTTACTTCTTCCATCACTTCTGTGCGGCCTGGGGACTGCAAGTACTCAGGTTGATGTTTTAAGAACTGACCAATGAATTTGTTTTAAATTCTTGCATTACTGCCTAAGGAAACAACTGTTTGTGAACTGAAAGGATCAGGAAAATGCTGCATGGATCAAGAAGAGAGGTCTTTTATAAATAGACAAGAAAAAGTAAGTATCTGGAGTTCTACTTCAGTTGGGATTAACTGAAAAATACACACCTGAATCCAAATGTATTCATTTCCTGTTCTTTTCAGTGAGTAAATTAAAAGGAAGAGAATTCAGGAAGTAAAATGTCTTTAAAATGCTTCAAAAATTAGCAGGCCCATGACTTTCATGAGGCCAAGTACCACAGAGGCATTTTCCTTCAGAAGAATTACAACTTTCTGTGCCTTAATCAGGTTTACCACCACCCTTCCCCGCAACAAGTACTATGAGAGATGTAAGCAGTGCATCTTCATGCTCTTGGCAAATAAATATCTGTGAATAATACCTGAGACCCAGCACAGAAGCTTAAAACCTAATTCCCAATGCTAAAAGAGAAAGCCAAGAATCCAGTACATCTGCCAGGAAACCATTACAGTCTTCTGAGGGTGGGAAGAATTCTACTCAGGGGTACTTTTTGGCTCTGGCACCTCCATTTTGTGTCTGGGGTGTCAGAGGTATGGCCCTAACTCTGAAGTCTCATGCTTAGAAATTCCTGTACATCTTTCAGTAACTCTGAAGTTCTATTTGTATTTTGTTTTGTTTTGTTGAGATGTGTACCAAACTGTATAATGAAGATGAATTCCAGCCCTTGGATCCATCCCAGGAACCTATATTCCCTCCTGAACTAATAGTAAGATGCTTTACTTTTGTTGTTTCGTAACATGACATGGTACAAAGCCTTTTTCAGTAGGCTCTGGAATTACTGAGTTTTAGACATTAGAATTTAGAAATGTGTCCAGTGTGATAACCCATTGGTAGGTATTTGTTCGGTTCAACTATAAAAATTTCAAGCAGATAGCTTAGAAGAGTAGTACTGCTAGGACCTCAGAGATGCTTTGATTCTTTGTTTACTCAAAGACCCTGAGCTCAGAGTATAGGTAACTTACTCAATGTCACACAGCTACACTGTGTGATATACACTGAGATATATTAAAGATAGTTTGAAAAAGGATACTTATTATAATGGAATTACATTATTCTTACTGCTAGCCTTGAAATCACCCTCTGTGATTTCAACTCAGTGGGGAGAAATAGAACAATATAAATAGTGCCTATGTTCATCATTCTATTCCATAACTTTGGTCAGAAGAGAACATGAGATGGGGGATATGATTCTACTGACTTCCCATAGGGTCGCTGACCCTACACACCCCTCAGAGTGTGAGAACTTGGACTCACTATTTAAAGAGTATACACACACATTACATACATATGTATGTATATAGAGAGAGTTGTAAAAATCAAACAATTTCCACTATACCTGGTGAATGGTTTAAGAGATTTTTAAAGAATAATTTTGCCTGTAAGCAATTTTTGTCATCATACCAAAACACCTAATCCCCAAAGATGAGCCCCTTTGAGTCACTGTTAAGCCTGGCCCTTTAATCTCAGACTAGGACACTTTCACTATACCATAATGCCTCCTCTTCAGAGTTAGCTCTACTCTATATGCAGTTGTTGATGACAGGTACCTATTATGATATTTATTCAGTGGTGTCCACATGGTTATCATATCAATCCAAGTAGTTACAAATAGGCCATCCTTTCCTGATCAACACAAGGTAGGTCACCTCAGAAAACTAAAACCCATCAGGCCATTGGGACAACCAGAGCAGTGGATGTCCTCATGGCATGTAGCTCAACAGCCTTTTTCAAAAGCCTGTGGGGTTCATTTCTCTGCAGAGAATGGCAGAAGATCCAAACAAAAGAAGACTGACGTTCCAAGGGGAGAGGACTACCTGGATTGCCCCTGTGACTCTTAATGACCTTCTGGAGCTGAAAGCCAGTTTCCCTGAAGCCCCCCTCATCATGGGGAATACTGCAGTAGGTGGGTGGTTTTTACCCGTGTTCCTTAGTCTAGCTTCGGTAACCTAAACATCTGTCTCTCTTTTTAAATTCCTCATAAATTTCATTTTAATTAATGGATACCTGTGGTCCTTTAGAATACTTCATTGTTTTCTTTTGCAAATATGTGGGTTTTGTCACAATTTTCACTCTGGATTATAAGTAAGCAACATCTATTACCACCCATTGACTTCCTTTTCTAATTACTTTAAATACTTTTCTCCTTAAGGACCCAGCATTAAATTTAAAGGTGAATTCCATCCAGTTTTCATATCTCCCCTTGGGCTTCCAGAACTGTATTTTGTGGACTACACAGATGATGGTATGAACCTTCATTTTCGTTGGCTGTTGGTAGGCTATAAATAATTATATGCACTGGGCTTATTTGAGCACTTCATAGAATATATGACCTCATTTATTCATTCAGAAATATTTATTGAGCATCTACTATGTGTCCTATATGAACTTTATCAAACAGAATTATTCAGCTATGCCACTGAGTACTACATGGTCCTCAGAGCCATAATGGTGGGAAGATGCCATATTGGTTGTCCAGAAATGGAGAGATTGACTGAATAAAGGAGACTTAAGACATTGGCTGGCCTATAGGAAATGTTCTTGCCACATATTACTCCCTGATTCATAAATTTGCTCAAGGCTCAGCCTATACCCACACACATTTAAAAAAAAAAATCTGGGACACAAAATTTGAAAATTTAATTGTAACTATCTTATTTATTTTTATAGTCCTTTCACAATTTACCAAATGCTTTCACATCTCTTGTTTTTTTTTTTTTTTTTTTTTTTGATCCTCATGACAGTCCCAGAAGGCAGAGAGAACAGGTGGGAAGCTTGGTAATGATAAAGAATCAAAGGACTTAAGTAATTTCCCCAACTTCACACAGCTAACACATGATCAAGTCAGGACCGGATTCCAGGGTTTCTTACATTTAATCAAGTTCCCCTTCCACATAGTGCACTGAAAAAGGCTATCTGAGAAACATCCAAACTCAGCATTTGCATAGGTAATGGTATAGGAGGTAAAAATTCTGCTTTAAAATAAGATTCTCCCCAATGAATAAACAGAAATCAAATGAGAAATTGTCTGCTTTCCCCTCTGATCATTCTTTTTTTTTTTTTTTTAAACCAGTTAGAATGTTCATATCAGTGGACTGATAGGAAGAAATGGAGGAAGGGGAAGCGGGGCTGGTCCAGGAGAGGGTTGGAAGTAAGGCGTGGAGGTGCTTGGTTAGAGCAGGGCGGGAGTGAAGAGACTGGGAAGGAGGGAGAGCCTGTAACACTAAGTCAGTGTTTTCAACCTTTTCATTATTGTCTCACTAGGGAGCAATAGACATTTTCCCCCTAATCATCCCTCCATGGAATTTTAACACCATAGATAGACCATATATCTGTTTGTGTACAGTGTGTATTCAGGGCTTTATACATCAAAAGAGCAAGGCTTTCTTCACCCTCTTTGCACTGGCATTATCCTTGAGAATGCATGAACTAGATGACGTCACTACTCAAAGCATTCCCAGAAAGCCCACTTGCCAGCAAAACTGACCCAAATTACAGGCAGGAACAAGATGAAGAGCTGGCTGTAGAAGACAGGAGAATGGGCAACGCAAATGTGTCGGTCACTGCTCACATAGACTCAATGATCTTTTAAAAGACACAGAATCAGGGCACTTTGGGTGGCTCGTTTGGTTGAGCATTGACTCTTGGCTTCAGCTCAGCTCATGATCTCAGGGTCACGGGATTGAGTCCCGCATGGGGCTCAGTGCTCAGCTCACAGTCTACGGGAGGTTATTTCCCTCTGCTCCTCCCCCAGCTCACACTCTTTCTTTCTCTCTAAAATGGATAAATAAGGGCGCCTGGGTGGCTCAGTGGGTTAAGCCGCTGCCTTCGGCTCAAGTCATGATCCCAGGTTCCTGGGATCAAGTCCCACATGGGGCTCTCTGCTGAGTGGAAAGCCTGCTTTCCTCTCTCTCTCTGTCTCTGCCTGCCTCTCTGCCTACTTGTGATCTCTTTCTGTCAAATAAATAAATAAATAATCTTAAAAAAAAAATGGATAAATTAAATCTTTAAAAAAAAATCTTTAAAAAAAACACAAAAATCTTATAGAATCTTGACTGAAATTTTTGTATTTGATCAATTTATTCAGGAAAACATTTAACTGGGAGTTAACAAAGTAATGAGTTTCAGATATCTGTGCTTGATGTGTCCCAAAATGTATGGCACATAGGACTGTACACATGACTGAGAAAAAGAATTTGGTACTTAATATTTGGGAATAAAGCAAATTGCCAGAAATGTCTTTACCTTTCATTTTTCTAAGTCAATATAAAAAAAAAATACCTGAAAGATTCTTTCTGTGCAGCCAATGCATCTTGTCATAATTTGCCTTCAGTTTCTGTTCCACTGTCTTTTTGGCAGGGGTGACCATAGGTGCAGGATACAGCCTGGCCCAGCTGAGCGATGCCTTACATCTTACTGTTTTGGAGCAACCAAAGGAGAAGACTAAGACTTACCGTGCCCTCCTGAAGCATCTGAGGACACTTGCTGGAGCCCAGATAAGGAATATGGCGGTATGCACCCTAGTGTGATACGAAAGAAGCCACAGTTACAGACAGTCTGACAGTCTATCCAGCTTAGCAACATTACTCTGAAGTGGAATCCCCTGTCAATGTCAAACAAGTGTCTATAATATAAGTGTGCGTGTGTGTATGTGCTCAGAGTGAGAGTTATCACACTGCGTGTATGTGTGTGTCCAAAGTGAGAAATGGCATATTATATCACAAGATTATGGCACTGAAGTCTGAAGATGCCCAGATTCTAAACCCGGCCTGTCATCCATGAGTGGTATGATCCCAGAGAAGCCCCTTGACCTCTTTAAGCCACTCTTTTTTCATTTTAAGAGTTAAAGTTCAACCAAATGGACTGGCCAGCTCTAACAGGCTATGAAATATGTCTTATCCAAGGTAGAGTAACAAGAGCCTACATTTTGAAAATACTCTTTTATGGCTGTTTCTTGTCTTAAACCTTTGCACTGATCTCAGTTTCTTAACACGCGCATCCCACGTGTCTATTCTTGGACGTCCCCCAGTTGTCTAGCTTACTGAGGTTTCCTTATTATTCAAGATTTAAGAGTAATGGTTTAGGTCTCTGCCCATTCCACACAGGATGGGTAGTTCAGTGAGACTTTGGCGTGGGGCATTTCTCCGGATTGTCTCTGCCCCTATTTCTGTTAGCCCTCGAAGTTCACGGTATGTTTTCATCCTCTGCATCTTTTGTTCCTTTTTCTCGATCAGGTTGTTCTTCTCCACTTCACCCCTTGCCCACCATCCCCTCAAAGTTTCTCATTCAAGCCTATGTCTGAGGCAACTTTATTGATGATTTGGAATAACAGAGACGAATTCTACTGCATGACATTACAACAAGCATTTTGAATGGGAATGCTACATATCCCAATTCTTTAGAGTTTACTCACTCTAGTTCCCCACTTTACCCCCATGTTATTGGACACTCGTGCTAGGGTCAGCTCTCAAAGAAATTTTCTTCCTCATTGCACACAGAAAAAGAACATTTTCTCAAGCAGTAAGTTTGAACTGGGGTTGGGGGTAGGAATCTTGCACAGTATGTGGCCTGACTCTGTTTAGCTCCCCTAAAACCATACCAGATCATTCTAGGAAACAAAAAAAGAGAAAAAATTAAAACTTAAGATTCCTATACACGTAATTCCTTATTTTTCAAATAACTAGCTTAAAAATGTTATCTTTTTTTTCATTTAGACTTTAGGGGGACATGTGGTGAGCAGACCTAATTTTTCTGACCTAAATCCCATTTTAGCAGCAGGAAATGCTACCATCAATCTGATATCTAAAGGTAAGAGATAAGCTTTGGACATTCTGTTTTATAATTATCACTGTCTGTTATGTAGCTCCTTTCATAAACCGTGAATTAGGAACTCAAGTATCTCTTACTCAGACTCACCAAATATATAGACTACTTCTATACTACCTCAAGTGTTAGGATGAAACTGAGATTGACTATCCCGTTCTCAGATGTTCTGTATCTTGTAGATCAGATAAGTTACTGCACCTGAGAGTTTTTCCTAACTGTTTGGCTACATTTATGTACAGTCCAAATTGTAGTATCAAAGCATTTTTTAAATGAGTTGTGTCTCTGCAGTTTTATTTAATTATTTTTATTTTTATTTTTATTTTTGGCGACCGCGGCAGGACACGAACGTACCCACAGTTTTAAAGCTTTAGAGCACATTTCAGAGTTTTATAGAGATGCAAATTTTTCTTATAGGATTTTTCCTTCTCTTTTTTTAAGATTTTTTTTAAAGATTTTATTTATTAATTTGACAGACAGAGATCACAAGTAGGCAGAGAGGCATGCAGAGAGAGAAGGGGAAACAGGCTCCCTACTGAGCAGAAAGCCCGATGCAGGGCTCGATCGATCCCAGGACCCTGAGATCACGACTTGAGCAGAAGGCAGAGGCTTAACCCACTAAGCCCCCCAGGTGCCCCTAAGATTTTATTTTTAAATAATTTTATACCCAGCGTGTGGCTCAAACTCACAACCCCAAGACTAAGAGTCACATGTCCACTGAATGAGCAGCCAGACACCCCTAGGACTTTTCATCCTAAACAGAATCAAATTTGTAGAGCGTATTCCTCATTACTTCTCTCTTCATTGAAAGACAGCTTGAGCTTGGCCAAGAGAAAATTATTTAAATTTAGTGAAATAACAATAAATGTATATTATTCATAGAGCTATTGATGTAAGATACCCTCTCTTTGATTAAAATCACGTTTTTAGGGGCACCTGGTGACAGTCAGTTGAGCGTCCAGCTCTTGATTTCGCCTCAGGTCATGATCTCAGAGTTATGGAATTAAGCCCTGCTTCAGGGTCTGTGCTGAGCAGGAAGCCTGCTTGGGATTCTCTCTCTCCCTCCCTGCCCACCCCCCTCCCAGCTGGTGTATGTGCTCACTCTCTCCCAAAGAAAGAAAGAAAGAGAGAGAGAAGGAAAGAAAGAAAGATATCACATTTAAAAAACAAATACAGTGACTCAAATAAGGGAGTACTGTAAACTGCTTATGAAAGACAAGCTATATACCAGGCATTCCCCCTCTGCTACCTGTCCCATCTCCAGCACTTTGAACAGATCATTTAACCTCTCTGGACCTCAGGACCTCAGTTTTTCCATTTGTGAAACACATTGTACTAGGTTGTTTCCCAATAGCTTTAAAGTTCTTCAAGGCCAAAATTTGTGAGCGGTGTGTAATGGGTGCTAAGAACCAGAAAAGAATTTTCTTCTCTCTCTTTTTTTAAAGACTCAATTTATTTATTTAAGAGAGAAGAAGAAAGAGCATGCATGAGTGGGGTTAGAGACTGAGGCAGAGGGAGAAGCAGACTCCCTGCTGAACAGGGAGCCCAGCAAAGGGCTCGACCCCAGGATCCTGAGATCATGACCTGAACCAAAGGCAGGTGCTTAACCGACTGAGTCACCCATGTGCTCTCAGAAAAGACTTTTGTGATTATCTGATCCAACCTTCTCATTCTACAGATGAGGAACCAGAAGCCCCAAAGGTTCTGTGACTTGCCTAAGGTTTTCCAGTGTGGAAGCTATAACTAGAAATCACATCTTCTGGCTTGTAGCTTGCACTCTCTCTTTCCACCAGATGCAGCACACCTACCCCTTGCTACATACTCTTTTGTTTGATAAATGTATTCTAATCAAGATCATTTTCTCTAATAGAAGGAGAACGGCAGATTCCTTTAAACAGCCTTTTCCTTGAGAGATCACCTGAAGCCAGCCTTAAATCCGAAGAGATTGTGTTATCTGTTTATATTCCCCACTCTACTCAGGTAAAGGCTTCCTGACTCACTGCCCCCCTGGAGGGAGCCCTGCTTACCCTGCAGGGAGACTTTGGGGCTGCTCTCAGAAAGGGGCAAATTCTCAGAGGACCATTTGGTTTGCTTTCCTACCAGGGCAACGCTGTGACTTTCCTGGACCCTTGGCACTTTTGCCTTTGTGGCTCCCTTCCTCCATAAAAAGTAAAATAAAAATACGACTCTCTTGGTATAAAGATGAAAATAACCCAAATCGTATTCACAGTGTTATATATTCATTATTATTATATTCATTTTTTTCTTTTGTTTTTAAAAGAACTTTAAAGGAAAACATTTCTTGATATTTTAATAATGTTGGAGAGTGAGTGAGGGAGCTCCACTTGTGGTGAGCACAGTGTAAGGTAGAGAGATGCTGAATCTCTATGCTGTAGGCCTGAAACTAATGTAACATTGTGTGTCAACTATACTGACATAAAAGTTTTTTTAAAAAAAGAATACCATTTCTGTGGGCCCTATCTCTCTGCAAACAGAGAGCCCTTTGTGTGAAGAGCTGAATTTTTGGTTTCAGATAAATATTTATCTTAGCCAAGACTGAGAAAAATTGTAATCAGTTTCATCTACAAGTTTCTAGTAAATGAAAGTTTATGATCATAAAGATAATTCCAAATCAACTAACATTTATTAACTACTTTAAATAAAATCATTTTTTTATTAACTACCTACCATTCAACATGTCAAGCATAGTGCTAAATCCAGAAGACACTTCCTGTATTCCTAAGACATGGGTTTCTGTCCTCAAAGGTATCTAGATCTGAGAGCAAGGGCTTGAAATTGGAAACAGCTAATTATCTGAGAAGGAAATGTGTGCGCAAAGAGCCAGCGTAGTTCCAGCGACAGGGAGAGTCCTCCTTGCGTGTTGCTCAGAAGGGAGGGAAAGCAGCTGGGATAGGGCCAAGATCAGTCGAGAGAAGTGGGTGCTCATTCCAGGTGGGAGAACAGCTAGGGGTTGGGGACTAGGTGGAATGGCAGGTTGGAGGCTGGGCAACAGGGCAGGGGCACTGGGGCAGCCCTGTGCGATATGGCCAGGAGGGAGGCTGGGGCTCCGTCACCGAGCAGATCTACTGTTCCATCAGGGGGATTGTTTGTATATGTCCCAGCGGACAGCCATCTCTAAAGTCTTTAAAGCAAGGTAAATTAGGAAAGCCAATCTAACGAGAAAAATAGAGGATAAGCTGGTTGGAGGAGAAACTGGAGGTTGAATGGCCAGTTCAGAGGTTACTGCGGTCGTGCCATAATTCAGGTGGGCATGAGGGTGTGGCAGCAGGACTAGAGAGGGAAGTCCCCACCAGTCAGTACAATGGACTAAATAGGATCAAGTTGGTCTTAAGCATCTCTTTGTCACTTTCGCTTTCTAAATTAAAAATGTTCTTCCACTAAAAAAAAAAATAAATAAATTCAAAGTTCATAGTAAAGATGAAATAAAGGCAGTGATCCACTAAAAAAAATTAATTAATTAATTAATTAATTAAAAATGTTCTATCTTTGACAGGGTCGGGGGTGGCACCCCTACCCCCACCAAGATGCCAGCCACACAGTTTCTCCTACTCTGTGGCTCTAATATCTCACACTGGTAATGAGATTAAACCTAGAATGAGAGAGTCCAGAGTGCTAACCATTACACCATGGAACCCCACGGCTCAGTGGGTTAGGCCGCTGCCTTCGGCTCAGGTCATGATCTCAGGGTCCTGGGATCGAGGCCCGCATCGGGCTCTCTGCTCAGCAGGGAGCCTGCTTCCTCCTCTCTCTCTGCCTGCCTCTCTGCCTGCTTGTGATCTCTCTCTGTCAAATAAATAAATAAAATCTTAAAAAAAAAAAAAAAAAAAAAAAAACCTAGAATGAGAGATTGAAACCTGGAAGGCACTTTGAAGACCATGTGATCCAGTGTTTTCCAAGCTTCTTTTTTTCTTTTTTTTAAGAGTAAAACTCGTCGTTCACATGAAATTTATGTAGAATGCCAAACCAAAACCGTTCAAAGTGGAGGTGTAGTTCCTCCCGAGAACCACCCCCCACCTCCATTCTCCCTTACTCCTCTCAGCAGCCCTGGAAGCTGATCAAACCCTACCTTTTCATTTTTAAAGAAATTAAGACCCAAGCAGTTTAAATCCCTTGCCTGAGGCCACATGTGGTGACTCAGAGTAGAAAGTAGGTGACTGTCAACTCTGGAACCAGACTGCTTAGATTTCAACCCCAATTCTGCCACTTGCTGCATGACCTTGTACATGTTGTATAGCCTCTCAGTTTCCTCATGAGTAGATTAGAAGTGAGTACGGTTGCTCTCAGGATCAAATTTTAATACCTATAAAGCACGGGGGCTGGTATTCCCAGCCAGCACTGGTCCAAAGTATCATGTACAGGATCCTCTTCATTACAACTAATCATCAGAGCTCTGCAGCAGACAGTGGAGAAGAACATTAAATATTCTGAATGTTTTTCTGTTTCCAGTGGCACTTTGTGTCCGGACTCCGGCTGGCCCAGCGTCAGGAGAATGCTTTTGCCATTGTCAATGCTGGCATGAGTGTGAAGTTTGAAGATGGTACAGACACGATTAAGGACCTTCAAATGTTCTACGGAAGTGTTGGCCCCACCGTTGTCTCTGCAAGCCAAACGTGCAAGCGGCTCCTTGGGAGGTATGTCCCAGCACATGTGCACCTAAAACTCGGGCTTTGTATTTTAATGTCTTAATGAAAATAGCACTTGGAGAATTTTTTTCTGATTCCAAACATATTACATAATCATATATGAAATTTAAGCGCTGTGGAAGAATAGAAAGAAAATAAAAGTCACCCAAAAGCCAACCTTCTTTTTTTTTTTTTCCTAAAGATTTTATTTTTTTATTTGACAGAGAAATCACAAGTAGATGGAGAGGCAGGCAGAGAGAGAGAGAGGGAAGCAGGCTCCCTGCTGAGCAGAGAGCCCGATGCGGGACTCGATCCCGTAACCCTGAGATCATGACCTGAGCCGAAGGCAGCGGCTTAACCCACTGAGCCACCCAGGCGCCCCAAAAAGCCAACCTTCTTAAAGATACAATTCTTTTATTGCAGTTTCTCTAGTAAGAGGAATCTAATCTAAGTAGATAATATTTTCAAATTTTCATTTTTAATTAACCTGCAAAATAAGTCAGTGTTTGTAATACTGTACCCTAAGACATCTGAAAACGTCCTTACACCAGAGAAAGAAGGTGAAATATTCAAGAAGGTTAAATGGGCCTTCCTCCTATCACTCTCATTGTTTCTAGTGTTTGGAAAGTAGGTTTTAAAAATTCTTCCAACCAGTGCTTTTACGATCATTTTTATCCACCTGTAATAGTCACTGTCAGCAATGCAATGCAACTACATGCAGCTTTCTTTCTCAGACACTAAAATGAGTTGATGCTCTCAAAGCATTTCTGTAGAAAATCTTTACTTGTGAAAATGTTACAACTGTCATCAATAATTGGGTCATTTGCTGGTCATTACCGTGTATGTGTGCACCAGGCGTGGCCTGTTTGCTGGGGATGCGGCAATGAACAAAACAAAGTTCCAGATCTTGGGAAACTCTGATTTTACTACTTTGTTACCCCAGCTCTTTGAAAACCCATGGCTTTCCCAGGCCGTGGAATTACAGGTAATAATAAAGGAGGGTGGTAAGGAAATAGGAAACCACCGCAGCAGATTCTAAAGAAAGCTAGTGACATATGGGCGGGTGTATTGTCCAGACTTCAAAGATGAATACAGGTTTTCTCCATCTTTCCTTGCTCTGTCAGTTTAGGCTGTCTTCCCCCTCCTGTGGCGTGTTTGCATTCTTTTCTTTTCTTTTCTTTTCTTTTTTTTTAATTTTTGTAACTACTTTTTTTTTTAATTTTTCATTTTGCTCCAAGGCCGTGGGATGACCACATGCTGAGTGATGCCTGCCGATGGGTCCTGGATGAGATTTACATTCCGCCAGCAGCCGAGGATGGCATGGTAGAGTACAGGCGAACCCTCATCGTCAGCTTACTCTTCAAATTCTACCTCAGAGTGAGGCGAGGATTGAATAAAATGGTAAATGACTTCTCTGGGTCTCTGAGTGCCTTGATACTCTGAGCGTGAGTCTGCATAGGAAGGACTTCCCTTCTTTTCCCTAATGCAGCAAGGGTATCAGGAGGGGATGGAGCCCACAGTGCGGTGCTTCCTAGCCTCCTTCCTCCCTCTCCCTCCCTCTCCCTTCTCCTCCTGTCCTGGGCTGAGAAGGGGACAGTCTTGCTATGACATTTGCTCTATAGGTTGTGTGACAATACTAATATGCAATAGCCAGTTGGTCTACAGTATTGAAAAGCTTTCACTAATTACATCTTTTCCTATTTTAAGAAAATTTTCTTGTTAAAACAATACCTTCTTTAATGTTTACAAAATGTGGCTAAGCACATTTGTAAATGTGTAATCCCATCATGCATAGCTAACTGTTATTAATATTTTAGGGTGTATCCTTCTAAGCTCTTCTTTATGGGTGTGTGTACATACGTGTCACTCGAATGCGTCTATAGAGCTGTTTAGCATAGCTTGCTTGTTTCACTTAGTAACAGACAGCTTTCAGTGTCATTAAATATTCTTCATGACAAAATGATGTAATGGTTGCATGATGTGTCCATGGATAGATGAGCCATTATTTGATCTGTTCCTTATTTTTGGATATTTAGATTGGTTCTGGTTTTTTAACTTTTTTTCTTACCTGGCTTAGTTTAAAATGACCTTCACAGGCACTGTTTCTCAGAATGTGGTTCATGACTGTCAGTGTCCCCATGATAAGTCATGAGCTGATCCAAAAATGACAGATAAATGACTATACACACATTTCTTTTTATGGGTGAAAGCTTAATTCAACCAGTCCTTTTTTATCATTTTTACTAACATTATTTATCATTAGCAGTATTATAATATTCTATTATAGATTATTATATACTCTTATTTATTATATATGTTCAGTATATAGATATATAATCTATATAACCCCAATGTTATTACATATAATTTATTAAGTATATGTCTCTTGTTTTATATTCTTATATATTACCATATGTTCTCTTACAGATTATGATTATATACTCTATAGAAAATGCAAAAACAGAGAAACAAAGATTTTAAAAATCAGCTATAAGCCAATAATTTTACCATAAAGACTGTTAACATTTGGAATACATACATATATAGTTCTCTTTTCTTTTTTTTTTACAAGAAAAAGGGATCATACCATACATAAACTTTTGTAATTGATTTTTTTACTTAATTATAATTCATGAGCATTTAATGTCCATAAATATACCTCTACAAAATCATTTTAATAACTGCAAAATATTTTATCTCATGGATGTTCCATAATTCGTTTAGTTAGTTCCCTCTTACTGGATATTTAGGTTAATTCTAGCTTCCTTACTCTGACAAATGATCTGTAGCTGAATGTCCTAGTAGATTAATCTTCATCTCCTCCCTCAGTTGCTTCTTTGAGATATGTGCAGAAGACTGGCCCTGACTTGAAAACACAACTTCCATTTGGAAGTGTACATATTCCCACCCATTCGAAAGGAGAGCTGGTCATAAAGGAAGTCTCTACTTCCTAGCAATAGCTTTCCCTTTCCTGTGTGCGTGAGCAGATAACTGTCATGCTGCTGCCAGCCTAGGGTGCTCAAGGGTCAGGGCTCTCTCCCAGCAGACCTGGAGACTAGTATCTGGGAGAATAGATTGGATAGCCTATTTCTATGTATGTTTCTCCAAGCCAGTGACTCAGAATGTAAAGTTAAATGTGAAATAATCTTCTTTTCAGGATCCCCAGAAGTTTCCTGATATCCCAGAAAATTCCATGAGTGCTCTAGAAGATTTCCCCATAAAAACACCCCAAGGAATTCAGATGTTCCAGGTCAGTGGGTAGAGTTTTTCATTTTTTAATCTTTCTATGCATTCAGATGTATGCATTATGCATATATCTTCCTCTTTTCGATAGCTATACTTTTTATTATTTGTAAGAGCCAGTTGACATTATCCATTGTCACTCACACACAGTTTCATAATTGTTTGGTTTAACTTCTTTGCTTTTACTCAGGCTTCACAAGGAATTAGATTCTTAATGTTCCTCCTCAACTATTTCAGTTTTGTTGCTTAAAACGTTTCCTCTTCTTAGTGAATGCCTGTCCTTTCTTCAAAACCTAGGTCTACATTTACTGCTTCTAGGAAGCCTTCCCTGCTTTAATAAAGTCATCCTAAATCCCCCAAAAACTTGTGTATTTTTTTTTGCACCATATTAGCTGTACAAACTGTTCTTTAATGCTAAATGAAGTTGATCATGTTATTTTAATATGTGTTTGTGTGTATTCTGACACCCTTAAAAGCTTGTAGAATCTTCAAGGATGAGAACAGTGTCTTCCTTTTGGAGAGGTGAGGGGTATATTATAACCAGAATATATCTCTTACCACAGTACTCAATGGACATTTATTAACTTTGACTCACAGATATGGATATCAATTGCCTATAGTTTTTCCTGACTTGTGCAGAAGCCAGATATACAGACCCAGTTTTTGGTGCCTGAGAACGTCTGCAAGTAAAACAATTGCTTTATTCCTTGACAGTGCGTGGATCCCTACCAATCCCCACAAGACCCTGTTGGCCACCCAGTCATGCACCAGTCAGCCATCAAACACGCTACAGGGGAGGCTGTATTTAGTGATGACATGCCGCCTTTTGCCCAAGAACTCTTCCTTGCTGTAACAACCAGCACCAGAGCTCACGCAAAGATCATGTAAGGAAATAAAAGACACTTCTTTGTATTACTGGAATGCATTCACAGTTTCACATTAAAGTTGAGAACTTACGGGGCGCCTAGGTGGCTCAGTCGGTTAAGTATCTGCTTTTGGCTCAGATCATGATCCCAGGGTTCTGGGATCGGGACCTTGTTCAGCAGGGAGCCTGCTTCTCCCTTTCTCTCTGCCTGCCACTCTCCCTGCTCGTGCTCTCCCTCTCTCTCTGTGTCAAATAAATAAATAAAATCTTTAAAAATAAATAGATAAAATCAAGACCTTATTATATATTTAAATTAACTAAGAATATTCATTTCCTCTTCTGTTTGGAAATCAGTCCTTTTTTTTTTTTTTAATCAGTCCTTTTTTAAACAAATTTTTGAAAGAAACTAATGCCAAGAGTCCAAACACCTGCTAAAACTTGGCACTTTTCAGCATCAAAGTTTGTCCCATGATTTGGGTATGAGGTACGTTGTAGTTTTTCCCTGGGTTTGAGGAATCATTTATGTTTCATGTACCCTTTCAAATTGTCCCTCCTAGATCAATTGATGCTTCAGAAGCCCTGGCCCTTCCGGGTGTTGTTGATGTGATAACAGCAGAGGACATCCCAGGAGCTAATAACCATCAGGGAGAGATCCTCTATGCGCAGAATGAGGTTTGTATGGGGCCTATTATTCAAATGCCTGTTTAGAAAATCAAAATAACTATTGGTTACAACTCTAACATCCGTGGACTAGTGTTCACATCACAAAAACAGGGAACCAAGAACTCCACATCAGTGATTCTCAAGTTCTCTCTTGAATTGTGGACCCTTTTAAGATTCTGATCATAAGCCATAAGCCGTGTCAAAGATGACTTCTTAAAAAAAAGTTATGAAACCATAGAAGTAATATTGGACATTAAAAGAACCAACAGAGTTCCAAGATGACTGGATTAAAGTGTGTGATATGGGAATGGTGAGGAACGCAGCTGGAGACAGTCAGAAGCCAAGTAGTGAAGTTCTGTCCTCAGCTTTTGTACCCTCTAAATCCCACTCAGTCCAGTGTTTAAATTTATTCTCATGCAGAAAATAATCTTTCTTTTGGTCACAAGAACCCAGTAGGTAAATGTAAGAGTGTGGGAACAGTAATCCCTTTTTAATAATTCTGTGTCTTAGCTAATGGTGACACGTGGCTTTTCTGTAGGTGATTTGCGTGGGTCAGATTGTCTGCACGGTGGCCGCTGACACCTATGCTCATGCAAGAGAGGCGGCTGAGAAAGTGAAGATCACTTATGAAGACATAGAACCACGGATTATCACCATCGAGGTAGTCAGGCCACTTCATGTCTTCTAGAATGACTAGGGCCATATACTCCCGGCAGAACACAACTGGTGGAGTCATCAAACAGTAGCATCTGGGCTCCATCTATACCCTGCTCGGTGTTATCTGTAGTTTCAGAGTGAAGGCTCTAGCAATCTGCACCTTGAGACATAATACTGAGAATTTCCCTGCCTGGATTTCCCCTTCCTTCCTGTGACCACTACTTCTCCCATTGCCCCCTGCCAGGGCAGGTCCTCAGAATACAAGTAAGTAACCCCAGAGCAACGTCCTTATGGCCTCCCTGTAAAACTAGTCAGTGGGAAAACCCAGAGCACTGGGAAACTGGCAACAGTTGTTAACATGTACTGAATTACAATCTGGGTCCTCTGTCTCCTGCATACTTCCTCCAAGCTCTGGAGACAGAAAACCCAGGTTTGAATTCTGACTCCATCTTTTAGAGGCCTGTCAATAGCAATGAAAGTTTGGGCAAGTCCTTAAATTCCTATTACTTTCTCAACTGTAGAATGGGAACTATGAAAGCACCTACATAAAATATCATTGTGAGGGTTAGATGAAAAAACCCAAGTAAAATGCTTAAAACAGCACCAGGGAGACATGGAATGCATGCATCTTCGTTATTATTTTTGTTTTAGTTGTTGTTAGTGGAGGCATAGTGCTTTGTAGCCCGTGTTTAGCAAAACACTGAACACACGGTCCACCTTATTAAATGTGTGTGATGGAGAGAGAGATGAATATGTGGGTACATGAGCAGTATGAAACCCAGCCAAGTAGGCTGCAGTCTTCAATATCCTCTGATTCTCCTCTGTTCTTCCCAAGAGTTGCCAAGTTCAGGTCTTTCCCAGTTATCTTTTAAATAAATGCCTTTAATTTTGCCCCTTTCTTTCCAATCTCAGTTTCTTGTACTCCATTTCAACCTACCTACCCACCACATTAACTCTTCTAAGCCTCCATGTTCACCAGGTCACTTTTCTTATATAATTGTGTCTCCCTCGATAAGGTTCTCAGCATAGAACTCAAGGTCTTTCATAGTCCAAGTTCATTGCCCCCTTTGAAGCTCATCCAGCCCCTTCCTGATAGAAAACCTGCTCCCCAGCCCACCTGACCTTGTTCTCTTTTTGGCCCCTCAGCTCGTTTTCAACCTCAAACTATTGCTTTGAGGTGCCCTTGACTTCAAATGATTTCCCCTCCTGTCTCTAACTGTCCTAATTCCATGCAATTCAGCACCTAATTTAGGTCACCTAGACAAGACCGTTTCTGATCATTTGCACCTCCACCATCCTCCTCCTGGGACTCTCTCTAATCTCTTATGCCATCCCCCACGCACACCACAAAGTTGGCACCTGAATACCCTACTGCCTCAGGTCACCCCTCAACAATCTAGAGGGGGGAAACAATCTATGCTTGTTTCCCCCTCAGCTCTTCCTCAGAACCTTGAACAAAACTGAGTCGCCAGTGCCTGTAGTCCATCGTATCCCAGTTCCTGCTGGCTCTCCACACTGCTCAGATTGTCTGTTGTGTTGTGTGAATATCTGAAAAAGCAAGAGCATAGCCGTTTGGTGGGGGATGACTGACTTATTAGGATGTGAAAAACAAAACTTTTATTGTTTTGGTTTATTGGTTTTTCTCTTGCAGCAAGCGCTAGAGCACAATTCATTTCTTTCCACTGAAAAGAAAGTGGAGCAAGGAAATGTAGAGCAAGCCTTTAAATACGTTGATCAAATCCTTGAAGGTAAGGGGTCTTGGGCCAGAGAAGTAACTCCTCTGAAGTTGAAGGCTCTAGGTTTAGTCATTTGGTTTGAGAAATACTGAAACTCCAAGCAGAGCTCTCAACCCTAGTGTGATTTTTTAAATCAAAATTTAAAATGCACAAATAGTTAAGTTTACAGTTTGATGAAATTTTATGTATCGGTACAAGTCTATGTAAACACTACCCACATCAAGAAACAGAACACTTCCAGGATGCCTGGCTGGCTCTGTTGGAGAGCATGCAACTCTTGATCTTGGGGCTGCGAGGTCGAATCCCACATTGGGTATAGAGATTACTTAAAATAAAATCTTTAGAAATATATATACAGAACACTTCCAGCAGCCCAGAAAGCTTCCTCTTGCCCTCTTTCAATCAATAGTTCTCCCAAAGGTCTTTATCACTACAGAAAAGTTTTACCTCTTTTGAACTTCATACAAATTGTTGCATAGATCAGTAGTTCTTTTTCATTGTTTAGGAGTATTCCATTGTATAAATAATTCCACAATTTATTTATCCATTCTACCACTGATGGACTATTTAGCTATTTTCAACTTGATGTTATGAATAAAGTTTCTATAATATTGCACATATCTTTTGGTGAACATAAGCAATCATTTCCATTGAAATATACCCATGAATAGAATTGCTAAATAATAGTGTTTTTATGTATTTATTTTTAGTAGTTAATGTCAAACATTAAAAAAAATTTGTTCCAGTTTGTACTCCTATTAACAATTATGAGAGTTCCATTGTTATGTTGTTGTCATTAGTCTTTTTAGTTTTATCTAATCTGGTGGAGTAATATCTCATTGTAGTTTCCACTGAATTTCTTTGATGACTAATGATATTGAATCCTTTTCATATGTGTATTGGCCCTTTTTAGATCCTCTCTTGTGTAATATTTGGTCAAATCTTTTGCCTGTTTTTAAATTAATTAAAAGTGATAATTATAATAATATATTGCTATAATTATTATATAACTACTTATCTAATAATTACTTGATTTTCTTATAAATTCATAGAAGTTTTCTGTGTTTTTGGTATAAGTTCTTTGTTGGTTATAAGTATTGCACGTATCTTCTCCCAGCCTGTGGGTTGTGTGTTCACTGTCCTCATTATTCTTTATCATGAACAAAAGTTCTTGATTTTAATGAAGAACAACTTGACAGTCTTTTCTTTATGATGCCCAGTGTTGTTGAGCTGTCTTACTTGCTGAAACTCTACTGTAAGTCTTGAAATCTGAGAGTATAGTGTCCTTTTGTTAATTCTTTCTCAATATGACCTTAGCTATAATAGGTTCTTTGCATTTCCGTGTACATTTATTGTCAGCTCATCAATTTTCACTAAAAATAACTTCCTGGGATTTTGGTTGGAATTGCATAGAAACAATATCAATTTAGAGACTGAAAATATTAATAGTATTAAGTTCCAATCGATGAGCAAGATAGACACTGCCTTTTACTTGGGTTTTCTTTGATTTCTCTCAGTAACTATAGAGATTTTGCATATCCTTCTCAATATTTATACCTAGTATTTGGTGTTTTGTGATACTGTTAAAAACGATATTTATTTTTATTTCTTTTTCTATTTGTGTCTAATATATAAAAATACAATTACCTTTTATTTAACTTTTTAATTTTTTATTTAAATTCAATTAGCCAATGCATATTACATCATTAGTTTCAGATGTATTGTTCAGTAATTCATCAGTTGGATCTAAAACCCAGTGCTCATCACATCACGTGCCCTCTGCCACAATTAGCTTTTATATCTTGATCTTATATCTAAGAACTTTACAAAATTCACTTACTATTTTAAAAGTCTTGTAGATTCTCTTGAATTTTCTATATATACAAACATATCATGACAATTTTATTTATCTTTTCCAGTCTTGACACTATAATTTGTTGGTTTACTTGTTTGTCTGCTTTGACTTACTGAACTGGCAAAGACCTAGTTAGTATGACTTTTCTTAGTTTTTATTATTTATTTATTTGAGAGAGAGAAAGAGAGCGAGCACAAGCAGGGGGAGTAGCAGAGGGAAGCAGCCCCACCCCTCACCCCCCCTGCTTGCTGATTTGAGAGCCTGTTGCTGGACTCAATCCCAGGATCCTGGGATCATGACCTGAGCTGAAGGCAAACACCCAACTGACTGAGCCACCCAGGCACCTTGATATTTTTTTAATACCAGTGCTCAGATCCCACCCCATACCAATGAAATCAGAACTTTGAGTACAGGGTGAGAGCATCAGTATTTATCTAAAAGCTCCCCAGATGATCCTAAAGTGTATCCAGGATTGAGAAGCACAGTTCTTTAAAGAGAATTACTTCCAGTCTTGGGTAAGAGAAGATAGTAATTTTCACAGAATCTATTACCCTCTTCTAGAGAGTTGGAACAGAGGGTTCTGTAAGCTTTTAATCTTTTATGAAAACCTGGAAGAGAGCTTTTTTTTTTTTTTTGGACCTTTTTGCATGACTCACATTTTGTTGTCCAAAGAAATAATTTTAAGAAATCCTCTGGCTCCTGGCAAAAATAAACTTCTCACTTATTTTAACAGCATAAGAATCTTTTGACCAATTTTTGTTGTTGTTGTTACTCTTAATTAAATTAGAGTTGACATACATTTAAAGTAAAAATATTGAAGGATATATTATTTTCTTTCACTTTAAAGTAAAAATGTCCTCCAAATACTGAAACTAGGGCCAAATGCCTCTTCTGTTATAACCTAGAAAATGATAAGGGTACACTGAGCAAGCCAAAAATCTCAGCTAAACCAGCAGGAGCAGGCTGCCTGTTTTTAGGCTTTTAGGGAAAGAAACAACCTCAGCTCTGCCATTTTAAACTTTGTGTCCTTTCATGAACTATTGATCTTCTGTGACGCAATAATCCTGACATCACCAGACTGAGGTCCATATTGTTGCTTACCCTCCGCACCTCCCCGTTTTATAGAGGAGGAAACGAGGGGTTCATAACTCAGCCCAATTCACCAAAGAGAGGGTGGTAGTGCCTGAATGTGTGGCCAGGTTCGTCTGTGGGCTCAAGTCCAGCACATCACAGATCTCGCCACCCCTCTCGACAGATGAGGAAACTGAGGTCAGGAGAGAGAAAATGAATGACCCAGGGTCATAGAGCTGGTTGTGCACAACAAGTCTTAATTAGAAAAAAGGGGTTTAACCAAATATTTAACTCATAAACCAGAGACCACAGAGAGAACCCAGCTTGGGACTTTCAGCTAAGCATTGTCCTGTGTTTATGCCTTACAGGTGAGGCCCATGTAGAAGGGCAGGAACATTTCTACATGGAGACGCAAACTATCCTGGCTATCCCAAAACAGGAAGATAAAGAAATGGTGCTATACCTTGGAACACAGTTTCCAAGCCATGTGCAGGTAACGGGATATTTTTGGAAAGTGAGACTCCAGACGTGCTGTGCTGTAAGGCCTTGCAACCAGGCACTGTGCTCTGCGGACTTTGGATCCCTTCCACTCCTGGGACTCAAACTCTCTGTATATTTCACATAAGCTATGGTCCAGAATGAAGAAAACAGGGCAAACATTTCCCTAAAAGGGCTGACTTTTTCAAAGAGATATGAAAATTTTGTTACCTTCCAAAACATGGACCAGAGTTATCTTACCCTTATAACAATTGATAGTGTAAAAGCTAATGTCAGGGAGGTCAGAGCCTTAGTATTATATTTAAATTTCCTTTTGTGATTCATTCGTGTCACTTCTCTGTCTTAATGTTTGCATGTATTGGCGATGCAAGTTTAAAGCAATTGCATTTCCAATGCAGTAGCAGGTGATTTCCAGTCCTATTCCAGTGGTTGAGATATAAGACATTGCTGCACCCAGGCAAGTAGAAGAAATCCTCTGACATTCTCCTCTTCTGAGATGTAGAGATATTGGTTCTAGAATAGTGTCTGGCACAGGGGGATACTTAAACAGTTATACTGGCAGGAGGATTAATAACAAGTGTTACTGAGGGGAAAATCTGAGGGCTTCCTGGTAGAGCAGAGTGAGTTAGTACCTTGGGATCTTGCGGGGGTGGATAGGCTCAGTGGGAAGAGGAAGCTGTTGTTCAAGGCAAAATGAAAGTCTGAGGGGACTGATGTTGAGCTGGGGTGTGTCTGTGGCCTCCACAGGTGCAAGTTTTGAAGTGGACCACAGAGGAATGAGAAGTCATGGTTTCGCTCCTAAAAAAACCATGTGATCTCCCACAGGTTGCTGGGCACCAGTATCTTTTTCTATAAATTGAGGGAGGTGATAAATATTACTTCTGAGCTCTTTTGGCAGAGTATGCGGCTCTGGGCTCCAAATGGTTAAAACGTCTGTCCCGGGTCACCATTGCTTTCTACCATCAGTACCTTCTAACATACAATTAGTAACTTCATGAGGCATTTTCCAGGAGTAACAGGGTACAGGGTACTCACAGCCCACAGCCCAGAACCTGGAGCAGTATCTAAAGCAGGCCCAATAAAGAATTTGAATAGCTAAAGAAAGTCTATGAATGACTAATAAGCACACGAAAAGATGCTCACAGCATTGTCACTAGGGAAATGCACACCAAATCCACAATGAGAATCCGCTCCATGTTGACTAGAACGGGTGTAATCAGAAGATGAAGATGTGCTCAGTTGAAACCTTCATACATTGCTGATGGTGTGAAAAATGGCACAGCCTGGAAAATAGCATGGCAGTTTCTAAGGATATTGAATATAGTGACTGCATAACCTAACAATTCCACAGTTAGGTATCTACCCGAGAGAACTGAAATTATCTGCCCATACAAAAATTTATACATGAGTGTTCACAGCAGCGTTATTTACAATAGCCAAAAGTGTAACCAATCAAATGCCCATCACTTGATGAATGGGGAAACAGAATATGGCATATCCATACGGGGGAATAATGTTCAGCCATAAAAAAGAATGAAGTACCGTCCCATGCTACAACTGGACAACATGCTTTCCAACAACCTTGAAAACATTACGCCCAGGGAAAGATGCCAGTCCTAAAAGACCACGTATTGCAGGTTTACGTTTATATGAAATGTTTCAAACAGGTAAATCTAGGGAGACAGAAAGCAGATGAGGAGTTGCCTAGTGCTGGGGGGCTGGAGGAGGGTAAGGAGGGACTGCTCGGTAGATCCAGGGTTTCCTTGGGGACGCTTAAATATTCTAAAATTAGATTATGGTGATGGCCGTATGACTCTAAAGATTCTAAGTCCATGGAACTAAGTACGTTCTCAGTAAATGTTTTCGGCGTTTCTTCACCTAGGCAGAGGGGAAGTACGCAGATGAGGGAATGAAATACCAAATTGCACTTTAATGTGGCTTCTGGGACTTACCTCTTGCAGGAATTTGTGGCTGCAGCATTAAACGTCCCAAGGAATAGAATTGCCTGCCACATAAAAAGAGTCGGAGGAGGGTTTGGAGGAAAAGTGACCAAGCCTGCTCTGCTAGGAGCCATCACTGCCGTGGCCGCCAACAAGTAAGAGTCGCAGTAGCCGCCAGTAATGCCAGCGGTCCCGACGGTGCAGAGACCATTGTGTCCTTCTGGCCCTGCACCCCAGCTTCCATCCCACGGGTCACAGCCCTTCATCTCCAAAGGTGGGGTTAACGTGTGGGTGAAGGAACACTGGACCCGAGCCAGAGATCTCTGTTCTAGCCCTACTCTTGAACTGCCCATCACTCACAAGGTCACCTCGACAAGCCACCTCAGTTTCATCACCCATAAACTGGGGAAAATAATGTCTACCTGTCTTGTAAGATTATTGTGTAAAATAGATGTAATCACTGTGTGTCTTGACTCAGGCATAACCATGTATTACTTCCTTATTGACTTTAACTCTTTAAAATGTTTATGTTTTAAGTTATTAAACTAAATCAAGCTGAGGTTGTCTGAGTGGAAGGAGGGTCAGAACCCTAACCATACGAGGGATTTGTTTTGTATGAAATAACCCAGGCTCTGCTGCTCCTGGGAATATTCACTTCACCTCTGCATCTGCCAGATGGAATCACCAGACACAGGAATAGCCGTGACTTTTGTGAATGTTACAACTACTAAACCTCTAAATTTTCAAGACAAGCTTAACTTATCCTAGGCTACTACTGCAAAAAGAAAAACCGCGAACACCTTAGCTCATTGGCACTTTCTAAGAATAGAAAAGGCTATCTTATACGTATGGGTGTGCAGGCACTGGGGACATTCCTTCAGAAGCCAGAGGAGTCCTCGATGGACATTTTAGGAACAAGGAGCCTGGATGAAAAGGAGCCTGACAGAGCTAAAGAGAGCGTTGGTTCTCAACCTTTCCAGCCTCAATATCCCCCATGGCAGTCAGTTTAATGCCCTTTTAATATCCCAAAATAAATTAATAACAATATAACCTATTTATATACATAATTGCAACATAATCATACAATGCCTTAATTTTTTTAAATTTAAACTTTATTTTATTTTTTCAGTGTTCCAGGATTCATTGTTTATGCACCACGCCCAGTGCCCCATGCAATACATGCTCTCCCTAATATCCACCCCCAGGCTCACCTGGCTCCCCACCACCCCCCCAAAACCCTCAGTTTGTTTCTAAGAGCCCACAGTCTCTCATGGTTTGTCTCCCCTTCCAATTTCCCCCAGCTCCCTTCTCCTCTCCTTCTCCCAGTGTCCTCCACGTTATTCCTTATGCTCCACAAGAAAGTGAAACCTATGAAAATTGACCCTCTCTGCCTGACTTATTTCACTCAGCGTAATCTCCAGTCTCACCCATGTTGATATGAAAGTTGGGTATTCGTCCTTTCTGATGGACTTACAATGCCTTAATGTTATAAAAAAAAAAATAACAATAAAGGAAAGTAACTTATAACAAAATAATGTAACATTTTGATAGATAAATTCTCAGACACGACTAAACCAGGATAATAATAGTAATCGTGGGTTTTTTTATTTTAATGTCCCCAGAACTTCTGAAGTGTTGTTTAAAGCACATGACTTCCTCCACTGAAAACCACTAAGCCTGATTATCTCAAACCCCCTTGCCCATCTCTTTGTTTCTACAATTTATAATCATCCATCATATTAACGGAGTCATTTCCTATAGGACTGGCCGCCCAATCCGGTTTATTCTAGAGCGTGGTGATGACATGCTGATAACTGCTGGCCGCCACCCACTCCTCGGAAAATACAAAGTGAGTGAGATCAAAAATTTTAGGAAACTGCCTAAAACATTGTTCAGTGATGACCAACCAACCGATAGGAAAGCCAATTACTAGATTCCAAACCGCTAGAGAGGAATATGTGGATGCTGCCTACAAGTGACCAGAACTTTCTGTTGGGATCCTAGTCAACTTGGGCATCCGCCTCAGTGTCCCTCTGGTGACTGTCACATAGAACCATGTTCATAAGTTAGGTAGACTGACAACTGTAATCACATGTGTTTGTGTACTAACATGGTTGGATTGAGAAAGTGATTTTACTTCTATCCCTTTGCAGATTGGATTCATGAACAACGGTGTGATCAAAGCTGCAGACGTCGAATATTATATCAATGGTGGATGCACTCCTGACGAGTCTGAGTCGGTAAGAAATATGCCTTTCCCAGAGGCTACCGGTTGAGCTGTATGTGTCATACTTTATTTGCATGAGTATTTGTCATACAAAGTAGATGAATTCTGTGTTCTAGTTAGAGATAAAATTTGGTTAAGTGGTTTTGAATATTTGATAGATGCAAAGTTTTATTTTGCTTTAATTCAGGTAATGGAGTACATTGTGCTGAAATCCGACAACGCATATCATATTCCTAATTTCCGGTGCCGGGGTAGGCCCTGCAAAACAAACTTGCCATCCAACACGGCCTTCCGAGGATACGGCTTCCCCGAGGCTGCAGTGGTAGCGGAAGCTTACGTAACCGCTGTGGCGTCTCGGTGTGACTTATCCCCTGAAGAGGTAACAAGTCAGAACCCCCTAACAGAACAGCATTGGTTCAAATATGTATGGAGAACCTGCATATGGCATTACATCAGCTTCTCAGTAGATTCTGAGAAATAAAGTACACCATCTGTGTGTCCATTCGCTTTGGATATGTAGCAAGTCAACCACACAGCGTAATGGGCTAAAATAACAGAAAGTGTTTCTTCTGGTTCTCAGGTCAGTTGGGTAGCTCTTCTGGTCTGAGCCAGCTCAACGGGAGTTTTATGGTCTAAGACAGCTTCGTTTACATGTCTGGTGGTCACGGGGCTGATGAGGGGACATCTCAGCTGAGAAGGGTCATAACCGCTTCACAGAGTCTCATCCTCCAGCAGGCCAGCCCGAATTAGTCCGCATGATGGCGGTCACAGAGTCCCCAGGAGTGGCAGGAATGTGGCAAGCCTGCGAGTGTCTGCCTGTGTGAATATGTATCAGCCCATGGGCCAGAGCAAGTCATATGGCCGATCCCAGAGTTAGGGTGACACCACCTTGAGATGAATACAGAGAAGGAAATGACTGCCATTTGTTAGGCGTTCTACCACGGCTCCGGATTCTGAGGAGCTGATCTGAACAGTTAAGAATAAGGACGTGTTGTGTAGGGGAAGAATAATTCCGAGCGGAGAGTATTTTGTCTCACCACTAACACACTGGTGGCAAGGCTCACAGTAGTTGGGACCTGCTCTTTCTCAGGGTTGTGGTGATGTTAACTGAGATAAGACACTTGGCCTACAGCCTAGAGCAGGTGGAGTGCTTACCGGTATTTTCTGTTGTTATTGTGGTTGCTGTTGTTGTGATGTTATACATGTACACTTGTACTCGCATATCTGCAACCACTTAAATGGTTTCTTTTTGTAGAAAGACTTTCTTCTTATCAGGTATATCACAAAAACCCATGCTCAACTAATGGAATAAGCATATACCCGTAAAATCCATTCTATTGTCTTTCAGGTTAAAGAAATAAACATGTATAAGAGAATTAGCAAAACAACCTACAAGCAGACATTTGATCCAGAGCCCTTGCGAAAATGCTGGAAAGAATGCCTGGAGAAATCTTCATTCTCTGCTAGGAAGCTGGCTGCGGAGGAATTTAACAAAAAGAACTACTGGAAGAAGAGGGGGCTTGCCGTGATTCCCATGAAGTTTACTGTTGGGTTCCCTGTGGGCTACTACAGTCAGGTGAGTTTGAGAGAGATGTCTGTCTGCTCACCAGAAGCCCTTTTCCACGTGACTGGCTGGCTGAAAAGGGCAATCTTGTGCAACAAGGGATTGGCCCCCTGTGGGCAGAAAGAAGAAACCAGGGCAGATACAGCAGGGAACAAAGTAGGTTTAGGCAAACACAGGACCACAGGTATCAGGGCAGATCGGGTGTGACCCGGTACCAGGGCTTAGAAAGCGATCAATGCAGAGTCTAGCTCGAGGGGTCTGACCTCAGGCAGGGCCCCAAATATGAGCATCGGGGTGTGGGGTCTAATTTTAAACCCATGAGAGAACTGGGAGAAATAAGAGGATCTCTTTTTCTCTTTCCTAAATTCTCAGAACAGTGGGGTCATTTGAAGACAGAGCTTTCAAAAACACACTGAGAATAGTCAGAGCCGCCCCATTCACACGGGGACTTGGAGTTACTCTGTGAAAGCTCGGTGGCTGCTGGGCTTTGTTTTCGTTTAACCTTGAACAGTGTTTCATGGAGCTCTGCTTCTGATTTGGTCTTATTTTTTTTTTTTTTTTTTTTTGCTTCTATCCCCATCAGCCTCTGAAATGTCCCCTTAACAAAGCCATGCCAAGGGTGGAGTAGAGGCCCTGTTCATGGAATGAATGTCTCTCACCAGATTGCCTTCTGGACACACCCTTCCTTGGCGTACACTAACAAGGCAGAAAGCAAAAGGAGAGGGTGACTGGGGAAGGCCGGGAACACTGCACCTCTTGGAGCAGCTGCTGTCTTTCCCCCAGGGATGCTGCTCAAGCTAGAATAACACGCAAAACCCCCTTTAAAGGAAAAAATTTCTGTGGACTCTCAGTGATCATTTCTATTATTTATTTTGTTGTTATTTGGCTGTGAGTAATCCCAAAACAAGGAATAAGCTTTTTATAGCTCTTAGGCCTTTATCAAATACAAACAAAATTGGAAATTAAATAAAAATAGTATTACAAATGCCAGTAAGATAATAGTAACATGAACTTACTGTGGTAGAATATGTGGCTTCTTTATTATTATTTTTTTAAAGATTTTATTTATTTATTTGAGAGAGAGAGACAGTGAGAGAGAGCATGAGCGAGGAGAAGGTCAGAGAGCGAAGCAGACTCCCCACGGAGCTGGGAGCCTGATGTGGGACTGGATCCCGGGACTCCAGGATCACGCCCTGAGCCGAAGGCAGTCGTCCAACCAACTGAGCCACCCAGGCGTCCCTATGTGGCTTCTTTAAAACTAACTCTTCGCTCACAAAATGATGGTAGTTCCAGCTGCTGCTGCTGTACAAGGCAATTTGAAATATTTATCCTAAATGTCTATGTAAGGTGTGCTGACACACTGTGGCGCCTCTCGTCTCTAACATGTCCCATGAGTTAAAGTAGTCCTACTTGGTGGTTGCACAGTCATCAACATAAAATGTAACACGCACTCTGAAAGCCTGTGGCCATACTCACTCTTACATGGCTATCCGTTACTCTCGTTAGATTATCATAAAGTGAAAACATGAAGTTTAAAAGTTCTTGTAGAGAACTTGACAGTCCTGAGAATACAGTCTCAGACTTAGGAGACAGGCAGAGCTCAATTAGTTGACATTTGCAGTGCTTGGTGTAGAGACACAGGCATGACCACAGGGGTCAGGGTCCCAAGAGGGCACCTGCAGGATGCTGAGCACATGCACCAGCCTGAAAGAGGAATTGCTATAAAGAAAAATTCCAGCAACTTGCAAACCACCTAACACAGGCCAGCTTCCTCCCTCCTATGGCCTGGACCCTGGAGCCACTTGCACAGGCTGTGGATTCTTCCACTGAAACCGTCAGCCCCGGAGAAAGACAATAGCAGGGAGTTTGAAGGAGACAGCCTGGCAGAGGTGTGGAGGACATGGGGCTCAAGTTAGGAGTTGTGGGTGTCAGTCCTGACTCTGTCACAAACTAAGCACCTGGGTTTGGCCATTGTTCTCCTCCCCAGGCTTCTGTTCATTCCCCCCATGGGCAAAGTGAAGAGTTTGGATTAAATCAGTGGATCCCAAACCTGGCCAATCATCAAAATCACCTGGGAGCTTAAAAACATGGTTGCTTAGGCTCCACCTCCCAACTTCTTACAGAGTTGGAATTTCCAGAACACGACCCATACATTTTCCCTGCCATGATCCTAAAGGTCAGCAGCATTTGGAAACCATTAAAACATCTCAAGGGTCTTCCAGCTCCTCTAGTACCCAAGGCCATTTATGCCTGGAAATGTACCCATACAGGTTCTATTTGCTTTAAAATTAATTTCCATGTCCTGGAAAGAAGAAGAATGAACTATTGTGCAAGTTGGGGTCATGGAGTGGCCTCAAAGCAATCCCACAAGGTCCCCAGAAGGCCAAAGACCGGTAGGAGGGGAGATGTGCCACCATTCCTACATGGACATGGATGGTTTTCCAGTCTGGGGTTTATTGACAGGGGTGGTCTATTGCCTCCTGTAAAGGCTTTCTTCTCCACGATAACCAGTGAGAGACTGGCTCAATAAAGCAAAGTCATTCATCTGGCGACCTCAGCTAAATTCTCAGCAACATTGAGCCTCATCATTTTCCAAACTGATGTAACTATTTCCCCTAGGCTGCTGCTCTAGTCCACATCTATCTTGATGGCTCCGTCCTGGTGACTCATGGTGGCTGTGAAATGGGACAAGGCCTTCACACCAAAATTATTCAGGTAAGATAAGTGTCTGTCATCTCCACTGTGGCAAAGTATAGCACCTTGCGGTCAGCTTAGCGGTTTTGTTGCTGTTGAGCAGGAGAAATGCCGTCCCGCTACATGTGCCGCTCCTCTGTGCGACTCATCTTGATTTCAGGACTGCGGACTGCAGGGGTGAAGGAAGCAAATGTCAGAACTGAGGAAACACGTGATACTATTCTCCCTGAACAAAAAGAGTCAGGCCTTCTGAAAAATGTGACTCCAGTTTTCAAAGATAAAATACTTTTCAGCTTTGTGGCACCTGCTCAGAGCAGGGCTATGTTAATTCAGATCTTCAATTAAAAATGGATGTGTTTAAAAGGATGAGAAATTAGGTTCGTAGAATTTGCAATCTACTTAGGAACTCCACATGAATGGGTATTTCAGAAAGACGTGTTCCTAATACTTTTTAAAGAGCAAGACATTATTTGTAATGGGAAATTTTTCCTTCTTTTTTTAATATTAAATAAGATACCTGAATCCAATTGTGGGAGCAGGTATTGTGGGAGAGAGTGGAAAAAACAAACTTCTCTCCTAATGAGAAGTAAGGAGAAGATACTTTCCTTAAGGAGATAATACTCTTTTAGTAGAGTACTTGGAATTGGGAAATTACAAAAATCCGCAGGGCCTTCTTTGAACATATCTTGCTTCTTCATAACAAAATTCTTATACCCGCAAAATGTCCCACAAAAGAACCATAATCTACTAAATTATCTGTAAATCACAAGATGAAGGTAAAACAGTAAGACCGGGCCCCAGCCTTGCCTGCTGCGTGTGTCCTACCAAAGTAGGTGTCCCAGAGTGACCGCACTGCCACATGGCTCTTATGAAAGTGGGATAAAAAGCAAAGCACAGAAAGATTCTTTGGTTGCTTCAAACTCATAATCTCCATAGGAAACCCAAGATGCTGTCTTAAATGTTTGTCCCAATAGGACCGTGAGGTTTTATACTCAGTTCAAAAAAAGAACTAGAAAGTTTTTAATGGCGGGGGGTGCTTAAAATCAATGGAACAAAGAATATTCTTCTGCTCTGGACAGATGGCCAGTCGAGAACTGAACATCCCGCAGTCGTACATACACCTGTCCGAAACAAGCACCGTCACGGTGCCCAATGCTAGCTTCACGGCAGCGTCGATGGGAACAGACATCAACGGGAAGGCTGTGCAGGTGACTTTTCCTTCAGTTCTCAGTCACCCGGTGACAGTGCGGGAGGAGACCTCGTCCTACCCCTCCTTTTATGGAGTCCAAGAGAGGTCAAGTGGGTGGTCGCGGATCATTCATTCAGCTTATGGTGTGCAGAACCAAGACTCCCAGTCCAGTTTCCTGAGGCCCCCAGCTGGTGCTCTTTCTGCTGCCCGGGGCTGTTTTTCATAATGAATGTTCGGTTGCATGTGAAACCTGCAAATTTCAGCAACCTCCCTTTGTGTTAGATGAGAGAATGCCAGCCTGCCGGCTCTCACCCCAGCACACCAGAGAAGTGCAGAGTAATCGCGTTACTAACGGGGCATCCTCTTTCCAGGAAGGGCTTGACTTGTTTTTCAACCTCTCTAAGGATCAGTTTCCTCTCCTGCAGAACTTCACCCAAATATCACCCATCTCATAGAATCACTGGGTGGCTTGCAGAGATCATGCAACAAAGCCACCACACCTCCTCCCTTCTCCCCACATTCTAACCTCCAGAAAACCACTGATTGACCATTTATCACCCATAAAAGGCAAACACCTAGATATAAAAAAATTTCAGCCTGTCGAATATGCCCATGTATCATGTGAACCATGGATTCCCAAAGTATGTTCCTTGGAACAGATGGTCTCAGTGGAGAAAATGGATTCTGTAGTCAACAAGTTTGGGAAATGTTATGTACTACATCCCACTCACAGAGGCTTATGCTGCATATTAGCATGATAAATGCTCTGACAAGTCCTGCAATGTAGAAACCTCTTTAGCTTTGTCTCACCAAGTTTTTCCCCATGAAAACATTTTCATTAATAAAACCCCTCCTAATATCTATAGAATCAGCACCCAAGATAAACAGTCTGGGAAATTCTAATTTGGTTAAAACATGTAGGTGACTGAGTCCATTTTTCACCTTTTATCTAAATTCTAGTTGCCTTGCAAGCACAGGTGGCACAAAGACACTCAGTGCATAGCTAGGCATAGTCTCAGGCATTGATAAAGCAGACATACTTTAAAAAAAAAAAAAAAAGGAAACTAAATGCTTTTAGAAACATTTTTATATTTTATATTTTATAATGAAGAATCATCATTTAAAAGTCATAAATTTGTATGACTTCTTCACACTTATTTTATTGATCCCACATTGATTTAATGAACATTGACTGAGGGCCTACCACATGCTAGGTAGTATAAGCAGTAAATCAATCAGGACAAAGTCCAAAGAGCCTGCTCTCACAGAGCTTACATTCAAGCAGATAACACATCAGTCACTCCTTGAGCCCGGTTGTGAACACAGCAAGGAAGGAAGCTGGGCAGGTTATTAGGGAGCAGAAGGAGCTAGCTTTCTATGCTTGAGAAGCTGCTGCAGGCCCAGGGGACTGGAGCAGAGACTGTAAAAGGGAGCAAGGTAGAACAGGGAAGAAAGATAGCAGAGAAGTGAGACTGGGGTATAAATGTTTTGTGGGGGGTTTTAAAATTTTATTTATTTGACAGACAGAGATCACAAGTAGGCAGAGAGGCAGGTGGCGGGGGTGGCGGGGGTGGGGGGAGGCAGGTTCCCAGCTGAGCAGGGATCCTGATGCGGGGCTAGATCCCAGGATCCTGGGATCATGACCTGAGCCGAAGGCAGAGGCTTTAACCCACTGAGCCACCCATGGCGCCCCAAATGTTTATTCTTGAAGCTGGATAAGGGGGGCTAGTGTATTATTCTCTCTATTTTTATGTATTTTAGTATTTTCTATAATGCAAAAACTGGAAAATTTTCTATCTGGCATTTAGAGCTTCAATAAAGGGAGGAGACCCTACCAAACAATGTAAGCTGAAAGAATTCTCCATGCAAAGAAAGGAGTTCAGGAGGTTGCAAATTGTTCAGGAGGTGAAATTGTTCTCTGCGATGTCTCACTCTCTTGAAGGGAAGACTGTCAGACTACTGAGTGTAAAGCTGTGTGTAGGAGTACAAGGTCAGGACATGATTACAGGAAGAATCCGTGATATTTCGGCAGGTAGGAATCCTGTGACTTGGGCTACGTCGGATGTGGCCCTCTTTTGGAAGGCCCCCATTTGTCATAAGGTCAGTGATAGAAAGCTGAATGAACCAGCAATGTGATTTATGAAAACAAGGGTCTCTGGGGCACCTGGGTGGCTCAGATGATTAGGCGGCTGGCTCTTTGCTCAGGTCATGATCTCGGGGTCCTGGGATCAAGCCCCATGTCTCAGGGGTCTGGGATGCAGCTCTGTGTCTGGCTCCCAGCCGAGTGGCGAGTCTGCTTCAGGATTCTCTTTCCCTCTGACCCTCCCACTCTTGCTCACTCATTCTCTTTCTAAAATAAATAAATTTTTATAAAGAGAAAAGAAAGAAAGAAAACAAGGATCTCCCTAACACATGAGAAGCCAGAAACCATTTCCAAAGAGGGGCTGCTAGAAAAGAAAGAGCACAAACTGCGAGAGGGCCTGAGAGGTCATCTGAGGTTGAGCCGAGTGCGCACGTGCGGACATGAACAGACTCGTGTTGGAACTAGGGGTAGGAGTCAAGTTGAGGTCCACTGATAGCAGGAGTCAACAGGTTTAATCTCAAGGTTCCAAGATTTCACCTCAATCCTTCTTACTTTCATTGCACTGCTAATGTTTTAAAGATTTAAAAGGGACATTATACATCATCAGAAGGACCACTCTGTAAGTGGAGTGTTGCCGGAAGATCTCTTTGCCCACATTCGGGAACAAGAAGTATACTTTGTGTTAAGGCAACAACAAACGAGCAGAGATGGACTTCATAGGTAAACACTGTTTTCTTCTTGCCCAGCAAAAAGCCGATGATGTCAAGGTATAAGGCGCAGATGAAAATCTCGGGCAATTTATGTAAGAAGAGTGGAGAGAAAATTACTCTGTTGGCAGGCAAGCAGCAGCACATTGAACCCCACTGCACGTCGGGGAGAGCAGCCGAGATGGCCCCATTCCAAGCAGCAACTTAGCTTCAGAGAAGCAACATCATCAACCAACTAAATTAATGTTGTTATTTTGGATTTTATTGGTGTGTAGATTGGCTTATGTGCTTTGTCATTGTATGTTTGCTTGAAGGTACAAAAGAGCTATAAATCTAGGAGACTCAACTAACTTTATGTTAGCATATATTAAAACAAAATTATAATAAAAATAATGGACATCAACACCGTAGGATCCACATGAATATTTGTTTCCTTCAAAGGGGTTCCCTAAATGACTCAACTTTAAGAAACCCTGCCTAGAGGACTAGCAAGCAGGCTCACAAAACTGACGGATTCCATTTGAATTGATTTGAATATTTAACGCTTTGCTATTTCCTGTGCCTTTTATTTCCATCATTTCAAATATTTATTTTCAGAATGCCTGCCAAATTCTTATGGCCCGTCTTCAGCCAATCATCAGGAAAAACCCTAAAGGAAGATGGGAGGACTGGGTGAGTGTTTCCGTCCTTATCCCTGCCAGGAAAAGCCAGATACATACATGCAGATGGGAGACGGCCCTTAATGCCTGGGCTGACGGGTGCTGCCCGTTCAGGAAACAAAGCATTTATTAACATTTACTTCTGCTTTTCTGAAAAAGCAAAAGCCATGTCTGGATTCACTGAAACTTGATTTTATTTCAGAGCCTGATTTCTCACAGAGAATGCTCTGAAGTAAAACACACCTTAGGGTTACTGTCCCAACTCTGTCACTACTAGCTCTGGGAGACAAGGTTCACCCTCAGTGCCTCAGGACCTTGGTTTTCTCTCCAGAGCAACAGAGATGATAGCAGTCCTGCTATCAAAGGAGGACTCTATTTTTAATAATTATTATTAATATTACCATTAGTATTCCTATTCCCAGCCCTATCCAGGTTATACTCTAGGAGGGAAGCTGATGTACTATACTGAGTGACAGCGGGTCAAATTATTTGGGGGAAAAAAGCAGAGGAAAAGTACATACATATATAGACATGAACATACACATAGAAACATGTGTGTATATATACATATCTGTGTAGATACTTACATACCAAAGTGTGTGAATATGGTCTAGCCCCCTCCTTAATTTAAAAAGCCAAAAAGGCATTAAAAAATAACTTTAAAAAATAAACTTTACACTGTCCAACAAACGGTAGAGGGCCTCGGGGCATAAGCAGCCGCCCGTACACATCTGTCTGGGAAAGCACGGCCCATGGCTCATCCAAGGCTCACGTCTCACCTGAGGTGAATGCGGGTAGAAAGCTTGTTCCAAACAGGAGGAGGAAGGTATTTTTCATCACTTTCCCTAAATTTATATCTCGTTGTAACCAATCATCTCTTCCAGATTACAAAAGCCTTCACAGAATCCATCAGTCTCTCAGCTACTGGATATTTCAAGTAAAGGACATTTTACTTTGGGTTGGATTATAGCTGGGCAGAAACAGTGTACATTCAGCAGTGCGAACAGGTGCCCGGAGAGCCTGGGGGGCCCTGCGGGGTGCCCGCTGTCGGCCCTCAGTGCTGGCTCACGGCGGGGAGGCCCAGGGCTTCCACCAGGAAGGCCACCACAGCTATTTACACGCACCGGGACCAATTCCAATGACTTCCTGCTGGAGGGTCGGGCCCAGACACTGAGGGCCTTTTCCCTGGGCCTGCGGTGGAACCATTACAACTCTGACCACACCTGCGCTTACTGAAGAAGGGGAGGGATGCGGCAGCCATGGGGTGGGTGCCCCCTCTAGCCCCAGGCCCCACAGCACAGGAGGCGATGAGACCACTATGAGGAAAAGGGCCTTTCCTTTTCACTGCTGATTTCTCTTCTCAGAGGCTACCAGACTCACATGGACTGGGAGAAGGAGAAGGGGGAGCCCTTTGCGTACTATGTGTATGGAGCGGCCTGTTCGGAGGTTGAAGTGGACTGTCTGACGGGGGCTCATAAGGTAAAGAGCAGTATTTGTGTTCGCCCTCTGCATCAAGTAAACACAAACACTGACGTGCTTGCCGTGCCGTACGTGATAATCAACTTGATCCTGCAGGTGGAAAAACCAGGGACAGACAGCCAATTGCAGTAAAGAGCAGTAAAGAGTAAATCCTTTTTTCCACTGTGTATTTTCTCTTGGAACAGCTCCTTAGGACTGACATCTTCGTGGATGCTGCTTTCAGCATAAACCCAGCCGTGGACGTCGGACAGGTGAGTGATCCCAGCATGCTCTGACCAGAGGAACTTTTGGTCGGTTCCATTCAGAAAAGTATTTCCCAGAATTCTCCAGGGTTGTTTATACCTGGTGCAAGCTCTCTGCTATACATTAAGTATCTGACGCACACGCACACAAATAGATGAAATACTGGAAAAAATTTCAAGAAAAGGTTAACAATCATTGTCTTTGTAGGGCAGGAATATGTGTGACTTAGCCTGCTTTATAATTCTCCGTGCCTTCTAATTTTTCTCATGAATATTAATATGTTTTTAATTAGGGAACACTACATAAATACATAATAATAAAGTTCCATTAGTAGTCATATTAATATTAAATTTAAACAGACTGCAAATAGGAAAATATAAAAGAAAGAGAAATACTTAAGCATAATTTTTTGCCTCCTACTGAATTTACTTCTGATTTTAATCCCACAAACAATAAAATTAAGGCGCTGAAAAGTCTTTTTAAACTTTGAGTTAAAAACTTTCTAGCTGTTGGTGTAGCTTTGCTTTTTTCTAGCCTTGTTACTGAAGGTGGAGCCAGTGGACCAGCCACCTCAGCCCTAGCCAGACCTACTAACCCGCCCCTCGCAGTGAGGCAAGGCAGCTGGTCCCCAGGGTCCACCTGAGGAGCATACTGGAGCCATTGAGCAGCTTGGCGTCACACCTGACAGACACCTGGTGCTTTCATCTGCCAGCGGCTTCCCAGTATCCTAAGTCCTAAGAGACTGGTTTACCTGGGTTGGCCGTTGGGCTTTATAAGGAACAATTTTATTGATCCCTCTGTGCTTTTCAAGATTTGGTCCTCAGACTCTGCAACAGAAGTACTTGTAAGTGTTTGTGAAAACATGGATTCCTGTACCCAGGAATTCAGCCCAGGCTTAGACTTGGTCTGTCTTAACTTTGCTGGGCTGAGACAGAAACCAGCACATTTAACCTGCACCTGAAATTCATCTCAAGCCTATAAAGTTTGAGAACCACCGCTCACCCAGTCCTTGACCCCCCTTCCCTGTCTTACCCACTTCTCCCAGATCCTTTCTGCTGCTTTATCTTTTAAGCAAAGTCAGAAAGGGAGATGTCATGATTAAGGAAATCCTGCATTTGTCTCACCGGAAAAGGGAAGAAAATGAGTATATTAGACTTGATCTCTTAGACTTTAGTCTTTTCCTTTAGGAATAAGAATTTGGAAATATCCAAATAGAAAATTTAGATTCGTATACCTTATTCCTTAATTTTGCATTTTCAATAAAATACAAACTGTAATTCTCCTTCAATTCTTTAACCTCCAGGCAGACACCCCTTAATCCTTTTTCCTAGAGAGTATTTGTTTGTAAATAGAACTCAACATGACTTTTAACAAAAATATTTAACTTAATATAAGTTTTTTCATCCCATCTTATTTAACATTTATCTACTTTCCATGGTAATTTATAAAGGGAAGTAAAGAAATACGGGTACTGTAATAACCTACAGTGTTCCATTCATTCTAGTTCATGTTCCTTTAATGTTAGCTTCTTTTTCATCTAATTCAACAGACATTTATTAAGAACCTATGTAAAAGGCCTCAGGTTAATAATAGAATACAAGAAGGCCACGGCCTCCAAATGCTCATACACATGAGAGAGAGCAAGGAGGAAGAGGTGGATGGAGGAAATACTCTCTGAGAGCCACTATGTGGGGGAATGTGTTCAAGGTAGAGTGAGCCGGGAGGAAGTAGGTCCTAAATCCACCCAGGAGGTGGTAGAAGGATCCAAAAGGCTCCAGATAGGCAGCAACTTGGAGGATGACTAGGAATTCTCCAGGGGGACAAGCTGAGATGGGGAGCAGTGAAGAGAGTCAGGAGAAACCACAATACAAAGACTTGGCGGTCTAAATGAAATCTGGTGGGCTTGAGAATCACCCAGAACTTACCAAGAGTCAGGTACCTGGAGGATGGGTCACTTGGGCAAGAAGAACTAGGGATGAGGCCAGGCAGATGAGAAGTACCAGACCCTGCAGGACCCTTTGTAAACCCACCCCAGGCTGTCAAGGATGACTTACTATGGTCAAGAGAAATGGTTCCATTTTCAGTCACATTGGAGTAGTTTGTCAATCAGTATCATATACTTATAAACTGTGAAATTTTTGCCTGTAGATTGAAGGAGCATTTATCCAAGGCATGGGGTTGTACACCACAGAGGAACTGAAATATTCCCCAGAAGGTGTCCTCTACTCTCGAAGTCCAGAGGACTACAAAATCCCGACTGTCACTGAGATACCAGAAGAGTTCTATGTCACTCTGGTGCGTTCCCGAAATCCCATAGCCATCTACTCGTCCAAGGTAAGAACACAAGACCTCTATGTTAGTTCGTAGGGCTACCAAAACAAAGGACCACACACTGGGTGGCCTAAACAACCTAAATACCAGATACATTTTCTCACAGTACTGGAGGCTGGAAGTCAAATCAAGGATTGCTTTCTTCCAAGGCCTCTCTGGATTGCAGATGGCCACCTTCTCCCTGTGTCCTCCCATACTCATCACCTCTGAGTGCACATGTCAGATGTCTCTCTCTGTATGGCCCAATTTCCTTTTCTTGTTCAGACACCAGTCATGTTGGAATAGGGCCCATCCTAAAGACCTCATTTTAACTTAACGCAGCTCTTTAAAGACCTTATCTCCAAACATGGTCAGAGTCTGAGGTAGGGGGTTAGGACTTCAACATATGAATTTTGAGGGAGCACAGTTCGGTCTATAACAATCTACTCTTTCAAGAAATAATGGTCTGAGCACAAACCACAGACCAGAGTACTTTGAAGGAAGAAAGAAGAAAAATTAGTACAAAGAAGCATTGGTGACTCATTCAAAATATAATGCCCCCTGAATTTGCTTACTCCTTTGAATTGAAAAACCCAGCAGGAAAAGGGAAAAGAAAAGCAAATTCATGGCAAAGTGGTGCTCACTGACTCCAGAAGACCGAGAAGACTCTTCACTCATGAAAGCAAGCTTGAAACAAATTTAATCAAAACAAGAAAAGTCGGGGTGCCTGGGTGGCTCAGTGGGTTAAGCCTCTGCCTTCGGCTCAGGTCATGATCTCAGGGTCCTGGGATCAAGCCCCGCATTGGGCTCTCTGCTCAGTGGGGAGCCTGCTTCCCCCTCTCTCTCTGTACCTGCCTCACTGTCTACTTGTAATCTCTGTCTGTCAAATCAATAAATAAAATCTTTAAAAAAAAAAACAAAACAAGAAAGGTCAAGGAAGAGTCAAACATCTTAGGTCATTAGGCTAAGTGCCACCATGAGATAAAACCGAAATTGTAGGCAAATTTTACCAGCCCAGAACTTTATTTTCTGCACCCTTCTCACATATCCTCCAGACTCAGTTCTCTCTTATTTGTCTACCTCTCTCCACACCTCCCCAAACTGGAACAGACTTTCAAATGAGTTTCTCACTATTTGCTCTGAGCTGTAAATAGCTGCTGATCTGAGAGGTATTTATTGAGTCTGTGTTCCCTGGAGCATATGGGCTCTGATTGGCCCATAAAGACCTCTGGTGAGGATTCTTGAATACAAGTGCACCAAAAAACACAACTTCCCCCAACTTAAGTTCTATTCTGAGCCCACATCTGGCCAGACAGATGGTAGGCTAACCTTAGATTTTTCAGGAAATTTCCTCTCCTTCTTTAAGTAGGTCAAGATTGGGAAGAAGACAAGACTTCCTGTCTGAATGGCCTCTATCTCTACTTCTGCACCAGGAGCGTCTCTAGAAACCCTCCTGACACGGGGTGCAATCCTGCCTTTTAGAGTCTAGCCACCTCCCTGCCAGTTTGCTCCAAATAGGACATAAGACCTTTCTGCTCCCCTCCTCCTCACTTCAGAGGAAGCCCTTTCTTCTACCCTCTACATCTCCCTCTACATTTGCTTTAGAGGTGAAATCAAAGCCAGGGATAGGCTTTATTTGCTTGGAGATAAAGGCCAATCTCTCCACTGAGGCCCTGAGCACAGACCACAGACCAGATTACTTTGAAGGAAGAAAGAAGAAAAATCAGTACAAAGAACATTGATGAATCATTCAAAATATAATGGCCACTACACTATTAGTTCAGAAACATCCAGCACGCACCAGGGACATTCGCACACAAGCAACTTCAACAGGTCACTCTTTACTGTCGTTTAGGCTCAGCTACAAAGATTGCGGTTGTTTTGTTTGGGTTTCGAGTTAAACAAAAATGGTCTGGAACCCAAAGTGGAATATTCTAGAGGGCACCAAGGGCTTTGGTCTTTAGAACTTTACCTGGGCAAAGGAGCAGGAGGTTTTAGCTGACCCACTATCCTGATGTCCTGGACCATCTTCATGAGTGACTTTGAGGAGGACCCCACACACAAATCAGCATGGGGGGCATTCGGTTCTGGCAATTCAGACATACTCCATTTTAAGTATTCCATACTCACCAGAAGAGGTGAGTGTGTGCGTGTGTGTGTGTGTGTGTACTCAAATTAGTCCTAAGAGAACCATGCATTTCTGACAGCCTTTTACCTTCCTCTCAGGGGTTGGGTGAGACTGCAATGTTCTTGGGATCCTCCGTGTTGTTCGCCATTTTTGATGCAGTGACTGCTGCCCGCGAAGAGAGGGGTCTGACCAAGATCTTCAACCTGAAGAGCCCAGCAACTCCTGAGTTTATTAGGATGACTTGTGTGGATCAATTTACTGACATGGTAAAGGTGGTGGGGGAGGTCCCTGTGGTAATCACGGCTTACATGGGCCTTCAGGTTCTTAGTATGGATTTGGTCACCATGACAAAACCCCAGGGCAGGTTCATCTTTTCCAATGAAAATTCTCACTGTGCCTTTACCTGCTACTGCCTATATACTTTAACGTAACTGCAAGGTGAGCAAAACTCTTCAAACGATGGCTTGTTTCAGACCCCAAAGAAAAGCAGACTCAGTGGCGCTAACGCTAGTAGCAAATCCACATGGTAGCTAACTTCTTGAAACACTTAATCAAAATGCAGTTGAGGTGGTATTGTGATCACCTTAATAACTAAATGGGATGAAATAGATATCGGATCTGGTCAATTATTCAGAAAGCATTTGTTAAGCAAATTGGTAAAAACAATTTAAATTAAAATATCAGAGTCACTGGGCACTCTTTGATATGCCTTGTAATGACACACAAATAGAACACAGTTTCATTTCCAGCTGCTAAAAATATGTCTAGAACTATCATCAGAGAGTGTTCCTATATTGAACTGCTTACTGCAGCCCTAACTGAACTGGATTGCACTTTATGCCTTTGAAAGTACAGGGCTTCTGAATAAGATGCATCTTATCCCAAACATAAGAAGTTTATGAAAATAAAGAGATTTATGACTCAAGGTTTGAAAGGAATAGGAAAACTATATATTTTTGATAAGAATAAAACAGACATTGGGTTTTTCTTTTTTAAAAAAACAGTTTTTCTTCTGAATTACACATTTTGCATATATAACATTTTACTAATAATTATCTTCCTTTTTTTATTTTATTTTATTTTTTTTAGATTCCTAGAGATGATCCTTCAACATTTACACCTTGGTCCGTCCGTGTGTCTTAATACTACATTTCTCTTAGAAAATGAAAGAATACATGATTGACCTTAAAATTTTCAAACCAGAACAAATATAGATTGGCTCCTGATTGTCAAGGATAATTTTAGTATTTTTTAGCTATTCTCTGTGGTTTAGGTCGCTGTGTAATTGTGTTTTAGGACATAAATTTATACCAAAAGATATAATGAAGCTTAGAATCAAAAATCCTTCTTATTATTACCATTATCCTGAAGATCTACAACATCATGATTTTAAAACATGGTAGAGTTTCCATTCCCATGGAGCAACTCGAGAAACTGCTCGTGGTTTAGTCTTCAGAAATCTGATCACTCATAAAATCATCCACCCCCAAAACTCTCAGGATTGGATCCCCAAAGCCAATAGTGTGATGGTGATAACCAGCTCACCTGGAAAAATTTGTGATTGATAGCGGTTGCCAGTTTCTGTGGTGTAAACAACCCACCTCGGCCAATTCCGGGCCACTAACAATGAGGTCTCCGAACATGAGGTTGGAAGAAATGTCCGTAATTGGCTCTTGTGGTCTCCAGCACTGTGAGCCCACCACAATCCTCAGGCTCCTGCCTCTCCCATGTGGCCAGTTTAACTGAGGCTTAGGGGTGTAAACCGTCCAGAGCCTCCAGCGGGTCCTCATCTGCCATGAGCTATGCTCGTGGTAGTGTCCTCCTCTCCCGGGAAACCACACAGAGTAGAAACAGTGATCTCAAATCATTCTGCAGCCCCTTGATTTGGCTCAGTGTCTGAAAGATGAAATGGGCACCACCTTCCTTTTGCCATTTCAGAGGAGCACTGAAATCCTGAGGGGTTGGGTTTTGTTTTTTTCAGTTATTTCTTAGCCATTCTGCATTGCATTTTCCCAAGGAAGTGCAGGGTTATGCCAGAGAAGATGTTCGGTTCCTATGAGGTTTAAAACAAAATAAACAAACTGAATCACTTGTTGGAATCTGTGTGCTAGATATTAAAGCTCTGCGTTTATTCACAGAAACTTTGTGGTAGAAGAAAAAGCGTGAATGACTGTTCATGTGTGTTTGAGACCAGACTGGGGAAGAGAAGGCTGGCAGGAGAAAGGAAAGGCTTCTTTCCAAAGAGAAGTCTCACCAATCAGTGTCTTTTATTCTAGGAGGGGTGTGTGTGTGTGTGTGTGTGTGTACACATATTTTTAAATGTCTGTTTAAATTCACCCAATAATTTAATTTGCCTAGAACCCACCCCACACAAACTCATTGTGCCAGACAGAACAGAAAAATAGGATTACTGGTTTATTTTTCTAGCAGTAAAAGAGGAAGACACATTTATCACAGACACAAATTAATTTAAAAAGTATTGTACTGGGGCGCCTGGGTGGCTCAGTGTTTTAGGCCTCTGCCTTCAGCTCAGGTCATGATCTCAGGGTCCTGGGATCGAGCCCCACATTGGGCTCTCTGCTCAGCAGGGAGCTTGCTTCCCCCTCTCTCTCTGCCTGCCTCTCTGCCTACTTGTGATCTCTCTCTATCAAATTAAAAAAAAAAAAAAAAAAAACTTTAAAAAAAAAAGTGTTGTACTCACAGACCATGTGGTCAAAGCCACTGAAAAAACAGAAATTGAATTTTTACAGAACAAGTCTGATCACTTCAGCAGTACTTAATGAACTTGAAGAATTGGGGTTTGGGATAAAGTATTTACATAAATAGTACATTTTACAGAATAGCAATTTCCAAACAAAGGATTAAAATTCTAATGCCCTTTTTGTTTGACAATTTTTAGCATCTATTATATTAAAACTTAATCCATAATACTAATTTAGATAAGTATCTTAAATTTTAATTATTGACTGTCTCTTTTAAAGTGTTATCATAGTGACAGTTACACAGCAGTGTAAGATAAGACCTTTCTAACCAGCGATCTATAAATGGTCAAGAGCCCTTTCAATGGTTAAAACATGATCATTATTAACTTTGGGCAAAACAGCCATTGCTTTTTACTTAGAAACTTGTCATGGCTATTGCTTAATTGTGGGTTCAATAAATGTTCATCGGAAGAGAAGGAACGTGTGGCAGGTCCACACTTGTCGTACATTTCCTTGCTCCATTCAACCTGTGAGGCCAAGAGTGTCTCACTTCTCCTGGACCAAAGTTTATGACAGACCAGCCTCGCACAGTCTTACAAAAACACTGGGCAAATGGAGCTGAGCGAATAGTAATGGGGAAGGATTTTATTTCTGTTTAGTGTCTTCAACCTGCAGACTCTCACATGCACTCAGGTTTTGAAATGGGATTGATCAAAAAAAGGGCTGGGATGGGAGGCCTGAGACATCTGCATTGTTTCTTTTAAGGAAAAAGTCTTTAAATCCTCTGCACTTGTTGCTTTCAATGACATAAATTGGCAGAATTCCTCGCAGTATCCGAACACTTGGAATCATAGGCTGAGTTTGCTGGAAGCAGAAGCCCAGACAAAGTATGGGGAGCAGGATGGTTTTCAGGGATTGACACCTGAGACAGGAAGGTTGGAAAAGCAGAATGGGGCAGAGGGAGAAATCAAGCAAGACCCTGGAGGCATCAGGAACTCAGCATGGAGCCTGGGAGCAAGTGTTGCCCCAGGACTTATCCTCCTTAGGCTGAAATGGACAGGTCTGTGTACCCCTTGGTCACTCAGTCAAGGTGGGGCTGCCCCAGGAAGGGCGCGGCCTTGAGGAAGGAGACTCTTTGCCCCTGAGACAGACACTGAGGGGGCTCCCTTCTGTTTGCTAGATGGGACACTGCCCAATTCATGAATTGTTGCATAAAGCCAGTTAGATCCTTAAGTTTGCTCTGTTGAGTTTTATTTTTTGATGATATCATGTATCAAATACATAATATAAAGTATCTTAAACTATGCTTTCTATCTTTTCATAATTTTTGCTGGTTCAGAGATGAATAATTGCATTTCTTAATTTTGAGGTTCTACTATACCATTAGTTATACATTTCCATTTACTCTGAGAAACAAACACATATTTCTCTACCACTATTTGAAATAAAGATACCAGTATTCCCCGATGAAAAGTTACTCTCCTGGCCTCCTGCTCTACCTGTCGTCATAATTTCACCCTTTGCCCCAGTAAAATAATACTTTCGTAACTTTTACTTTCCCCTCTCCCCAGCAACCCCCAACCCTTAAGTTGTTGAGGCTGTGGTCTGTTTTAGTCCCAGACTATTGAATTCCCTTTACTATATGACTCTTTAGCATTTATATTACTTTCCCTAATAGCCTGCCCTATCCACTTGGACTTCCTCTCCCCTTTTGCTTTCCATCTGAATGACTTTATTGTTTGATCCTTTTTCCTCAGGTGGGGTAGTCTTTATCCAGGAGGGAAGAGGATATTTTGCTCCAACCACTTGGTCCCCATCGCCTTTCTTTCCTCTCAGAAACCTGCAGCTGCTAGTCTCCTGCCCTCTAGTGGCCATTGAAGCAGCCGGAAGTTTGATGCCCAGAGGCAGGTGCTCACCAGACCCAAAATCTGCAGGAGCCTTGATCTAGAGGTGGGACCTGGGAGAGGAAGAGAAGGAACCTCAGAGTCAAAACGGTTGAGACTAGAGTGTCTTAATATAGGTGTTTAATGACCAGCCCAAGGGTCCTAAAAGTGCCCTGTTATCGGTCCTCTTGCCTGTGTTCTGCATTGGGGTTTTGAAGAGCTCACCATAGAGGGCAACACCCTAGGGACACTGAAGTCATGGCCAGTACTGTTCCATTTATATCCTTGAGCAGAATTTATTGCAGGTTTTTTTCCAGAAATAGGTTTGTTTAGATTGCTGGGGAGGGCAGTGCCACATCTAATATTAATTCTTCTATTGGGTAACAGGGACTTTTTGATGTAAGCCTTAAGACTTTCTTTTCATAACAAACATAGAATTTCATCAGTCGATACATGTCAAGTTTCTCTTACCAGAATAATCCATTTTAAAGTGAAGAAATTTAGCATTCCCTTTTCCTAAAGGAAAAAAAGAAAAAAGCAGTGGTGGCTTCTTTTCCTTTGTCTTGACTAAGATCTGAGAGTCAGAAAACCTTGGCAGAGACTGCATGCTACCTTCTCAGCAAGTCATTTTTACACTGAGTTCCCCAGAGCCCTGGGGCCTTCTGAAGGAGAGAAAATCAAATTACTTCGGGCCTCACCCTCAGCCCTCTGGGCTAAGCAGTAACCCTTTTCTTTCATTTGTTTACACTTTATAAGATTTCATTCGAACAAAAGTTTTGGCTGAGACAAGTTTGAAAAACACTTCTCTAAAGCCATCAGATTTCAGATTTCAGTTTCAGGTCAGATTTCAGTTTCCCAGCAATTAATGTGTTTGGTTCAGTAATCCAAACTACTTTTGTATCTTACAAATCTAATACCATAGTCACACCTTAGTACCTAAGACTGTTCTGTTCTTCTATGTTAAATGCTTGTATTTTATGTTAACACTGAAGGATTTATTCCTATAAGTATTATGAAACCCCATGATCCACGCTTTGCATCATCAGTATGTGTGCTCCTGTCAGTGGAAACCATGAGCTCTTGGTGTTCCCTACTTTCCCTCTCCTAGGGGCAGAGCCAGGTGGTGAATAGACTGTGAACCCTAAAAAACAAGCCCTGTGTCAGTTTTCCCCTAAGTGGAAGCAGCTATAAGGACATCTTCTGTCTCCACTTTTTCTCTCCCCAGGCTGCCTCCCCTCCATTCTTAGATCTCGTAGAATCAGCTACCACTCATCTGTGGGGACTATATGTCCCTCCCTCAGGCCTTCCCTGATCCCCCTCCACCAAACAAAGCTAATTCCCCTGCTCCATGCTTCTCACAATGATAAATATTTAATGGTATGTCAGTACCCACTGGGTGAATGAATGAATGAATCACTGATGCTTCCTTCACTTAAAAGTATCTTGGGTGACCAACCAAGCATATATCCATCCCCTCAATATCCAAGTTGTCATTCATGCTGAGCACCAAGAGCTTGCTACCTAATCGGGAAAATGAGATACATCAAGTAGACAACGAACTGTTAGTGGCAGATAAGAGGCTAGTTTCCCAGTTCCTGGTTTATTAAAAGAAAAGTAAAGAAGCAGTTGGTTGGATCTGCAGGTGCTTTTAGATTTGATAGAAAGAAAAAGAGTAAAAATGAAAACACAACTGTTCAAAACCTTTGGGATAGCAGAGATGGTCCTAAGACGGAAGTACAGAGAAATACAAGCCTTTCTGAAGAAACAAGAAAGCTGGAGTGCCTGGGTGGCTCAGTGGGTTAAAGCCTCTGCCTTCAGCTCAGGTCATGATCCCAGGGTCTTGGGATTGAGCCCCACATCGGGCTCTCTGCTCAGAAGGGAGCCTGCCCCCCCACCTCTACCTGTCTCTCTGCCTACTTGTGAAAGAAACAAGAAAGTTCTCTGTTGAACACACAACCAACCCTATACCTAAAGGAGCTGGAGACAGAACAGCAAATAAAGTCTAAACCCAAGAAGAAGAGAAATAATAAAGATCAGAGCAGAAATCAATGAAATAGAAACCAAAAGAACAATAGAACAGATCAATGAAACTAAGAACTAGTTCTTTGAAAGAGTAAAATTAATAAACCCCTAGCCAGTCTTGATCAAGATCAAAAAGAAAGGAGAAAGTGGAGAAAGTACCCAAATAAAGTCACAAATGAAAGAGGAGAGATCACAACCAACACTGAAAAAAACACAAACAATTAAAGAACATATTATGAGCAACTATATGCCAACAAATTAAGCAATCTGGAAGAAATGGATGCATTCCTAGACACATATAAACTACCAAAACTGAAACAGGAAGAAATAGAAAACCTGAACAGACCCATAATGAGCAAAGAAATTGAAGCCTTAATCAAAAATCTCCCAACAAGGAAGAGTCCAGGGCCAAGTGGCTTCCCAGAGAAATTCTATAAAACATTTCAAGAAGAAGAAGTAATACACATTTCTCTGAAGCTGTTTCAAAAACTGTAGAAATGGAAGGAAAACTTCCCAACTCTTTCGGTGAGGCCAGAATTACGTTGATCCCAAAACCAGACAGAGATCCTATCAGAAAGGAGAATTACAGACCAATATCCCTGATGAAAATGGGTGCAAAAATTCTCACCAAGATACTATCCAATAGGATCCAACAGTACATAAAGGGATTATTCACCACACCCAAGTAGGATTTCTTCCCAGGCTGAAAGGATCGTTCAACATCTACAGATTGATCAAGGTGATACACTACATAAATAAAAGAAAGGAAAAGAACCATATGATCCTCTCAATAGAGACAGAAAAAACATTTGACACACTGTAACATCCTTTCTTGATTAAAACTCTTTACAGTGTAGAAACAAAGGGAACATAACTCAGTATCATAAAAGCCATATACATAAAGCCCACAGTGAATATCATTCTCAATGGGGAAAAACTAAGAGCATTTCCTCTAGGTGGGAAGCACAGCAGGGATGTCCACTATCACCGCTGGTGTTCAACATAGTACCAGAAGTCCTAGCCTCAGGAATCAGACAACAAAAAGAAATCAAAGGCATCCAAACAGGCAAAGAAGGAGTCAAATTTTCACTCTTAGCGGATGACATGATATTCTATGTGGAAAACCTAAAAGACTCCAATCCAAAATTGCTAGAACTCCTACAAGAATTCAGCAAAGTGGCAGGACATAAAATCAATGCACAGAGATCGGTTGCATTTCTATACACTAACAGTGAGACAGAAAGAAGAGAATTTAAGGAATTGATCCCATTTACAATGACACCCCAAACCTTAAGATATCTAGGAATAAAACTTACCAAAGAGAATAAGGATCTATAGTGTGAAAACTATAGAACACTCAAGATGGAAATTGAGGAGGACACAAAGAAATAGAAAAACATGCCATGCTCATGGATTGGGAGAACAAATATTACTAAAATGCCTATGCTTCCTAGGACAATCTATACATTCAATGCAGTCCCCATCAAAATACCATCATTTTTCACAGAGCTGGAAGAAATCCTGAAATTTGTATGAAATCAGAAAAAAAACCCAAATAGCCATAGGAAAGTTGAAAAAGAAAACAAAAGTTGGTGGCTTCACAATTCCAGACTTCAAGCTCTATTACAAAGCGTGATCATCAAGACAATATGGTACTGGAGCAAAAATAGATGCAGAGATCAATAGAACAAAATAGAGAACCCAGAAATGGACCCTCAACTCTATGGTCAACTAATCTTTGACAAAGTAGGAAAGAATATCCAATGGGAAAAAAGATAGTCTCTTCAACAAATGATGTTGGGAAAACTGGATAGCCACATGCAAAATAATGAAACTGGACCATTTGCTTACATCAGACACAAAAATAAACTCAAAATGGATAAAAGGTCTAAATGTGAGATAGGAAATCCATCAAAATCCTAGAAGAGAACACAGGCAGCAACCTCTTTGAGCTCAGCCACAGCAATATCTGGCTAAACATGTTTCCAAAGGCAAGGGGAAAAAGGCAAAAATGAACTATTGGGGGGCATCTGGGTTAGTTAGTTAGTTCAGTGGGTTAAGCCTCTGCCTTCAGGTCAGGTAATGATCTCAGAGTCCTGGATCGAGCCCCACATTGGGCTCTCTGCTCAGCAGGGAGCCTGCTTCCCCCTCTCTCTCTGCCTGCCTCTCTGCCTACTTGCGATCTCTCTGTGTGTGTCAAATAAATACATTTTTTTAAAAATGAACTATTGGGACTTAATCAAAATAAAAAGCTTTTACACAGCAAAGAAAACAGTCCACAAAACCAAAAGACAACCTACAGAATGGGAGAAGGTATTTGCAAAAGTTTTATCAGATAAAGGATTAACATCCAAAGTCTATAAAGAATTTATGAGACTCAACACCCAAAGAACACATAATCCAGTCAAGAAATGGACAGAAGACTAGGTGACGGACATTACGAAGGAAGGGCACGTGATGTAGTGAACACTCGGTGTCACATACAATTGATGAATCACTGAACTCTTCTGAAATTAATAACACACCATATGTTCATTGAATGTAAATAAAATAAAATTTTAAAAAAAGAAGGGAGAGGAAGTTCAGTGTTGCTTTTTGATGGTAGTTAAAGAGAGTGGGAGGGCAGTCATAGCAGGATAGAAACAGGGTTGTTATGATTTCAGACATGGAAAAGCCTTCAGTCATTTAACAATATTTACTGGGCATTTATTCTGTGGGAAATTTACACATTCTAGGATACAGTGATGAGTTGAAAGTAATGTTCAAACCCTTACGGAGATTATGTTTTAGTAGACAAAGCAATTAGAAAGGTAAGCAAGTATCTGTGTCAGGTAACAACAGGTGCTCTGAAGAAAATGAATCAGCGTGGTAAAAATGAGAGGGCTGGAGATACTACTGCAGACTGAGAGATGGGGGAAGAGCTCAGACCCCCACAGCAAGAAGACACCAGTCATGCCAGTGTCTAACAGAAGAGAAGAGAAGTTGAGCCAAATGAGTAACATGCACCAAGGTCTTGGGATAGGAGAGAATTCGGCCTGTTCAAGAACCGGGGGAAGACCAACATAGCAGGGATTACAAACAAGGGAGGAAGTGGTTGAAGATTCACTTGGAGAGGTGGGCAGGGCTAATCCCATGGAACCTCCATGGAAATCATATGGAGTTTTGCTAAGTGCTCTGGGAGGCCATTGGAAGGTTTCGAGCAGAGCAATGTCATGTTTAAGCAGAAAAATGTCAATGAGAAGAATAATTTGCCTGGAGCGTGAGATTTTTTTGAAAAGCACACAATCTGAGGCCTGAAACAAGGACAGACTATGGAGGGCTTTGCACCCTGGGCTAAGGAGTTAGGACCTGATGTTCCAGACCTTGAAGAGCTATTGAAGGTATTTTTAACAGGAGTGACATGATCAAAAACACTGACCCATAATACCTAATTCACAGCATGATCTCCAACATCCCCTCTCAGGACTCTGTTGTGGGTTTCGTCAGCAACTTCTTAACATATGCAAAACACCTGCATACATACCCCATTTCCACAGAAGTTTCAACGCCGTGGAAACACACGTGCAAACACTGTCTCCACAGGTGTAGGAAGTTGCCTGGAACCTCAGCACTAGAACTCTAAAGAAAGTTGGAAGCTACCAACTCCATGTGGTTCGGAGTGTTTCTGGACTAGTTCTGTGGTGGGCAGGATTCTGAAGCCACGTGTGGACCAAGGAGGAAAGAGAATCATCCTCAGGTAACCAAATCTGGGGGGTGCTAGGTTTTTGCCGCCTCTGGCCTGAGGCCCTGTCACAAGGTGAGGCCATCTTAAGACAAAGGAGTGACTCTAACAATGGTGTGCCAAGGCTCCACGGCCTTCTGAAGGAAGCGTTAGGGAGAGGAGAGGTCTTGCCTCCTCTCTTGAAACCAGTCCATTTGAGTAGTCACCTGCTTTGCTCATATGTGAGGCCGAGTCCTGGGCATTACTTTAGCCGAAAGAACAAGAACGGCTTGATTTTATCTCCTCATACCAAAATGGATAGGCTCAGAAAGATCCAACATTATATTTTTCTTTTTATTAAGGAATTTTTCTATAAACTTAAGGTGTTTTAAGCCAAGAGATCTTGGTTTGGGTTCCTGCTTTGCCACTTAACTTTCTCTGTGTCCCTGAGCTACCAACCTCTCCTATCTGGGCCTCATTTTATTCATTTATTCATTTTATTCATGGCTGCCTTGACTGCATCACTTTCCCCATGGAGCAGTCTTGTGGGTGGGGAGGAAGAAGGGGTGGGGTAGAGCGGGGCCGGGTGATTGTGACATCCCAGCCCTCCACTTTAGGGCACAGAGTACACTATCTGTATGCTTCCTACAAGGACATTTCTGCAGCTAGAGTAAGAAAAAAGTCGGGAAAAGTGGGAGGTCTCAGAAAGCCCACTTCTGGCTCTCTGAGAAGAATGAAATCTGTCCAGAATATATTCCTGGGGCTGACAGTGTGCAGAGTCGTTTCAAGTTTAGGGGTAGTTTTTGGTTTTCACACACTGAAGCCATTCAACTCACAAGAAAGCCAGAAGAGTGGGCTGTGCATGGAAGCCAGGATTGGTGGGAAGGAGAGGAAGAGGCTGGGCCACACAGTACCCTAGACTTAAAAGGCCACAAGCAGGGACGTCTCCACCCCCTTGCCCTGCTCTCTGGGGCCCTCAGCTGTCTGCTTCTGCACAGGGAGGGATTTCAGTTGCTTGGCACTAAATTCTCATTTCTCTGGTGCCAAAGAACACCCGTGCTTAGAGTTGCAAGGCGAAGTTTATTTACAGGTGCAATGCCTTGCCCATCGGAGTCGGATGACTTGGTTTTCTTTGTGAATGGAAGAAAGGTAAGTGTTGGGTGATTCTACTGCAGCTTGCAGAGAGACACCAGGAAACGACCAGCTTGAGGGCAGTTCCTGTCCAGTCAGGGACAGGAAGCCAGGGACTTGGAACCCATACTAACTTGGCCTCTTGCCCACTCAGCCAAGGCTCAGCTTCTGAGAATCTGGGGAGGTGGTAAAGCCTCGGGGTGAATCCTGCGTGCCCCGGCCTCGAATCCAGCTCTGCCCTTTACTGCATAACTTTACGGGAGTTACTTCACCTCCCTGAGCCTCAGAGGACCCATCTCTAGGATCTGTAACTATGTTATAGATTGTTATAACGTTATATAATACATATACTATATATGGACTGTTATAACTTTAACTTTTTATAGAATGTTATAACTTTAATCTTAAAAAGATTAAAATAGAGTTGCTTCTTTCGTCGATTAGGAATCCCCTAGGTCCTTATAAAGCACTTAGCACTGGGCCTGATATCCTGGAAGCACTGTATCTAGTAACATATCTTGATCCTCAAGCTCGAGAGGACAAGAAATAGAGCTTTATTTTTTCTATTTATTAACTTAATTTTTCTGTCAAGACTTCATTAATCAGAATTCGTCAAAGTGTAATTGCAGTCAATTTTCAATCCAGGTGACAACTAAGTTCTAGGGGAACCTATATGACAAGAACAGTGGGCTCCGCCGTTGTCGCTGTCCTCTAGCAAGTCCCTGTCAGTGCCCACCATCCGTCCACACAGGCTGCTGGTTGACCCTCAGTGCCCTCTGCCAGGTCCCCTCTTCTCAGGAACTTCTAGCTCTCAGGGGAACCATTCTGTAGTTCCCAAGGTCTGTGGCTTTGCTTTGGTCTTGCCACCTCCTCCAAGGCCTCTCAGCTTTCCAGCTCCACAGACCTAACTGCGATCTGGCACATACAGCCTCCCACCCCAGGAAAGGAGATAGGACGTGGTGGTAACCCCCTTGTAACCAGTCTCCACAGCCAGCAGCCACCATACATTCTCCCAAACCTTCATTCATGAACTGAGTCCCAACTCACTTGTTCCACTCGCCTAGGCTTTGGAGGCTCCTTTGTCTATTTTCTGTTCCAAATCCCTCCTGATTCATGAGCCCAGAATTACTTTGGGGGGTCTACACAGGTTCATGTTTTACTTCTAGGGAAAAAAGGAGACCCTAACATGAATAGCCCCCTATGTCTCCTTCCCTCTGATGCCCCAGCATGGCTGGAGGTGTTTAGAGGATCCTCTAAGATAAAATCAAGGGAAATGTCCCAAAATAAGCAAGTAGGAAAGAAGATCCCTCCAGGCTTCTGAGCGATAGCTCCCCACTTTTCAAGGAGAGGGAGGGAAAAATTCTAGTGCACCACCAGAGACACCCTGGGCCCTGAGCTCACCATTAGCCCCTCTGCCATGAGGGGACTGGCACATTCAGGGACCCCTTTGGGATGACAGCAACTCGCCCCACCTCCCATCTCTGACACCAGCTCTTGAGATCCCTCATGTTCTCATGTGTGCTCCCCACATGAGCAGAGTGGGTATGTCAGAGATGCCAGGAAGAGAAACTCTTCTTCTCTAGATGTCTTCCCTCCGGGACCTTTCATTATGCGCACGCGCGCACACACACACACACACACACACACGGCATCCAAGTCTCTTCCCAATTTCAAATATCCTAAGAGTACAAAAGACTGAGTTGGAAGATTCCACACACACAGGTAGTGGAGCAAACATGAAGAACGTTAACTCCCTGTGGGGGCTTACTCAGCGGTGGCTCCCCATTCTAATCACACATAAAAGCATTGCTGGCGCACTCATTTGGTGAGTCTCCAGCTCTGTACACCTATGTGAAACTTGTTTGGCTTCAGAGCAAAAAATAAATGGGCAGATGAAAGTATACCCGAGCCCCCAAATCAAGCAGGCCGTGGCAGACATTACCCTGGGTCACCCAGTCAATCCCCATAATAACTCTCTTTCCTCTTTCCAACGCAGGTGATAGAGAGGAATGTGGACCCAGAAGTCACTCTGCTGACCTTCCTCCGGAAGAACCGGATCCTTTTGATCAAAGTCTGGGCAGTGTCTGTGTTTACCTTAAAACTTAAGCCTGCTGTGATTGTGAAAGATATTCTAACCTCTCTGTCTCTAGTCAGCCCCATTGGCCCTTGCTGTCTCTTTGCTTTTGGCAGTGGTTTTAAGGATATTAAGTTAATTGGGCTATTTCAGAGGATGAAGTTTCTCCAGAGCTTCTTATATCTGGATTTAATAGCAATGAAATAGAAGCTAAGCTCTTTACTTCAGCACTAATTATTCTTTAAGGGCTCTCCAAATCCCCAGCAGGATGGTTATGTAATAGAGGTCTGTGTTGTATGTACCCCGTCCTGGCAGGAAACCAGATTCTCCAGATTCAGGAAGAGCACGTGTCTTCGGAAAAGATTGCCTTTCCCTCCATCCGTTCTCTGACTAGAGATTTTCCCTACTATTTCCTGACCTTTTTAGATCTTCATAATGCCAAACGTTTGGATTTTTTTTTTAAAGATTTATTTATTTATTTATTTATTTGACAGACAGGGATCACAAGTAGGCAGAGCAGCAGGCAGAGAGAGAGGGGGGAAGCAGGCTCCCCGCTGAGCAGAGAGCCTGAGTGGGGCTCCACCCCAGGACCCTGGGATCATGACCTGAGCCGAAGGCAGAGGCTTTAACCCACTGAGCCACCCAGGAACCCCATGCCACACGTTTGAAGTGGTAAGTCTAATGTATCTTTCCGAGAAGCTGAAAGGTAAGTAAAGAAATGGCAGAAATTATAAATGGATGGAGTCCACCGGTGGACAGGTGTTGCTTAAAAGTCCACATGGTATTTAGTTAGTTATCAATGTTTGAAAATTAGGAAGTCTCATATTTTATAAAATCAAGATTTTTCAGCTTCTCATGAGAAATAAGAGAATTGTCTTTGCTGCGTGGTGGCCATTTTGCTGAGCAGAGAAGGGACCGTCCCTAGCGCCCCACCTAGAGCGCCACAGGCTCTCCGGTTCCACGCAGCCCACTCTGCTCATTTACATGCCTCTCTGATAAGCATCTGATGTTATAACTTAATTTACATGAATAAGCCCTATGGCTTTAAAAAAAAAAAAGCAGTGAGTCTGAATGAGTCTCATGAATTACATCCAATCTCGAAAACTAAACGGGGTGGAAATGGACCACACGTAGGAAGAAGGAGGAGTAAAGAGAAGGGGGTGGCATCTGAGCCTGGATTTGGGGCTCGGGCTCCGACCAAGCGAGAGCAGAGGGACACTTTAGGTGGGATTTGAAAGTTAGGATGAGAGTTTTTGCCAAAGCTCACTCACTTGTTTTCAGACCACAAGACTCTAAATCATAGGAAACAAACAGGTTTGCTTGGACTAGAGCAGGTGAGGGGTTGGGCTAACTGGGCGACCGACCTTAGGGGGGACTCGTGACATCATGAGTGATGAGTATCATATAAGACTGATGAATCACAGCTCTGCCTCTGAAACTAATCCTATATTAATGTTAATTAATTGAATTTAAACTTTAAAAATTAAAAAGGAAAAATAAAATAATTAAAAAACAAAACAAACGCAATACAAACGGACAAAACTAAGATACATTGAACTGCTAAAAAATGCTCTTCTTGGGGTGCCTGGGTGGCTCAGTGGGTTAAGCCTCTGCCTTTGGCTCAGGTCATGGTCTCAGGGTCCTGGGATCGAGCCCCGCATCGGGCTCTCTGCTCAGCAGGGAGCCTGCTTCCCTCTCTCTCTCTGCCTGCCTCTCTGCCTACTTGTCATCTCTGTCAAATAAATAAATAAAATCTTTTAAAAAAACAAATGCTCTTCTCTCCCAGTTACAAAATTGGAACCCGAAATACCTATAATGAAATAGGACTTTTCAAAGGGTTTTCACAGCCACCATCCTGTAAGATGCTCACGATAAGCCCGTGAAGATAAAGTAGGTATTACCTTTCTCTCTTAGCAAGTGAGAAAACAGACAGGAAAAGTTAGTGGGTTTGGTATCACACAACTTAAAAGATCTAGAGTGGCCTTTACTGAGACCTGGCAAGGAAATGACTTCTCAGACCTACATTTCCCCTTCCTCACTAGCGACACCCTAGGGAGGCAGCCATAGAGGGTAACGCATGCCATGACAACCTTTCCTTGACCAGCCCCTCTAGTACGCCTCACAGGAACCAAATACGCCTGCGGAAGAGGAGGCTGCGGGGCCTGCACTGTTATGGTGTCTAAGCGCGATCCACTGTCCACAAAGATCAGGTATCCGACCCAGAGGCCAGAAGCCAAAGGCCAGGGGGCTTGGGTTCTTGGTCAGGCTTATATTCCTATTGGAGAGCAAACTGTCTCTAAGATCATGTGACTCTAACCTCTCTAGACCTTTAACCTCTCTGAAAATCAGATAAAAGCTATTAGCTCTCTACTTGGAAAGTACATAAACGAATCCAGTGTTGCTCATAGTTTCAGGGAGATTATAGACCTCCTAAGGCCCATCTATGTGGGAATTCATAAGATTTAATAAACACATGCCTCCCTGGTGAGACCAGTTGAAAAGCAAAGAAGGGAAAACTGAGCCCCCTTTACAGTTTCTGGGCTGAAAACAGCCAGATCCTCATTGCGGCTCAGTGCTCTCATCCGGGGAGTAAATGCTTGACTTTGGAGAAACATTCGTCTTTGGAGGTCACTTACTCCCTGTCTGCACACTCATCACGAGCACAGCTTGTCCTCCTCACACTCTATTCCCTATGCTATTGCCCTGATGATTAAAGTCTCACATTCCGTCTTGTTTTTCTTATTCCCTTGGTTGTGTTGGTAACGTTCACAATAAAGGTGGGGGCAGAATTTGACTTGGGACCTTTTGCCACTAAAGCATCTCGTCCCCCCGCTCGCCTTCTCCTTTCTCCTACTAAGGTGTCTGCAGGGATCTTTTCATCCACCACCTCAGGGTTTGCTGGCCAAACCGACATATCTTTGTGTCCCAGGTTAAGAAAACATTCATTCTACAAATGAATGAGGCTTAAAGAGATAAAATGACTTGTTCAAGGTCACACAAGTTCTAGAACAAGGACTTGAACCCATATTTTGTGCCTCTGAAGCTAACATCTTTTCTACTGCTGGGCTGGACCAGCCTTGCCGAGCAGGGACCTGGGCCACGATTGCGTCCTTTCACTAAGGGTCAGATTCCAGGACTTGGGCTACTCTCAAATCTACTGCCTCAAGAAATCAAGAAATGGCCTCAGAATACATGTCATTTCACTGTTAAATGACCTTATCCAGAGTGTTTAAAATTAACAGCAAAAAAATTCTCAAATGTAGACATAAAAGCCGTAAATATGCCTTTTACCTGTTACAGGGTCAGCATCCTAATGAATACTAGTCCATATCCAACCATACTCCTGGCAACATGAGTCCATTCCCGCTGAGTCCAGACTCAGTGGGTCTATGCGGGCTTAGAAAGTTCTTCTGAGGTTCAGAATGCCCGGGTTCCCTCAAAGGATCCTCAGTTCCTACAGAGAGTACAAAGTCAGCAGAGAGGACTCGACATTCTCCTTCCCTGTCACCCCGTCAGTTCCCCATCCCCCAGGCTGAATGATAGGCTTAGGGGGTTTTCTGCTGCCCTTCTTCATTCCCAGATTCCCAAGAGGCAGGACTGTGTTACTTCCCTTGATTTTCTTTGTGTTCCTCCTATGAAGACACTTCTCCATCACTGCGTGCCTGGTGCCCATCTGCTCTCTGTACGGGGCTGCTGTCACCACTGTGGAAGGTGTTGGAAGCACCAACACCAGGCTCCACCCTGTGCAGGTAAGAGCACGTTGTCATTTTCTTCTTAACTTTTTCTTTTTAACCAACACTGTGTTGACTGTGCTGCCTGGAACTTCTAGGTTGTACTCAGGTAAGTAGAAGCTTTGGATGCGTATTGATTGAGATAATAACACCCAAGTGATTTAAAGAAAGCTGGAAATCCATCCACATTTTATTAGATTATTATCCTTTTTCCTCCTTTTTCCACCTGAATGATAAGCAGGATTATCAAAACATTGACTGGAGCCTGTGTGACTATAAGCTGGAGTAGATGCTGTGCATGGGCTCTTCTCCATAGAATAAAATGTCAGAGGTGAACAAGATAAAACCCAGACTTATTGCCTGTGGCATAGGAGGTCTTGGGAGGAAAATTAGAACCAAGGCTGACTATACCAGAGCACAAGGACAATCATTTCTCCAAACCTTAACTTGAAGCTGGAACACAGAGGCTGGTTTTAAGCTTTGGCAGAAAACACATCGACTCCTCTGTCATTGTCACAAAGAAGGGAGACAGAGAACTAGAGAATCGTACGCCCCGATCCACCAGGACCACAGATGCTTCCAGCAGGGTCTCTGGGTTTTACAACATGAGACTCGATTCCAGGAAAGCTCAGCAAAGGCCAAGGACCCAGCAGAATTTACTGAAATATCTGGGGGGTTCAGAGAGGATAACGCTGTGAAATCTAGAACAGGGCTTCCCAAACTTTAATGCATGAAGAATCATCTGGGAGCTTGTTACAAATACAGATTCTGAGTCGGGATGTTTGAGCAGAGGCCTGAGGTCCTGCACATCCTGCAAACTCCCAGGTGGGACCAACCCCGCTGGTCCATGGACGGCACTTCAGATAGCAAGGATCTGGGACATAGACCAAAATCTTGGATCTTTGAAAGTAGAACTCCTTTGGAGCCAACACAAAAGAATTTAAAGAAGAAAGTAAAGTGAGGTCAACAGTAAATAGTCTCCAAACTAATCAAAAAAGAGGTGGCCCCATGGTCAGAATTAGGTTGGACAAGATGTGGAGGTGTTCAAGAAAATTGTTTTTGAAACTTACACATACTTTTCCTAATTACTGATTTCTGGAGAATACTCATTCTGGGACTAGAAGCTGTACCCCGTTAATTCCCAGTTAGAAGGATTGAAGCATCTGAGTTTGAGAGATGATTGTAATGATAGACTATGACTTCTGAGATACCTCGTCCAGAGCAGCCAAGGAAAGGGGTGCTGGCCTTCTCCGAGCAAGGGGAGGGATGCTCTGCTCCGGGACTGGGTTCCACCATGATTAGGGAGGTGCCAGATGGGGACTTTGGTAAGGGGTGGTGACGGCAGAAAGGCCTGTGATCATGCATGTGTCCTTCTAGGAGAGGATTGCCAAGAGCCACGGCACCCAGTGTGGGTTCTGCACGCCTGGGATGGTGATGTCCATGTACACGTTGCTTAGAAACCACCAGCAGCCCTCCGAGGAGCAGCTCCTGGAAGCCCTGGGAGGTAGGGCTGACATGCACGGAGACCACCACCTGCCTGAGGCCCGGCGGGAATCATGCTTCAGGCTGCTGGGGCCCACTCACAAGGTCATCCCAGTGCCCAACCAGGGGCCACCTGGTTGTTTCTAGAGTAGCTACAGCTCACCCAGGAGCGGAGAAGAATGGTAGCGCACTTGCTGGAGAGGCCACACGCCCATCTGGACACCTCAGTTCTCTCTCCAGTGACTGACTTGGCTTTTTCTGTCTTTCCTGGCGCTGTCACATCAGAGTGCCACCAACGGGGTCGGTTAAAACGACAGGAATTTATTCTTTCCCAGCTCTGGAGGCTACCTGTCTGAAACCAAGCTGTCAGCAGGGTCGTGCTCCCCCTGGAGGCTCTGGAAGAGGATTCTTCCCTTGCCTCTTCTTTGCCTCTGGTGCTTGGCAGCCATTCTGACGTTCCTGGACTTAAAGACGCCTCACTCCAGTCTCTGCCTCTGTCTTCTCGTGGGCTTCTCCCCACTGTGTGTCCAAATTCTCTTCTTCTTATAAGGACCCAAGTCCTTACAAGGATTAGAATGGACTCTAATCCAGTAGGACCTCAATTTAACTATCTGCAAAGCTCCTATTTCCAAATAAGGTCATACCCATAGGTTCCAGGTGTTAGAACCTCAGCCTATCTTTTTGGGAGGACACAATTCAACCCAGCACAGAGCCCTTCACATATTGAAAGGATGCTTTAAATTTTGCAGTGGGTTGAAATTACTAAAGTGGAGTACCTACTCATATCTCTTTTTCAGGATCAATAAACACCATTTTGAAGCGTCAGCAGTCCCTAAACTAGTCATCTGTTAAATACACAAGTTCTTAGATTGAGACCTGAGGGGTGAGCACAGACAACTCTCGTAATCTGCCAGTCGCTGGCAGTTGTTTCCTTTTCTCTCTTCACCCCATTACAGAAAATCATATAGTGCCTTAAATCTGGCCCATACTTTCTTGTTTTCAGATCCCCTGTATCTTACATAGATGCATGCTGAATGAATGAACAAACTAATAGTGGATTCAAGTGAGCTCACCAGAGAGATGGCCATCTCCTTTAGGACAGCGAATAAAACTGGTATTGATGTGGTGGGAACGTTCGTGTTCTAAGAAGAGAAAAAAAGCATTGGACAGTCTAGCAGATATTTAAACACTCTCAAAAAAAATTAAAATAAAAATAGAATAAAAACCCCAAAACCAACAACCAAGTCTGCTTCAACTTTCAAAAAGAAAGTAGTAAAAATAAAGCCTACTGATAAGCATGCCTCTTCTCTGTTAAGGTAATCTTTGCCGCTGCACCGGGTATCGGCCCATTCTCGCAGGTGGAAGGACCTTCTGTGTGGTGAGTAGGTGACTGGGGACACCCTACAGAGCAAGAACGGCAGTGACAGCGGGCCAAGGCTGGGAATATGGGGGCTGAACTGTTCAGATCATAGAAACAGACAACAAGGGAGAACAAGTGAGTTAGTTCCAACCGACTCATGAGAATTTTAGCTGTTTCTTGAGGATAGGGCGAAAGTTACACGACCTCTGATGTTCCACATCCCACCACAAATAGGAGAGGTGAGCCTGGAAATGGACCCGCAATGCATCCCTCTCCCCAGAGCCAGGCCGGTCCTCTTAGGCGCATGTCCCAGACTTCTGCTGCCACATGGGGGAGCCAAAGTTGATAAACTGAGAAATAAAACCAACAGCTTGTAAACCCATTAAACTGCCACTGTAGGGGTGCCTGGGTGGCTCAGTTTGTTAAAGCCTCTGCCTTTGGCTCGGGTCATGATCTCAGGGTCCTGGAATCGAGCCCCGCATCGGGCTCTCTGCTTAGCGGGGAGCCTGCTTCCTCCCTCTCTCTACACCTGCCTCTCTGCCTACTTGTGATCTCTGTCTGTCAAATAAATAAATAAATAAAATCTTTGAAAAATAAATAATTAATAAATAAATAAATAAATTGCCAGTTTAAGGGAAGCACATATCAAATATGAATAAAGGAAATTAAGGGAAACCTCTCTTCCTCTGGAATCTGGATGTTATCCACCTTTCCAGGCACAGACTCTGGGGAAAAAGGCAAAAATATGTTTGGAGACCCACATGCCTCCAGCTGGCCCCAAGGACTTTAATGGGTGAAAGAAACTGGGCCCCCAGTGGGAATACCCGAGGCTCACATCTACTAGGCCAAGAGGAGACAGGCTGTTTCTGTTGTAGCTGACTCATGGTCCATCGTGGACACTCTCTGAGTAAGAGAGGAAGCTCTGGTCACTGGGCCCAGATGGTTTTGCTTCTTGGACAGAGTTAGGAAGATGACAGCCTGAGGCATTTGGGCAGACAACTGGGCTATCTGAAAGAAAGTATTTTACTAGGTAGTAAGGAGAAATTATTTAAGGAAGGATACACAAGAGGTAAATTTGGAGGAAATGGGAAATGAAGGAACCAATAAATGGAAACCTGCTGTAAAATTCATCAATTGCCCATACATTTCCAGTCAGTCCCCTGCAGACTCTAAATGTATAGAAAACCCAGTTCCAAAATGAGTTTTTTTCTCCACCTTTCTTTATTTTTTCTTTTCTTTTGTCTTAAAGGTCCTTATATAAATGATAACATTTAGTATTGCTAGATCTTATATAGGCTAAAGAATGAATAAATAATCATTGCCCTAAAAGGTATCATATCAATTAATTCTACCACTAGGAGTTCACCTGTGAAAAAATTCAGAGACGTACACAAAGCTGTCCATGTGATGAATAGAAATGTTCATTATGTTATTTATATTTATACAATGTAGGGGAAAAAACCCAAGTATATAACAATAGCAAATGTTATGAATATTTCACAGAATAGCCAGAAGATAGACTATTATATGATCAGCAAATTATATATTTTTTAAAGATTTTATTTATTTATTTATTTGACAGAGAGAGATCACAAGTAGACGGAGAGGCAGGCAGAGAGAGAGAGAGAGGGAAGCAGGCTCCCTGCTGAGCAGAGGGCCGATGTGGGGCTCAATCCAGGACTCTGAGACCATGACCTGAGCTGAAGGCAGAGGCTTAACCCACTGAGCCACCCAGGCGCCCCTCATTTTACTTTTTAATACTCATTTATTTATTTGAGGGAGAGAGAGAGAGAGCAAACTCACACAGAAGGAGAGGAGCAGGAGCCTGGGATCATCACCTGAGCCAAACACAGACACTTAACCGACTGAGCCCAGTCATTCTATATTTGAAATAAAGCAAAAGAAGAGAGATCTTGTGATTAGTCCTGTTCCAACAGAAACTACCAAAAATGACTAAAAGAAGTCTGGAAGTCTCATTTCAATTGACAAGCCTTTTAAGGCACATACCCATTTACCTATTAAAAAGTTTTCATCTGAAGGCATTTTGCTGTCCTAGGAGTCAGATGGCTGTCCACAGAAAGGAACAGGAAAATGCTGCTTGGATCCCGGAGGAAATGATGGTTCCTCGCTCCACAGGGAAAGTGATGTAAGTCCCTGTCTGTTTTGTCCTCTCTTTGAGAGTGTTGTTTAATACTGGCCCAGTGTTAAAACTTGGCTTGTAAATGTTGATGATCATACTTTGCATTGCTTTCAAATCTCCTAAGCACATGCGCAGATAAAGCACTTTTCATCTGGAACCTGGAAACAGGGTGGTTTAAAGCCAGGCTCTCATTGCCCCTTCTGTCTCTGTCAGGATGAAACAAGAAAACATAAACCCCTCAGACAAGAGGAAAAGACCTCCCCCAACTATGATGGCCCCCCTTGGGTGGGAAAGGGGTTTTGTGCCTCCCCCATGCAGGCAGAGCTGTCCTCTATCACTGTGTCCCCTCCTTTGCAGAGAGAGGGCACTGCAACCTCGGGAAGGGAGCCTGTCTGAAGTCACATAAGAGGGCACGATCATCACCACTGGGAAATCTAGCTGGAAACATTGCAGTCTCTGGCTTCGCTCTCTGAGAGACTCTAGTTTCCAAAAAAGACCCACTGCCAAGTTCTTAAAGGAATATGGATAAAATAGAGTCTCCTTCCTGTAGACAAGAAAATGTGAGAGAACAGAGCTGCCCTCAGAGGAAAAGGAGCCCATCACGCCCCGCCCTATTTCCATCCTGCACACCTACCTTGTTCCCATTCTTGGCCTCCCGCTGTCACTTCATTTTGGTCTGAAGAAGATGTGCAGTGAAATAGAGGGTTATTGCCAAAGAAGGCAGCTGCACCCCCCACCATGAGCACTTCACAGAAGATCAGTGCGCCTCAGGAGGGGTAATACATTTTAAAGTCTGATCCTTGATTCTGTGGCCTCAGGAAGTCCATCTGGGCAATGATTGGGCTCTGGGGACCACCTGATTCACTTTAACCAAACTTGATATTTAACATGATACTTAAACCGGAATATGCCCTAGTATTCATTTACAGAAACACAATTATAAAGTGGATCCAATGGTCACTGAGCTGCAGGTTCTTTCCCTACAGGAAAAAAACATATAGGAAGCCACATTATGATGAGGTTGCTTGGTGAAAATGGATGCAGGGTAGTTGGATAACCTTAAGGGTGACACCGCAGAAGAGCCCTCTCTTCTACCAGGGTAGATCAGCTGGATGGCAGGCATCTGCCCCATGACTCTCCCTTCTCTTACAGCTATGTCAAGATTTTCTATTATTAAGCCCTGGCCTAACACCTGCTCAAGAGAACTTTAATTCTTCAGATCTAATTCATTATGGGTTTTATTGTTGTTGTTTATGTTTTCATTCTCATACACTATCTTATTCTTAGGTTTTAGAGACATACCACTTCATTGTCCTCAGGTATTGCCTGCATTTCTAAGTCCAGCTAATGCAAAAATGTTGACCTGTAATTCCTCAATCTAGGGTCTTACTAAGAACCTTTATAAGGAGCAGTTGCAAGTTTCCCTTCTGGAACCTGGGAAGACCCCAGAGAAATAGAAAAAGAAGGGGAGTGTTGGACAAATGTCAATCCATTTCACCTAACTGTCATAAATTACCCTTCCAATTATATCATGATTTCCATTTACCTTTAGAGAGGTTAAGTATCTTTCCTTTGGGAGGGTCAGGGAGCCAAGTCGTAGCAGAGCTGAGAATGAACCCAGATCTGCCCCTGGTAAGGGGGTGGTTCAAAGCCAGGCTCTGATTTTCTCCTTCTGTCTGATGTCTACCCATGCTCTTCTCCACTACACAGACCTCTAGCTCTGCTTCCTATGGTTCTCCCAGTTTGCTGTACCATTTCAGGAATGTTTTCTGGGAGTAAGTGTTTCCAAAGCTTAAACAGATCTCTTTCAGACAAGATTAGAGTTTGGGTAACTTTCCGCTATGTGTTAGTGTCCTAATTGGTAAAAATGGAGATGATAATTCACATTCTTTCTATAATTGTTGTGAGGACTAAACAAATTATTAATACATGTAAAAGCACTTAGAACATAACACTCCATAAATGTTAGCTATTGTTATTAAAATTAGTGGAGATGGTTTGTGCATAGGCATGTATGTCTAGAGTCATTTTTATTCAAACTTCAGGACTTCTCATAGCCTTTAGCATCTTGAATCCTGATATGACAGGTGAAAGGACAGTGGCTAGGGCACAGTGGAGACCAGTCCCCCAACTTATTAACCTCTGGTATTTTCTCATACATTGTCTTGGTGTTTCACAGGGGACTCTTTGAACTTTTTCAGGAAAAGTCCTTTTCCTTAGTATCATATCAGGGGCAAATCAGTATTTCTTTTACAACAAGATTCTTATTTAAAACTTTCAACTGGTTTGAACTATTTCCCATTACTCTCATATTAGGAGAGTAGAAGAATTATGACTGTGTTCATTTTGCCCAATTAATGTAAAGAATTATAATGCTGTTTCTGGTTTAGCTGGGCTAACAAGGCCATTTTCTGCCCTTTATAAAGATTTGCACAGAGTTATTTGCAGAAGATGAGTTCCAGCCCTTGGACCCTACCCAGGAGCTCATATTTCCCCCAGAACTCTTGGTAAGATAAGTTGGGTGTTTTATATGTTTGTTGAAATGTCAATGGTTGTAAAAGCAATTTTATAAAACCACCCTTTCCTTCCTGTGAAGTTGTCAAACTCTGGAAATATTTGATCACACCAGGAAGCCTGTCCCCGCCCAGCTCAGCAAGCCCTCCCTGGCTGATGCCCTGGACACACTCCCTGAACCCTCAAGGGAGGCTCTCTGTTGAATGGCTTCGTCATTACTCTCATCATTGTCATCTGCACAGTGTCCCCATTGATTGTCCTAGTCATCCAGCTTTGCTCAGCTTCTAACCTGGTCTTCCAGCAACACTAATAGATTGACCCCAAGGAGCACTTCCAGGGCCCTCCCTAGCCCTACCCTTACCTCTATCAGCATCTCTCTCTCCTCTCTGGCATCCAGTGGTCCCATTCTATAAAATACCTATTTCTGAAGGGGTTCTGATGTGTTTATTTGCTCATTCAGCAAATACCAATCATCCAGCAACATGCCAGTCACCGTCCTAGGTACTAAATATAGAGCAAGGACTAAAACTAACACAAAAACCTACTCCCAAGGAGTTGTCATCTGGTAGGGGAGACAGGCAATAAGCAAGATAACAGATAAGAGATACAGTGTGTTAGCTAGTGAGAAGTGATAAGAAGGGGAAAAAAAAAAAAAAACCTGAGAAGGAGGCTAGAATGCTGGCCAGAGAAGATTTCTCTGAGAAAATAACGTTTGAAAAAAGTTTTACCAGAATCGAGGGAGCAGCCGCCACAGTAGGGGGAAAGCAGTCGAGGCAGTGCACAGAGCAGGTGCAAAGGGGCCAGTGGTGGGAGAACTGTTGTCCTGACCAGGGTGCGGCCTGCCTGGAGCATAGTGAATGGGGTTGGAAAGCTACTGGGGAACAGACCACAAGGACTTGGGCTGCTGACTTTACCCTGCGAGAAATGAAAAATGATTAGGGAGTTTGGACAGGGGAGGGGTGGGTTCCTATTCATGTTATGATGGGATCATTCTGGCTGGTGGGGTGGGAATAGCCTGCTGAGGGGCATGGGGAGGAACAGCGAGCCTTGTCAGGGTGCTAGTGCCATCCTGAGAGATGGTGGTGTCGGACCAGGCTGTCAGCATGTAGCTGAGAAGAGAATGGATTCTGGAAATATTTTGAAGAAGAGCCAACAAGATTTGCTGCCGGATATGGTGTGGGGTATGGGAGAGAGAGAGAGATTGAGGCTGACTCTGGGACTTTGGGCAGCTGGAAAGGACAATGGCCACTGACAAAGACGGGGAAGACCTTTTGGTCTTTGGGGGATCCTTTTTGGGGGTTTTGGAAAGGATGGGATGTGAGGAGCACAGTTTGGGGTATGTTAAATCTAAGATGCGTATTAGATATCTCAGAGGAGACTCCAAGTTCTCATTCAGATCTATGAGTTTGGATTTCAGAGGAAAACTCTAGGCTGACAATGCTAATTTAGGAGAATTCGTGTGATTATGATTTTTAAGGCCATGATACTGAATTGTGTTCAACTACTGCATACTGAAGTGTCATTGACAGAGGCCAGCCTATATCATCATTGGCCAGCCAAGAGCTACATATTTTAACAAGTCTTAAGTTAAAGAAGTGAATATCTAATTGTGGAAATACAGGCATTATTCAATGGGTGTAGTGTAATGAGTATCTTTTTGGTCAAGTAGACCCCGGGGCTCCCACAATATCTCTAGAGGAACGTTCCTCCCTCTGGGATTCTGAAAGGCAGGTGTGCCCATGTGCATATACACTTGTCCTTTGTACTTAGAGAATGGCAGAGAAGCCAGAAAAACAAACTCTGACCTTTCGTGGAGAGAGGGTTACCTGGATCTCCCCTGGCACCCTCAAGGATCTCCTGGAGCTGAAAGCCCAACATCCTGAAGCCCCTCTCATCTCAGGCAACACCTCCCTGGGTGAGTGATTACAGCGTTTCCTGTGCCACCGTTAGAGCCACGCCCAACCTCCTGTCCCCTACTTCACTCTCAGTCTACAAGCGCTACATTTCAAGGATAAAACCTCACCCTTTATAATAAAAAGAATATAACATAATAGTGCATTATAAAAATTATTATAGAAATAATTAGATCATTATATCATATAATATGTAATATAGAAGTACACAATATGCTATTTCAGGTCATGAATATATGTGATATATATTATATAATGATCTAATTATTTCTATACTTTTAGATATAAATAACATATAAATTGTATATGTTCTAATAATATAAAAGCACAATACAAATATCATATTACAATATAATATAATGGTCTCCAAAGTTGGATGTACCTATACCCTGAGAGTATACATCATGGCCATCCCTGAGGTGTGGAGAAAAAAAATTAGAGGGTTTTTTTTAAATCATTTCATTTATCTTATCTTTTTTATTTTGTTTTTGTTAAATAATGAGTAGATATAATAGAAATTTATAAAATATGTATGTTAACAGTGCATACCCAGTTATCACCTACACCCAGTTTAAGAATGAGAACTTTACTAAGAACTTGGAAAGCCCCCTGAGCCCTCCGAAACCACACCCCCTTCCCTTCCCTTCCTCTCAGTGCAGTCATTAGTCCGAATGTGGCGATGGTCAGTCACTTTCTTGTTTTTACAATTTTACCACATATATTTGAGTCTTTAAGCCACGTGTCATTTACTTTAGCATATTTTTGAACTTCGCAGAAATAGACTGACACAGTACTGCTCTTCTTCAGTTTGCTTTATTTGTTCAACATCCTTGACCCGAAACACACTCCCAGTGGTGCAGGTAACGACTGGGTCCCATTGTATGACCGCGTACAGTCTGCTCATCTGTTCTACTGTTGAAGGACATGGAGTGCTTTCCAAGTTTTGGCTATTACAAATATTCCTTTTTTATTATTTTTAATTTTAATGCCAGTCTAGTCAACATGCAGTGTCATATGAGCTCCAGGTGATACGATGTAGCGATCCAGCAGTTCTGTATGTCACTCAGTGCTCACCGTGGCGCGTGCGGTCTTCAGTCCCCACCACATAGTTTACCCATCGCCCACCCACGTCCCCTCTGGTAAATAATCAGGTTGCTCTCTATAGTTAAAAATCTGTTTCTTAGGTTGTCTCTCTCCCTTTTTTTTTTTTTTTTGGACTTTGCTCATTTGTTTTGTTTCTTAAATTCCACATATGAGTGAAATTATATAGTATACATCTTTCTCTGACTGACTTACTTCACTTAACATTATACCCTCTAGCTCTATCCGTGTCATTGCAAATGGCAAAATCTCACTCTTTTTTATGGCTGAGTAATATTCCATTGCATGTATACATCACATCTTCTTTATCCAATCATTTACTGATGGACACCTGGGCTGTTTCCGTAATTTGGCTATTGTAGATAGTGCTGCAATAACATAAAGGGGCACGTCTCCCTTTGAATTAGTATTTTTGTATTTGGGGGGTAAATACCCAGTAGTTCAATTACCGGATTGTAGGGCAGTCCAATATTTAACTTTATGAAGCACCTCCATTCTGTTTTCCACAGTGCCTGTGCCAGTTTGCATTCCCACCAACAGTGCACAGAGGTTCCTTTTTCTCCATCTCCTCACCAATACCTGTTGTATCTTGTGGTTTTTATGTTAGCCATTCTGAAGGATATAAGGTGATATCTCACTCTAGTTTTAATTTGCATTTCCCTGATGATGAGTGATGTTCAGCATCTTTTCATGTGTCTATTGGCCATCTGTATGTCTTCTTTGGAGAAATGTCTGTTCAAATCTCCTGCCCATTTTTAATTGGATTATTTGATTCTTGGTTGTTGAGTTGTGTAAGTTCTTTACACATTTTGAAAACTAATGCCTTATTTGATACGTCATTTATAAATACCTTCTCCCATTCAGTAGGTTGCCTTTTTAGTTTTGTTACTTGTTTCCTTTGTTGTGCAGGAATTTTTATTTTGATATAGTCCCAGTAGTTTATTTTTGCTTTTATTTCCCTTGCCTTTGGAAAATGTTAGTATGGATGCTGCCAGAGAAATCACTGCCTGTGTTCTCTACTAGGATTTGTATGGTTTCAGACCTTGCAGTTAGGTTTTTAATCCATTTTTAGTTCATTTCTTTGTAAGGTATAAGAAAGTGGTCCAGTTTCATCCTTTTGTATATTGCTCTCTAGTTTTCCCAATGCCATTTGTTGAAGAAACCATCTTTCTCCCATTGTATATTTTTGCCTGCTTTGTCAAAGGTTAATTGGCCAAATAACTGTGGGTTTATTTCTGGGTTTTCCATTCTGTTCCATTGATCTATGTGTCTATTTTTATGCCAATGCCATACTGTTTTGATTACTACAGATTTGTAATATAATTTAAAGTCTAGAATTGTGATACCTGTGGTTTTTTCCTTTGTCCAAGATTGCTTTGGGAGGTGTCTCTCCTGGTTCCGTACCTACTGTATGTTTGTTCTAGTTCTCTAAAAAATGCTGTTGGTGGAGCTCCTGGGTGGCTCAGTGAGTTAAGCCTCTGCCTTTGGCTCAGGTCATGGTCTCAGGGTCCTGGGATCAAGCCCCACATTGGGCTCTCTGCTCAGCAGGTAGCCTGCTTCCTCCTCTCTCTCTGCCTGCCTCTCTGCCTACTTGTTCTCTCTGTCAAATAAATAAATAAATAAAATCTTCAAAACAAAAATGCTATTAGTATTTTGATAAGGATTGCATTAAATCTGTAGATTGCTTTGGTTGTATAGACATTTTAACAATATTGTTCTTCCAACTCATGAGCATGGAATGTCTTTCCATTTCTTTGTGTCATTTTGAATTTCTTTCAACAGTGTTTTGAAGTTTTCAGAATACAGGTCTTTCATCTCTTTGGTTAAGTATATTCCTAAATATTTTCTGATTTTTGGTACAAAGGTAAATGGGATTGTTTTTTTAATTTCACCTTCTGCTGCTTCATTATTAGTGTATAGGAATTCAATGGATTTCTATACATTGATTTTGTATCCTGCAATTTTACTGAATTCATTTATCAGTTCTACATTGTTGTTGTCATTTTTGATGGAGTCCTTAGTATTTTCTATATATAGTATCATGACATGTGCAAACAGTGAAAGTTTTACTTCTTTACCAATTTGGGTGGTTCTTTTCTCTATTTGTTGTCTAATTGTTGTGTCTAGGACTTATAGTACTATGTTTAACTACTAGTCCTTAGACATCTTTTGTCTTATTCCTGACGTTAGGGAAAAAGCTCTTTGTTTTTCCCCATTCAATATGTTGTTAGCCATAGGGTTTTATTATATTGAGGTATATTCCTTCTAAGCCTGCTTTGTCGAGGTTTTTTATTAGGAATGGATGTTATACCTTGTAAATGTCTTTTCTGCATCTATTGAAATGAACATATGGTTTTTATCCTTTCTCTTCCTGATGTGACCCATCGAGCTGATTGATTTGTGGATATTGAGCCACTCTTGCATCCCAGGAATAAGTCCTCCTTGATGGTGGCGAATGATTTTTTTAATGTACTGTTAAATTCAGTTTGCTAGAATTTTGTTGAGGATTTTTGCATTCATGTTCATCAGAGATATTAGCCTGTAGTTCTCGTTTTTAGTCATGTCTTTCTCTGGTTTTGGTAGCAGAGTGATACTGGCCTCACAGAATGAATTTGGAAGTTTTCTTTTCTATTTTTGGAATAGTTTGAGAAGAATAAGTATTATCTCTTCTTTAAATGTTTGGTACAGGGTCGCCTGGGAGGATCAGTCTGTTAAACGTTTGCCCTTGGCTCAGGTCATGATCCCAGAGTGCTGGGATTGAGCTCTGCTTTGGGCTCCCTGCTCAGCCAGGGGCCTGCTTCTCCTTCTCTCTCTGCTGCTCCCCCTGTTTGTGCTCTCCTGCTCTCTTTCTCTGCCAAATAAATAAATAAACTCTTCAAAGTAAATGTTTGGTGGAATTCACCTGTGAAGCTCTCTGGTCCTGGACTTTTGTTTCTTGGAAATTTTTTGATTACTGCTTCAAATTGCTAGTAATTGGTCAGTTCGAATTTTCTATTTCTTCCTGCTTCAGTTTCGGTAGGTTGTATGTTTCTTATTATGAATATTCTTATATATGTCTCCTGGTTCCAATATGTAAGAGCTTTCTAAGAACCTCCCATCCATTATTTTATCTATATAAAAAATAAGCAAATACTTTTACTGGAAAAGCATCCTTATAAGTTTACTTTGCAGGGTATATAGCCACTGCTTTTATATCTGTACACATTTATTCTCAATTTTTTAAAGAATTAGTATCTGAATATTTTTATGAGAAACTATTTTTTTCCAATTTATTTCTTTTCAGAAAAACAGTATTCATTATTTTTCATCACACCCAGTGCTCCATGCAAGCCATGCCCTCTATAATACCCACCACCTGGTACCCCAACTTCCCACCCCCCCGCCACTTCAAACCCCTCAGATTGTTTTTCAGAGTCCATAGTCTCTCATGGTTCACGTCCCCTTCCAATTTACCCAAATTTCCTTCTCTTAATGCCCAAAAAAAGGGCATTTTCTGTTTCCTAAATCTCTCTAAAATACATATATTTACTTTTCAGGACCTGCAATGAAATCTCAAGGACATTTTCAGCCAGTTCTCCTCTCTCCTGCTAGGATTCCTGAGCTCAGTGTGGTATCCAAAACAAGTGATGGTGAGTTCCTGGTGCTCTTAGGAGAACCCTGGTGAACCATTGCCTGCCCAAAGCTTGCACTTGCCAAGGAGCTTGAAACCTACTTACACATTAGTCTTATGTGACCTATTTCCAACTCTTCATCATTTCTCTGATGTGATATAACATCCCCGCCATAAAACCTTACTATCAAAAGCTTTGCCCAGAATATGAAGTGTATTCAGATGATATCATTCAAGACCTTATAGTCACCTGCAGGATTCTTGTCTATAAAATGCCATGGTGACCTAAAGACAATAAATTTGCAGTGCAATTTTGATGGGAAGACATCAAGGGACTAGTGCTATCCATCGGTTGATAGTCAGTTTCTAGGAGGGAGGGTGTTTGCAAGGAGAAAGTAGAAGAAATACTGTCTGGCACTCGAATGCTACTTATTTCATGCGGACAACGGCGAGAGGTAAAATGAGACAAAGACCTGCCCAGGCAAACACCCCAGTCACTTACATCATTCTTAAGGGCCCGCTCCATGCAAATGCTACTACATCAGGCAAGGCGGGTACTCACAAAGTAGACAGAAAACCTGCAAGACTTTGCATGGCAAACCCTTTGACAAAAGGAACCTTATTTTACTCCTTTCCTCACCCCCCGGAGCTCCTGGCGTGTGAGCTCATGCATATAGTATGATACACGCATATAAATGCTCGCTTCAGTGACTGACGAATGAATTATTGGGAAAAAAATAAATGAATGAGTGGGTCAGGAACCTGAATTTGGGATGCAGTGGTATTGATGACTTTATTAACTTAGGCAGCAAGGAGGCAGACTGAACAGAAAGCTAAGACTGACTTGCAGGCCATTGTGTACTTGTGGGAGTCCGTAGGAGGAAGGGGAGAGGACCCCCCTTTCTGTATCATTGCCATCCATTGGCTCCTGACTGTCATCAGCCAAACTCAGGCCGCCCAGCAGACCAGCAAGCATGCCTCTCCCCGGCATCTCCTACCCATTTGCAAGGGAAGGGACCCATCCTCATTCCGCCCCGCACTGCAGCTTTACAGGTCCAGCCTCCCGAGGACTCCCATAGCACATCCGCACGTCCTGGTGAAAATGAAAGGAATGTGCTTCAACTTGGGGGAAATCTTGGTGAGAGCAGGAGGAGGAGAAGGGGGGGGACAGAACGGATGGATGGGGAGTGGATGGGCAGCGGAGGTAACCAGGATAGGGAGGAAGTTACGGCAGGAGAAATCTTCCTTTATCTTCACCTCAGCTATCATTTAGCCCAGTTCTCGGACTTCTCCAGCTCCCCAACCCTGTCCTCAAAAAAAAATCTTAGGGGCGCCTGGGTGGCTCAGTGGGTTAAGCCGCTGCCTTCGGCTCAGGTCATGATCTCAGGGTCCTGGGATCGAGTCCCGCATCGGGCTCTCTGCTCGGCAGGGAGCCTGCTTCCCTCTCTCTCTCTGCCTGCCTCTCCATCTACTTGTGATTTCTCTCTGTCAAATAAATAAATAAAATCTTTAAAAAAAAAAAAAAAAAAATCTTAAACAGAATAAATAAATGAAAATAAGCTGCTCTGTTCAGAGGAAAGGGGAGACTTTTCACCATCCCCCTATCACTGAGCCCCCTTATGTCTGTGCCTGAGAGGACCTTCAGAACACAATTCAGATTCCTCGGGGTTACCCAAATCCCTCATTCTTAGGAATTCTTCATGAGGGAGCCAAGTTGCAAAAGGAGAGTAGACTTGCCAATTGTTCCCCCAAATCGGCCGGTGGCCAGGACACCAAGCCACACATCTCCCATTTCCAATTGAGAACTCTTTTCCTCACTTGATGAGCTTTTCCCCATCTCCCAGGCCCACTCTGTGGCCTGCCCAGTTTGTTGTTGGAATGGACTGCTCAGTTTGGATCTACAAACAAAGTAGAGCCAGATTCTGACATCTGAGGAAGCCAATATGCCTTCCTCAAGCCCTCTTAAAATTAAACTGTGAGTACCCTCTAGTGGCAGAATGTTCCTCCAAGAACTTTTCCCAAGATTCCCATATTTTTCCTAAGGCCCAGAAGAATGCCAACATTGGTGGGGGAGAGGCACGTTGGAGCCAAATTATGTGTTCCCCCCTCCCAGGACACACCCCCACGGGAAATAAATTTCTGTGAAGGCTTATGTTTGTGTAAATTGTGCATGCTGATCCAAACCACGTACGTGTCTGACTCGGTGTACAAGTTTTCCTCTCAAAATCTTTAATACAATAAGTGCTCCAGAAAGTCCGTACCTCTTCATCCCGTAGACCCCCTGCACTCTGAAAAACATGAAGTTAGAACAAAACCCACATTCTGAGAATAAACAAAGTCGGAGCTCTTTCCAATTCTATTGAAATACAGGCTAGGTTTTTTGACCAAAGATGGAATAAAACATGAATAGAAATACAGTAAACAGAGTTTTCTCAGTACAGCCATGTCAAGCCTAGCACGAACTAACCGAAATAGAGCAGAGTAGATAGCCAGCCTTTCACTCCCTCCCGGGGCTGCACTGCCCTGTCTTACCTGTGTCGAATACGAGATGGTCATGCTGGTCTGAACGATGCTTCTGACCTTAACCTAATAATAATGCCACCACCACCAACAACAACAGCATCTTTTTATTTCTGACTTCTTCCCTACTAATAAGGCTCTGGGTCTATGGGGTAGGAGGGAATGCATGGCAGGAAACAAGTTTGGACTTCCCAGTGCTCCGGAGAGAAAAGTATGGATTTTTGCAGAATTAAAGAGCAAGCTCCTGTGGACCCTGTGGTGCTAGAAAGCGAAGAGCCCTTGCTGAGAGGTCTGGGATGGGCTCCCACGTTGCGGAGCGCCTTTCATGAAACACTGAGCAGCAGCAGGGTGCGGGCTCTAGGCTGAGACATTGCAGGGGGAGGGAGAAGTAGAGTTCTTTAGGCAAGATCTGCTTCCTATAAGGATAATAAGGAACAGGTGGTGGTTTCCTGCTCACTGAGGTTAGCTGTGATGACTGAAACTGCAGGTGTGAAATGTATTAGGTGGGTGTGCTGGCAGGGCTGGGAGAGGTATTGTGCCAACGACATTTTTAATATTGATAAAAGACGGTAAACCCGTCTCTTCAAAGGTTAATCCACAAGAGAAAAATCAAAGCCGAGCCTGAGACCTGCTGAAAACAGACTAAAGTTAGAACCCAGCCCTGGAAATGATGTCAAATCAGACTATATGTGCAAGCCGTTCCTCCCACAAACCCAGGGAAGTCAAGGAGTCATTTTAAAAGGCCAGAGAAGTGATCTCCTGATGGTTTGGGGACTTCTTCACTTTCAAAGACTGATCTGAACCTGTGTCTTCCCTGTTGCAGGGGAAACCCAGAGCTGGTCTAGTGGCCTGCCCATACGAGCAAGCATGCCGGCTACACCTTTCAGTCGTTACTCGCGTCCTCATCGAGGAGCAAATAGCATCGCCCCAGTCTTCTTGGATGCTCTCCCATTGCTCCCAGTTCCCGGCCACTCCCTGGGGACCCCCGACAACACCCAACACAATATCTGGGGACGCCCCTCCAGGAGCTGCGTTCCTTCGGATTGGCCGTGCCCTCGTGGAACTGCTTGTCTGGGTTGTTGAGCAGCCCCGCCCGCAGGGGCGCAAATCCACGGCAAAGCGTTATCGGGTACAGAGTGATCTGGGTGACTGAAAGTCCCTTGTCATTACATTAATGCCATCGGATTTCTTCCCCTTAGTCACAAACAGCTTTGCATTGTTTCACTGTGCTCAGGATGGGGAAAGTCCTGGTAGGGTCTGCCCCCTGCTAGTTGTTGCTAGAAGAAGTCATTCCTTCTTTCTCGCCTGTTGCCTTGTATTTGTCTAAAGAAGAGTACAGACCAGCCCAGGGGTTCCTCCTAGCTGCACAGCGCTACCTGGGGAGCTTTCGAAAAAGCCCTGTGCCCAGAAATTCTGACTGAGTTGATCAGGGAGTGAGGTGTCTGGGCTACTGTAGGTTCCCAGGGATGCTCTGTGCAGCGGGTGAAGAGAGCCCGCGCACCGGCTGCACACGAGGGCCCCGGCGCCACCGTGGTTCCTCCCACGTCACCTGTAAAAACAACCTGCTTCCTAGGACTGACGATCGGTGCCGGCTGCAGTCTGGCCCAAGTGAAAGACATCTTGGCTGAGCGAGTTTCCGAGCTTCCAGAGGAGAAAACTCAGACATACCGAGCCCTCCTGAAGCAGCTGAAGACTCTGGCGGGCCCGCAGATCCGGAATATGGCCGTATGTTCGGGGGGTCACTCATCACGCACACTGCACCTATTTCTTTTTTTTTTTAAGATTTTATTTATTTACTCAACAGACAGATCACAAGTAGGCAGAGAGGCAGGCAGAGAGAGAGAGGAGGAAGCAGGATCCCTGCTGAGCAGAGAGCCCGATGAGGATCCTGGGATCATGACCTGAGCCAAAGGCAGAGGCTTTAACCCACTGAGCCACCCAGGTGCACCTGCACCTATTTCTTAATCTCAGCTGCAGTTTTGAAATAAGCACTGGCAAAATCTGTATGCAAAAAGGTCTCAGCAGACTGAAACGACAGGCACAATAAACAAACACTTAAAATTTAACAAACATTTAAAAATATATTTAAAAGAGGATTCTAAGTCAAGTTCACTATAATAGCCAAATAGCAATGCAAGTAGGGAGAGGAGGTCATAATTTTGCTAATTTGATAAGATTATCAAAGAACCTAATTTAGTTTAAGGCTGCATTAACAGAAGTATTATACCTAAAATAAGGAGGGTAGCCTTCTCTACTCCACACTGTTCAGACCATAGCTGAAGAATAATGCTCAGATCTGAGAGTCACGCTTTAAAGTCTGGCTGTTTCTGACCTCAGAAGAAACAGAAGAGACATGGGTTTTCAAGATAGGCGTGTTCCCTCTGCTACATACCCCCAAATGGTGTGTGAGAAATCCTTGGGATATGGGGAACCAAGGAAGGACATATTTCCTTTGAAAAAGCTCTTCCAGGGATTCCTCCTGCCAAGAACTCTGAGTAACACCTTGCAGCCTGGTGAGGAGATGATGGCAGGAGAGTGCGGGGCTGGAAACCACATCAGAAAGAGGAATGGTGGGGACTGGGACAGCCAGAGGGATGGCGAGCGCTGCCTTCAAATATGTACCGACTCACGAGGATAGATGTGATTTACTTCCTATAGCCACGGAGGGTAGAAGTATGCCTGATAGGGAAAATCCAGGGAGGTAAATGCAGCTCGGTGGAAACAAGAACTTGAACTTCAAGCTGTTCCTAGAGGAGTGGGGTTCCCTGTCCTCACCTGATGGTCCAGCGCAGACTGCAGCCACCCAAGGTGGTCACAGGAGGCGCCATCACTGTGTGGGGAGGAGAGTATTAAGTTGAATGGCCAGTCATTTCTCTCCCAAGTTCTGAGAGGCTGTAGACTCAGCCAGATCCCAGAAGAGGAAAAGGGCCACTCCCCCTCAGTGGTGTGGGAGCCCAGGGCCCCAGCACAGCCACGGGAGGTCTGGCCTTGACGGAGGCAGTGTTAGATGCGGGACAGCAGCTCTGTAGCCACCTGCGCTGCGGCCGAGGCTGAACAGGGCTGGTTCCCAATGGGCCACTTGGCTTTGAATCCCAGTCCTGCCCCTTCCTAGCTAGGAGACGGGGTTCAACTTTCATAACTCCTCTGTGCCCCAGCGTCTTCATCTGAAAAGTGGGATAATGGCATCAATTGCACTGGGCTGTTGAGAGAAGTGAGTGAGTGTGTGTGAAGAGGTAGAACGGACGGAATGCTGTGTGGGTGATAGTTACCGTCCGCTCCTTTCCCCATCCAAAAAAGTGGGCGGGAGTGGCCCCCCAGATGGTCGGAAAGGAGCCCCTCTGTGAACAAGACCAAGACCCCTTGGGACACTTCCACTGCGAGAGGAACTTAAGCAGGTGCTTGTGGGGCATAGGATCTGAGGGATAGAATGACCAAGGCTCTATCTCTTCTTAGTCCTTAGGGGGACACATTATAAGTCGGCACTGCTATTCGGATCTGAATCCAGTTTTGGCTGTGGGCAATGCTACCCTCAATGTGATATCAGAAGGTAAGCTAGCCCAGAACTTTCTGAACTGGGCCTAGGACTTTCTGTCTTTTTAGGGAACGGCCATAAGTGAAAGCCCTGGTTTCTGGCTCTTAATCCAGCGCTGGGAACTTGGGCTCTGGAAGAAGGCACACGGAGGCTAGGGAGTGGCTGGTGCCTCCTGCTGGCTCCACACGCACACCCCAGCCTGTGACAGCCCAGCCTGTGACAGCCGGGGTGGCGTGTGACAACTGAGCGGAAGGCTGTCTGCTGCCTGAGGACTGCTCCCTCCTCCTCTTCATGCGCACCCGGCTCAGGTGCTGGGTGTGAAGCCAGAGTCCAGGGAGGACACACTGCCCACACCCCGGGCCCTCTGGGGACAAGAGGAAGGGAGTGACTAAGTTTGTGTGCTGGCGGGAAACACCGTTCCCGTGGGACCGTTCCATGCAAAACTACCCCGGTCTCCTGGAAACATTCCTCTCCCTCTGTGCTGCTGCTTCTCCAGGGATGGCCACATACCCCTTCACTGGGCGCTGTGCACCAGGCTGTGCCTCAGCTTAGGCACAGCCTGGCTCGTCCATCCAGCTGCCCAGCTGAGGTCACCTGCAGAGACAGACACGGGGTGGGGACCACTGTCTACAACAGGCTGCCTCCGGGAGGCTTCTGCTTCTCCCTGTGGTCACTCCCCCCCCGCCCCTCCCCGACAACCCATCAGATGCCCTCTCCTTCTGTCCACCCCACTCGGCCTGCCAGTCCTTTGGCGACGGCGCATAGGGAAGCTATCAGTCTGCTCCCCACATGAACTTTGGGGGTGTGTCTGACCCGGAATTCTATCACAGGCGACTGTAACCCTCCCAAAGGGGTTGTTGGCCATAATATGAGCCCATCCCTAAGTGGGGGGAGGAAGAGGAAAAGCTCTCGTGCCCCTATTCAGCTTGGCATAGGGCCCGCCCAGGAGGGAGGAGCCGAGAGGCCTGCCCCTGGCCCTGCCCTGTCAGCCATTCTCCTGAGTCCTCCCCGCCTGTGCCCAGGACAAACCCGGCCTGACCCCCAAAGACTAGGAAAGACGAAGCAAAGACTCTGGAGCATCAGAAGAGCAAGGACAGCCTGGCCCCATGCAGAGACCTCTGTGCATTAGTGGTCGTAGTACTAGTAGTAGGTAGTAGTACGCGTTGTACTGGCGGCGTTCTGTTCAGCGTTCTTCTCCTGGGGTGCTGGTCATTGCCTTTGGCTTAAGGTCTCCATTTTCCAGATTTGCCCAAGCCACGTCCACCCTGAACGCAGCCCAGCTCTGGCAAGGCTGGTGGATGAGCTCACCGACCCAGGAGCAGGACAGGCCAGGAAGGGTCCGCAGGGGCTCCTTTGGGCGCCCCTGCCTCCTTCGGGACCACCCCTACGTTCCAAGCAACATCTCACTGCTTTTGTCAGGGACAGAACCCACCGCTGTGCCCACCGCTATGGAGCCACAAACCACTTTTATAACAGGGGGTATGGCTCTCACTGCCACATTGTAACAGTTGGGCAGAAAGGGGGTTTTTTTGAATTGCTTTTAAGAGTGTAGGTATCCAGCAGCAAGAACAAAAAGCAAATGCAAAGATTTGAGCTCTGCCAGTAGTGGAGATGAACCCTGTTTCTGCGGAAGCTAAGGCCTTCCCTTGGTCACAGCGTTGAACGAGTTCAGTTAGTCAACCAGCCTCTGCCTGACTGGCCTGGGAGGGGGCCGGAGCCCCAGCTCACAGGGCACACGGGCGCAGAGCAGCCACTGCCTCCCTCCCTGGGCAGGGGAACGAGGGAGCCCCGGACTGTCGTGCACACGGACCGCTGCCTCACTCGGGGCGGAGGAAGGTGACCTTCTCTGCTTTGCCACTGACATATCAGAGTACAGGATACTCGGGCATTCCTTGTCACAGCTGAGAAGAAATATCATTTTCTTCAACAGAAGGTACACGGCAGATTCCTCTAAATGAACATTTTCTTGCCGGGTTGGCAAGTGCAGACCTTAAGCCGGAGGAAATTTTGGAATCTGTGTACATCCCTCACTCTCAAAAGGTAAGAATTCTGCTGGTGGCGTTTGAGAGTTGTTTTTCCCCTTTTCATAACTGAATGCAGTCATCGTTAGAAATCTGCAAACAGATGGAAGGAAAATAACTCAGCCCCGAAAACCTGTTTCCTGTCCACTTTGGCACAGCACCAAAGCCCTCAGACACCCTTTGGCAAGCAGCTCTGGGCTGTGGGTTTGGGGCTGTTGTTTCAGCTGTGGGGTGGGGCCCGCTGAGGGCAGGCGCTGGTGCTTCCACACCCCTTTGTGTCTACAGATTGACTCTGGGAGGTGGAAATTAAAGCTCCCCGGCTATGGAATGAGCCTCTCTGCCTGACCCACAAAGAGGCGGATGCCGGGGCTGGGCCTCCCCAACTCCCCCTCCAACTATGTCCAACAGCTCCTAGGAACAGAAGGGCCTCCAGATGTTTGCTAACACAGGCTATCTGGAGTTGAGGTGACCACCCACGGGTCCTCTGTCTTCACTCCATGTTCCGTGTCTCTCCCCAAAACTGTACCTGAATCCAAGAGGAAGGTCTTCCAAGAGAGAGGCAATTCAGCACACACACACACACACACACACACACACACTGATCAAAGCCAGGCATTAGCTTGGCTACACAGGAAGTCTTATATTAAGTCATGTTTTCAGCCATGTGTCACCTTCATTTATTTTTCCTTGGCAGTGGAAACTTTGAGACGTGTTCTAGTCAAATGTGCATCTGAGTAAAGTCCCCAGACAGAAAACCAGGCTGACTCGAACATAGTGCCCTCCGTGGCCCCACAGATGGAAACACACTTGAGACACAGGTCATCGCCATTAACTCCACGTCACAACACCCACAGTCACCGTCCCAAAGAGCCCAGCGGGGCAGACGTCACCCTCCTGACTCTTGTTCCTGATACAAGATTCCCTAGTCCACTGTTAGAAAGTTCTAGTTGACTCCTTTGTGACTTTTGCAAAGTGGAAACGTAGTCGTTTCTACAAACCGAGAGCCGTGGTGGGTCTCTTTCACTCTGTAAGCAAATTGCGTTTGAAAGAGCCTGTGCTGGGAGGCACCTCTATCCTCACGAAGACAGAAGCATCTGGAGACTAGAGGGAAGAGCCCCCTGGAAACAGAGCACACGGACATGATCCCGGCATCTTGGCCTCAGGAGAAGTGTACAGTGATCCCCGTTCCTCGGGGGTATCAGGCACTGGGGCTGAGCCTTTGGTGGCCCCCAACTTGTCCTCTGATTGTGCCAAATGACTTTAGTGCTCCCTTGGGTTGAGTCTAAGGGATGAACTAGTGGCACCAAAAAGCAGAAACCATGCTCTTAGTTTTGACATGTCAAACGACCCCAAATGGTTCTTGTCTCCGCAGTGGGAATTTGTGTCAGCCTTCCGGCAGGCTCAGTGCCAGCAAAATGCCTTAGCCGATGTGAACGCTGGCATGCGAGTCCTCCTCAGGGAAGGCACAGACACCATTGAAGACCTGAGCATCTCCTACGGAGGGGTTGGGGCCACGACGATCAGCGCACAGAAATCCTGCCAGCAGCTCGTGGGGAGGTAAGCAGCAAACCCTGCACCCCAAAGGTGAAACTTAATTTTAAAAAAAAGGCAGAAATCTGGTTCTGGTCAGTGTTGTTAACAGCCCTGGGAAGATGGAAACTCCTATCTGTAGAACCACTGCCTGTTCTCTTGGTAATTTTGCTAATAAATCAAACCTCAGTAGACTTTGAATAGCGAGGGACCACTCCTTGGGTGAGGGATATAACAAAACTGGCCTGGGACCACATTCAGCCACAGCCCTCACACACACCAGCATCCAGCAAACCCACACCAGCCGATGTCCAAGGGCACTGATGGCTGCCCCTTGGGTCCACGCAATTTCTTCCTCAATAAAGGCCTGTCCAGTTCCTAATGGAATTGTCCCCAATGGGCTGTTTGTGTAATGCCTGGTCGCAGCATGGTCTGGCCCTCAGACATGCTTGGTTCATGTCACAGTGAAACGGTCCCATCCTCGCTCTGCCATGACTCTCCGGTCACTCAGTGCCTGGATTTTCCTGAAGGACTTGGTTAGGTGATTTCTAAGTTCCCTTCCAACTCACAAAAGGAGACCTGGGGTTCTCTAAATTGTCGCTGTCCAATATCTAGTGCGTGCTGTGCAACTGAAACCTGCCTCGAGCTCGTCCCTTCCCTGCCTCCAACCCCCCCAGGCCCTGGAATGAGCTGATGCTGGAGGAAGCCTGCCGGCTGCTTCTGGAAGAAGTCTCCCTCCCAGGCTGGGCTCCAGGGGGGAAAGTGGAATTCAAGAGGTCTCTGGTGGTCAGTTTCTTCTTCAAATTCTACCTGGAAGTTCTGCAGGCACTAAAGAAGCTGGCGAAGTTTCTGCCTGTAAGTGCTCTGGCGTTCTTGTCCTCCTTAGAGCCAAAAGCCTCAGCTTTTCTGCTCTTTTTGCAACCTGTCTTGTGGGCAGCCCGGGCCACTACCTGTCACCTGCTCTGAGTCAGGCCTTGTCCGTTCCCAGCCATCCCTCCTTCGGGCGTTCAGCCCTGGAGGGCTACTATCTGAGGGCCAGCACGCCAGGCTGCCTGCATTTCACAGACATTCGCTGCACGCCCTGAGCAACACAGCATCACGGCGCCCTGCCTAGAGTGGACTACTGCTTTTTCTTTTCAACTCAGCTTTACTGAAGTATAATTACATATAATGAAATGCACCTATTTAAACCCAGTGAGTTTTAACAAATGTGCAAACCCACGTAGCCTCCTCAAACAGGATATAGAGCATTTTCATCACCCCCAAAACTACCTTTTGCCTCCTTGGTAGTCAATCCTTCCAGTCCTGTCCCCAGCAACCTCCAGTCTGCTTCATGGCATTAGAGATTAGATTTGCCTCTTCTGAAGGTTTATATTCAATATAAAATGTCAGATAAAATTCTATTTTTCAAAAAAATATGAAAATTTATTTGTATGCAACTATTTAAGTGGCTGCTTTCCAGAATTTCTGATTGGAAACTTCTGGAATAAGTTAAGCACTCTCTCTTTCCTTCCCTCTGAATATAACTCTCCCCCTACGCGGTACCCCCGTTTCCAACCACACCCCACCCGACGCTCCTCACATCGCCCACAGTGTTCCATTTCCGTGTACTCGGAGGAAGACCCCCAGCAGCCACACGCACCAGGGCAGTCATCGCTGCCATTCATTTCCGAGTCAAGACACTTGGTATGTTTCAGAAACCCAAGAGCCTTCCGAGTTTCGCTGCCGCGTTGCTGAGAAAAGCCAGCAGGAGTGGGCTCTGGTGTACGGCGAGCTCCAGCTCATTCTGGGCGGGCTGGCCCAGACCCCGATTTGCTTGCTTCTCCTGCTTTTACTCAGCTCTCTGACAGGCCTTTGCAGCCTCAGGGTGACTGGAGGACCCGACTGAGCTCAGTCCAGTTCCTCCTTATGAGGAACGGGAAGGAGGGCAAGATGCCTTCCCACAAAGGGAGATCCGAGGTGCTGTGGACTGTGGTCCTCCAGGCTGCTCTGGCCTTGTAATTTCTCAGATGCTTGAGCCGAGTCATTTCCACACACATCAAAGCCCAGTTTAATCACAGACTAATCAGTTCATCTTTATTGTTTTGAATTGTCTCTCAGGACGGTCATCATTATCCTGAAATTTCAGACCAGTTCCTAAGTGCTCTAGAAGATTTCCCCATCACAGGACCGCAGGGAGTGCAGAGGTACCAGGTCAGTGAGTATAATTTAATAGAAAACTAGAAACTAAGAGAAAAGCTATAGCTATGTGAACGAAGCAAGCACGTCAGAGTTGGGATTTATAATTCTGACCTTGTTTTTGCTGGTATGTTGCCCTTTGTTTGAGCCGAGTCAGGGAGACACTGGATCTAGGATCAGGCCTGAGCTACCACTGTACACGCTTGAGGCCGAACCAACCTGGAATGGTTTGACCACCTGACTAATAACCGATAATCTCCTCCGACCGTGTTCCTTGGGCATTTGTTTGAAGAGCACCCAAGCCAAGTGTGGGGGGAGGATAGAGTAGGACAGTAGCAAGGGTCAGCCTCCAGCCCTGATGCCAAGGTCTGATCTCCAGCCCGTGCAACAAGAGCCCTGCCGGCACGTGAACCGCGCCCCCTCCTTGAAGGACAATTTAGAAAGTATCTATTATTCTCTGTTAGCACCCAGCCCCTCCCCCCACCCCATCTACACACAGATTGTCCCTGAGAAGACTTCCAGAGCAAACCATTTCTCCATCTCCCTTATCCTCCCAGTGATGTTTTGGGGCCACTTGCAGGGACAGCCCGCAAGTAGATCCAGGCGGACTCTACTGCCATTGGCTCTCCTCCCCTCTCCCCTACCCCAAACCCCGTTCAAGTTGGCCCTTAAGCTTTTGGCTTTGATTTTGGTCCCCCACCATCAGGATTTATATCACTTTAGGCTTTATTATCGTGATCACTTCAGCTGTGAACAGTTTGGTCATGAGAAAGGTAAGAAAGCAGACAGGGTGACCCTCTGAATTCCAGAAAAAGTCCAGGGGAAGGACTCGGAAAAAGAAGATGCCAGAAGGAAAAGCTAGGGTGCCCTTTCACCTATTTCACAATGCTGCGAAAAGGTCGGCATTGCGACATAATCGACAGGACAATTCCCCAGTCTAGTTACATCATCAAATTGTCACATTTATCATCTGACCCACGCCAGGGCTTTTTGCCTGAGGGTGACTGATTTCTTAATCCTGAGTCAGGAGTGTTGGCAATCGGCCGGAACACTCCTGGAGATTCAAGTTTCCAGGGCAACTCTCATGTCCGTCTGCAGAGTGTGGATTCTCGCCAGGCCCTCCAAGACCCAGTGGGACGCCCCGTCATGCACCTCTCAGGTCTTAAACATGCGACAGGTGAAGCCATATTTTGTGATGACATTCCGACGGTGGATAGAGAGCTTTTCATGGTTTTGGTGACCAGCACCAGAGCCCATGCAAAAATCATGTAAGTAAATGGGAAGCTTTCAAAAACCTTTTAAAAGCACACCTGCAGTTTCCCATGGAAGAATGTGCCTGTTCCGCAGTGTCCTGAACCCAGAGATCCTAAAATTGAAAGAATAAAGAAAAGGTCACCATCCCCAGGAGGAGGAGCGGAGGGGATCTGGAAATGAGCATTAAGAAAGAGAGAACAGAAACAGTGGTTATGGGCTCCTTGCTTCTGTTCTAACCCCACAACTCTTCAGCTCTCTGCTGGAGCCCCAGGCACGGCTCCCAGGAGTAACCCTGAGTAGTGCGATACCCAGCTGGTGATAAAACCCCGAAATACTGCATTTCTGAATGGTAAATGCCCACTGTCCTAAACTTCCTAAGAAGGTCCCTTGCCACAGCCACACGGGCCCCAACTCCAGCTCCCCTCCAGCAGCTGAAGGGTTACCCTGACCCAGCAGGGAGCCTCCTGGATCCTGCAGCAGGTCAGCAGTTATTGGTCAGGACCTAAGCTGGACCAGTGGTTATATATTTTGATTTTCAACAATATTCTATCCCTCCCTTAGGTCTGGGGCCTTCAGAGTTTGTTGATTTCTATTTCTTAAATATTTATCTTTTTTCAGATCAATTGATTGGTCTGAGGCCCTTGAACTACCGGGGGTGGTTGATGTGGTAACAGCTGAGGACATTCCAGGCACCAACGGGACTGAGGAGGACAAGCTGATGGCTGCAGATGAGGTACAGAACGCGCCTTTTCAGGCGACTTTGTGCAGACCACCACCAAGGTATCCCCTCAGCTGGTTTTCAGCCACCCCCCACCCCCACCCATTGGGGGATAGAAGTGCCAATTTTTACACCTCCTCTCTACACCACACATTTTCATTCAGGCAGGCTTAGCAATTACATCATAAAAAGGACATTTATTGCAGAGAAGCGAGTCCTAGCCTTCCTACTGTGTGCTCAGTTGACCCTGGTCTGAAGAATAAATGTAGGACCTGGCTGTATCCGGAAAGAATACCCTAGAAAGAACTAGAAAGGAGAATACAAGAAATACAGCTACTCCCTGTTGTTTACACTGACTTCCTCCCTTCCTGGACCAACCCCACATACACACCCCACCCCCACTGACTCTTACACCCGCCATTTTTGATAACGGTGCTCTTGCCCTCCTTGACCTTTTAATTCAATTCTACAATCTTTCACTGAATACCTGCTTTTGGAACCAGGCTACCTTGGTTGTTGTTCTACCCTCACTACCTGTGTGCCTTTGGGTATCATTATCTGTAAAATGGGACTCATCATAGCACCAACCCCATGGTGTCGTTGTGAGATTTAAATGAGTTAATGCATGTGAAACGCTTACCACAGTGCTTGGCACCTGAAGGCTCTCGGTAAGGGTTAGCTAGTATCGTCACATCTCCATGAGTCACACAGACTGCTTCTCCCTCAGCCATGAAACGAATCACTGTTCTCTTGGTTGCACTCCAGACGAGGAGGTCAGCTGTTGCTTAAGGGCTATATTATCTGCTCGGGAGGCCATTACAAAATACCACAGACTGGGTCACTTGGAAAAAAACCAGAAATTTATTTTCTCACAGTTCTGGTGGCTGATCCCTCGAGATCAAGGCACTGGCAGGTTTGGTTCCTCCGGAGGCCTCTCTTCTTGCTTTGTGGGTGGCCATCCTCCCACTGCGTCCTCACACAACCTCGTCTGTGGGTAAGCCTCCCTGGTGTCCCTTCTCTTCTTGTAAGAACATCCGTCATACTGGACTGGAGCGCCACCCTGACGACCTCACTTACATTTAATTACCCTCTAGCGGCCCCGTCTCCAAATACCACCACATTGGAGATTCAGGGCTTCGACATACAAGTTTGGGAAGAAGAAGGGGACACAGTATAGCTCCTAACAGGAATCACTTTGCACAAAAAAACACTTTCCTTATCTTTAAACTCTAAAATGATAAATGATACCATGAAGATGACACGTGAGAACCAAGCTTGACAGAGGACATAGCAGATTCAGGTCCCAGCCAATCTCACACCCCCTCGGGGGCTGACATTCATTGAGTAAAATGGCCAGTGGAATCATCTGTAATATTTAAACTCTTTTTTCAATTGAAATGTTTGTTAGCCAAGCACATGTGGCTGAATGTGACCTCCAGTATGGTTATTATTGCTAAACAACGAGAATGAAGACATCAGCCACGGGTGAGTAAGACAGTTTCTACAAATATTCTTCTACCTGCTTCATGCCCGTACCTTCCGCAGGTGCTCTGCGTCGGCCACATCGTCTGTGCTGTGGTAGCAGAGACCGATGTACAGGCAAAGAGCGCAGCTGGAAAGATAAAGATCACCTACGAAGATCTGGAGCCTGTGATCTTCACCATCAGCGTAAGCAGGGCTGGCTGGCTTCTTCCTGTAAGGTGTAGAATCAAAAGCACCTTTGTAAATTTCTTTTTTATATTTTTTTAAATGCTTTATTTATTCATTTGAGAGAGAGAGTGAGAGCACGTGCATGGGGAGGGGCAGAGGGAGAAGCAGACTCCTCACTGAGCAGGGTCTGGATCCCTGTTCCTTGAGATCAGGACCTGAGCTGAAAGCAAATGCTTAACTGACTGAGCCACCCAGGCACCCACCTTGGTAAATTTCTGAATGCAAGACTAATTCTAACTTTTTCTTGTCACTGACTTGCTCTGGAAAAATCAGCTTTCTCTGGAAGGTATTACTTATGTGAGTTGAAATTAGCATTGGCTGTAAGAAATGAGGGGACAAAGACACACCAAGAATTGAAGTTTCTTTCTCTTTCACATTCACATTTTTTCACATCTAGAAGTGGTCCGTCCAGGGCTTATGTGGGGTTCTATACGTGAGGGATCTGGGCTTCTTCTGTCTAGTTGCTGCCTGGTTTCTGTACTCCAGGTCACACTTTTGTCCACAATAGCTGCAGAAGCTTTGGCCATTAAGTCCCCATTCCAGAGAGCAGAGAGAGAGAGAGGATGAAGAAAGGCATATCCCCTCCCTGTAAAGACACTTCCCATATCTCATTGGTTAACACCTAGCCAGATGACACGCCTACCTGCAAGGGGAGCTGGGAAATGTAGGCTTTATGCCAGGTTGACTACATAGCCACCAAAAATTGGGGAAGGTGAGAAGAATGGATATTGAGAACGATCATGTATTCAAGGTGGGGCCCAAAAACAGAGTGACTTTCACGATGGAATTCCACAGAAATTTCCACTCTTTATTTGTGGGTCTAACTGATGGAATGCGAATGCTATTTCCAAACCAGAAAGAATGAAGTTAGAATAGGAAATTCAGATATAGACTGGGATTAGTAGGTTCTAACTCAATAAAGGCAAGTTCAGAGTAATTGAGTTGAGAAAAGCTTTCTTATTTGTGCACTTGTCACAGAAAATAGAATTTTTTCAAAGGCCCCAGTGAATTACTTGACATTTTAAAAATGTGCCTAAAAGGTACAACTTGCTCAATATTCAAAGTGTTAAAAAGGTCATATTTCTTGATCTTTCTAAACCAAATGAATTCTGTTCCAAATTCCCATTTTGCCAAGTTTGCAAGAAGTCCAGACCTTTTTCTTGACTCACTCTCTGTCCCCGGCTTGTACTCAGATTCTAATATCAGCTTTTGAAATCTCAATTCTAATCTCATTTCCTCAAGAGGAAATGACACCCAGAAGAAAAACCATGAAATATCCTGGGACTCAGAATGGTTAGAGATCTAGTGTTCTCTCAGTATGGGACTGAACAGAGTCAGCTAAAAATTTCTTTTGTGAACGACAGTAGATAACAAAATAATCGTACATACCAATATTTGCTCACTCATCCATCCATCCGTTCATTTCAATGACTGTATATATGAGAGACAGTGGAGGTAGTGGCTAAAAGCACAGGTTCTAGAACCAAACCGCTAGATCTGAACCCTGGCTGCTCACCTGATAACCGTGTCACCTTCGTTAGTTAAGGTGCCATGGTTTCTTCACCTGTAAAATGGAAGTAATAATAATAGCCACTTCATCCAGTGGTCACAAGACCAAATGAGATAATACATGGAAAGCACTTAGCACCCTGCCTAGCACACACTCAAACCTCACTAAGTAAAGCACGTATTACAAGATTCCATGATCTCATGACATATTTCCAGTATAGCTATAAACGTGCTTCCCCATGAACTCAGTGATTCATTGACATCTTGGTGTAGCAGAAAGTGAGAAAGTCCACTACCTGGTACACACTTTCTGCTGCTTGGAGAAATCAAGTATTCCTCACCAGGCGAGAGGTTTCTGAAAGCCGAGCTGGGGCTTGAACACTGCTTCCGTCTCTTATTTGCAGCATGACCTTAAGAGAGGTATTTAAGCTCTCGAGGCCCAGTCTCTGCATCTGGAATTAACGTGAGAATGTGCGCATGGGTGCTGTGTGTTGTGCAGTGCTTGACACAAGGCAGCAGTCAACAAATGTTGGCTGTTCTCATTATCATCACAATGAGCAAGATAGACGTGAATGGGAAGGCTATTGGAGAGTCAGAATGCGGGAGACAGGAGCCATTTCGAAGTTCACGCCGGGCCTAAAGGCTCAGTGGAGATGGGCTGTCAGTAGGTGAATCCACAGGGACTCGGAGTGGGACAGCTTCAGTCTTCACGTGTAATCAGTTCACGCTATCGTCAGAAAGAAAAGACAGAAGAAAGGGCTAGAAAGGCCCTTGTGAGATTTTCCAAGAAATGAACCCAAAGAAATGAACATACTTCCTACCATGTCTCCTGGGCCTTCTTCCCCAGAGATGTGTCAGGATTTGAGTCTTCTCCCTCCACTTGGCCTCAGCAATTTAGATCCCTGAGTTGGAGGTTCTTGTACATGAGCTACTAAGTCTGACACAAGTGTTTTTCTTCAGGGAGAGCATGTAGAGGGAGCGCCTAGAACCTCAGCCCTCCTGCAGTTAGACCCATCACTGTTCCCTGGACACCCACCCTGAAGAGGAGAAATGAGTAATTATCGTCCTGGGCCATCACTGCGCCCCCAGATCTCATTTCTTGATGTTTCCCTAATCCTTCTTGTCAGCCTTCCCCGCAGTCTGAAGACAGCCTCCTCACAACCATCTCGTCTCTGCCACGAGCTCACGACTCTAGTACTTCCTTTGTTGATGGCCCTTCGTGGCCATTTTGGGGGAGTTTACTTGCCCTTGATTAAGAAAAAAAAAATTTGCCATTGGAAGAAAAAAAGTTGTTTTAATTGGCTTGTGTTTTTTGCCTATCATTTAGGATGCCATAAAGCACAACTCATTCCTATGCCCTGAAAAAAAGCTTGAACAAGGAAATGTTGAGGAGGCATTTGAAAAAGTGGATCAAATTGTTGAAGGTAAGCCGCTCAGGATATCTATTTATTTATTTATTTATTTATCCCCAAATGAGACCTTTTTTATTTTCTTCCTCCATGCATTCCAAAACAAGAGAATCAAACTAAAGCAAACAAGCAACAAACAAAACTAACAACCACAACATCGGTAATAACAAAGAGAGTTTTTCTTCTCCATTTTGTTAAGAGGAACAACATTCACCCAGTTTGGCCCAAAATCTAAGAAGTCATATTTGATTTCTCTCTTTCTTTAACTTCACATTCAATTCATCTTCAAGTTTTATAGGCTTCTCCTTTGAGATGTATCCCAAGCAGGAACATGCTTTCCCACCTCTGTAGCTCAGGATGTTTAACAAAATCTTTGCACAATTCTCTTCCAAAGGAGACATAGAGAGAATGTGATTTCCTCTCAGAAAGGGCGTCGTCTAAAGACTCAGCACTTTGCCAAATTTCATTTATATCTCTTCCTCTCAGATTGTGTGTGTGTGTGTGTGTGTGTGTGCGCGCGCGCGCGTGCGTGTGTGTTGCCTTTAGAGGTTGGAGGGTGGGGAGCAACAGAATATATAGAAGAAAAATCCCTAGCACTTTGATTAGGCAAGAACAGAGGAATAGAACCAAATAATCTGAACTTGTTGTCCAAAACTGTAGTCTTGGAAACAGATTGCCCTCAGCTGCCACAGGACAAATGCCTGACCCATCAGCTCTTTATTCCGAACAAATCCATTCTGGTCAGTCCACACCTTACCTGCTTTTGAATTCCTCCACATGGTAGTTTCCAACTAGCACACACTTTCAAGAATCTCCCTACCTTGCACTTAACAGGAGAGGTCCATGTTGGAGGACAGGAACATTTTTATATGGAAACACAGAGAGTGCTTGTCATTCCGAAGGCCGAGGACAAAGAATTGGACATTTATGTGTCAACACAGGATCCAGCCCACGTGCAGGTGAGGTCCGGGATCGCCTTTACCTTCCCAGCCTCCTAATTCCATCACGGCCTTCGATCCCCACAGCTTCGCAGTTGGCAGCCATTTTACCTGCAGGAACTTGATGCCCAGGTACTGGACACCAGTGGAGCAGCTAAGATACCAGAACCCTTTTATTTTTTCTGGTCGTGACCAGTAAATAAAACAAGTCGAGCAAGGTGACGGGGATTAAGAGTATACTTACCATGATGAACACTGAGTAATGTACAGAATTGTCGACTTACCATATTTCACCCCTGAAACTAACATAACACAGTATGTTAACTATACTGGAATGAAAACTAAATAAAATAAATCAAATTTAAAAAAAAAAACAGCCACAGTCACTTCAGATTTGAAGATTGCATTCACTTGCAGCATGCTTGCATGAGCTCTAGCACTAGATAACAACGCTAAATTGTATCTCTACATGACTTTTCTCTAAAATAATAACTATGGATAATCTTTGGAGTGAACATATCACTTTATAGCACATTTTCATCTCCCAGTAACAAAGTGCCCTAGGTTTTAGCTGCAAACATCTTCTTTAGCAAGTTGTCCTGCGTTTGCTGATTTTCACCTTGTTGGGACTTCAGGTCTATGCATTTGGCCATGATTCCAGCTTCTGACGGGAATCTCGGACTCGGGCAGTTTCCCTTCTGGAAAATACCATTTTTCAGCTGGAAAGGCTATTCTGTAAGATTAACGATGTTTACAGACTCCATAGAGCTCTGCAGGACAGACTTAGACTATCTTAGTTTTTTGTGGTTGTTGCTTTTTCTGACAGTAGGTGTGGTTGAATATTGCTCTAATGTTGTTTCAGAAAACAAAAGGCTTCTTTGCCATTTCTTGTAAAACCTTTTCCATTCACCTCACTTTTACAGAAAACAGTGTCCTCTACTTTAAACATCCCCATCAACAGGATCACCTGTCACGTCAAGCGGGTGGGCGGAGGGTTCGGCGGGAAGGTGGGAAGACCTGCTGTGTTCGGCGCTCTTGCGGCTGTGGGTGCTCTCAAGTAAGTGCGCCTGGGGAGACGGAGAGTGTAAAATGTGCCAACTAAGGGTGAATCAGTGGAATGAGCGTCGCTGCTGCCATAACCACCTGAGTGTCCTTGGGCAAATCAGGCTCCTGTGTCTTTTTCTTTATAACTAGAGTTACAATACTCACCCTCCTAGTGTTATTGGAAAAGTCGAATGTACATAGGACTGGAAAGAGGCTAACTTGCTATAGAAAGGTAAAGTGGTATTATTAGTTAAAGAGCTCCAAGGCTGCGGCTGCCCTGTCCTTGAGCTTCAGGGAAAGTGACCCATTTAGGGGTGGGACAAGTGTCCTGTGCGAGTGGAACACCATGGGTGTGGTTCCTCCCCCACTTTTCCTTCCTCTCTAGCTGCAGACAGGGTGGAGTGAGGCAAGAAAGCTTCCCACCCTGGCCCTCTGCACCTGGGAAGGCCTGGCTAGTCAGTGTTTGCTTAATGACGGATGACATCCTCAAAGAAAGTTCCCGGGTTAACTTCAACACAACGCTTGCTCCTTTGCTGTCCACGCTGTTCAAGCTGCTGGCTTTTCTGTTCCTCGTTCATTCTCTGTGGCTGTTTCTTAGTAGTAACAAAGTACTGTCAGAGCCCAGTCAGCCCACAAAGTTCAAAGGTCCTGCTTCCTTTGACACAGTCTGTGTAGTTCAGAGCTAGCTCCAAAGCATTCAGCCGTGTGTCTCATTCTGCAGTGAGCGGTGGAAGATCACAAGATTTGAATCCCATGTCCAGTTCTCTCCATAACGAACCTCTCTATTTGCACCCACCAAGTACGCAGCAAGGGATAATCAGCTCATCATACTCCTACCAGGCTCTGTGCCCTTAAGACCTCCGAGCATTACTGCACATCAGAATCATCCAGGGAGCACTTAAATCCCAATGCCTAGGCTGCCCCATGAAGATCCAGGCATCACCATATTTAAAATTACCCCGGGGTGCCACTGTGCAGTTAAGTGTAGGAACCAGTGTCGTAAGCTACAGCCCTGCCTTCGCACACGTCTGGCATACAGTTAGTAGTTCCCAGCGTAGAGTTCCCGAACTGTCGATAAGACTCGCGCAGGCTCCTAGAAATCCCAGACCCACCGCATCAGAATCACCAGGGGGTAGTCCCAGAAGCTTTCCATTTAACTGATGCTCCAAGCCGACTTCACCATTAAAAAACAACAACAACAACAACAAAAAACCACACCCACACACATACAAGAAAAAAAAGAACAGGAAACTTTGTGCCAGAATTGTAGCTTTCAACATGTACCTGGAAATAGCTGCGTAAGAATCACTGAGAAGGGCGCCTGGGTGACTCCATGGTTAAAGCCTCTGCCTTCGGCTCAGCTCATGATCCCAGGGATCATGGGATCGTGCCCCACATCAGGCTGTCTGCTCAGCAGGGAGCCTGCTTCCCCCTCTCTCTGTCTCTGCCTGCCTCTCTGCCTGCTTGTGATCTCTGTCAAATAAATAAACAAAATCTTAAAAAAAAGAATCCCTGAGAAAAATGCCAATTCTAGGCCCCTCCCTAACATATTGAAGGACAGTCCTAGTGCTAAGACTCAGGAATCTGCATTTTCACCAACACACCAGATGATTCTTTTGTACTCCGCAGAGTCCAGGAACCGCTACCCTAGAGATACAGCAAGGCTAAAGCTCTGAGTACCCGAGGGCCCAGCTTAGCCAACAGAGTAGCATTCATAGATAGAGATGAAGATGCTAATCCAGCTGGCTAAGGGCTTGGCCTTGGTTTTGCAATTGTGTTGCTAAGTTTGCATTTATCTGTTCGCACTCCTAGTCTTTGTAGCTGGTGGTGGGGATATGCAAAATGGCTGGATCTGGTCAGGCATCAAATCTGAAGCCATAAGAACACACGTTAGGGATGCCTGGGTGGCTCAGTGGATTAAAACCTCTGCCTTCAGCTCAGATTATGATCCCAGGGTCCTGGGATGGAGCCCCGCATCGGGCTCCCTGCTCCGCGGGGAGCCTGCTTCCCTCTCTGCCTGCTGCTCCCGCTGCTCGTGCTCTCTCCCTCCTTTCTCTCTAACAAATACATAAATAAAATCTTAAAAAAAAAAAAAACACGTTAACTGGCGTGCGACATCAATATCGCTTTAGCTAGATCTCCAGCCATTGAGTAAAGGCTGCAGAGACAGTGTAGTTTGGCCACATGTCAATTCAGATCGGCGCCCAGCTCACTGGCAGGGAATACACAGGGGGCGACTGGACGGTGAAATGAGTGGTTGGATAAATGGGTGGGACGAGGGATGAGGATGGACGGGTAGAAAGGCAGGCGATGGGAGGGCGTAGACCGTTAGATGAGGGAATGAAGAAATGGGTGGGCGGAAGCTGGATGGGGAAATGGAGGAACAGGGGAATGGGTTGGGGGGGGATGGGTGGAAAATACACTAAGATTTGTTTTCTTTAGAACTGGTCGTCCCGTCCGTCTTGTTCTTGATCGCGAAGACGATATGTTAATAACTGGGGGAAGGCACCCATTATTTGGAAAATATAAAGTGAGTATTAAAGATGAAATTATTAAAATACCTCATTTTATCTGAGTGGTTTTATCATTTTGATTTTGCTAAATTCTAAAAACAATAATCTCACCTAAAATAGTCAATGAAAATGCTGTGTATTTGAATACTCATAAAGTTTATAAGGAACTTTTAGTAAATCTAGTATAGATTGTGAAGAAATTGAATGATAAAAACACAATTTCAATTGATAAAAAAATTACTGGAAGGAATAAGACTTTCGTTAGTGGTTCCTCAGAGACAAAAAATGAAGGAAGCTACAAGCACTTGTTATACCAAAACTTCCTGATTATAAAAATATTTTGTAGTAGGGACTCCTGGGTGGCTCAGTCAGTTAAACATCTGCCCTCCGCTCAGGTCACGATCCTGGAGTCCTGGGATCAAGCCCTGTATCAGGCTCCCTGCTCAGAGGGGAGCCTGCTTCTCCTTCTCCTTGTCCTTCTCCCTCTCCCTGTGCCCCCTTTCCCCACCCCCGCTCATGAGTGCTTTCTCTCTTGCTTGCTCACTTTCTCTCTCAAATAAATAAAATCTTTTTAAAATAAAGAAGAAAATATTTTGCAGTTGAAATGTTTGGAAGCAATTTTACCATTTTAACTGCAAAATCATTTTTACAAGTGTTTCTGCCAAATTGTTATGAAAGTGTCACAAAAGTTCTTTGCAAATAGAAAAAAAAAAACCCACTAACTAATGAAATCATTTTAAATTATTTCAAACCATGCTCATTGCATTTTATACAACTATGACATAAATAGCATTAAAAATACTGTTAACATCTAATCGACAACAATAGTACTTTTTAAATTTGTGACTGAGTTTTTAGGATGGCTCTAATGTAATGTTTCTATATCAAAGATGTTTTCTCCGGGAATTGCTTATAGCATACACATAGTTAGATAGTCTTACCTGACGTCATGTCTAATGATTTAGATTACTAAAATATATTTCCTGGATTACTAAAGCCATACCACAGCACCATTTATTTTCTTCCCTCGGCATTAATGATTTTTGTAATTAGGGAGGGAAAGACCACAGCTGGCCATTAAATTTTTCATTTGCCTTCAAATGCACAGAAATCAATACAATTATTATTATCTTCTAGCACCAAGAACAACGTAGAGGCACAGTCTAGGATTATGGCTATTTGTTTTGTTATGGTGGCTACTGAGTTCTTTGGTTTTGGCCTGAGTTATAAATTAGGCTTTATTTATATTGCATTTATGTGACTATTTTAGTACTAGTACTTATTAAGAAGATTCTAGACTGTAAATATTTTGGTAATTATAGTAACATAAAATATAATTAAAATGAGGGAAATAGACTTTGGAAAATCCAAAGTTTATTTAATTTTTTATTTTCTAAAGATTTTATTTATTTATTTGATAGAGAGAGAGAGAGCACAAGTAGAGGAGCGGCAGGCAGAGGCAGAGGGAGAAGCAGGCTCCCGGCTGAGCAGGGAGACAGATGCAGGGCTCAATCCCAGGACCCTAGGATCATGACCTGAGCCAAAGGCAGATGCTTAACCAACTGAGCCATCCAGGTGCCCCATAAATTTTATTTTATTTTTAAAGAAATACAGTCTGACTTCCCATATAGTAAGATGCTAGTGTGAGAGAGGAGAGGTGTGTGTGTGTGTGTATATATAGAGAGGGAGATCCACGTTCAAAACTAGCTAACAAAGTTTTGCTCTGTTCATCAGAGCTATTTGTAAATTAGCATAAAAATGTTTATGTGAAAGAGGTTCTTCTGAAATTCTTGAAAAGTTTATAAACAATTTAAGAATTTTCTCTACTACCTTATTTATTACTTTGTTTTGCTTAGCAGTCCTTTCTTCATGAAGTCATAGATAAACTTCAACCTAGCATTTGTCAAAATTACCATACATTCTTAATTTGTGGCTTTTTCTACATGTGCTAAGTGCTCTGCTTTGTTATCTAACATCTCCATAGATGATAATAGCCATATGGTTGTGCCCATTTCCAAAAAGGCAAAGGGACCAGGGCCAATCCTTTTCTGGTACAACTACAAGCAGGAGATTTTCAGTCAGGCCTAAGTGGGTAGGAGGGAGCGGCAACTTCAGAAACACGCAAGGTTCTTCTTTGAGTCCCAGTAAGAACGGCAGCACTAGCCCACATCTGTGCATCCTTGTTCACAAAGCACTTGAGCGGCTCCCTACGATGAGAGCAGCCCTTCTCATGTCCTTGCCCCAGGCCTCAGCTTCCAAGGCTTTCCCATAACGAGATGCTCTGTGATTCATTCCCACGCACTCTGGAATTCCAGAGACTTTTCCACAAGGGAGAGAAACTACAGACTAAATTAGAAGGAAAAGTAGTAAAAAGTGAAGGAGACTTGGGGTGCCTGAGTGGCTCAGTCAGTTAAGCATCTGACTTCAGCTCAGGTCATGATCTGAGGGTCGTGGGAATGAGCCCACGGGAAAAGCCCTCCATGGGGCTCCTTGCTCAGCAGGGAATCTGCTTCTCCCTCTCCCTCTGCCCTTCCCCCCCACTCATAAATGTGCTCTCTCTCTCTCAAATAAATAAAGAAAACCTTTAAAAAAAAAAAAAAAGTGAAGGAGGCTCTTCCAGAAACAAGGAAGGAGAGGGTAGCAATTCTCCACCAGCAGGCAAGCAAGGGCTTTGGAATTCCATAACTGACTGGGAAGCCAGGAAAGGACTCCTGGAAAGGAAGAGCTCCTCCAAAGTCAGATCTGAGGAGGTCTTTGTCAGGTAAGCACTGAAAAAGAGGGGATGGTCAGGTGTGGCACACACAGAGCAAAGGAAAGCATTGTCTGCCTTGCAAACCTGCCCAATCCTAGAGCTGGGCTGTGACTTAAACTTGGCTTGTAAATTTTTTTTTTTTTAAAGATTTTATTTATTTATTTGACAGACAGAGATCACAAGTAGGCAGAGAGGCAGGCAGAGAGAGAGGAGGAAGCAGGCTCCCTGCTGAGCAGAGAGCCCGATGCGGGACTCGATCCCAGGATCCTGAGATCATGACCTGAGCCGAAGGCAGCGGCTTAACCCACTGAGCCACCTAGGTGCCCTTGGCTTGTAAATTTTAAACGGATCATAAAATGTCCTTCATTTGGTGACAGGTGGGGTTCATGAACAATGGGAGAATCAAAGCTCTGGACATTGAGTGCTTCCTTAACGGAGGATGCATGCTGGACGACTCCGAGCTGGTACGTGCTTCAGAAAAAGGCGTCATTCTGGATCCTAACCCCAGGGCAGAATTTCCAGATGAATCTTTACAGAGCATGTTTCTTCAAGTCCTTACCCAAGTTTCACAAGCAGTTAGACTCTTACTTGACTTTTACAGGAAAAAAGAAGTATTGGCCAATATATATTAATATCTTCCTTCACTTTAGGTAACAGAATTTCTTATATTAAAGCTGGAAAATGCATATAAAATCCGCAACCTCAGGTTCCGTGGGCGGGCATGCATGACACATCTACCATCTAATACCGCCTTTCGGGGATTCGGCTTCCCACAAGGAACCCTGATAACAGAATCTTGCATCACCGCTGTGGCAGCCAAATGTGGCCTTCCGCCAGAAAAGGTAAGGTTGTAACCAAGGTTGTAACCAAGGTTGGTGAAGGCTCATCTGAGCTGGGGAACTGGCTACCCAAGGAAAGACCCGAGGAGAACCGCTCAACTTAGCCTTGACCCAGAATTCGAGATAAATTCAGAGCTACTTGGAAGAAATGACTTTCCACTATCTTCCTACCTCCTTATGGAAACAACTTTCTGTTTCTTTCTTTTTTCTAATTGGTACAAAAATAATTACTCTTTTTAAAATTCTAACCACACTGAGGGAATTAAAAAGTGATCATCCCCCTTTTCATCCCATCCGTCCTTACTGGCCAAGAGTAACCACTGTTCATAGTTCTGTGTTCCAGCCCTCTACCTTCATACACACACGGGTCAACACGGACATAACACACGTGCACCTGCACACTCACACGCACAAACACACACACACATGTGAACATAGAGAATATTTACCAAAATGGGACCATGATAAGCAAATCATACTTTTTCTACTTGACAGTAAGCCATGGCTATCTTCCTCTTTCATTAGAATGATCCATTTCTTGCTTTTTCATAACAGTATTATGTAATAGGGACTTTGTGTAATTTATTTAGCCACTACTCCACTATGATACACATTTATGTTGTTACCCGGTTTTGGCTATCAAAATGATGTTGCAAGAAACATCTTGGTGCAGGCACACCAAAATGTAGATGTACTTTTGCCCTATATTATATATGTGTAGGATAAATTTATAGAAGTGGAATTGCCAGTACACTTGAAAATTTTTGAGAGATCTACTACCAAAAGATGCCTCCCAAAATATTATTTTATAGTGTCCTAGAGGGTGCACAGTATAGACAGGTTGCTAGGCGAGAGAGAGACAGCCGCTGTCAGTTGAGATAATTACCAATAACACCTTTCTAGCCCTCAGACATTTCAGTTAGACCCTAGCCTACTTTTTACACTTCTTTTCCCTGTTTCCCCAGTATAGTCCCTCTGCTCCAGAAGCCATACTTAAATATTGCCCTTTGAACCCCTTGGCCCCAAAGTTCAACAGAGAGGACCAGGTTTGTGACCATCAGGGTACTTCCTACACACAGGAGAACACCTAGATGTTATTCACAGATATCCTGAGAGAAGTCACATAGAGTGTTCTGTGAGTACAAAGGAGAAAGACATCACTTTGGCTGGAGAGGAGGAGAGTCAGCAAGATCTTTCTGGAGAAGATGACCCTTAAGATAGGCCTTGAAGAATAATGGGCAGAGATCATGGAAAGGTGATGCAGGCCAACCAAGCAGCTCCAGCAAGGAGAGGAAACCTCTTTGTGATTCAGTCTCCTTATCTACGAAACAAGGATGATATGACTCACCACACAGAGTTCCTGCCGGAATCAAATGAGTTAGCACTTGTTAAAACATGTGTTCTCGTAAACTGGATAGTAGTCCTCCAGTGTCACTGCTGATAATGACAATTATCCGGTGTTACTTAGAGGGACAGGGGGAGAATGAAGACTCCGGGGCATATCTCAGCAGGCTCTCCCTTATCAAATCTTGCAGACTTCCAGGACCTACGACACCCCATATTCAAATACATTTATAAAAACATTTGACCACACATTCCAGAGGCGATAGGAAAGCTTAGAGTCGATCCGCTGTTTGTCACCAGCGGCAGTGCAGTTCCTCTGTAGCAGAACAAATCTTCAGTTGGGACAATACTTCCTTGCTTTGTTATACAAGCTACCAACTCCTCTTCATCCTCTGAACCTTGTAGGAAAAAAGGAGTATCTGCTTCCCTCAGCCCCTCCATCCTGCTGCCCTCCAGGGACCAGTTACGACCACTACCCTCCACTTTCAGTGGGGAGGGGAGGGGCAAGGAGGGGAGAAGAAGAGCAGAGGGAGAGGGAGAGCAAGCTGCCTGCTGAGCAGGGAGCCCGATGTGGGGCTCAAACCCAGGACCCTGGGATCATGACCTAAACCGAAGGCAGACGCCCAACCGACTGAGCCACTCAGGTGCCCCTAACTCCCATTATTTTTGCAAAAGCACATGCTGTTCAAAGAAAGAACAGCACCCTGTCTTCTCCCCACCAAAGTTTGTGTTTTACTTTGGAAGTTTTTCAAGTTTCTCTTTTGCGGTCAGTTTCTGTCTTACCATAGCTATCAACTTGACTTCTCACCATTTCAGATTAGGGAGAAAAACATGTACAAAACTGTTGATAAAACCATCTACAAACAAGCATTCAGCCCTGAGACCCTGATAAGATGTTGGAATGAGTGTCTGGACAAGTCTTCCTTTCACAGCAGAAGAAGGCAAGTGGAAGAGTTTAACAAGAAGAATTACTGGAAGAAGAAAGGCATGGCAATCGTCCCCATGAAGTTTTCAGTCGGCTTTGCTGCCACGAGCTATCATCAGGTAAGGCTTTTCTACGTGGTAAATAGCCCTCAGATGGGATGCACTTCTCACCCTGTCGGCTCCTGCTGACTTTGGGAGACGGTCACATTCCCCAGGCACCGAGCCCCTTGCTTCCCCAGCACCCGAGAGAAATGTAAGAACGCACAGAGCAGCTGCCCCATCCGCAAGCTCGTGCAACGCAGTCCCGAAGGAAACATGGCTCCGTGGCAGAAAAGGGCATCAGGAAGCCTGCTAGCAGCACAGCTGCCGGGTCTCAGCAGTGACCACAATCACCACCCCACCCCACCCCAAATCATCCCTATGCCAAAGGGAACGAGAGCGCACAAGGCCTGGGGTGCTGAGCTCTTTGAGCCCAGGGCTTACGGCTTGGGCAGGAAGTGGGCCTCTCCCAGTCTGTGCCCCAGGCCCTCAGCTCTCCTCGGTGCCCCAAAGTCTAGGCATCCAACTGCATGTTGCCCTGACAAGCTGGCTATTTCCAGTCACCTCTCCCAGGAATCTATGTCAATTCTAGTGGGGAAACGGGTGCATGGTCCAAAAGTCCTTCCAGGGAGATTGCAAAAGGAAGAGGCAATCATCCTCTGGAAGAGGCACTCAGAGGCCCCATCCAGAAGGCAGGAGGAAAGGTGGCAAATAGATGAGTCCATTAAATAACACAGGACTGGTATAGATGAGTGTTCCCAGCAATCCCAATGGGTGCCCTATGGGGAAGCTGTTTAGAAAATCGGGAAATGTTATCGCCTCCCCATTATTATCCACCAGAAGCAGAGACTCTGCAACTGGAAAAAGCTTGTACGCATTAGATCTAAATCTAAATCTAAAAATGCATTAGATCTCTCTGTGCATGTACCAGTGAAAGCATTTTCCCACTTAACACCCAACTACCAGTAGCCAATAGACACCCATGCATGCACACACATCAAAAGCTGCCCTGCCCGAGGAAACCCTTCTCAGGGCATAAAGCACTTGCCTCCAGACTCCAAGGAACTGGAGTCGGATGGACCTGAGCAATGCTTGGCCCTGCCGCTTACTAGCTGTGTGATATTAAGCAAGTGACTTAACCTCTCTGAGTCTCAGCTTCCTCGATTATAAAATGAGAATAATAATCCTTTCTCTCAGGATTGATGAGGACTCAACAAGCTAATAAAAGCAAAGCACTTGGCAGGGTTCCTGGAGCTCTGCGGAGCTGTCCAAGGCCGCACACTCCCCTCCCCCAGGAGACCTCAGATGCACCCCTCAGGGCCGTGGCTCAGGAGGAGACTCCTGGTCTCCTGAGTCAGGGCCTGCATGCCTGTCGACAGGGCGGTGCACAAGGTTAACCATCACCACTGTGGGCCCGGACTGATTCAACAGCTGGAGGAGTGAGCCTAGATATCTGCCTGTGTGGTTTTCTTTTTTCCCTCCGACACCAAATGCTGTGTTCTTTTCCACACCAGTCCTCCACCAACTGAGCGGGGATCCTCTGACACTAACTACCCAGATCTAGCACAGGCCCTACCGATCAAGGGCTAAGCCCCACGAGTCTGCCTCCATTTCCATCACCAGCAAAAGTGATTCACCAGCACAAGCTACTCACACTCTGCCCGGGCAGCTACGCATTCAGGGGTTCCCACTGCCCACCTCCCTTAGGTTTGGTGATTTGCTAGAGCAACTCACGGAACTCCGGAGAGCACTCTGCCGACTATCATGACCAGTTCGTTACAAAGGACACCGCAGAGGAAGAACACACAGGGCAAAATATGTGAGAGGGGAATGGGGCTTTCACGCCCTTCCCCTCCAGCTTGTGGCTGTGGCCACCCACCCAGAAGCTCCCCAAACCCCGTCGTTTGTGAGTTTTATGAAGGGTTCATTACACAGGCACAGCTGATGAAATCATTGGCCAGTGGTGATCAAACTCAATCTCTGGTTCCTCTCCTCTTCCTGAAAGTCAGAGCGTGAGGCTAAAAGCTGCAACCCTCTAACCACGTGGTCGGTTTTTCTGGCAACAGTTCCTACCCCCTACAAACTGTCTAAGCTTCTCCCAAGAATCATCTGAACAGCAGACAAAAGACAGTAAATTCCCAGAATTTTTGGACCTCTGTGCCAAAAATCAGGGACAAAGACCATCTATTTATTTTTTATTATATGACACGTCCCCTCACCTGTATGGCTGCCCTTCACCTAAACCACAGCCTACTCTGCCATCATCCAAGGGAGCCAACTTCTCACCTCAACACACACAAACACAGCCTTATATCAAGCAATGACTTTAAAGCTCTATTTGAAAGGCCTCCAGTTTCTTCACAGAGATCCAAACTGATGCGTCCAGGAATCACCAGGCTCAGAGTTAAAACGTGTTATTTCAGGGCAGCTGATGACTCACAAAGCTGGAACACCTACTCTCCAAGCTAGGCATGGGGAGCACGGTCAGAGGGAGTCAGAAGGCCCACAGTGATAAGTACTATTATTAGCATCTATAAGCCTGGGTGCCCCAAAGCTCCTCCAAGCCATTGAGACAGAATACAATGAGGTCCTAATTCTTCCCCCTTCTCTTCCTCCTCCTCCTGGAATGAAAAATACCACATTTCCATTGGTCCAATTCAACAAACATTTATTTAGTGTCTCTGTGACTCAGCCTTCTCCGAGTTCTCTACAGGACACGAAACCAAATGAGACCAAGTGCCCTCCTTCCATGAGATGCTCCCAGAAGGGCGGGTCACCCCCTTTATTCACCGCCTGCAGCTGTCATAAGGAAGTACCACCGACTGGGTGGCTTCCAACAACAAATGTATATTCTCCTGGTTCCTAAGGCTTGAAGTTAAAAATCAGGGTGTCTGCAGGGCAAGGCTCCTCAGAAGTTCGCTTGCCTCTTCCAGCTTCTGGTGTCTCCCCGTGTCCCTTGGCTTGTGACCACGTCACTCCAGTCCCGGCCTCCATCTTCACGTGGCCTTCTTTGCTGTGTGTCTTCACACAGCCTCATAGAAGAAGAACAGTCATTGAAGTTAGAGCCCATCCTAATCCACTATGATTCTTAACTAATTATATCTGCAAAGACTCTATTTCCAAAGAAGGTTGCATTGGAAGGTTCCAGGTGGGCAGGAATTTGCAGGGGACACTAGTCACCCCAGTTCGCCCCCGTAAGAGGAAGTGCAGAGAAGCAGGTGACTGATCGTTCCCAGACGGGTATGAGAAGTGTTTGCGGAAGCTCTAACAGAACAGAGACCAGAGGTATGGGTCTGAAGGCCTGACCGTCTGATGGCCTGGGAGACCAGGAAGTGAGAACAGCTTTAGCATGAGCACAGGTCAGGAAGGAGCAACAGAAAGGCAAAGCAGGAAAAGGTAGCGATGGGACCAGAAAAGTACACTAGACCGAATTCTAAAAGACCTCATGTTGTAATAAGGAGCTAGGCTTTGCCATACAAACAGTGGGGAATCTGGGCCCACCTTGCCCAGCGGTAAACCCTTCTTCCCTTTCATGATTCCATTCAATTGTGTCCTTAGGGAGCCCTTCCCCAGGCTTCTCAAAAGCAGTTGGATCTGCCCTCCCAGGTCCCAAGGGCCCCTTATACCATGCCCACTGTCTCACAAATCATTCTGCCTTGTGACCTGCTTTCCAACCAGTCCCCCATCACAGTGGGAGCTACTACATTGTTGAGGAAGATCCACATCTTGTTCATCTGTGTATATCCAGAGCTGAGCACAGGTTGGCACAGAACATGCGCCAAGTACGTAATAAATGTTTAATTAGTTAGCTCAATGGTCAGCCAGAGACTTTCAGCAGGGGAGTGACTTGCAAAGAGTTGGAACCAATAGTCGTAACTCCTGAGTATCCAGAGGGGCTCCTATTAAGCCAGGTTCCTGGGACACCTGGGGGGCTCAGTCAGTTACGCATCCAACTCTTGGTTTCAGCTCAGGTCCTGATCTCAGTGTCAGGAGACTGATCCCCATGTCAGGATCCATGCTCAGGGTGGCGTCTGCTTGAGATTCTCTCTCCCTCCATCACTGTCCTGCTCCCCCACTCATCCTTACTCACGCTCTCTCTTTCGTGCTCTCTCTCAAATAAAAATATAAAATCTTTTCCAAAAAATTGTAAATAAAAAATATAAATAAATAAATAAATAAATAAAACCAGGTTCCTAAATAGGAATGTTCTTTACAGGTGACTTTTGCATAGAACAGAACTAAGCTTCAGAATCCCAGCAGGAAAGCTTGCCTCTCCGACCCTCCTCATTCTGTGAGACTGGGGTGTCCCTCCCTCATTGGTTTACATCGAACCTCACTAAACTTGCACTGAGCTGTGCCTTCTGGGTTGTTCTATTAGGCAGCTGCCCTCGTTCATATCTACACGGATGGCTCTGTATTGGTCACCCATGGAGGCAACGAACTGGGACAAGGTATTCACACCAAAATGCTGCAGGTAAGCTACCTACAATTAAGTCATTTATCTCTCTATACATTGCTGACGTGACTGGCAGTTGGCACTAATTACAGGGAAGATGATCAAACCCTAAGGACTTGACTATTTGGTTGAAAATCTTCTTCCATAGCAAATGGAATGTCTGAGATAGCAGAAATCCCATGTATGTACGAATAGTCCCAGAACGTGGCCAGGATTTTGGGTGGAGATTGTGGTTAGTGACACCACCACCAATGAGCCCTGGAGAACTGTGGCAGGTGCCCCGTGCAGGCTTTACCTACAGCAAGAGTTTCCCAGCTTTTCTATTTCGACCAGTATGCATGATTTTTAAAGTTTGGACATTAGGTTGCTAATACACAATTTGGACAAGTAAGGACAAGTATGTCATCAACTGTCACCACGTTATAATTTCTAAAGTATATTTTAACACACACACATATGCACAAAGTAGGAAGATATGATCTCAAGAGAAAAAAGAGAATAATCCTTTAAATTGAATACATTTAACCATGACCAATTTATTAGATTACTATAGTATATAGCTCAGTTTGACCCTCCAGCCCTTTAGCTCCTCTGGACTACGCCCCCTACATTCCACAGAGTCCTACAGGACTCCTCAATTCTCGTACCTTGTAGCCCCTTCTCCCTCCTTTCCCCAACTCCAGCCACAGACAGAGGCACAGGCAACAGCTCCTGAACCCACTGGCTGCAGGGATGGGCCCAGGCAAGAAGCGTGGGACCAAGATCCTTTCTGGACCGATGTGCCGATGCTGGCAGAAAAGGCCTAGCATCCCCTTACGGTTGCTGAGCTCCTGTGATGTAAGCCAGGCATTGTCAGAGGACCTTCTCCTGCACCATCGAGGAAACATGCCTATTCTTGGAAATAACAGCCATCGTAGGAAGAAAAATGAATGTGAGAGGCAGTGAGGCAGCGAGAGGACCCTGAAGAGACCAGAAAGACTTCGATGCAGATGTGTGTGACGCGGCCTCCCTCTGTCCTTCCCAGCGAGGGGACCCAATACATCTCTTGGGCTCTTCATCACCAAACACCAATAAAATTGCCCCCCCTTTTTTTCTTTTCCCATTTTGCCTCTTTTTGGGGAAACTTAATCTTACAACAGCGTTAGTCTGTAGATTGGCACTTGGGAACAAGTCTGTAACTACAGACGTCTGGAGAAAAGTGTTTTTGCCAAAACTAAAAGACAACAGAAACCAAAATCGTGCTTTTTCCCTTCCTTCCTTCCTTCCTTCCCTCCCTCCCTTTCTTACTCTCTTTTTTTTTCTTTGTGATTAAATATCTTTCTTTCCACATGTGTCTGCTAGAGAACCTGGAAGAAAAAGAACGGAAAGGAAGAAAGCGAACAGTAAATACTAGAGGAGTATAAACAGGAGGGAAAAAATAGAAGACAAAAGAGGGAGAATCAAAGGATAAGGTTGGGATGAGGACATGAGAGAAGACAGGCCCTCGCGGTCATTCGAAACTCGTCGGATGTTCATAGCAACAGATTTAAGACCAACCTCTGAACAAGTCAGTCCGATCCCTCTCTCCCTGCCACTGTCACCAAATAAAACTCAGGAAAAAAGTAAACCCTCCACATGCTAAACACACTAACTTTGAATGGAAGAACCACTATGGAATATTACCAAGAAAAGGCTTTAAAAATCAGCAGGGCTCTACTAAAAAAGTGGTTCTAATTTTTTTAAGACACATTAATTTAGGCTTTCAAGGATATCATGGATGTAATATAAACAGTAGGATTTTTTAACTAAAAAAATGACTCACATCTTCCTAGAAGACTTCACCAGACTCGAAAATATTTGTTTTTCTCCCAGGTGGCGAGCCGTGAACTGAAAATCCCCATGTCCTCGGTGCACATCTGTGAAACAAGCACAGCCATGGTACCCAACACCCTCGCTACAGCAGCTTCCGTCGGCTCGGACGTGAACGGCAGAGCCGTGCAGGTGCCCTCCCCGGCCTGTCTCTCCCTTCTGCACCGTGTCCCTATCTCGCGCTCTCCAAGCTCGATGCAGACACAGGCAGTTGGCTTCCGAGAAGTCATCTGTGGCATTAAACACAGTCTCAGGATCACCAGACTGTCAGGAGAGCGTGCTCATTTGAGGAGGGGACACTGAGGGGACACGTAGACCCGTAGTGTGTCAGCGGCTCAAACACGGCAAAAGCTCCTTCCTTGCGCACAGAGCGGTCCAGAGGGAGCGCTCGGGCATTAGAGTACCTGCGACTAATGGCAGGTCCTCCGCCTTCAGCCTGTGGCTCTCAAGGCTGCCCTGAGCATCATCACCAGGGAGAAAGCACGGAGGGCAGACCAGGAAGAGATGCAAGTCACTTCCACTAGGCATCGCCTGGCGGCACAAGTCTCGGCCGCGTCCAAGTGCAGGGGGGGAGGGGTGCGCCATAGGCCCAGCTGCTGTGGAGCAGGGGGAGAATGCTGCTTGGTGAATAAGCAGTCTCTGTCCCTGGGACACACAGAGAGAAGAAATCTGGGCGCCGAGTATTGCCGAGCTGGGCAGGTTTCCTCTGACACAAGCAAGGACCGGCAGGCAGAACCCCGGCCCCTTAGGTGTGGTTCCGCTCAAGTGTCTACATCAGTGCGGTCTACCACAGCGCTCATGCTAATCCTCTGTACTTATTTTCCAACTGATATTTCTTCTGCCAAATTTTCACTTTTTCGAATAGACTATGATTCCAGTATTCCTTAATTCAGAGACCCGATGGCGTATACTTTTGAAGTCATGTCATGTTTCTGTTATAAACCTTTTCCATTGGGACATTGTGGAGAGCATATTCTCCGAACCTTGCACTTACGCTACCAAAAGGGACCATTTTCAAATCCATCTGATCTCCACAGGCACACTTGTTAGGGGCTAAAATCCAGAGGTTCTTTCACTCAGAACAAACGTGGAGGAAACTTCTTGAGACCCAGTTTTGGGTAAGATCAAGCTCAAGATAGGAATAGCTCAGTGTGTATGGGGGCTGTCAACCCAAACTAAGCATTAACCCATCTTCTGGAGTTTTATGTTTCTGTGTTAAGGATCAGAAACTTTGCAGATCTAGACTATTTTAAAGACAAATTTAGTTATCTTCTCACTTCACATCCAAAACCAAGACCTTCCTTACAGTGGTTTGGGGACGGATGGATAAACAGATGGAAGAATGGGCAGACAGTGGAATAATATCTCAGACCCACAGGTATATTGCTATGTTATTGTTGCAGACCGGAAAGCACAAATTAGAATGGAGATAAGATGTTTTGGGACACCTGGGTGGCCCAGTCAGTTAAGTATGAGCCTTTGGCTTGGGTCATGATCCCAGGGTCCTGGGATCGAGTCTGCATTGGGCTCCTTGCTCAGCAGGGAGCCTGCTTCTCCCCCTGCTTGCTACTCCCCCTGCTGTGTTCTCTCCCTCTCTCTCTAACAAATGAATAAATAAAACCTTTTTAAAAAATAAATTAAATTAAAATACTATAGCTTAAAGAAAAGATCTTTTGTTCCTTTGATTTTAATGGCTGGAAAATACAAAAGAAGGTATAAGTCAAAAATGTAGAAAAACAGAAGGAATTTAAAGCACAACTAGAAAGGGGACCTGAAAGTAGAAATTCAGCTGAGCCTGCATTTTTGTAGGAAGTGAACCAGGGAGGTTTAAAAAAAACCAAACCAACCATGCAGTAACTGATACTCTCCTCAAGGTCAGGGACTGTGTCTTCACTGTCTCTGTGTTCCCAGTGCATCCATATCAAGCACTTCGTAAACATTCACCAACCTGATCAGTTATCAATTACTATTCTTCCACACAAATCCCAACCACGGGGTCCTTTCTAATGAGGCTTCCCTTCTTTACTCCCTCAAGGATGCTTGTCAGATCCTTCTGAAACGCCTTGAGCCCATCATTAAGAAAAATCCAGAAGGTACATGGGAAGACTGGGTAAGTGTTCCACTCTGTTCGTCACGACACATGAGAAAACAGTCCCAAGCAGGCCCGAGAGGATCACAGCAGCCTCCACAGTTTTTTTCTGGGAGGGACTTCTGCGTAAGGGCTGGATCGTGAAAGCCTGACACGGCTACTCCATGCTGTATACCAGGTACGTGTAAGAAAGCACACAGGGAGCAGCATCACTGAGAGGAGGAACGGAAGCATATGAAGAACACCCAGAAAGCCTTACCACTCTGCTTAAATAAGAAGAGGAAACGACTTAGCCTTCCTAAGCACCCCCACATACACAGTTGTTTTAAACGGGGAGGAGGAAAACCAAAAGGCCTTATTGTTATTAAACATGTCTCAAAGGAAATGACTCATCTAATCCAACTTTACAACATCCTTTCTTATCTCATTAGAACAGTTCTCTCACACTCAAACTCTCATCGAGAGTTCTAACATTTAGAAACGAAGCCCCCCAACACCTTGCGAGCTCAGCCCCTCTGTCATGGATGTGCAGCAGGAACCTATTGTACTTGTTTAATTCGGACAGCTCAACCCAAGCAGAAGGAAGCTGTTAGTGTACCAGCTGAGGGAAAAAACATTACAGTGAGTTCTATTACCGGTAACAAAGCACCAGCAACAATTACCAGATGTCAATTTTGATATAGGGAATATTTTCATTTTCACCTCTCAGATGATGTACCTATTTTGTTCTGACTAAATATGCCCGTTCTGCAGATAGAAGCTGCTTTTGAACAAAGAATCAGTCTTTCGGCCACTGGATACTTCAGGTAAAAATTACAATAATATTTGAACGGAGCTGATAAAATATAAGGTGACCCAATTGCTCTGGGGCTTAGCTCCCTTATTTGTAAAACAGATTTTTATTATGTGGTCAGTGAGGTCCCTTATAAGCCTAAGATCATATGATTTTATGTAAGCCTTTTAACTATGTCCAAAGAAATGTTAAATAATAAAAATACCCTTATTGCGTAAAAAAAAAATTTAATACAACTTAGAACATCCGATCATCATTTACTATTCATTGTTGAGTAGTAGAAAATACCGTCCCTAGAAACAACTTCCAACTCGGTTTTACAAATCTCCCTCCCTTTACCCTAAAACCTCTCTGTTTTGAGGCTCCTCTCTGGGCAGGAAGAGACTCACAGGATGGTCACCAGTCATCATTTGCTCAATTTCGGTCTGTGGGAGGCCCTCAGTCAATTCGTGCCTGTTGAATGAAGCACAAAGAGGGGAGCTGGCTGTCACGTTCAGGAAGTGAATGACATGAGTTTTATAACCTAGTGAAACAAATCCGCAAACTAAACACACACGTGCACAGGGAGAGAGAGAAAGAAAATAGTAAAGCAGCTTTTTCATGAAGAAAGAAGAAAAGAAGAAGGTGACAGCCCAGCCCGGTGCCCTGAACTTAAGGAGCTCCAAATCTCTGAGTTCAGTTACCAAGAAGAGAGCAAATCAGCCCTTTAGCCTGGTACATGTTCCATTGTACATGAAGGCATTGAATTACATGCCCTTTTTTTAACCATCCCTGAATCATCACCGATTCCCCAGTTAGCACAGCCTAGGGGGTCCCTTTGGGAATGTTGATAGAATCAGCTGAGGTCCTCAATCCACAGGACTAAAGCTCAAACCCTAAACCAGGGATACAGACACACTGGGAGGTCCGGACCAAAACAGTCTGTCGGAGTCTCTCTCTTTTTGGCATCCTAACTGTAGCACAAGAGTATCTTCTTTAAGTGGAGGCACATGAAAGTGCTGCTGTAATTAGCTAGGTTAGAAATACAGACGGCAGTTTAAAGGAGCTTAAAAAGCAGTTGAAATAAGTATCAATACAATAAAATACTATCATGGCTTTTAAAATGAGTCAACATTGTTTGGAACCCCACCACCACCACCACAAGTTGATGGGTTCTCTTTCTTCCATCAGGGGCTACAAGGCCTTCATGGACTGGGAGAAGGGAGAAGGAGACCCTTTTCCATACTATGTCTATGGAGCAGCCTGTTCCGAGGTTGAAATTGACTGCCTGACCGGAGCTCACAAGGTCAGCCAAAGATACCTTTCCTCTTGGCAAGTTAAAACAACAACCACAAAATTGTGCTATACGATAAATACTTGTAATTGAACAGTAAATTTTGTAATACTTGTACAACAAGAACAGGATTTTTTTTTTTTTTTCAGTTCCTTGGGAAGGTCTAGAGATCCAGCCTCACGCTGAATTTCCACTTAAAAAGGAAGGAATTGCTCTTCACAGTGGTTGGGGGTTGCCAGACGTAGAGGGTAGGGGCATAGATGAAAGGAGTAGACGGGGGTCAAAAGCTACAAACTTCCAGTTATAAAAGAATTAAGTCACGTAGACGTAAGGTGCAATGTGAAGACCACAGTTAATAATACTGTATTGCATATTTGAAAGTCGTTAAGCGAGTAGATCTTAAAACTCCTCATCACATGAAAAAAGAATGTTTAACCATGTGTGGTAATGGTAACTATGTTAACTAGACTACTGTGATAGTCATTTTGTAATACACACAAATATCAAATTGCTATGCTGTACACCTGAAACTAATATAAAGTCATGTCCATTATACCTCAACAAAAAAATTAATTTAAGTTAATTTAAAAAAATTTTTAAAGATGTAGTCAAAAAAGAATTGCTCATGATCGCCTAAAATGCATTGTTTATTATTCCATTTCAGGCAACAAAATTGCTTTCCAAAGTTTTTGCCAAAAAAAAAAAATCTGTTCCTAAAGTAAGGTCAAGTTATCTAATCCTAAAGGAATAGGTCATTTAGTAAATTGTCTTGAGTAAACATTTGAGAACACATAGCAATGTGATGTTTCTCCGAAGTCAGTTATCCCAAGGATATTACTGTCCCTAACAAAACAGATGGGGCAGGGGTGAAAAAATAATTTTTATGTTTACTACTTAATCAAGCACCCTGCTGGAGGCAGAGTCATATTTAATCAAAAGCTAACAACTTCCCCCCCAAAAATGCTGACTTCCACCATAAAAGGTCAACCATGTATATACCTCAGGTATCGTTCTTGGAATAGAGAGAATACAGAAAACTTAAATATAATATAGTGTACCCAGTAAGAGACTCTTAACCATAGGAAACAAATTGAGGGTTGCTGGAGGGGAGAGGGGAGGGGGAATGGGGTAACTGGTGATGGGCCTTAAGAAGGGCACTTGATGTAATGAGCCCTGGGTGTTAAATGCAACTGATGAATTATTGAACTCTACGTCTGAAACTAACAGTACACTATATGTTAACTAATTGAATTTAAATAAAATAAGTTATTTTTTAAAAAAAGAATATAGGGCCGCCTGGGTGGCTCAGTGGGTTAAAAGCCTCTGCCTTCGGCTCAGGTCATGATCTCAGGGTCCTGGGATCAAGCCCTGTATTGGGCTCTCTGCTCAGCAGAGACCCTGCTTCCCCCCACCTCTCTGCTTGCCTCTGCCTACTTGTGATCTCTGTCAAATAAAAAAATAAAATCTTAAAAAAAAAAAAAAATATAGAATAACCAAAGTATAGTAATTGTTAGGAAACTTACAGAATGGACCAATGACACATTTAAATTCCATATACAGATTATTCCAGCATCATCTTGAACCATTCTTAGCCGAAATTAGAAATGGTCAATTTGGGGCACCTGGGTGGCTCAGTCAGTTAAGCATCTGCTTTCAGCTTGGATCATGATCCCAGGGTCCTGGGATTGAGACCCACATCGGGTTCCTTGCTTGGTGGGGAGCCTACTTCTCTCTCTGCTTCTGCCTGCTTGTTCTCTCTCTCTCTCTCTCTCTCACAAATAAATAAAATCTTAAAAAAAAAAAAAAGAAATGGTCAATTTATGTAAAATAGGAAGGAATTTGCAAATACTAACTGGAAATTCTTATCAAAATGACTTCTATTGTCCCATTCTCAGAAAATCTGTCCATCACTTAAATTTTATATAAATAAGATAGAAAATAGAAAATACAGTAAATGAAGGGATGTCTGGAGAGCAGTTGCCCTCCATTCAACTTGAGTTCACTCTTAGGGTACATTCTCTCTCCATTTTCACTCTAGATCATTGTGAAGAAGTAACTCATGAAATTAGGATCATAGATTGTTCATATGATTATTTTAAAACTGTGTTTCCTAATGTTTTTCACATCATGGCACACATAGATAATGATAATATTGGCACAGCACTATTTTTCAAGCAAGGAACTCGTGTTTGCTGGTGACCAGCCTGAGGATCCTGTCCCAGACTCGCAGAAATCCAAGTGCCAGCGTCCTGACACACCTGTAACCCAGCCAGGGCTCCACACTCAGTGGAAAACTGTTTTTAAAGGTGTTTTTGTTTTTTTTTAAGATTTTTATTTATTTATTTGACAGAGAGAGATCACAAGTAGGCAGAGAGGCAGGCAGAGAGAGGGGGATGCAGGCTCCCCGCTGAGCAGAGAGCCCGATGTGGGGCTCGATCCCAGGACCCTGGGATCATGACCTGAGCTGAAGGCAGAGGCTTAACCCACTGAGCCACCCAGGTGCCCCAAGGTGTGTTTTTTTTGTTTTTTGTTAAGATTTTATTTATCTGACAGGGAGAGAGAGAGCATGAGCAGGAGAAGGGGCAGAAGGGGAGGGAGAAGCAGACTCCCCATGGAGCAGGGAACCTGACAGGTGGCTCGATCCCAGGACCCTGAGACATGCCTGAGCCGAAGGCAGACACTTAACCGACTAAGCCAGCCAGGCGCCCCTGGAAAGTGTTTTTAGGAATCAACTAATTTTCTGGTTCTCCACCCCATGGGTGGTGTTGCGAGATTTAGTACTAGCAAATAAAAATACAGGATGGCTGGTTAAATTTGAATTTCAGAGAAGCGACAAATAAATTTCCAGTATAAATATGTCGCTGCAGCATTGGGGACACACATACTGTATCTGACAAGTCTAGCTGAACTTGTCAGGGATTTGGTATAAATCCCTGAAGAAACCAATCCCATGGGGATCTGCCAGAATTTATGGTACCAGTAAAGTTAAAATCTGGCTGTCCCTGTGGCTTCCTTATTACTGGTTAAGGTTCAGCCATTGTGGTATCACTTTAGCCTGTGAAAGAGTTTATTCCTTGAAGAGGCAAATTTCTTTTAACTAAAGGGAGATCAGAGAAACTGAATGGCAGGCCTGTTCTGCTGGCTGAGCCGGAACGTGCGTCCGTCCCGTTAGTGCACAGTCATCTCTTCCCACTGCCCAACACCCTTAATGCAAAATATGTTTTCAAGATGGAAGTGAACTCAAGGCCCACTCTGAAATGTGTCTAACCTCCTGCCCTATCTGTTGAGAATAAATGAAGGATGGTCCCAATGCCATGGAAGGTTGTCTGAAAGGTCAACTTTTGAGTCAAAACAGAACTGCCGACCCAAAGGGCTTGATAGAAAGGAGAAGCCCCGCTGGTAAGCCCAAACAGAGAATGATGGTACTGTCAGAACAAGCCCAGGACGTGGGGGCGGAAGGAAATTCCAGCGATACACCGAGGTAGACCACTGGCACATAAGGGCTTTCTGTTTCTCCTTAACAACCAATCTGCCCGAGCCCTGTGCCAACGTATAAGCGCCAAGTTAGTGTGATGTTTCTCAGGGAAGGAAGGAGATTAACATAGTCAAAGGCAGTCTCAACATTCCCCTCCTGTGTTCCAAGATCTTTCATAACTCCAATTTCATACATGCCACTATGGCTACACGGTTTCTTCTGCAAAATGGCAATAATAGCGCCTCCAACAAATCATCGCGAGGACTCCGGGATCTCGTGAAATGCAGCAGAACAACAAATCCAGGTTTAGAATCAGGTGAGCAACCAGGATCAGCTCTTCACTAAGCGACACTCAAAGGCACTCAGATACCATGGACTTTGGAATCACTTAAAAGAAGTTAGAACCATGATTACGTAAGATCTTCTGGGGTCATGGCCGGTCCCTGCACTAACATGGAAGGGCTTGGCAGATTTCGTCCCCCTTCTTAAACTGAGGAGGTTCAGGGAGGGGTGATTAGCCAGCAGGAGTTCTGGAGTAAGTGGAGACCTTTAAATAAACCTAAAGATCATCTTTTTAATTTAAGTTTTTAATGGTGAGATCATTCTCATTTTTGGCAGAAAATCAGAGCGGACATCGTCATGGATGTGTGTTGCAGCCTAAACCCTGCCATTGACATTGGGCAGGTAGGTGCCGGCGAGGATGGACGCCACTTCCTGGAAGTCATTCTGGGGTGGCCAAGTACTTCTAAAAGGCATACAGAATCATGGAGCTCGACGTTTTCTCCTTTCAGGTTGAGGGTTCCTTTATTCAGGGAATGGGCCTTTATACCACTGAAGAACTAAAATATTCCCCAGAAGGTGTTCTGTACTCTCGAGGCCCAGATGAATACAAAATTCCAGCCATCGCTGACATCCCGGAGGAGTTCAATGTCTCTCTGTTGCCATCATCACAAAGCCCGCCAACCATCTATTCCTCCAAGGTAAGCACCCAAACACCTGCTGCTGTGCGGTGTGATCATCGAGCAGCATGTAAATGAAAGCAGGTGGACAAAAATAATCATAATCATGGTCATAATCATGCCAACCTGTATCAGGAGCAAATGACAAGAGACTATTAGAATTTGGAGAAGAGTTACCCAGGGATGAGTGATCTCTGCCCAATGGCCATCCTTGGCCAAGGGCTTTATGTGTTAGTATCCTCTTTCACTGGAAATGCTAAAATTCAGTGAAAAGTTCTGATCTGACAGAATAATAGTTTCACTTAAGAGCCTTACGGCTGAAATAGTAAATGAGATTGAAGGCGTCACACTCCTGAAATCTTGGGAAGCTGCGGCAGCACGGGAAGCATCCTGGACCAAGGCCTCAGTGGACCTGGGTTCCTACCCTCGCCTCGCCAGCTCCCTGTGATCGCAGATGAAACGCTCACCTCTTGGGGGCTCAGGGCTCTCGTCCATCCCCAGAAATGGATCCAGAACACTGGTTCTCCACTGGGCCACAGGGGACATTTGGCAGTGCCTGGGGATATACGTGGTTGTCACACTGGGGTTGTGGAGTGAGGAGATGCACCTACTCTGGGTAGAGAGGCCAGGGACGCTGCTAAATAAAGAGCCTTCAGTGCACAAGAAAGCCCCCAGCAAAGGCTTCTCTGGCCCAGAATGTTGGTGGTGTCAGGAAGCAAAGACACAAACCGTTAGTAATTGCTAGCGTAGTGGAGTTGCGAACGAAAATAAAGGTCAGCGTTTACTGGCACTGCTGCGTGGAGATTATGAGAAAGACACTCTCGGTAGAAACTTCCTTTAGGTTTGAGATGTATTGCTAAAACTTCCTTTCAAGACTTCCAGGTGGCTTCTTACTAGGGGTGACGAACTGATGTATGAGAAAATGAGTTCACCTATATCTGCTGGAATGTTCTCCTTTCCGAACTGGAGCGCACTGTCAGCCCAGAAACTTTCTCTGGGCGTGCAGTGGTGGTGGGAGGTGGAGAGATGGGGGGGGGGGGGCGGGGTTGCAAATTTGAAAGGAAGGAAAATCAGCATCCCCTTTGGATTCTCATTAGGCTGGAAATCACTCAAAGAGCAGCTTTCAGGCCACCAAGAACAGTAGGACGGGGAACCCGTGGGTCCTGTGGCTGTGGCCAGCCACTCATAGGCAGAGCCTGAGGAAAATCATGGGTTTACAGGTGCCCCATGGAGTGTACTATGTAATAATAACAGGGACCTACCGAGTACCAGGCACTATGCTAGGTGCTTTTGCACTTCCTGAACTTTACAACACCCTGTAACGCAAATATCATTGCCCAAATTTCACCGATAGAGGGACAGAGGCTCTGAGAGATAATCCCACCCAGAGAAATAGAGGAAGTAAGGGCCAGGAGGCGAACTTCATGTCTCTAGCTCAGGGTTGCAAATTGGGGGCCCACTGGCTGAATGTAGGCTTCAGATGTGCTTTCTGTGACCCACACAGTGTTTTGTTTGTTTGTTTGTTTGTTTGTTCTTTTTAAAGATTTTATTTTATTTATTTGACAGAGAGAGATCACAAGTAGGCAGAGAGGCAGGCAGAGAGAGAGAGAGAGAGGGAAGCAGGCTCCCCGCTGAGAAGAGAGCCCGACGCGGGACTCGATCCCAGGACCCTGAGATCATGACCTGAGCCGAAGGCAGCGGCTTAACCCACTGAGCCACCCAGGCGCCCTCACACAGTGTTTTTTTTTTAATCAGAGAATTGTAGGGGCACCCGGATGGCTCAGTTGGTTAAGTGGCCAACTCTTGATTTCAGCTCGGGTCATGATCTCAGGGCCCTGGGATCAAGCCCCACATTGGGCTCCGTGTTCAACAGCAAGTCTGCTTGAGATTCTCTCTCCCTCTCCTCGCTCTCTCTCTCAAATATATAAGTCTTAAAAATCAGAGAACTGTACATTAAAATAAGATTATCTAAATTCTCTTGAAAAATTGGATGATCTGGTAATTTTGGTTATATTCTTAGAAGACATCAATTGCTAGAACTGAAGAACAGGGGCCCCTTTAGACAGGACATGGCGATATCTCTATTCCCCATAATTCCCACTTTTCCTTGCTGTCTTTCAACTGCCCACATCATTCACTTAAATTACCTGACTGTTCCCTGCATGTGATAGGTCCGCACACCATCATCTGGTGCCCAAGTCTGTACTCTTCTTCTAGAGCATCCTACCTCCCCGGTGCTGCAGTCCTAACGAGGCATTTTTCTTTCACTCCTGAAGTTGGCCGTTGAATGTGCTTCTCTAAACAGGATAACACACAGGGCACCCAGGAGGCTCAGTCAGTCAAGCATCTATCTTCAGCTCAGGTCATGATCCAGGGTCCTGGGATCGAGTTCCGCATCGGGCTCTCTGCTCTTCAGGGAGCCTGCTCCTCTCTCTGTCCACCCCCAACTCTCTCTCTCTAATGAGTAAATAGATAAAATCTTAAAAAATAAATAAATAAATAAACAATAGGATACCCCCCCACACACACACACATGCACGCACCTACCTTTCCTATAGAACAAAGATTTAAAGACAACATTACAGATCTAGGAAGTTCAGGACGTACTGGGATTTTTATGAGTACTCAAGCTTCATTCAGTCGATATGTCAGTGAACAAATTATTGAGAATTACTGTGAACAAGACACTGTGCTAGACATCAGGGATACAATGATGGAAAAAGACCTGGGTCCTGAAATATAGTAGCTTGTAATCTAGCCTAGAAGATTCTACAACAAACGTGCTCTCTTCCAGGGCTTGGGGGAGTCCGGAATGTTCCTGGGCTCATCTGTGTTCTTCGCCATCACTGATGCGGTGGCCGCAGCCCACAGGGAAAGGGGCATAGCCGAGGACTTCACAGTGAGGAGCCCAGCGACACCAGAATGGGTTCGAATGGCCTGTGCGGATCGGTTCACAGAGATGGTACGGAATTATTGATTGCTTTCCTAAAAGGTGACTTTTCTGTCGTGAATTTCTTGGGCCTCTAAGGTAAATTCATAACCCAATCTGATCAAATTACATGCTCCAATTATAAAATAAAAGCTAATCAGAGTACAAGAGGGTAAAGATAAATCAGACAATACCTTTTTTAGGTGGAGCAATTTTAAATTTTTAAAAAGCATTTCCACATCTGGTATGTGTTTGGTTGTCTCGGCAGCACTGAGGCGGGGTGATGTATCACGCTTCAAAAACTAGTAGCTGAATAGGAAGCAACTGGATAATGTCACGGAGCCGTTGTAAATGTTTCCTCCTCTGTCCTGCCTAATCTATCCTACTCTTCAAGAAAAGCAAACACAGAAACTACCCATGTCTCGCGTGGCTACGTCTGATAATGTATTGTCCACGTGCCCTTTACAAACACAGAGGACACCTTTCCTAGAGAAATGACAGGATCTTTTTACGAGCTGCTGCCTGTGGACCCTGCCTGCCAGCCCAGGAGAGGGAGGACGGGGCCGTCACAGCGACCTGTGCCCGCACGCAGCCATCCCAACCCCCGACTGGTGCAAACACGTCCCCTCGGCGCGGTGGCTGAGCCCACCTGTGCCCATTTGCTCGTAGATCCTAACGTAACTAATAACGCTAGTTACACTGACTGAGCACTGCCCCAAGTATTTTACACAGATTATCTCATCAGTCATCTCCCTAACTCTATCAGGTAACTGGTACTTTTTTCTTCATTTTACTATTGAGGAAACTTTGTCCAAAGTCAAGATTCGAACCCAGACCGTCTAGCCCCAGTACAGTACGTTGCCTCTTAGAGAGAAAAGAATTGATTCTGTACCTCTTGAAAGAAATTTGTGTGTTCAGATCTATAGTGAAAAAAGCCTCAATACTACTTAACTAACCTCTTCAAAGCATCCAGCCGTAGAGCAGAAGAGCAATGTGACCCAGGATTTGGGAATGATGCTTAAAACGAAGTGTCATCGCGACACATTTCCTTCCCTGACACGACCCGGTCCTCTTCCATCTCCAAATCTGACTCCACATTTCTTGCACTCCAGTCATACCCAGCGGCCCATCTTTCCCACCAAGTGTCCCGGCAACAGCCGTGCCCCCGAGGCGGCCCCTCACCTGACTGCCCCGGAGGGTTACCACCGCCTGCCTCGGCTCAGTCCCGCTCAACTGGCCACAGTCGGAACCAGCCTCCCCCCATGGCAGGGAGCCCTTCCCTGGGCTCACCCGAGCCTCGAGGGCCCGGTCCGCCCCCTCCCAACAGCGGTGGTCACACGGTAACTGCGGAATCGCTTGATTTCTACCCCAAAGCGCGAGCACTCCTGACCTTTCAAAAAATGTTCTCAGTCAGCTTTTGTGGTAACAAATACCCCTTCCCCAAATGGGGCAGATTAACAAAACTAAAAACACACAGCAGCAGGTTCTAATCTCCCTTTCTTGCCTACGTTTAACTTCGTCAGTCTTCAAACAGCCTGGCTCCCAGAAAACGAATTCCTTCGTTTCCAGGCTTTTGGGCCATTTTTAATAGTTGGGTTATCTGGCAAAGTCAGTCTGTCACACGCAATGGTAAAAAGTGGATCACTTGGATTCCAATTGCCCAATTTCTCCCAAGTCTGTTGGTTTTTTGATAAGTCGAATTTAATATGTCTTTGTGGATATAACTCACCTAATATTTGGTATACCCATCCACTAATTATGTACACCGATTATTTTTTAAAGATTTTATTTATTTGGGAGCAAGGGAGTGGAAGCAACTCTTGAGAAAGCACAAGCAAAAGACCATGAGCCAAGGGCTGGGGGCAGAAGGAGGGGGAGAAGCAGACTCCCCACTGAGCAAGGACCCTGATGCGGGGCTCAATCCCGGGACGCTGGGATCATGACCTGAGCTGGAGGCAGACACCTAACCGACTGAACCACCCAGCCTTCACATTTTCTAAAACACATCTAAATAGCACCTCATGTTATAATCTGGATTTGATATTATAAACCTCATTTTAGTTACATGTATTATTTTATATCTTCATAAAAGTAACATACATCCATTATAGGAAAGTAAGAAATATGTCGCAAAGAATAAGATGAAAATTAAAATCAGCCACAATCCCACTAATCAGAAATAATCATAAAAATTTTGGTATTCAGGGACACCTGGGTGGCTCAGTTGGTTAAGCATCTGCCTTCTGCTCAGGTCCTGAGCCCCACATTGGGCTCTCTGCTCAGCTGGGAGACTGCTTCTCCCCCTGCCTCTGCCTGCCATTCCCCCTGCTGATGCTCTCGCTCGCTCTCTGACAAATAAACAAATATAACCTTTTTAAAAAATTGGTGTGTGTGTGTATATATATATATATATATATATTCATACACACTTGAAATCTTCTTTTAAGTCGTAATTATTTATACGTAACATTTACCTTATTTAGTACTCATTTTCCAAAATTGAGATACCCCTGCCATAAACGGTTAAAAACATCTGGACAGTATAATTGCGAGTGACTTCATGATAAGAGCAAAGCTTCTTCAAATTCTTGGCAACACTTCAGGGATTCAAGAGTTTCTCTGTTCTGACCTCCAAACACATAACAGCAAAGGGAAAACCAGAAGCCAAGTCTTGAGTGGGGCCAGCCTTGAGTGGGTCCTCCCAAGGGAAGCAGAGAGGAGGAAGTCCTGACTCTTGGTTTTAACAAAGAGAACAAAAAACACACAAAATACAGATTCTGTTACTTCCTGTCACAGGACAGGGCAATACTCCTCCATCCGTATTATTTTTATGGTTTATGCCACAAAGCAGGTGGCAGACCTTGTTCAGGGGGCTGGGAATTCCGAAGTGAGTGAAACAGAGAGCAGGCTCTCCCTTTGTGGTGCGTCCTTTCTGGGGACCATAAGTACCTTCCCATCTCTCTAGTGTGGGTGGAAGCAGGCTCTTTGCTGGCCTTCCCATTCCTAATGCAGCCAGAAAGTCATGGTGTGACAAATATGACCATGTCACTCTAGCACGTATACAAGGTGAAATGTTCCCGTTGCTCCTCAGATAAAGATAGAACTTTTCAACTTGCCAAATCTGTAACCCTGCAACATCCAGCCTGACCAGCCTCACCCTCTTCTCCAGCTCTGCGTGGTTCCCTCCCCTGCCTTCCCTCCTCACGCCTGCCGCCTTCTGTCTGTTCCTCCTGTCAAGGGCAGGGGCCTCCACCAAGCTCTGACTTTGGCTTGGCTAGTCCCTACTCACCTTTCATATTTTTAATCAAATTCAAGAAATCAATTTAATACTTTTTGCATATTTTGAGGTACTGGGAGTGTACTGGTGAACCAGGCTCACAGATACTGGCTCTCGAGTTGTTTACAGTGTAGCAGGGCAGAAAGACAAATAATTATCAGGAATTATACGTGCTAAGCTGACTGTGGGTTATGCCTGTACATCAATAGAACAAAACTTTTCTAACTTTGCCTTAACCTTTTCTTAGAGTCAAAGCCCCAGCTTTGGTCATTCATGCGATCATTCGTTCATTTTTCCGCGCACTGGACACTGCTGGGGAGTAAGAGAAACAGTGAGCCAGTCAACCCCTGCCCCCATGGGGCTTGCACACTACTGGGGAAACCAGACAGGAAACAACAGACTCACAACATAATCTCAAGGGGTGATAAATACTGTGAAGCAAAATAGGAAAATCGGGGGCTCGAATGGGATGGAGAGATTATTTTTTATTATTTTTATGGTTTATTAGAGAAATTTTCTCTAGGGCATTGCCATTTGAGCTGAGGCCGGAATGAAGTGAGGGAACAAGCATAAAGCTCGTAATGGTATGGTTAGAGAATAGTTAATATAAAGGCCCTGTGGCAGTTTCATTGGCTTCCAAGAGGCACAGGACCAAGAAGCCCTCAAAAACGGCCTTACCTTGTACGTCTCTGATATTGGTAGAAAAAAGCTTGTGACTAAGAGGCTGCAGTTGTTGTTCTTCCCGGCATAAAGGTAGGAGATAAAAACGTGGGGGGGGCCTGGGTGGCTCAGACAGTTAAGCACCCGACTCTTGATTTCAGCTCAGCTCACAATTTCAGGGTGGTGAGTTCAAGCCCTGCATCAGGCTCTGTGCTGACTGTGAAGCCTGCTTAAGATTCTCCCTCTCCCTCTCTCTCTCTAAAATAATTAATTAATTAATAAAAACTAAAATTTATGGCTTACTTATCTTCACATCAGGAGGGTAAAACCTGAATAACCCTTATTCCGGCTTCCCTGGCCATCAGCCTCTATCACAACCCGGGGCTATATCTACGGTTCTTTAGAAATTACAATTTGTTCACACAGCAGGCCTCCGAAAGTTCCCATAGCCTGGCTCCTCACACGGACCGTCTCTTTAAAGCATCTTAGAACAAATCTGAGCCTCTAACAGATTTACATATAATCAAACTACAACATGGTAGTTTTTTTTAAAGATTTTATTTATTTATTTGACGGACAGAGATCACAAGTAGGCAGAGAGGCAGGCAGAGAGAGAGGAGGAAGCAGGCTCCCTGCTGAGCAGAGAGCCCGATGCGGGGCTCGATCCCAGGACCCTGGGATCATGACCCAAGCTGAAGGCAGAGACTTTAAGCCACTGAGCCACCCAGTGCCCCATACAACATGGTATTTTAATAGAAATACAGTCAACTCTTGAACAACACGGGTTTGAACTGTGCAGGTCCACTTATACCCAGATTTATTACAGTACGGCACTGTAAATGTATTTCTCTTCCTTAAGAGTTTCTTTATAACCTCTTCTCATCTCTTACTTAATAATAAGAATACAGTATAGAATACGCATGTGTTAATCAGCTCTGTTATCAGTAACATCGTTCATTTCAGTCAACAGTAGGCTATTAGTACTTAAGTTTCGGGGGAATCAAAATTATAAGTGGATTTTCACCTTCACAGGTTGTCATCACCCCAGCCCCCACGTTGTTCAAGGGTCGACTGTATAAAATGATTCACCCCGGCATATAACACTGTACTAGGCAAAAAAACAAAAACAAAAACAAGCTTTTTTTAAGAAACAGATATTAACACTCCTAGTATATTGGCCTTTGAATTCTGTTGTCAAAACACAATTTGTTCCAACATATAAGAAGTCAAGAGGTTCAGAAGTTCTGTGTACCAGAGCGTGAACACAGGAAAGTCTAAAATAGCCTCTTTTAATAACCTCCTTATAACCATAAGATAAATAACAGCTGGGCTATATCTATTTCTTAAACAAAAATGATGGCCAAACCCTCAGTACTTTTCCTTTGGAATTAAATAAAATAACACAAGTAAAAATATTGTGTAAATATAAGTCACTCTGTAAATATTAGGTGCAGTTTCCACCAAACACCCATAACTATTCATGAATTTCTTCAAAATATGCCCCTCCCAAAGGGCTTGAGAAGAGTTTCCACATTAAATCAAGTTGACCTGTTAAACTGAAAAAAATCTACCCTTAAACACTAGCAGCCTCATTTTCACAGATAAGTAGTTTTAAGTTTCAACGAAAAGCAGGCCAAAAAAAAAAAAAATCTTCAATTTGAGCAATCATTTACTATATCAAAGATGTTTACATCTGTGGCTCTGCTTATCTTGATCGGAGTTGTTGATTGTTGTTTTTATCCACGGCCTGTTCCCCGGCGCTCAGCAGCTGCTCAGAACGGGTCGCTGGTGGCAGGTTCTGCTCTGCAGCCTCCCTCAGCCAGGCACAGCCAGAAACACTGTCCCATATATTCCCTTTTTGGAGACAGGAGAAAGAAAAATGTATTTCTTGGAAAATGTGTTTTGTAGAGTCATTTAAAATTCCACAAGGGGGAAAAAAAGGACATTTCTCTTAAAGATATACAGAAAATACCTAATTAATACTTTCAAGTTAGAACTTTTCCTTGGAAACAGTGATTTCATCCAAAAAAAACCCAAAATAAAACTTTGGGATTCAGAGACATGAAGAGCTCTACAGCTTTAACAATTAGAAAAACGCTGCCTTGAAGAATTTGGCAGTAGGATGAATACAAAAACCTTGTTATCACTAGCAGCGGGAAGTATTTATTAAAGCAGCCACAACACCGCGGCGCGTGGGGGCTGCCGCCCTGGGAAGCCAGGTAGAGCCAAGGAACAGATTCAGTGTCTGTGTCCTGGAAGCCACCGTCCGACACTCGGCTGACAAGCAAGTATCTAGGCGGGTTTCAGTCCCCCCCCATTCGGAAGGGGCAGCTTTATGGTGCTGACTCATAAGGAAGGCTTGCAACCACAACAGGTGGCTGCGGCGTGTGTTCGGCCGAGGCCGGGCTGCAGAGCAAGTTCACGGGAACCAGCGCCGAGGGCCGGGCCTGCCCTTCCTCTGTGCGGCGGGCGGGTGTGTGCTCCTGAAGGCCTTCACCGGCCCCCTCTGCAAACCCCAGTCCGGCCTCCTTCCGCCTGTTCCCTTCCCTCCGAGGCACTGGCACCTCCGCCCCCGTGCTTCTTTTTCCAAACTTCCTGCTGCTTTGGCATCCCAAGATGCCCAGACTGAGCGAGAGCAGGCAGCACTAAAAGCGCCACCTGCTTAGTCGGGCAAAGGGAGCCACTCCCGCCAGACGAAGGAGAGACACATGAGCATTTTCCGCGCTGTCAGCAGCCCGGTTTCCCGCACTGCCCTCGGCTGGTTTGTCCCCACACACTAGTCCTCAACCGCATACCCTGTGCTCTGCCTTACATTTCTCTGAGCAGAGGGAGAGGTCCTGCCCGTCCCACAAGATTGCGTTCTGCTCCTTTGTAGTGTTGGAGCCTCCCCCATCACATGTAGAAACACGCCTTCCGCATCCTGTTCTGCTGAAAGCTCAGCCACACGCACTTGGCACGGCCTTCAAAGCAGCCCAGACACACCTCGGCCCCGTGCGCCCCGGGAGCTGGAGCACAGACACAGCCGCAGGCTCAGGAGCGGGCTCGTGGTGGAGGCTCCCAGGGGGCCTTGCTCCAAGCACTGTCTGCCGTTCTGTTCCCGTGAGGTGCACACACACACACACACACACACACACGTGCTCACGTGCACACACTCTCAGACGGGCATGTGCCCTCATGTTCTTCATCTCATTCTCCTCCTCCCTGCCTCTCTGTTACCGAATGTGCATTTTTGTAGCTAAAAGCTCTCCTACCTGGTGTCAGGAAGTTGCCTCCTCCAGCTGCCAGAAGCAGAGAAAGAAGAGAGGCAGGCACAGAGCTGAAAGGGAACAGGGCAAGGCTGGATGCAGAGAGGGAAGCAAGCAGTGAACAGCGTGAAACGGGCAAGAGGCAGTGGCTGAACTAGTGGCCAGGAGCTGCAGTGCACGCTCCGGGGCTCAGACACAGGCCCTAGAGTCAGGAGGCTGTGCCCGGGAGCCCTAGCTCTGCCTTTAGGGATTTACATGATTTCTCCCATTGTCCTGTTTCCTTATCTATGAAAGGAGGGGAGAGGTATGCGGAGCGAATAACTCTAATTACTTGACAATGTTGTAGTCAAGAGTGATTAAGATAACGCATGAAAAACACTTCACAGTTGTCACACATAATGGTCAAGGCACACTGACCACGAGGACGGTGATGGTGATGATAACGAAGATGACTGAGTCAGAAGTACCCATGACCACCTTCAGATTTAATGTGAGACAGACTCACAGAACTCAGAAAAGCTGGTATACTCACGGTTGTGGTTTATTGCAGTGAAAAGCTACAGGCTGACATCAGCGAAGGAAAACGGAACATAGGGCAGGGTCCAGGGCAGACAAGGCACCCACTTCCAGTTGTCCTCTCCCAGGGCAGTCACACAGATAACACCTAAATCTCCCAGCAATGATGGGTGAGAAGGTATACAAGGCATTGCTGACCAAAGAAACTTACCTGAGCCTTTGATTCCAGAACTTTTATTAGAGATCAGTCAAGTACACACCAGTTATCTGCATCTGACCCTAGTTACTCAGTGTCCAGACCTTCCAGAGGTCAAATGATACCACATGACTCAAGGGCTGAGGTAAACAAAGACATCTTACCAGTTGGCATTTTAAGGCCTTTGGTGTTACCTCCCGGGAGCTGGTCTGGGGCTAAAGCTTTTTTTGAAGTGTGCCAGTTTGGGACAAGCCAGCCTGCTGACTTAGTGCTTTACTGCACCATGATGATGGTAAAAAGTCCTGCATTGATGGCAACTCCCCATTGCCACTAGACCTTGAGACCAATGAGATCGGGCCAGATATAGCTCAGAAGCAGAGAGTTCATGAAAAGCAGAATTGATCTTGACAGTCATAGCGAATATTGCCTTCATTAAGAAGTAGATGATGGCACCAGGGAAAGAAGATAAAGGGAAGATCTCCAAAAGCGAATGGAGAGCAGCTTGAGTCCCAGAGGTGGGGCCTCGGAGACCCCCTCTCCCAAAGAAGTTAAGTCCTCACTCCAAGAGCTAGGGAGGGGTGAGACTCAAGAAGGCCAGGAATGACTGTGTTCCGAAGCTGAGGGGCACCCTGGGGGCCTAGGTCTGGTGAAAAGAATTGGAAGCCGGTTTTGGAAAAGAGTAAAAATTCCATTCCCTTTAGCAGAGGAGCTGACCTGAATCTACCTCAGACTACACTGAGGAGCTTTGTCCCGGTCTTGCCCAGCCCGGGTGCACCAGGCTGATTGTAGACGAGATAGCCAAGCAACTCCCCAGCCGGTGAGGTAGAGAATTCGGGAAGGCCCTTTGAGAAAGGCAAACCTAGCCTCCATTTACATTTCAATACATACTAAAAGCAAACAGAGCAGAATTTGTAAAGATAAGAAGTTAAAAGTTGTGTTTTGCTTGTTTTGGTTCTTTGTCTTTTTGTATTTCTGTGCAAGAACTATCAGGAGAAAAGCTTTTTGGAATCTTCATAACTTTCCATTACTTATGGGAAGTTTGTTTTTGTTTTGTTTTGAGCACTTTTGTAACTAAAAGCCAACTCTCTAAACAAAAATGGGGGGGGGATGGGAGGTGCGGGGGTTGAGGGGGTGGATACCCACTCTTTGCCAGACGTAAGAGGGGGAATTCCAAGCAGAGGACTCAGGAATTAAGGAGCCCAAGGAAGAAGGATAAACAACTTAAATTCTTGGGGCTTGTAGCCCAGGATAATAAATGAGCCCCGGGGGTTAATTAGCAAAGGCGCTGATCCACACAAATCATACCTGTGCTAAAGGTGTAGACAAGGCTGTTCTCAGATCACTGCAGAAGAGACCAAGTCTGTAGGCTCCCATGCAAACAACTCTCACCGAACCACTCTCCCCTTCCCACAATCCTCCCCCAAACATTTCCTAAGATACATCATTCTCAGGGGCGCCTGGGTGGTTCAGTCGTTAAGCATCTGCCTTCAGCTCAGGTCATAATCTCGGGGTCCCACATTGGGCTCCATGCTCAGCAGGGAGCCTGCTTCCCCCTCCCTCTCTCTGCCTGCCTCTCTGTCGAATAAATAAATAAAATCTTTTTAAAAAGTTTTTTTTCAAAAGCTACAGATTCAAGATAGTTTTTTCTGATGAGCTATTGCAATGGCATTATGACATTAAGAATTTGATTTACTTTCTTTCTTAGATCCCAAGAGATGACCCGAAGACATTTAAACCTTGGTCCATCCCTATAGCATAACATTGCTGTCATTTCTTAAAAGGTAAGAATATTAAGCTGAAAGATAAATTACTCAGAAAGAAAAAACATCAGCCGGTTGACTAGCTTTCAAACTGTATTCTAAGGACATTTAGGATTGCACAGATGTATAAATCGAGTTTCTTTTTTTTAAGATTCTTTATTCATTTGAGAGAGAGAGAGAAGGAGCAAGGGGAGGGGCAGAGGAAGAGGGAGAGGCAGGCTCCCTGATGAGCAGGGCCCCTTGCCACCCAGAACCCCAGGAGCATGACCTGAGCCCAAGGCAGACTTTTAACTCACTGAGCCACCCAAGAGTCCCTCTAGTTTCATTTTTAAATCTTACCCAACATTTTGGGGCGCCTGGGTGGCTCAGTGGTTAAGCCGCTGCCTTCGGCTCAGGTCATGATCTCAGGGTCCTGGGATTGAGTCCCGCATCAGGCTCTCTGCTCAGCAGGGAGCCTGCTTCCTCCTCTCTCTCTGCCTGCCTCTCTGCCTGCTTGTGCTCTCTCTGTCAAATAAATAAATAAAATCTTTAAAAAAAAAAAAAAAATCTTACCCAACATTTTAACACTAAACATGCATGGCTCTGGATGCCGATAAGGAAAGTCAGGGTATCTTACACAAAAAAAAACAGCAATTTCTCTTTTCATTTTCTTCTCTTTTTATTTTTATTTATTTTTTTTTAAAGATTTTATTTATTTATTTGACAGAGAGAAATCACAAGTAGATGGAGAGGCAGGCAGAGAGAGAGAAGGAAGCAGGCTCCCCGCTGAGCAGAGAGCCCGATGCGGGACTCGATCCCAGGACCCCGAGATCATGACCCGAGCCGAAGGCAGTGGCCCAACCCACTGAGCCACCCAGGCGCCCCTCTTCTCTTTTTAAAAGATGTTTATTTTTAGGTAATCTCTACACCCAGCATGGGGCTTGAACTCACAACTCATGTTGTGACAAGAGTCACATGTTCCATGGACTAAACCAGCCAGCTGTCCCAGTTTTTCTTTTCATCTTAAAATAAAATATAAAATGAGGAAGCTGTGGATTAAGATATTTTCAAAATCCTATTCCCTGATTCTTTTGAGAATTACTTATATCTTGAGTGCAAAACATCAAATTAAAATCGATTGCTTCCCACATTTATAATTAATTAGTGCCATTTAAAAGAGGTATCTCGTTGTATTCGTTGAGCTCAACTGCTACAATTTTGTAGTGCAGCTTAACATAAAACCCGGACCACTGAAGGCTTTGGAGCACGGCCACCAAAACAGTCTGGGAGATATATGCTGACAAAAAGAAAGATACTTTTATTGTTGGAAAAGTAAACCGTTTTTCTACACATTTACTGGGCAACATTTTCTAATGCCGAATATGAAAGCAGAATTGAGAACTACATCATAAATTCAGAGAAAAAAGTTTTTTCATTGAATTCTAATTTTCCAATTAAATGTCTAAAACAACCTATGCGTATTAACAGATATGTTTAATTCCATTTTGCTTTGTCACACAAGAACTTGCATTGATAGTTTTGCTAAATCAGACCAAACAACTGGTGAGACTTTTGTTTCTCTTTTCATAATAACAGCAAAAATCAAAATAGTCAACATTTAAAATTATATCTTAAATCATTACAAAATAATAATTAAATAACATGCACCCACGTATAGAGGGCAGAATACCTAGCTCCTAGCCCTTTAATTATTCTCTCTCTCCCTACCTCTGTTGTTCCAAATACTAAAATCTGGATATGATGGCAAATTCACTCTACTGCCTGTATAAAACAAGGTTTGTAAAGGGCACCGCATTGTGCCTGACACTAGTATTCAATCAAGAAAAGCTACACACACACACACACACACACACACACACACACTCAGATAGGCTAAGTGCCAAACTTTAACAAATTGGAGACCACCAGTGAATGAACTGGGTTGTCAAGTTTTTGTACAAACTTCAACATAAAGGCCATCCTCAGATCGCAAGAGAAACTTAAAAAAACAAAACTCAAAACCAAGCCCCCAAAATCTCTTTTGCTGCTTTACCACTTAAAGCTATTTGTTGTGTCCGAATGATACCCATGCTGTGCAATTAAAATAAAGATGTAGATATAAATTACATTCTGAGTCTTTAACTGTCATCCTTTACCTGCATTTTCAGATTTTTGCTTTCTTCAAAGTAGCATCATTGTTCTCACATATCTGCTTTATAAGCAAATGTTAAAACATTGACCTTCTTGAATTTATACCACACTAAAATTTTGTGTGTGTGTTCTGATAACATTTTAAACCTCTGCTGAAAATGTGTGAAAATCTCTGAGCTCTTCCAGCTTCTCATTTATTTTATAAATGAAAACATGGGAGCCAAGGAAGAATAAGAATGACCTAAATGTACTTATTCGTATCCATAAAGCTCCACCCATCCAATTTTACAACTATTCATTGTTTTCCTTATAAGCAAAAGTTGGGGTATTTGCACTCTTTTATAATTATTCTCTCTCTTTTTTTTCCCCAGGTGTTTCAATCTTCACAAGTGAAAAGGTGGTTTGTTAATCCCAACTGATATTCTTATACTGTTGCGGAAAAAAGACACAAATTTTAGAAACATTATTCAAGTCTGATTAGGTTAAAGATGAATCATTATTTATAAATCATTTACTTAGACTTTCTAGGCTAGAGGCCACCAGACCAACTCTGCAATAGCCACAGTAGCCAAGTTTAAGTTTGATTTGTTTCTGAGGATGTCATGTAAATATTGCTCTAAAAGCAAATTGTTTCTTTCTGTGTCCATCCAGTCTGACAGGACTAGTAACGCAAGTTACAGACCTAGAATGAAAGAGGCTTCTCAGTAAATAAATACATTATTACTTTTCCCAAGGATATGTTCGATTCAGTGGCCACAAATAGGAAGATCGCAAGAGTTCTGCAAGGTTTGGTTTTGTTCCTACTGTGGATTAGCTGTGTGTCTGTGCATGTGCATTTGACAGCAAAAGAGTGGTATTTTACTCATGTACGTCAGCTATTCAACTGGTTAACACTCTTTTGGAATTTGGAGAGAAAAGGCAACGTAAAAACGTTTTCAATATATTATCATAAAACCCTTTTTTTTTTTTGTCTATAAAAAACACCTGATCTAGGGGCGCCTCGGTGGCTCAGTGGGTTAAGCCACTGCCTTCGGCTCAGGTCATGATCTCAGGGTCCTGGGATCGAGTCCGGCATCGGGCTCTCTGCTCAGCAGGGAGCCTGCTTCCCTCTCTCTCTCTCTGCCTGCCTCTCCGTCTACTTGTGATTTCTCTCTGTCAAATAAATAAATAAAATCTTTAAAAAAAAAAAAACACCTGATCTAGTGTCAGTTTCAGAAATACTTCACTGCTCCGTTTCCCATATATTGAAGAGACTAACACAGAGCAAAAGAGTTCTAAATTGTATGTTGTAGTTTAAAACATCGGGGATGCACCCAGTTCCCTTAATCTGATTTTTGGAGGCCATCAGAGGAGGAGAAACCAGAATAAGAAGGAGGCCTTTTTTGGACCAGGAAGTCAGGAGGTAAACTGACATTCTGTCAGGCAGAATTTGCATGATAAGGTCACGGAGCCAACAGACTCAGTGACTCAGGAAGTGAATGAGGGAGGAGGGGCTGAGCTGAGAGCACTGGGTAAAGGGTGGGAAAGCCGAAAATCGGGCTGGCCCTATGGGAGCCTGTAGGTCCCTGGAGGCCGTGAGCACACCTGGTTGAAGCGACTGGGATCCGGCTGTGTGCAGGCCTGTCCGCTGACTTTGGAGGCCTCACTAGGCGGCAGGGGTCTAAGGGAAGAAGTGGGGACTGGAGCCCAAAGAGAAAGAAGACGACAACAGAAGCGTCACGGGCAGGACAAAAAAATTATGCAAGATTCTTGCACACATAAGGAGAAGAGCTTGGGAACTTAGTGGGAGTAGCCAGGGCCAAATCAGTTGAAAGTAACAAAAAAAAGTTTTAACTCTGAAAAATAGAATGCTTAACTGTGTAATCTAATGTGAATACAAGAAATTTATTTGGGGGCACCTGGGTGGCTCAGTCAGTTAACTGTCTGCCTTTGGCTCAGGTCATGATCCTGGGGTCCTGGGATCAAGCCCTACATGCGGCTCCTGCTCAGCGGGGAGCCTGCTTCTCTCTCTCCCTTTGCCCTGCGCGCTCTCTCTCTCTCTCTCTGTTAAATAAAATATTTTTTAAAAAATTTTTATCATCTGTATCATTTTAAACAGTGGTAAGTGTTATTCATATTTTGTAAAAATTTGGTCTGTTGGGGCTAAGGATGGTTAGTTACTAGGCACTTATTTTCTATTTGTCACAGTTGAGAACTCTAAAGCAGCAAAAATAGAAGGGTCTGTATGAAAATTTCTTGTGTGAGTTGGTACACAATCTGAATGGCATGGATATCAATCAAATACTTTTTCAAAAAGGCTCATTTGAAACCACATACTTGCAACCAGTTGTTTGGACTCGATTAAGCATATCCGTTAAAGGATAGTTACTAGATTCTTTGAATTAATAATACATTCACACAGTTCAAAAATATAAAAAGGCATATAGTGCAGGGACTTACTCTCATACCATCCCCATCCAGCCAATTCTCACACAAGCAAGAAATATAACCACTTTCTTTTTTTTTTTTTAATTTTTATTTATTTATTTATTTATTTGACAGAGAGAGATCACAAGCAGGCAGAGAGGCAGGCAGAGAGAGGAGGAAGCAGGCTCCCTGCTGAGCAGAGAGCCCGATGCGGGACTCGATCCCAGGACCCTGAGATCATGACCTGAGCCAAAGGCAGCAGCTTAACCCACTGAGCCACCCAGGCTCCCTATAACCACTTTCTTAAACAAAAGATTTATTTATTTATTTGAGAGAGTGAAAGAGAATCCCAGGCATGCCCCATGCTGAGTGCAGAGCCCTACAGGTGTGGGGCTCCATCCCACGACCCTGAGATCGCGACCTGGGCCGAAATCGAGAGTCGGGCGCTTAACCAACTGAGTCACCCAAGCGCCCAACCATTTTCTCTAGCTGCTTCTTTGTCCCCTTCAGGAATAGTTGGTCCCAGAAGGCCCAGCCACTCTGGTCAAGATTACAGTTACTCTCAGCTGGTCCCACACACAGATGGGACACGGTGACCAAACGTCGGGATGGTAGGGGAAGTCTACGGTCTCGGGACGAGCAGCTGGTTCCTGCTCCTGTTACACCTGCTGGACCCACTGAACGAGGTGCTGGTCCCCCCTCTCCGTCTAGACAATTCTATCCCCTTCCCCGTGTCAGCAGCACATCCAGTGCTTGTACCAGTGAGGAATATAACCCTTCATGCTTGCCATGGCTCTGAGGAGACTCCCGTTTTCCCTACGGGGCTTGGGCACACAGAAGGCATTTGTCCTCTTGCTTTCTGAACCCCCGGCTCTCTGAATGGGTGTCGTCTCGTGAAAGCAAAAGCAGCCTGCGCCCAGCTCCGCCCCCGGAATGGTGAAATTTAACATTTGATCTGTTTCATATACCTGGGTAGACAAATAGCAAAAAGATACGACTTCTGATTCATAAGATGCAGAAGTTTAAAAATTAGGCAGAAATAGTTGGGAGACAGAAAATAAAGGCATTTCCTCAGTCTCCTTACACAACCTCGAATGAGTTGATACGAAGATATCACGGAGCACAAAACAAGAATGTTCTTTCCTTGGCATAGCCACCAGAGCAGGACAGACATTCCCACACTCCCTTTACTTCGATTAGGATGATGTCACCAGCTGTCTAACTGGTCTTGTTCCAAACTATTCTGCGCAGAGCTGCCCAGAGAATCTTTCCCAACATCTGTAACCACCTACGTTCACTGGGTAAAAGAGTAGCATTCAACAGGACAGTTTCCGCTTCCAAAAAGGACTGTGCTGCAGTCCGTGTGGGAATCACCCATTGTTTCCATCCGCTCGGGGGTATTTTCCTTTGGGGAGGTCCCCATCTTCCACTCCATGTGTTCCAGGAGCGCTGCTGGGAGAAACACAGGAGAAAACTGGGTCCGAGTCTCTCCTGAGAGTGAGACTCTGGAGTAAGGTCCATGAGGGTAAAAGGCCGTCGGAACAGACTGCCTGGGCGGCCCGGCTGTGGAGAGCAGGTCCACAAGCTCGGGGGCTGGATCCTCGGGGCCGCCCCCGTCCCTGTGCGTCTCAAGACCTGCTTCTCCGGTTCTGCCCTCAATCCTGTCCGCTAGCCAGTATCTTCCCCATTTTATTAGTTTTGTAGAGCTGCCATCACAAATTCCCACAAACTGGATGGCTCAAATATTTATTCTTTCACAGTTCTGGAGACTAGAAGTCCAAAATCAAGGTGTGAGTTGGGCCATGGATTCTAGGGGAGAGCCCTCCCTTCCCTCTTCTGGTGACTTGAATGTATCATATCACGTATACGAAATTTCTAAAGTATTTTGAAGTAAATTACTACACAGAAAACAAAACAGATGAAGACCAAACTTCTTAACATATCTGCCTAGGTCCTTCCTAGACGAACCCTCACATCATCTGCACTGCCCTCCCCGAATGCACACAGACGCATGTCCACACACACTCCACACTGGGCACACCAAGCTGGTCCCTGCTGTTAGAAGTCGGCAGCCATCGCCACTCCTCAGGCTTTTCCACCAGTAGGGGCTGCTTCTTGCCCCTACTTCTTCATCCGACTAACCTCTTCTATTTCATCAAGTCCCACTTCAGCTACCTCCTCTCAGAATCCTCTGGGACCCCCTTCCTTCCCAGCTGTGCAGATCTGGCCACTGCCTCACCCACCTTCTAGTGGCATCTGGTGTGGACCTCTCCATCCGCACGTTCACAGCGGCGCTGCGCTGTCCCTATCATCTGGTGGACGGCGCACGTCATAAGAACCATAGGACGGCGCACGTCATAAGAACCATAGTCTATTGTCTTCCGACCTCTACAATGGCGCACCAGGCACACAGTAAGTACTTAGTGGATATGTATTGAAGAAAACAAAAGTGAAGGTCCTAGAACATTTCATTTTTTTACCTCTTCTGCCCAGGAAAAACAGAGAACTTCCTCACTGTTCTTAGCAAATGCTTTGCTCCAAGACAAATCTGTTGCTTATGTATTGTTCTTTCTAGGCAAGTGATTCTCAAGATGTCATAAAATACCAACGTTCTTAAAAAAAAAAAAAAAAAAAACAAAAAGCAAAAGTTCTTAATGTTATTTCATAACACTTTTTACCTGGGTTCTAAAAGTTCATGGAATTTGTGCATTTTGAAACATGACTTACACTCAGAGGAATAGGTGTAGAGAATTGCTGCAGAATTTCACATGAACGCCTCCTAGGACAATTGGCCTAAGGCTAAGAACCTCTGCTGTGGACAAGCCTCGTTACATCAAGCCCTCTGAGACTGTGGTCACCTGCACTAGACAGGTTCTGAAAAGTAAAGCCATGTTTCCAAAGACACTTTGTTCCAGAAAGACCTAGGAAATCCTCCAGGACAGTTTTAATACTGCATTTTAAGAGTAGAATCAAAAATGCACGATGAGCAAAAGGGTACTTTTCTCATCAGATAAATCAGCATCAGATTTCCATCACAGATAGCCCACGACCTTCTTCTGGAAGAATCGTCATCAGGGATATTGTATGTAGCTTCCCTTGAAAGTTAAACAGCCCCGCTTCCTCACAGAGTTTCTGTGGAGAACTCTAAAATGCACGTGAACATATTGCGCCGACAGTAACATCTTCTCCAGAGGAAAGGTCTACGAGGACCGCTCGGACTACGGCTGGTAGCACGCGCTGGCCGCCCAGTGTGCGCTTCTACCAACGGCGTGGTGTGGCTGCGGCTACCCCGACAGCTACAGTACAGCACCAACCAACGTCCCTTCCGCTCAGCTGCTTTCTCTTTTTAGGCTAATAACTTTATATCACACAGAGGGCCCTAAAAAGTGAAATGTGGGTTTATAAAAAGAGAGTGAAGAAAGATGGCTGTCTAACAGGCCAGGCAAGAGCTCAGCATACATTTGAGATCATTTTCTAACACAAAGACCTCCAGATCAGGGCTATCAAGAAGAATTTCTTGTCCTTTAAATGAATTTTAATATATTAAGAAATAAGAATTAGTAAGCAATAAGCAGTCCTTCATCCTATAACTTACAATTAAACCATACACCTTGTTTTCCTTTAAATAAATGCCTTGCATGTTACGTAACTTAGAATGTAGCTATTGTGGTCATCCAAAATATTACTTACTTGGCAAGTTTCCTCAAACTATTTCTGAATAAACACTTTACAGGAACAAAGAGTTTTCACCTTAACCTACCATCATTCCTTCATTCCTTTGTGGAGAGAGAGATTGAATGCCAGGTTTCTTGAATACCTAAACCTCAAAAATCTAAATAATAGAGTCTGTTTCAAGGGGAGAGGTTAGTGTCTTGTTGTTGTTGTTTGTTTGTTTGTTTTAAGGATTTTATTGATTTATTTATTTGACAGAGAGAGATCACAAGCAGACAGAGAGAGAGAAGGAAGCAGGCTCCCCGCTGAGCAGAGAGCCCGATTCAAGACTGGATCCCAGGACCCTGAGATCATGACCCGAGCCGAAGGCAGCAGCTTAACCCACTGAACCACCCAGGCGCCCCTGTTTGTTTGTTTTTAAGATTTTATTTATTTGAGAAAGAGAGACACAGCGAGAGACGGAACACAGAAGGGGGAGTGAGAGAGGGAGAAGCAGGCCTCCCAGCCAAGCAGGGAGCCTGATGCAGGGCTCGATCCCAGGACCCTGGGATCATGACATGAGCCAAAAGCAGACACTTAACAGACTAAGCCACCCAGGTGCCCTGAGAAATCAGTGTCTTTAAAGAATAACTTATTTACCAAATTTTATTAAAATGTTCAGGTAACCAACAATGCTTATTTCTTATTTTTCATTATCTTGATTTTAACAAATATTATTAATAGTAAATATTATTAAAAGTCAAATAGCTACTAAAACTCTTCTATACAGCAAGTGAAAGCAATGGTATATAGGCGTATGTGGTTAACTCAATCAGTAGAACATGCAACTCGATCTCAGGGTCATGAGTTCAAGTCACACCTTGGGTTTAGAGATTACTTAAATTAAAAAAAATTTTTTTAAATAGTATATATGAAGGACACCTGGGTGGCTCAGTCAGTTAAGCATCTACCTTTGGCTCAGGTCAGGGATCAAGTCCCACATTGGACTCCTTGCTCAGCAGGGAGCCTGCTTCTCCCTCTGCCTGCTGCTCCCCCTACTTGTGCACTCTCTCTCTCTTTGACAAATAAATAAATAAAAATATTAAAAAATAATTAATAAATGGTATATATAAATATGGAGCAACAATTTAACACATTTTCATCTAAAATGAAATTATTTGAAAACACACTGCACCTCAACACTTTTGCATTATAAAAATCTTGTAGAGTCTATGAAAATACTTCTAGCCACATACAATACATACCTTCATATATATGTATGAGTATACATGCATTCATATGTGCATATGTATATGTACATATAAACATATATATGTATATATACATGTATATATATAGTGTTTAAGCCAGGTACATAAGGTGTTTTACAGTCTTCTATCCAAAGCACAGGAGTATAAATACTTTTCCCAGACCATATCAGAAGCAATGTGCTCTTTGGAGCAGGGCCTTGTCATCTTCCTAATTTTTGGAAGAAAAACCTATTGTTACTTGCCCTTGGAAAAGAAACACTTATCTATTTCTACCACCAAAGTTAAAACTAATATCAAGTTCATATGTTGCATCTAGCATCTTTCATCTAAGTAGGTCAAAAATTTTAAATCCAAAAGTACTATGGGGAACTTGCAGCAGTGGCAGAATGAAGGTGTTAGCAAATCCTCTCTCCAAAACTAGTGATAAAACAGGGCAAGATTGTCCAAAACCACCATTTCAAGACTGTAGAATAATGGAACAGAGGCCAACAACAAATCGACACGTGCTATTCATAAAAAACTGTTAAACTTTGAGTAAGAATAGGTCATCAATGGCATTCTGTGGAAATCACTGAAATAAAAAACAAAACCAAAAGATAGAGAAAAATCAAGAAAACCAAAAGATTTGGTTTCTTTGAAAATGTTAACCAAACTGATAATCCATTAGCTATACTGACTCAGAAAAGAGAAGACACAAATTATCGAATGAGGAATGAAACAAAAGACATTGCAACTAACTTTATAGATACTAAGAGGATGATAAGAGAATATTATGAACAACTGTATGCCTGCAAAATAGACAACTTAGACAAAATAACAAATTTCTGGAGACAAATTACGAAAGCAGACTCATGAAGAAACAGGAAATCAGAACAGATCACAAGTAAAGGAACTAAATTGTTAATAAAAAATTTTCCCACAAAGGAAAGCCCAAGCCCATATGGCTTCACTGATAAATTCTACCCAATACTTTTAGGAGAAATAATCCCAATCCTACATAAATGTTATGAAGACTACTGGGAGTGATTACTGAAATATTTTCATTCATGAAATAAATCTTCGTTTAAAGTAGGGAACCCAGGAACCCTTGGTTGGCTCAGTCAATAGAGCATGCGACTGGATCTCAGAGTCCTGAGTTTGAGCCCCATGTTGGTGTGGAGCCTACTTACAAATGGATGGATGGATGGATGGATGGATGGATGGATGGACGGATAGGTAGATAGATAGATGAATAGATTAAAAAACAGGGAATGCAATCTGGCCTAACAATGATGAAAAAAGTTCCAAAATACTTTAATCATAAGACATTGTCTTGAATGTTTCTAATATTTTACCAAAAACTTTATTATTTATACACTGGAGTTTGCAAGGTTAGCCATTACAGATTTTTTTTTTTTTTTAACCCTAACCCCAAAGTGATATTTGGAAGTAGGGCCTTTGTTTTGGGTTTGGTTTTTTTTTTTTAAGATTTTATTTATTTATTTGACAGAGAGATACAGCGAGGGAGGGAACACAAGCTGGGGGAGTGGGAGAAGGAGAAGCAGGCCTTCTGCTGAGCAGAGAGCCCAATGTGGGCTCCATCCCAGGGTCCTGGGATAGTCACCTGAGCTGAAGGCAGACACTTCACGACTGAGCCACCCAAGAGCCCCTACAGCATTCTTAACTGAGCACAGAAAGTCTAAATAACAAAGTCCTGCATAGCACTAACAAAACAAAAGGCAATTTCAGGCAAGCTTGGGGTCTTGTCTTATAAGGCATTTCCTCAAAGATCTAATTCATCCTTCTTGTCAAGCTCAGAGCTCAATAACGTTAAGCTCCTTAAACATAAATTTAACACTTTAAGCTCCTTAAACTGTGACAGCAGTACAGCATTTATCAGGTACGCAAGCAATATACTGTTGGGAACTCTAGTCAGTTTACGGATACCAATAATGAGTCTACAGAAAGATATGGAACCCCAGCTACGAGGGTTAGAAGGGTTTTAGCTGTCACGTAAAGCATCCACACTCACATTTTACAGAGAGCTTAAATGGTAAAATATCAAAAACAGCCAGGGATGAGGTTCTCCTTTCAATGTCTATCTTCCAGCATTGCTACAAGAAATCAGCTTGACCTTCCTTGTCACCCTTCTTTCTCCTCCATGGTCAAGTCTTCTTCACGCAAAATACTAGTTTTATCAAACTCATCCCATACTCACTAAAGTACGTTGCTTGCCATATACTGAGATACTACTGAAATGAGCAAGAAATCGCCATCGCCATCAAGAATTTCAGTATAGGGGGCACCTGGATGGCTCAGTGGGATAAGTGGCTGCCTTTGGCTCCATTCATGGTCCCAGAGTCTTGGGATCAAGCCCATCTTTGGTCTCTACTCAGTGGGGAGCCTCCTCCTCCCTCTCCCTCTACCCGCTGCTCTGCCTGCCTGTGCTCTCTTTCTTTGTCAAACAAATAAATTAAATCTTTAAAAAAAAATTTTTTTTAATTTCAGTATAGGATAAAAGATAAGACAGTTGCAGTGTCTAAAAATGGCTTAAGGGTAGGGTAGTATTTGAGATGAGGCTTGAAATGATAAATAGGATTTTGACAATAAAAAATGAGGGAAGGACATCTCAAGAAGAGGGACATCTCAGTCTGACTAAAGCAGAGGTCCGGTGTTTGGAAACTTTTCTGCCATGGTACAGTTCACAAACACTTCCCTTGCGAGCCCACCGCACCTACTCCTGTGGGCACACCTGGAAGCTTAGATAAAATGGGCTCAACTTCCGGACACAGTTCCCAGGGAGCCCCTCCCGTGCTGACTCCCAGGAACATATATCAGAATGGAAATAAGTGAGAATGATCTTATATGGATAATCTTCGATCTGGTTTAATTTTTAAAGAAAATCACTTGCTGGGGCGCCTGGGTGGCTCAGTGGGTTAAGCCACTGCCTTCGGCTCAGGTCATGATCTCAGGGTCCTGGGATCGAGTCCCGCGTCGGGCTCTCTGCTCAGCGGGGAGCCTGCTTCCTCCTCTCTCTCTGCCTGCCTCTCCATCTACTTGTGATCTCTCTCTGTCAAATAAATAAATAAAATCTTAAAAAAAAAAAAAAGAAAAAAAGAAAATCACTTGCTGGGGCATCTGGGTGGCTCAAGAGGTTGAACATTCGACTCTTGATTTCTACTCAGGTCATGATCTCAGGGTCCTGCGATCGAGCCCCATGCTCAGGCCCCACTCTCAGCTTAAGGATTTTCTCTCTTTCCCTTTACCCCTGCCCCTCCCCTCTCACTCTCTAAAAATAAATAAATCTTTTTAAAAAATAAAAATCACTTTTTGAATTTAATATAGTTTTTAGTCAAAAATTGCTTGCTCTATGCCTCACAATAGAGGGCAATAACGGGTTAAGAACCAGCAATGTGATGGGAAGTAAAGGTAAGAAACATTGGTCAGAAATATCCCTGGGTGATCTGGAGTACAGACCAAGGCGTTTAAACACTGAGGAGAAATGATTCAGGCTGCATTTGGGAAGATTACTCTAGAAGTATAGGGGAAGGGATAGCAGTTAGGAGGTTATTGCAAAAGTCCCAGTTAGGGGAAACGGAGACCTAAATGAAGATGATACTAGAAAAAGATGATGACATTGAGAAATGTGACAAATATAGAAGATAAGCTTTGTGAGGTCTAACTTGTCAACTGTGTATCTCTAGTGGCCTTTAGCTCCGTAACTATTTGTCGAATGGATAAATAAGATCTTGGTGGCAAGGCAGTAATGCTACAGTGGTATATATAGCCAGACTGCCTGGGTTCAAATCAAGCTCTTCTACTTACTAGTTCTATGACCTTGGGTAAGTTACTCACTCTCTCTATTCCTCAGTCTTCCAGTCAATTAAATGGGGCTACTAACAGTTTCCAGATCATAAGTTAGTTTGTTTGTTTGTTGGTTTGTTTTGATATTAAGGTAGTTTTGAGGATTAAATAAGGTGAAGTGCTTAGAGGAATACATTACACATATACCTGCCACATAAAGTGGCTATTATTTTTATTAGTATAACATTGTATCTTTAAGAGAACTTCAGAAGTGAGAAAAACAGCTTTGGGTGGGAAGAAGAAGAATCAATAGCACTTAAGAGTGTTTGGTTTGGCATTTAGTGGAGATAACAGTTAGTGGGACTATGGAGTTCACCATAAAGGGTTAGACTTAAAAAGCTCCGGCTTTTACCAATCACCTGTGCTCCCATCTCCCAAGGTCCTCCCATCTGCCACCAAGGTCCAGTCACACTAGCCCCTTCCCATTCCTCCAACAGGCTAGGTTTTTCCTACCTCAGGACTTGCCCACTACTATTCCCTCAGCCTGGAAGGGCATAGAGCCTAGACTCAACAAATATTTAATGATTCAATAAGAGAATGTGGCATTCTTTGAAAAGTTCAATCTCTAGGAATATACGAGAGTATCATGTAGGAAAGCATGATGGAAGATAAAAGGTATGAGCACAAAAAGGAGGTGGTGCCAATTACAAAGGAGTATCCGGGAGGTAACCGGGACAGTTAAAACAAAAGGGTTACGGGGATGGGTAATGCCCTAAATGCTCAGGGGAGGGAAGGAGGGTGAGGACTGAAGGATCGAAGGATCACTGGATTTGGCAATAATTTCGGGAAAGAACTCTGAGAAACTAATTTTCCAAAAAGTTGTGAGGGAAGGGGTCAGAAGTCAGAGTTCAAGAAAATATATCAACTAATGCAAAGTAATTTGCCCAAAATATTTGCTAAGGAAGAGAAGCAGAGTCCAGGGAAGGTGACTTCTGTTTTGTTTTGTGTTTGGTAGGATAAGTAACAATGCAAACCACTATGCAGAGGCTGGATCCTCGGAGACATGGTGCATCGCTATTTGTTCAGGTTTATAACGTCCGCGGTGCTTTTCACACACGTTACCTGTCCCCCAGCTCTCCGAAGAGACACCCTCTAACCCCTGCTTCTCGAAGTGCAGTCCCTAGACCAGCATCATCAGCATCCCATGGGACTTGTCAGAAATGCACAGACCTACATCATCCGTGCTGGTGGGACCCAGTCATCTGTGTTTGAAAAAATCCTTCAGCGGAGTCTGATGCCTTCCAGGTCCCCGCCAGCACCACACTCAGGAGCAAACGACAAGGACCACGCAAGGAGAGGCGGCCACAGCAGGGAGGGAGGATTTTCGTCCCAACGCCTCCACCTGGATCGCCCACCGCGCCAGCACCGCACAGCGAAGTCCTCCCGCTCCCGCGCCCCCGGCGGGAGCCGCGGGCCGCAGCCCGGCCCCAGGCCCAGCTCAACCACCGCCCCAGGAGGGCCCCGGCGCACCCAGCCCTCGGGCTTGGACTTCCCGCTCGGTGGGTGGCGGCGGCGGCGGCGGCGGGGGCGGCGGGGGCGGCGGGGGCGGGGGGGCCGCGTCTACGCGGCGGGTCTCCGGGCGGACGCGCCACTTCCTCAGGGCTGGAGGGGGTGGGCGCGGGGTAAGGGGTGGGCGCGGGGCAGCTGCTCTTCTACCCCCTCCACGTGCTGAGGCCGGCCGAAGCAGAGTTGGGAGAAAACACGCTAGTCTGGGTACATTTCCGGAAGACCCGGCTCCCCACAGGGAAACAGAGAAGCCGGGGCGACTCGCCTCCCGCTCCCTCCGGCCTTCCCACCCCGAGCCCCGCGGAATGGAGACGGCGGAGGCCCCGGGCGGCGCCGCGGCGGGCCGCGGGGGAGGACGCCGGGCCGGAAATCTCGCGATAGGAGGCCGGCCGGGGCGGGGGTGACACCTCCTCCCTCCTCCTCGCGTTAGTTCCGGTCGCAGAGGAGACACCGCCGCAGTTGCCGCCACCTCGGGGATTTCTGGCTCTTTCCTCTTCGCCTTAAATTCGGTGAGGCGCGACGCCCGCTTGTCCCCGGCCGAGGTTGTGGCCCCTCGTCGTCGGACAGGGCGGGGGCGCGGGGGTGGGGGGGAGGACGGGGGGTGGCGGGTCAGATGCGGCCCCGCTTGAATGGGCCCGAGCGGAGGCCGCCGCATGAGGCCGGGCGGGATCCGGGGCCTGGATTCGAGGGTCACCGCCGCCGCCTCGCCGGGGAGATCGAGGGCGTGCGGCCGGGGCCGGAACGTGGGGCCCGGGCGTGCGCTGCGGCGCCGGAGACCGAGGCGGTGGCCGAGGCAGCCCCCCCCCACCCCCGCGCCGGCCGCGCTGCCCGGCCTGGGTAACAAAGCCGCTGCGGCCTCTGTTGGGTGATGTACGCGTGGGGGGTTCTGGCGGGCGGGGCGGGGGAGCCGCCACCACCTCTGCGGCCGCCTCCACCGCCGCTGCTGTGGCTGGAGGGCGGGCGGATGTACGGGGCGGCGGGGCCCCCGGCGCGAAGCGCCTCGGCGCCTGCGGTCCGCTCGTTGCGGCGGCCGCCGCCGCCGGCGACGGGGTCAGTGGGGAAGGGGCTGCGGACCGGGACCAGCCCCTACGGCACCCCGCGGCGGCCGGGGGGGTCCTGCGTGCGGGCGGGTTGTCGCGTTCCAGCGGCGGGCGCCGGAAGGGTGTGGAGGGGAGACACGTGCCGGGGAGGAGACTTGGATCGCCGGGAACGGGGCAGGGAGGCTAGGCCGGCTCTCGGGGCGTTTGGCCGGCTGGGCTGGTGCAGGCGGCCGCCGCAGTCACAGCCACCATGGGTAGGGGGGTGCCGCTCAGAAACCCCTCTGTAGACAGGATTCAGCTCTTGACCGGTGTCTGGAAATGGACGTACACGTTTCTGTGTACCCCCTGACTCTTTTAGCCGTCTGTGGTGCTGAGAAGTAGTGGAATAAAGGGGAATTTAAAGAGGAACGAGAAGGAAACCGGTTATGTTTATGACGGGTGATTTGCCACCACTCACTGTGGTGCTGTGAAGGCATTTAAAAGTGTACATCCCACCTTTAAAGGGTTTCTTGTAGGGAGAAATGCAGGTTTTGAAGTTACATTTAATTCAGGCAAAGGTAATTCTTTGTTTCCCCCAGGTCTGTTTCCAGGCTGAAAGTTTGTGTTAATATTTGACTTATGTGTGATGAGACCAAGGTTTGTTGCTTTGGTTTTAAAATGAATGTTAATGGCAGTGATATTTTTAAGGCCTTATTTTTCTTTTCTAGGGTGTCTTTTATGAATAATCAAAAGCAGCAAAAGCCAACGCTATCAGGCCAGCGTTTTAAAACCAGAAAAAGAGGTAAATATTTGTGTTTTAATATCTCTCTTCACATCTCCAGAATAACTTTTATATCTTGGTTTCTCTGGCAGGCAGTGGTTTAATAGTGAACTTTAAAAGAAAATACCAGAGGGGGCACCTGGGTGGCTCAGTGGGTTAAGCGGCTGCCTTCGGCTCAGGTCATGATCTCAGAGTCCTGGGATGGAGCCCCACATTGGGGTCTCTGCTCAGCAGGGAGCCTGCTTCCTCCTCTCTCTCTGCCTGCCTCTCTGCCTGCTTGTGATCTCTCTCTGTCAAATAAATAAATAAAATCTTAAAAAAAAAATTACCGGAAAGGAACTTGAATTTGTAGTTGACTGCCATTTCAAATATATCCTTAATATTTCTACTGTTTTTCTAAGCCTTTATTTTTTAGTATCAACGTACGTATCTTTAAGCAGGTTAGTGAATGGTCTTTTTATTGCAAGGCTAAAGTATATTTCTTTCTTTTTTTTTTTTTTTTTAAGTATGGAGTGCATTTTCACTAGCTCAATTTTATTCAAGCAGATTTATGCTTGAGGGAAAAAGTTAGCTAATGAAAGGAGAGCTATTGTGATTGCTAATTCCTCCCAAACTTTGTGAAACTTTGTGAGAGAAAAACCTTTATGCGTGGAAGTTAATTATGGAACAGAGTTCACATTGTAGAATTAGTTAACTGCTTCTGTCTATTCGTGGGTGGTTAGGCGAATATTTAATTCTGTAGCAAGTTCCTATACTAGTGATACAAAGTTAAATAGGTGTGGTCACAGGTATATTTTGTATCCTGCTTAATACTTTCCCCCCAAATCTTCCAGTGTTACTGCTCAAAAACACCTGTTGACCTTATTTTACAGGAAATAGAATTGGGTCAGCTACTGGTGATAAATCGTATTACTTTATCGTAGGTAGCAGACCACTCACTGATGTATATTACAGAGATGTATATTACAGAGTCTTGTAATCCCTGCTCATGGACTCTCCTCTCCTAGTGGGGAGACCGAAGACGATTTGATGCTAGTCTTTGCAGATTTTTTTAGATTTTAGATTTTTTAGATGTAGCCTGGTAAATTTTCTCAAGAGGAGGAACAGAAATTGGAAACCAGAGCAATTCAGCAGTGATGGGGGAAAGTCTGTGTTCTTTTTAATGTGTTTAGTATCAAGGAATTTTATTGTTACTGGCATCCGGAAGAGCTGTCACTTCCCCAGTTCCAGATAGAGATCACTCATGCCCCCCTAGTTCTTGGTGATGGGGTTCTGGGCAGCATGAACCGTCATCCAAATTTGTCTGAGACTGAACACAGTTCCCAGGACATAGGCTTTCAGTGCTAAAACAGAAAAGTCCTGGGCAGACAGGGAGGAGTTGATTACTCTAGTGCTGTGTGAAAATTAAGATAGCATCTAACCTAGATGGAGAGGTCAAACCCTGTCGTCCATGACGAGTGTAGTAGCAGCTCAGTAAAGGCTGGGTATGCGCGTAAGGCACTGTTAAGTACCAAATGAACGATTTAAAAAACAACATAGAAAGTGTTCCAGGCACTTCGAGAAAAGAATGGAGAGTTCCGGTGTTTGGACAAAATTTAACTCAAGAATAAAATTTACCTGAAATTTAGAGGATGCCCTAAATTTCAGAAAAGCCCACAGGCAGTAGGAGAGCATTTAGGGTAGAAATTGTCTCATGGCTATAGGAGCACACTAGCTCGTTTTATAACTCCTCATTTATGAGACTTAAGTGAAAAAATAGTGGGGGAAAAAGCCACGCAGTTCTTGTGACTAGGTAGTCCTGCCTTGCATTGCAGAGAGTGTATGTTTAGGTCTTTGCTTATGTTGGTGTTTTACAGCTGTTGAAATCAGTGAGATTGTGCTAAATATGGTTCATTTATTCAGAACTTAGACTTTCGTAAGGTGGTGGTTTTGTGGCATTTTGTAAGCCTGTTAACACTAAATGTTGTGGGGTTTTCCCCCCAGATGAAAAAGAGAGGTTTGACCCTACTCAGTTTCAAGACTGTATTATTCAAGGCTTAACTGAAACTGGTACTGATTTGGAAGCAGTAGCAAAGTTTCTTGATGCTTCTGGAGCAAAGCTTGATTACCGCCGTTATGCAGAAACACTCTTTGACATTCTGGTGGCCGGCGGAATGCTGGGTAAGTGTCTGGGTTTTGTGGGAGGCGGAATGTGTAGAGATCACGTGGGATTCAGAATCCGAGCTGTTTGACAGTCCTCTCAAATTGGGGTGGCTTTTTGGCTTTTACCTCAAGATTTTTCCATTTTTTTCCTCCCTTATCATAACAACCTAGCAAATTTTCTTGCTCTGTCTAGCTCTATAGTTAAAATCTGTTACAAAACCATAATATTTGGGGATGCCTTTTCTGATACCTATGTCCTTACTACATTCCCAATCAATAAATTCTTCCTGCTTGTGTTTGAACATTCTCAGTTAGTAGAGAAACCCTTACCTCTTCTGTCTTATGAAATACAACTTCTGTGTGCCGGAGGACTACTGCACTCCTAAGTACATCAGCTGCTACCCACGCGCGGCTATCCGTCACGTGGGATGTGGCTGATCTAAATTGAGAGGTGCTGTCAAATACACATTGGATTTTAAAGACTTAATAGGAAAAAGAATGTAAGACCTCTTAATAATATTTTGAATACTGAAATGCTAAAATCAGTATTTTTGATATGTTGGGTTAGAGTATACTAAAATTACGCTATTTTAAGTAGTTTTAATAAAGTTCCTTCACAATAGGAAATGACCTCGTGTGGCTCACAGTGTATTCCTGTTGCACAGCAACTTCTGACTCCTCCCTCCGCTCTCCGCGCTCAGGGAATCTTAAGAGAATGTGTCATTTAGCTCTATATCGTCAAATGATGGTGGCACTTTCCTTTCCATGGCTCTTTAAAATATTTCAGAATGTTTTCAGTGGTAACTGTGTTGCCCCTCACAGCCAGGCTGATAGAATCAGAACTCAGGGTGGAGGCTTAGAGAGGCTTCAGTGACTTACATGCAGTCGAACAATTACCCGTGGTAGAGCCGAGGAACATGTAGTCATATGTTCTAATGCCTAGTCCAGTGAGAATTTCTTCCACTGCGTTATCAGTTTATGGTAAGAAATACCCATTTTCTATTTACAATACTACCAATAAGCCTGCTTTTAAAATTCTTTGTAAAACCTTCACTAAGGAAGTTTTTGAAGATACCTTAGAGAGAATAGTAAAACAAACGTCTTGTCTATTACCCAACTTCCGTAACGGTTAACAGTCTGATCTGGCTGTGTCCCCACTGACTTCATCCCTCTCCCCATATTTCTAAGTATGTATCAGATACCACTTTATCTGTAAATACATATAAATGTATGTAAAAGATAAAGTCTCTGACTTGTAAGTTTTTACCGCCCAACCTCTTCGGCAACTTACAGGGTGGTTTTATTTATGAAAAGTTACGTTACCAAAACCAACTCAGCATCTCCACTTGTGTGACAGATTTGATACTGCTGAGTGGTTATTAATACAGCTTTATTTGAGTTACTAATACACCGAGTTTATTTGGGTTGCTGAAGGGGGTTATTCCCTTAAATTGTTTCACTTGATTCACACATCCAGAACCAACTAGTCATACTCCTACTGAGATCCTGACTTAGCTTCCAGATCATCTTTTAGAATTTTTATCATTTTATTTTATAATGGGAATCCTTCCAGAAAGTAAGATGGAAACAATTACTAATTTTCAGTGAAGGTCACTGCAAATTGTTTGTAAATATACCTCAGCCCCAGGTGGTACGCTGGCAGATGACATGATGCGGACAGATGTCTGTGTGTTCGCGGCACAAGAAGACCTAGAGACCATGCAAGCATTTGCTCAGGTAAATGAGGCTTGATTTATCTTGGTTAGCTACCAGCCATCTGAATAGGAAGAGTATACTTTGAAGAGGTTGCAAGTAAAAGGTTGAAGGAATTTGAACTGAAGGTTTAGAGATACTTTTTGGTGCAATATAATGAAATGTGTTAAGGAAAACAAAGCAGAAAAGATTGGATTGGTTCTTTTCCTACTTGTCCCTTTGGAATTAATCCATTTTTAAGAAAAACCTCAAGCTGAAAAGGAAAATCACTTCCCTGTCATGATTTCCATCATAGAATTATTCTACATATAATTTTTTTTTTTTTTAAGATTTATTTATTTGAGAGAGATCATGCAAACAGGGAGGGGTAAAGGGACAAGCAGGGGCTTGGTCCCAGGACCCTGAGATCATGACCTGAGTCAAAGTCAGACACTTAACTGACTAAGCCGCCCAGGTACCCCTGTATATAACTTCTTAAAGATGAATAGGTTATAAGCAGATTAGCTTACCAATCAAAATTTCATTTGAAGCTTTCGTACATAGTTAGGTTTGTTATTGTAAGCAAAGAATTCATGTGTATCTAGCCTAGAAATTGGTTGTCTGTGTCATTAGGAAAGTAAAACTATATCTGTGCTCTTACTCTATTAATATCCTACAAATGGGTAAATGACTTGTATTTGGGCAATAATTAGTCCTTGCTTTTAACATTTGGCAATAAAAATCTGTTGTGGGATGGCTTAAGTGTTAGATCATATAATGTAGGGTTTGGGAGTGGACAGACTCTTCCTAAGCTGGCTTACACAGTTTGTAAACTCCTATCCAGCGGAAGGTTTTCTTTGATGTTCTAAAGATTCTGAGAGATGCTCAGATCTTTTAGGAATCTGGCAACTATAGTTATGAAATTATTAAATTCCTTTCTTCATAGGTTTTTAACAAGTTAATCAGGCGCTACAAATACCTGGAGAAAGGTTTTGAAGATGAAGTAAAAAAGGTATGAAGAACAGTATGCTTTATGGGAACAAAAGGTCGGGGTCAAAGAGGAGAACATTGTATCTTAATTCTGCCACAGATTTGAAATGATTAGCTATTTATGTGGCCTGAAAGGTAGTTTGGGGTATATCATTTAGTTCAATTTGTTATACACAGTTTCTTAGCTTGGTGTCCAAACAAGTGACAAAAGGCTAAAAGTCAAAATGAGGTCTGTTCAAGATAGGGGAGAGAGGATTAGAGCTAAGCATATTGAGGAAGAAATTTTAACATACTTGCTGTTGGAGTCTTGGGTATTCTGTTATAGGCAGACCAAAGAGTCTAGTAACATTAATAGTAACATTTATCATGTTTCAGGCACTGTTGTAATTATTAACTCATTTAATACAAAAATCTTGTGAGGCAAGTTTTATTATCCACATTTATTTATGAGGAAACTGAGGCACGGAGGTTAAGTAATTTGCCCAGGATCACTCAGCAAACAACTGAAATAAAAATTTGGATGGTCAGACCTCAGAGCCCACACTTTTTTAACCAATATAGTTTGCCTTACTGCTTCTCTTTGTGTAATGCATTGCTCTTTTTAACCTTTAATTATTTACTTTTATAGCTGCTGCTGTTCTTAAAGGGTTTTTCAGAGTCGGAGAGGAACAAGCTGGCTATGTTGACTGGTGTTCTTCTGGCTAATGGAACACTTAATGCATCCATTCTTAATAGCCTTTATAATGAGAATTTGGTTAAAGAAGGTAATGACCTCTTAGAAAAAAGTTGTCTTTGGTTGGCTGTGGGTGGGGATAAGATCATGAAAGATGTGAACTAACACAAAAGCTAGAATATAGTTTATGTAGATATGGCTTGTGTAATTGTGTTAGTTTTCTTAACTATCCTTTAATTTAACAAAATTCATTAGATGATATTTCATGTATACCTTTGGCTCTCTTTAGGCATACAGCAAATATCCAAAGCTCAGACAAAATGTGGTTATAACCTAAAAAGAGAAATGCCAGGGAAACCCAGAAAGATTAATTCCAGTTGGGGGATATGTTGAACCAAAAAGGAAATAAGGTCCCTTTGTCATTTTCATAGTTAAATAATCCTTTATGGTTAAAAAACTAACTTTTTACATTTTTTTAGGTTTTTGTTTTGTTTTTTGTTTTAAGGTTTTATTTATTTATATGACAGACAGGGGGCGTGGGGGAGGGAGAAGCAGGCTTCCTGCCAAGCCGGGATTCCAGTGCGAGGCTGGATCCCAGGACCCTGGGATCATGACCTGAGCTGAAGGCTGATGCTTAACAACTGAGCCACCCAGGTGCCCCAAAAACTAACTTTAAAACTAGACAACTAGGTACTTAATAAGACACCTTGTCAAGTGTCAGTACCATTACTGTCATTTTATACATTTCAAAAGCAGTGTTAATAACTAAAAATACATAACTAGTAACTTACAGAAGAGAAATTGGAGTGAAATGCTAAGCAGTTTAGTGGTCGAAAGAAGTTTAGGGAGAAAGTGAGTAATTCTATGCCCCTTGAAAATAAGGGGATAGAACGGTTGAAATCCACTTATCTATTAAGTAAGCTCTTTTGTTCTACAGGGGTTTCAGCAGCTTTTGCTGTAAAGCTCTTTAAATCATGGATAAATGAAAAAGATATCAATGCCGTGGCTGCAAGTCTTCGGAAAGTGAGCATGGATAACAGACTGATGGTTTGTAGTTTGCTTCGTGCTTCTGTTCTTCACGACACTTCAAGTGTGATGAGGGAACTTCAGTTTCTAATCTGTGAAAAGAGGAGGTGTTTTTCTTGATAGGATTAAAGATCATTTAACCCGATTAAATTCTCCTTTCAGGAACTTTTTCCTGCCAATAAACAGAGCGTCGAACACTTCACGAAGTACTTTACAGAGGCAGGCTTGAAAGAACTTTCAGAATATGTTCGGAATCAGCAAACCATAGGAGCTCGAAAGGAACTCCAGAAAGAGCTTCAAGAACAGATGTCCCGTGGTGACCCATTTAAGGATGTAAGATATTTTTATTTAAACCATCTTAATGATTTCTTTCTGGCAGAGAAAACGATTATTCACTTGAGAAGTTTTCAAGTATTTCACCACAGTGGGTTTTCATTAATAGCTCTAGAATGTTCTGCTGGGGCTTCTCGTCAGTCTTTTTCATATTTAGTGCTTTACTGGTGCCCAGAAATGACAATGCTTGGGGATTTTGTGGGTTGCAAGCCAGTGGATAAATCATATATTTCCATCTCTGTCCTTTCCTAGCCAGCTTGCTTGTGTGTAAGTGAAGGTTTGGACTAGAGGTCCATCCTTCCCAGTTCTGAAAGGTCTCTGCTTTCGTGTGGTACACATGTAGACACTGCCAGTTGCACGGAAAGGTGTTTTTATGTTTTTGTAAAAGATCTGCGTTTGATGTATGGAGTGTACATACCAAAATTGATTTCTTTTACTAAATTTGAATTCTTTTTTGCAGATAATTTTGTATGTCAAGGAGGAGATGAAAAAAAACAACATCCCAGAACCCGTTGTCATTGGGATAGTCTGGTCCAGCGTCATGAGCACCGTGGAGTGGAACAAAAAGGAAGAGCTTGTAGCAGAGCAAGCCATCAAGCACTTGAAGGTATCAGAACTATGCCTTTTCAGAACATTTCTCTGCTCTTTTTAAAGTGGGGACACGTGAGCTGATACTGTACTTAGAGAATGTATCCCATCCTATGGCTCCTGGGGATGAACATCAGCGAGTAGACAAATAACTATTCATGGTAGTTACAAACTATTGATGATCTTTTTAAAAAAAGTCTGACTTCAACTTTCTTTGGTTCACGAGTTAAAAACAAATACACATTTAAAAATAGCATACACCTGCAATTTGGTGTTTGCTTTTACGGGAGTATTGGAAAATAAGAGCCCTCCTGTTTTATCCTCTAAAGTACTAACATCGTATTGACTTGTCTAGAAGCCCTGGTGTGATATTGCGTATTTGACTTAGACACTTTGTAGCTGCTGCTTTGTTTTATTTGCTTGCTTGTTTTAGTTTGCACAACATAGAATATAATTCACAGTGATTTTAAAAGATCTGTATCTTAGGAATTTTGAAATGGAGGGTCATTGTAATAAATGGCAAAACTTTTTCTCCTTTCCCTTTAAAAGCAATACAGCCCTCTACTTGCTGCCTTTACTACTCAAGGTCAGTCTGAGCTGACTCTGTTACTGAAGATTCAGGAGTATTGCTATGACAACATTCATTTCATGAAAGCCTTCCAGAAAATAGTGGTGCTTTTTTATAAAGGTAATTTGAAATTTGAATTTGGTGATAGAAATCCTAGGGGTGCCTGGGTGGCTCGCTCACACAGTTAAGTTTCTAACTTCAGCTCAGGTCGTGATCTCAGGGTCCTGGGATTGAGCCCCCATGGGGCTCCATACTCAGCAGGGAATCTGCTTCTCTGTCTCCCTCTAAACCCGCCCCCCCCATAAAAACTTAAAAAAAAAAAAAATCTAGAATACTGCTAATAATTCCAGTGAGGAGCTGTCTGAACATCAGCTCCATAAAATATTTTACTTTAATCATGGGACAAAATTGTCTCTAATTGAATTGGGTGCTTTTTAGTCCACTTATATATCAAAACATCTCTAAACCTTACTAAGTTAAAACCTAAAATCGTCTTGATGTGTCCTCAGACTTCACCTCCTATTCTCTATCGGTTCTCTTCCCCAGACACACTTGTTACATTTCCGTAGTCTTGGGCCTATGACAAGTTAACTTCGCATCATACTCTACCCCATTACCCATTGTAGACTTTTACTTGTCCTTCAAGACTGTAAAGATTATAAAACCTTCTGTTTAGTTACTATTCCATTTCTGTGATCCTATTTCAGAAAACTGGTCTAAAGTAGTAATAAAAATAAGCACTTTGTTGGGAGAGAGTCCATTGCAATATTTACATGGTTGTTAATAATGTTTTCTTCAGTTCTGCATAAATCAGACCACTTTGACCCCAGTAAGTGTGGTTTGTGTGCACATGTAGTATTTCCATGCTCTGGTTTTCATAAATGATTTTGTTGGTTCGTATATTCTAAACTTAGAGATCTGTATCCCCACCCCCAAAATTTTTTGCTCTTAAGAAAGAGTAGGGTGATGAATTCCCAAGTATTCAGGCTCTGGTTATAGTTCGGTTTCTATATATAGCTTACAGTAAGGTTTCTTAAAAGTATGCCCCCATTTATATCTGCCTCCCACTCTTAATTACTTATAAATAAATCCTAGAAACCTTTATTTAATTAATTTTTCAGTATGGCTTTGTAAAGTACATGGACTTGTTTTTGTTTTTAGTAAGACCACAGTACCATTGTCACACATAAAAAAATTTAATGATACCCATCAGATACCCCTAATCATTTATTACAAGGTTTCTCAGCCTTGGTACTGCTGGTATTTTGGGCCATTTAACTCTAGTTGGTGACAAGCCTGTGCATTGTAGAGTGGTGAGTAGCATCTCTCCCTGCTATAACAACCAAGAATGTCTCTAAACATTGTCAGATGTCCTAGCGAAGGGGGCTGTAAGTTGCCTTCAGTTGGGAGAATCACTGGTTCAGTGTTTCCTAGTTGCGGGTCATACGTTGGCAACAAGTTGATAAAGCTTTTCGTAATGGAGGACTGTCCTTAACAGAATTGAAGAAGCCAGTTGAGCGTTTCGAATACGGTAATTATCGATACCTTTGAGTAGGCTCAGTTTTGCCAGGCAGGCAGTTCCGCTTTAGGTGGCCTCTGACTTTGCCTGAAAAGCCCCAGATGTAACAATCGCTCTCTTTGTAGCTGAAGTCCTGAGTGAGGAGCCCATTCTGAAGTGGTATAAGGATGCGCATGTTGCAAAGGGGAAGAGCGTCTTCCTTGAGCAAATGAAAAAGTTTGTAGAGTGGCTCAAAAATGCTGAAGAAGGTAAGTCTTGTCTTTGGCGCAGTTTGTGTGGTAAAGCCCGAGAACTCATTTTAAAGCAGTCAGAGAACGTAACTACCTCTTTTCATTGAGGTAATGGTTATCATTGAGATAACCATTCTGTACCTGGAGTACAGATTTTTGTTCATTCGTGACCGACCTGCCAATACTCATTTGCTTTAAGGCAGGTGGGGAGAACTTGACTTGTGAAATACGAAAGTATTCTGATGGCTTGGCCAGTACACTAACATACGTATTCGAAGGGAAATTGAAAAATTTGAGACTACTTACTAGATTTACAAATGGAGGTTTTTGAATATCCCCCTTTTAAGTAGGTGGTTATTAATAAAATTACTTAATTGTAATAAAGAGCTTCAAAGTTAATGGAACTTTTTGCTTTCTGATATTTACATAATGCTTGACTGCATTTTTCCCCTTTTCTAGAATCTGAGTCTGAAGCTGAAGAAGGTGACTGAATTGTGAAACTACACCCTCAGTAAAGCAAACAGGAGTTGTAGATAAAATGTCATGTCTCATGTGTCCTGGTTCTTACATCTTCCTACCTCCCTATATCAAGCATGATATAAGGGCTTTCATGGCAAATTTTATTTTAACTGTTTCTATGGTTACTGGAAATGTTGGGTTTAGTTTCTAAAACCATGTTTTAAGTAGCTACAGGAGCTATAGATTTGAATCTAATGTTGCATTAGTCTTTTCAGTTATCTTCTACCTCCTGTATTTTCTACTGTAATAATGTAATTTAAGGCCTTCCACAATGAACAGTTCACTTTATTCCCTGGGTTTTCTATATAAACAGTTTTCAAGATATGATTTGGTTAAAAATAATTTGTTATAAATATTCTGTTTGCAAATTAAACTGTAAAAGTATCCAAAGTCTCAAAAGGCAATGATTTGTGTGATAATTTGGTATGCCCAAAGCCCTGCTCATCAATGAAAATCTCATATACAGTAATTGAATTCATTAACATGAATCTTGAGTATTTGGACCATTGCTTGCATGTTGATATTTTCTTAAATTTTTAACCCTGGGTGTTCTTGAACTCAGTTGTTTGCTCTCTGGTTTTCATCCTTTAGTAAAGCCATAGAGAACAAGCTTAAAAGTGAGTTCTTTGGGAAATTTTATATGGCAGAGGTAATGGGAAGAAGAAAAGTTGAGCTTTTTCCCATTGAGAAACTTCTGCATTCAGTTTGAATCTTTCCCTGAAAAACAGAGGGATATTCTTCTCATTACACCCATTTTCAAAAGTACCTTAGTAAAATCTTGTCATTTAAAGTATTTTACACTTACCGTGCACTTCGTTTGAAGTTTTGGAAAGGACCCAAAAGAACGGGAGTTAGGGGTGCCTGCTGGCTCAAGTCGGTAGAGCATTTGACTCTTGATTTTAGGGTCATGAGTTTGAGCCCCACACTGGGTATAGAGATTACTTCTTGGAAAAAAAAATAGTGTGAGTAAAGGAAATGACTATACTAAACCTAGTGAGTTAAATGTTAAGTGGTCAGCATGTTCTAATTGAGACTCTAAGTGTAACTCATTTCCTCTTGGCTTGAAGTATTTGTTGTAAAGAATGAAGTGTAATGGCCATACATTCCCACGTGACCACACTGGGTCAGCTTCATTCACGTGACACGCTTACAGCTCAAGCGGCAGGCTGTTAACATACCCACGCTGCCATCTTTTTAAATTGCCATGAGCCAAATAACTCTTTTGTACAATTGACCCATTTATTTTAATGGCTGCCTTTTAACTTCCATTTTTCTTTTCTTGCTGCTACCCATATATATATTTTATATATATATGTATATATATATACACATATATGTGTGTGTATGTGTGTGTGTGTGTATATATATATAGTCATTAGAAAACAAAATACAACCACTTTGGTGGAGAAACTTCATGTTAAAAGTGAACATTTTGAGAGGTTTTTTTTTTCTCTTGATGAAAGAAACTAACTTGGAATAATGCCACCAGAGACTGAATGGAAATTGCCCCTTTCAAAGGTGCCATTCTCATGAGCCAAGAATTTGAGAGAATAACGTGTAATATATAACCTTATGAAGAAGAGCATTATAACAGACCATTGTGAATGGGGTGAAATTGTTAAATGAATAATTTTGATAAAGTTTTCATGCACAGGCAAAATGTATTCACTAGGTTTCTACATAGTGATCTGCTTTTACTTTGTAATTTGTAGTCCTCAAAAGACTTTTTTTAAAAAATAAAGTCCATCCTTACACTTAGGTTAGAGGTCAGTGTTCTTTCGTTTATTTCTATATATTCCATGTCAATACCTAAGAGTAGGTATATGTTATGTGTTCAGATGTCTCTACTGTGTTAAGCATTGAGTAATTGTCCTTCTCATCCTTACGAGTCCCAAACCAAACACCCACACAGAATTCTGATGTAGCGAAAACTACATTTAATATATCTACAGCCAAACCATTGCATGTTACTGTCGTACAGAGTGTACCCTATTTTATTATATACTGTGTATAGTGAAAGAGTGTGTAGTCTTCCAGAACTACATTATGATCTTTGTCTGATCGTAGTTTTTTCCCTTCATAATGACAAAGTAGTATTTTACTTACTACAGTATTATAGTAAATGGATAAGTGTAAAGAAAGGGAATGCTTCCTAAAGACTGCAGATTTTCATTTTGAATTTTAATTGGTAATTTTGGAACTCCGCCTCCAGTGCCCACCTATGGCATCAAATATGCAATGCTTAATCTAGATGTTAAAATTGTACTTGTAATTATGGTTGGATAAATGTTAGTTGATTTTCCAAACTTGGTGTTGGTTTCTAAGGATAAGTAAGTCTTCTTGGGTGCCATAATTAAACATGTTTAGAGCAGATCATAGGTTTCTAAGTATTGTCCTAGGGATATTTATTAGTCTGTTCTTATGAAAATTCCAAATATCAAAAATTCTACAGGATATTTTGACAAAGCATAGTGATGGTGGTGAGAGGAGATGCATGGGAGTAAGAGTTGTATAACTGCTTTACACATGAAAAAGAGGAAGAGGGATATTTTTGTTGGCTTTTGGTCCCGCATGGCAGTGACGTCACTCCCACTGCAAATGCATGACGTAGTGTATCTTCTTTTAAAGGGGAGGGGACCTAATGATAGCCATTTGCATTGGCAGACATCTCTTAATGCACATGTGTCTCCGGAGACAGGATTTTTCCTGCCAATCTTAACAATTGGACTTTACACCGCAGCCCGCCATAGGCAACAGACATATCATTCCCCACTGGCTTGGAAGGTCTTCACAGATTCTTACCTGATTATAAATGTTACATTAAGTAAAATCATTTGGGATCCTTCTAATATATAAAAGTCAAAATCCTAGGTGAATGGTTTAAAGTCTTTAGGCTAACACGTGGATAATGGTATTGAAATTTACTGATGAAACTACAGGAGATTAGGAACTGACAGAAATACTGGTTGGCTTTAGGTGTAACAGATGCCAAAATTTTAGTGTGCATAATCACTTGGACCACTGGATTACCTTTGTGAAAGTTTTCTTCAAACGCTATTTACAGGTGTCATGTAAAATAGGTTAAGCATTTCTGTGAGAATTCTGGTAAATTGCCTTGCCAAGATTTTTATGTAAAGTATTAATCCTTTAGCATTGATAGATTGTGTTTCTTTTCACCAGCCTACTGAAGCCTACATTTTTAAAATATAATTAAGTTTTTCAGTAGGTTTTATTTAAGTGGACTCTAGAAGATGGATGTACTTCTGCTTTCATAATAATTTATAATTGGCTTTTGTTTAAAAATGAATTGCAGTGGATTTGTGCCTCAACCCAGTCATCCCTAATTGTATGACACTGTGGATTAGAAAACCTTCCCGACTCCCTTTGCCAGCTTTTTCCTCCCTGTTTAACTGGGCAATGAGCAGCCATATCAAATCCAAGCCATTTTTAAAAATCTCTTTTTTATTTAAATTAATTCAGTTAGGGTGATGTATTAGTTTCAGAGGTCGAGGTCAGTGATTCGTCCATCCTACAGAACCCCCAGTGCTCGTTTCTGCGCACGCGCTCCTTCTTGGCCATCACCCAGTTACCCATCCGCCACCCCTGCCCCCCCAGCAACCCTCAGTTTGTTTCCTCTGATTAAGAGTCTCTTACGGATTGTCGCCCTCTCTGGTTTTGTCTTTGTTTTTTTCCTCCCTTCCCCTATGATCCTCTGTTCTGTTTCTTCAATTCCACATGTGAGTGAGATCATATGATAATTGTCTTTCTCTGGCTGACTTATCAAGTCCAGTCTTTAATTTTAAAGTTTTTCATGCCCTTACAGTTTTTTCTTGTTCTAGGAGTATAGTCTCCTCCCCTCTTAACGAACTGAATAAAAGGATGAGGATACTTTACAGATGCGCTCAGTCACTGTCAACTTAGTCATTAGAAATTTTTAATAACCTTACTTAAATGAAAAGTTCAGTTGCTTGTGGTGCCCACTGTAGTGCCATAGAGGAGGAAACACTGGTGAGAAATCTGAGTCTTGTTTTGTCGACTATTTGAAGGGAACAATACCTTGTTCAAACTGTGACATAATTAGAATGTCGATGACTGTTAAGCGCAGGCTTGGGAATTGCATCAAGTATATACGTTGAATTTGGGGTGTGACAAAGTTTTCAAATATAATTGAGCTATTCCACTTCAGGAGTTTCCATTCCATAGAACTGTTTTACAATAAGGACAAAAATAGTTGAAACCATTTTTTAAAGCTGAAATCCCAAGGGCTGTGCTTAAGCGGTTGACCTAGAGGTTACTGTTAGGGAAATAAGGGACCCATTATAGACTGAAGCCTCTATTACTTCAAAAAGATGTTCTATGTTCTCTGGCATCTTAAGAATATTTTCTCTGTAAATACACCTCATTTCCATTCTAGTTAGGAGTCATGGACCCCGGCATGGCACACAGTTGAAGAACCAAGAAAACGGGATCGCTGATGCTCTGGCTAGTTGCTGGCGCTCAGAACCGCCTCCAGCACAGCCATCCCAACCAGTAACCCCACCGCTGCATTATTTCTGTGTTAACTGAAATCTGCTTCTTGTCTGTACCCTTAAAGTTGAATAAAATTTCATGAGACTCCTTGTTAACATAAAGAGAGAAGCGATGACTCTTGTTGCATTGGCGGTTGTTTGCTGATCACCTGGAAGCGCCGGAGTTGGTTATGGCTCCGGTCCTCGTCCTGGGCCTTTCGGTTTGCGCTCGGTGTTGTAAAGACCGTCAGAAAGACTGTACCTCCGGAGACCTTTTCCTTTTGCTTTTGTTTGGCTCAAATATACTTCAGACTCATCCAAACAGTCAAAAAATATGAGTGTTTCACTTCATGAAATGCTAGTGCATCTGCCCTCCCGGGGAAGTTACAGCTCCGCTCCCTGGAAGCTCTCCCATCCAATGGATCAAGTTCGGTCCATTTCAACTCCCAACTCCAGGTCCAGTTCAGGCCACCAGCGTCTGTCAACAGCCAGAGTAGTCTGAACGCAAGTGAAGCCGTTGCCGGGAGGGATCTGCGCCATTGATTGATTCGCTTAATCTGCCTTTTTCTCTTATTCACCCCTATATGTGCAGCATCCAATAGCATCGTCAGGTAGCAAGTGTTAAACATTAGGTAAGTGAAGAAATGAGAACAGGCACAATACTGGGTTTGGTCAGAATACTGATGTTGATAGGAAACATGGGTGTTGCCAGCACAAAGCTCTGTGAGTTAGGGATACATAATTGTTCAGGGGCAACTTAGACAAGGTTAAATCCAAGATGTCTGTTCTGTGGTTAGGATCGCTGCAAGTGACCAGACTAAGAGAAGAACCTGTCAACAAACTGTAAATACGTGTCATCCAGTGCCCCGCTGAGTTTTAGCATGATGTGAGGAACAGGACTGGATACCAAAATACAGGTTTTCCAGAGGAGGTAGGTAATCAAGAGTGAGGTGAGTGCAAAATCAAGGGCATTGTAGGTACTAGCAAGCTGGGACTGTCTGGTTTCAAGGGTTACATAATCTGTAAATGATTAAAACCATGCGAGAGAAATTACACTTTAAAAAAAGTAGTTTGTAAGTCCCTAACACAACAAAACAGACCACACGTGCCCACCTGAAACAGCCTCCTAGCTGTGTGATGGGCCAGTAAGTCAACCTCTGAGCCTTGTTTTCTGCCTGTATAAAATAAGAATGACCATGAGTGAATGATGCCTTTCTCATGGGGTGGTCAAGAAGTTTATAATAAAACACTTAAATAAAAGGAAGTGCCTTAACACAGTTACCGGTCCTAATAATCATTCCGGGAACTATTGGTCAATGATGTGTTTGGAAGGATAAAAAGCTACTGACGCTACTAAAGCCCCGAATACAGGTTTCCTGTTGGATTTGAACTAGTAGAAGGTAATGAGCTTCCCCAAAATAATCACGCATGCTTTAGCAACTGTAGAAAGAGACCCGAGATGAGCTGAAATCCTCATGGCCCAGCAGCAAGAACAAAAGTCGTACTTTGTGAGTATGGTCAAGTACGCAGTCAATGTCCATTCTAATAACAATATAAAAGTTAGAAACCCACCAAAAGTCAATGGTAGTTGATAAATACGTTGAAAGCAAGCAAACAGGTGAGCAACGGGTGTGGTTTTAGCTTTCTGTTCTGCTAGGCCCTTATAGTGCGGCAGAGAGCCAGCCATAACTTAGATCGATACCGCAGGACCAAGGGAAGTCTCAGAGGTTGAGGGGCACTGGTTCCTTTAAGGTAAGGAGCAGGGCTGAAAACAGACGAGCGTCTTTAAAAGAAGTAGCCACCTTCTCTGTCTGCTTCCCTTAACTTACACCGCCAGGTGACTGCCCTTAAATTCAGCAGAGAACAAGGTTTACCCTGCAGAAAGAAGGAAAAAAGGTGGGGGCTATGGATGGTGGGTGTGGTAAGAGTAAAGGCCCTATATTAAGAATCAAAAAACAAATTAGTAAAACAGGGAGATCCCAGCACTGCACACCTGTGTGGCAGAGACTAACAGTGTTCCCTGATCATTATTCCCTGTTTTTTTTTTTTCTTAGAATCCCCAACTTTTAGCTGGACACATGAGTGCTCAAAGAGCATCTCCTACCCTCCCTTGTAAGCTGGCCACATGAATAAATTCCAGACGATGGGATGGGCTATTTCCGGTGGCCTCGAAGAGACCATGTCTTCCCTTTCTTCTTCCTGTAGCTGGGAAATGGGCATCAGGACTGGGGTTCAAACTGGGCTCTTGGACCATGAAGATGAACAACAGACTTGCTGAGCATTACAAAGCAACAGGCAGATCCTGAGTTCTTTTTTTTTTTTTTCCCCCAAGATTTTATTTATTTATTTGACAGCACAAGCAGGCGGGGGGGGGGCGGTAGGAGGGGGCAGGCAGAGGGAGAGGAGAAGCAGGCTGCTGCTGAGCAGGGAGCCCTATTCGGGGCTTGATCCCAGAACCCTGGGATCATGACTTGAGCCTACGGCAGGCGCTTGAATGACTGAGCCACCTCAGTGCCCCTGAATATATGTTTTCATTTCTCTTGAGTATACACCTAGGATGGAATTGCTGGACCACATGACAACTCCACATCTATCTTTTTGAAGAAGGACCCAAATGTTTTCCAGAATGGATGCACAATTTTTACATTCCCTCTAGCAAATTTCTCTACATGCTCAGCACATTATTGTTGGCCTCTGGTTATAGCCAACCTAATGAGTATGAAGTATTATCTCATTTTGGTTATTTGCAAGGAAACCTGATTAATAATGTTGCATACCTTCTTGGCTCTTTGTATATATTCCTTGGAGCTATTTCTATTCAAAATCTTTGGCCTGTTTTTAAGTGGGTATACCTTTCATTTACTGTAAAATTTCTTAACATATTCTGCATATGAGGGCATAATTCTTTTATATGTTTTGCAAAAATTTTATTTGTCAGTAGATTGTCTTTTTTTTTTTAAAGATTTATTTATTTGACAGAGAAATCACAAGTAGGGAGAAAGGCAGGCAGAGAAAGACAGGGAAGCAGCCTCCCTGCTGAGCAGAGCGCCCGATGCAGGACTTGATCTGAGGACCCTGAGACCATGACCTGAGCTGAAGGCAGAGGCTTAACCCACTGTGCCACCCAAACACCCTGTCTTTTCATTTTTTGATCCTGTCTTTGAAGCAAAAAATCTTTGAATTTGTATGGAGTCCCATTTATTTATTTTTGTCTTTTATCCCCTGTGCATTTGTTGTCATATCAAAGTAACCACTACATTATCTAAGTTCATAAAGACTTATTCCTATGCTTTTTTGCAAAAGTATTATAGTTTTAGTTCTGGCATTTGGGTATATGATCCATTTTGAGTTAATTTTTTATATGTGGTGTGAGGTAGGGATCCAACCCCTCTCTATGCATGTAGAAATCCAATTGTCTTAATGACATCTCCTGAAAATATCATTCTTTCCCCCTTTGAATTGTTTTGACACCTTTTTCAAAAATCAATTGCCCGATTTCTCCATTCTCATTTCAACTCCATTGATGTTTAGGTCTATCTTAATGATAGTACTATCCAATCTTGATTCTCACTGTAGCTTTGTGGTAAGTTTTGAAACTGAGAAGTGTGAATCCTCCAACTTTGTTCTCTTTTAAAATTGTCTTGGGACTGCCTTGGTGGCTCAGTGGGTTGAGTTTCCAACTCTTGATTTCAGCTCAGGTCATGATCTCAGGGTTACGAGATGGAGCCCCATGTGTGACTTCACACTCACCTTGGAGTCTGCTTGTCCCTGTCCCTCTGTGCTTCACCCCACTTGTGCTCTCATTCTCTCTCTCTCTTAAATAAGAAAAATCCCCAATAAATAAATAAATAAATAAATAAAATTATCTTGGCTATTTTGGGTTCCTTATATTTCCACATACATTTTAGAATCAGCATAGCCATTTCTGCAAAAAAAGGAAGTTAACATTTTGATAAGAATTGTTATATCTTGGGGCGCCTAGGTGGCTCAGTGTTAAGCCTCTGCCTTTGGCTCAGGTTATGATCTTAGGGTCCTGGTATCCAGCTCCACATCGGGCTCTCTGCTCAGCAGGGAGCCTGCTTCCCCCTCTCTCTCTGCCTGCCTTTCTGCCTACTTGTGATCTCTCTCTGTCAAATAAATAAATAAAATCTTAAAAAAAAAAAAAAAGAATTGTTATATCTTAGGGTGCCTGGGTGGCTCAGTTAGTTAAGCGTCTGCCTTCAGCTCAGGTCATGATCCCAGAGGCTTGGGATGGAGCCCCGCATCAGGCTCTCTGCTCAGCAGGAAGTCTGCTTCTCCCTCTCCATTTACCCCTCTCGCACTGGTTCTCTCTCTCAAATAAAGTAGTAAAATCTTTAAAAAAAAAAAAAAAAGAATTGTTATATCTTAGATCAATTTATGAGTATTGCCATCTTAACAACATTGTCTTACAACCCATGAATATGAAATGTATTTCCACTTATTTAGGTTTTCATTAATTTCTTTCAATGATATTTTAGTAGTTTTCAGAGTACAAGCCTAGAACTTTTGGGGCTAACTTTATTTCTAAATATTTCATTCTTCTTGGTGCTATTGTAAATGGAATTTTCTGAATTTCATTTTCAAATTATTAACTGCTAGTGCATAGAGATACAAAAAATTGATTTTTATATATTGGTTTTGTATCTTACAGTCTTCCAGAACACATTTATTAGTTCTAATACCTTTTTTCAGTAGACTCCTTAGGGTTTTTCTTGACACATATCAAGTTCATGTCATTTGCAAGTAGAGAATTTTACATCTTCCTTCCTGAGGAATTCTTGCCTATTTTCCTTGGCTAAAATCTCCAGTTCGTTATTGAACAGAAGTGCCAAGATCGGACATTCTTTTTTTGTTCCTGATCTTCAGGGGAAAGTGTTCAAATTGTTCAGTTTTTTTACCATTAAGTACAATGTTAACTGTGGGTTTTTCATAGATGTCCTTTATCAGATTGAGGAATTTTCCTCTTTCAGCTTTATTGAGATATAACTGACAAATAAAAGTTGTATGTGTGAAGGGTGTACAGTGATTATTTAATATATGTATGCATTGAGAAATGATTACAATAAAATTAATTAATACATCAATCACCTCACATTGTTACTGTGTGTGTGTGTGTGTAGATACTTAATATCTACTCCCTTGACAAATTTCAAGTATTCGATACCATAATATTAACTATAGTTAACATACTGCAAACTCCAAATTTATTCATCTCATGACCGAAAGTTTGTATCATTTGATCAACATCTCTCCCGTCCCCTTTCCCTCATTCTCTGGAAACTATCATTCTACTCTCTACTTCTATGGTTCTCAGTTTCCATATATAAATCAGAATATACAGTCTGGGTCTTTCTGTGTCTGGCTCACTTCACTTAACATAACATCTTCCAAGTTCATTCATGTTGCCATAAATGGTAGGTTTTCTTCTTTTATGTGACTGAATAATATTCTAGGAATTTCCCTTCTATTCCAAGTTTATTGAGTGTTTCTGTCATGAAAGAGTGTTGGATTCATCAAAGACTTTCCCACAACTGTTGAGATTATTAAGTGTTTTTTGTCTATTTATTGGATTAATTTGGTGCATTACATTGATTGATTTTCATCTATTGAGCCATATTCTTTTCGTTCCTGGGATAAATCCCATTTGTTCACAGTGCAATCTTTTCATATGCTTGCTGTATTTGGTTTTTAGTATTTTGTTGAAAGTTTTTGCATTTGTATTCATAAAGGACATTGGTCTATAGTTCTTTTGTTTCCTTTTTGTTCTTATTTTGTTTTGTTTTGTTTTTTAAGATTTTATTTATTTGACAGAGAGAAAGAGAGATCACAAGTAGGCAGAGAGGCAGGCAGAGAGAGAGGGGGAAGCAGTCTCCTTGCTGAGCAGAGAGCCCAATGTGGGGCTGGATCCTAGGACCCTGAGATCATGACCTGAGCTGAAGGCAGAAGCTTAACCACTGAGCCACCCAGGTGCCCCTGGGTAATCTTTACACCCAACAAGGGATTTGAACTCTGATTTGAACAACCCTGATTTCAAGAGTCACATGCTCTACTGACTGAGTCAGCAAGGTCCTCTGGCCTGCAGTTTTCTTTACTTGTGAGGTCATTGTCTGGTTTTGGTACCTGGTTAACATCAGCTTCATAGAATAATTTGGGAAGTGGTCCTCTTCTGAGTTTGCTAAGAGTTTACAAAGAATTGATGGTAATTTTTTAAACATTGGTAAAATTCACCAAAGAAGCCATCTGTGTCAGGGCTTTTCTTTGTGCAAAGATTATTTTTTTTTTTAGTATTATTTTTTTTAAAAGATTTTATTTATTTATTTGACAGGCAGAGATCACAAGTAGGCAGAGATGCAGGCAGAGAGAGGGGAGGAAGCAGGTTCCCTGCTGAGCAGACAGCCCGACGTGGGGCTCAATCCCAGGACCCTGAGATCATGACCTGAGCCGAAGGCAGAGGATTTAACCACTGAGCCACCCAGACGCCCCTTTTAAGTATTATTTTAAGTAATCTCTACACATGGTGCTTGAACTCACAACGCCAAGATGAAAAGTCACATACCTTTTTGACTGAGCCAGCCAGGACCCCCTCTTCGTGCAAAAGTTTTTAACTACTAATTCAATCTCTTGTTATAAGTCTTCTGTTCTATTTTTCTAAGATTTTTTTTTTTTTGGTTATTTGACAGAAAGACACACACAGAAAGAGAGAGAGAGCACAGGCAGGAGAGCAGCAGGCAGATGGAAAGAAGCAGGCTCCCTGAGAAGCAGGGAGCCCGATGTGGGGCTTGATCTTAACTGACTGAGCCACCCAGGCGCCCCTAAGATTTTATTTAAAAATTTTTAAAAATTTTATTTTTAAGTAATCTCTACACTTAACTTGGGACTCGAACCCACAACCCTGAGATCAAAGAGTTTCATGCTCTGCCAACTGTGCCAGCCAGGCACTCCTATTCTATTTCTTCTATTTCATCTTAAATCAGTTATCGGTGAAAGGAAATTTGGCATTATGAATCAAAATTTTATTTTATTTTTTAAAGATTTTATTCATTTATTTGTTAGAGAGAGCGTGGAAGAGAGCACAAGCAGGGGGACTGGCAGGCAGAGGGAGAGAGAGAAGCAGGCTCCCCTCTGAGCAGGGAGCCTGACTCAGGGCTCGATCCCCGGAACCCCGGGATCAAGACCTGAGCTGAAGGCAGACGGTAACTGACTGAGCCACCCATGCGCCCCTGAATCAAAATTTTAAATAAGTGTATCTTTCAACTTAGCTCTTCCAATCCAGTAATTCATTTCCATCATATATTCCTATATAAAAAATCACCCCCAAATTTAGTTACATAAAATAACAACTGTTTTATTACGTTCACAGAGTCTGCGGTTCAGGAATTTGGGTAAGGCGCAGTGGAGACTGATCGTCTCTGTGCCATAATGTCTAGGTCCTAATTCAGGAAAATCTAAAGAGTGGAGAGAGGGAAGTAACTCGAATGACAGAAGTCTGGAAACACCTGGAAGCTGATCTAGGATGACTTGGAGCCTGACTGGAGGAATTACACGTGGTCCTTCTCAGTGACTTGGGCTTCTCATAGCTCAGGAGCTGGATTCCAAAATGCAGCCCCTCAAGAGGGAGCTGCTGAGAACAAGTGTTCCATAAAAACAAGATGGAACCCGCAGAACCTTTTATGATCCTAGTGTGACTTCTGCTACTGCTATTATCTGAAGCGGTTAGCAGCTCCAAAGAACATGTGAAGTTGGAGATATTGTGGCAGATGTTTTTAGAAAAAGCTGCCACACCTATCTTAGAGAAAACTTGTATGTTCATTAAAAAAAGCAACTGGCACAATCTTATTTGTAAAGTTTAAAAATGTGTACGTAGGTACAGATACAAACGCAGAGAGAAGGAACTGGAAGGGAGTGGGATCTCTGTACCCGTTATCGCAGTGGTGGGGATGAAGGAGATGAGGTAAACCTGGGCTTTCATATATTTCGATCTACAGTGTTTAAATTGTTTGAATCGTTTACAATGAGAATTATTAATCTATTTTTTTTGCACAACAAAATAGTAATGTTGAAAATAGTTAAGAAAAGAAAATACCAGTTTTCAATAAATGACATAATTATGAATGCTTTCGATTTATAAGACAAAAGAATAATGTAAGGCAGGATGTCTATTGTAGAGGCTGCTTTTAACTTGATCAAGGCAGAAGGATCCACACACAAAGTATCCACAGGCCTTAACCAACCAATAGGTTACTTAGAATCAGGCAGGCATATCAAAAAACGGAAATTCCGGGTGCCTAGGTGGTTCAGTGGGTTAAAGCCACTACCTTCAGCTCAGGTCATGGTCTCAGGGTCCTGGGATCGAGCCCCGCATCAGGCTCTGCTCGGCAGGGAGCCTGCTTCCTCCTCTCTCTCTGCCTGCCTCTCTGTCTACTTGTGATCTCTCTCTGTCAAATAAATAAAATCTTAAAAAAAAAAAAACCACGGAAATTCCGTATGTTCCCATACCTCCTCACCTTCCCTCTTTAAAAACAACCCCCACCTGCTGCCTCGCGGCAGACAGTCTCTGCTTTGCCGTCCTGTTCACTGCTCCTGGTAGTGGATACACTATGAACTTCTATCTCCTTTGTTCTGCCTTGGGTGAATTCTCTCACTGTCCACGCCACTGCCCCCCCCACATCATCACCCAGCATCTGGGGGCCCCCCTCTGATCAGGAGAAACACTCCATGTACAATATAATAAAATGCCATTGACTAAGGCTCAGAGATTAGAAACACAGGGCTGGAGTGACTGGGTGGCTCGGTTGGTTAAGCCTCTGCCTTCAGCTCAGGTCACAATCCTGGAGTCCTGGGACCCAGCGCAGCATCAGACTCCCTGCTCGTGGGAAGCCTGCTTCTCCTTCTCCTCCCAACTCAATCCTCTCTCTCTCTCTCACTCTCAAATAATTTAAAAAAACAAAAACAAAAACCCACAAAACAAAACAAAAAAACACAAGGGTTTCCAGAGAGATATGAAACATATAAAAGGAGACTTTCTAGAACCTACGATTCAAAGCTCTTTGTAAAGGCAGAGCGATGGCAGTTATCCCATGCTTGACGCTTACCCAATTTACAAATCTAGCCGTGGAGGAAATTTCACATGATGCAGGGAAACTAAGAATTTACAGTGGGCAATATACACTTACAAATATTAGTTGCTAATCTGCAAATGAAAATCCCAAGTTTTGCTGTTTAGGAGAAAGTACCAAGCGTTTTTTGTTGGTTGGTTGGTTTAAACAAAATCTGAGGGATCCTTCCCATGCTCACTTTTCTCCCCTTCAGTATTCTGTGGCTGTGATTTTGGCTTCCGGCAATGGCAGGATAACTTCTTCCAAACTCTCTTACTAAGAATAACTAGAAAATCTGAACAAAATGTAAAATACATGAGCTTGCAAACACTGAGGAGTTACCAAGGCAGTGATGACTCCTGGGGCCTATATCCTTGAGAAAAGGAAAGGGGGGTGCAAGGAAGCAACCCTTCAAAGTCCTGGGGAATTGACCAAGAGTGGCTGAAAGGTTGAGCAGAATTTTAGGCAGCTGCACGGGGTGAAGGGGAAAATGGTGCCGGAAGCCTGCCAAGGAGGACCCCAGGTTTTTCACGTGGGGTCCTGTGGCAGACCCCACTGGAGCCCTGCCCATTTCCCTCAGGTCTTCCCATTACAGTAACTGGAGGTTAACTTCCAGGGGCCAGTATCTCATCGGCATTTCTCTTTCCGAAGTCGTCTTTTGGCGGCACAGGCCACGCTACGTTTGGCAGGCTGAAGTGCCAAGAATTCGTTCTCTCCAGCCCAGCAGTCCTCAACATTACCCCTTGGGGAGAGCATTCCTCCACTCTTCTGCCCCGGCTCCCAGAGTTCCGCAGAGGCATTAAGCTCCAGGTACCCCCAACAGGAACTTCCTTGATAACGCGTCTGTCTGGGAGGTCAACCCTTTTCCCTCTCCCTTCTTTACTCTCTTACGGGTGTTTTTCTGGAATCACCTCCCAAATAATCTACTTGCGTTTGAAATCACGTTTCAGGGGCGCCTGGGAGGCTCAGTGGGTTAAAGCCTCTGCCTTCGGCTCAGGTCATGATCCCAGGGTCCTGGGATCGAGTCCCGCATCGGGCTCTGCTCCGCGGGGACCCTGCCTCTCTGCCTACTTGTGATCTCTTTCTGTCAAATAAATAAAATCTTAAGAAAGAAAGAGAGAGAGAAATAAATAAATAAATAAATAAATCACGTTTCAGAGCTTCTGCTTCTGGGAAAACTACCAACTAAAGCATTTGTCCGCGAACTGGTCCTACAGACCGGGGTTCCCAAGATGGGGCTCTGGGTGGGGTCGCTCCCGACCGGCCGGCTCGCAAGGGCCACGTGTGGGGGGAGCAGATCGCCCGGGAAGGCGGTGGCACCGCCGCTGAGACGCCCAGTCGTGGACGGAGCGAGGAGGCAGGTGGCGGGAGACGCGCGGGCTTCCAGGGCGCCGCGGCCGCCGGCGAGAGGGCGACGGTACCCGGAGAGACCCGGGCTCCGTCTCGCTAAGTGCGGTGCGTGCGCCCGGCTGCGACTTCGGGGAGCCGCGCGGGAGCCGTGCGGGATCCTGCCGGGACCCGGCCGCCTCCTCGGGAGTCCCGGGACCGAGCCGTGGCCGCGGCTGCGCGCCGGGGCTCCTCCGCCGGCCGCCGGGGCCGCGGCTGCGGGAGATCCGAGTCGGCTCCTCTCGGCTACAGGAGCCGGGACGCGAGTACGGGCAGGGCGGGGAGACGCGGGAAGGCCCGGGCCGCCGCCGCAGCCGGTGCCGCCGCGAGGATTTCTTCCTCCCTGGCCCGGAGCCGGCGCCGCGCGCCTTACGCGCATCTGGTGCAGCGGAGCGAGGAGTGAGGAGTCGCGGCCTCAGACGCTCGCTCCGGGCAGGTTCCCCCGTGACGGCACATCGCGCCCGGTGCCCCCTCGGTTCCTGGCTGCTGAGTCCTTTTGAAGCATGCGTTCTTTTGTTTTATTTAAGTTGTTTTTGTGTTTTTATTTTTTTAAACTTGCGAGCGTGTGTGTGCGGGCACGAGCGGGGGAGGCGGGTGCGGAGGGAGAGGGACGAGCGGCCGGTGCTGAGCTCGGCGCCCGCCCAGCCCGAGAGCACGGCCTGAGCCGAGACCGGGAGTCGATCCTTCACCGACGGAGCCGCGGCTGCCCCGGCTCCCGGTCTGCGTAAGTCATTCGTTCAGGTTGGCGCCGTGTAGAGGACGAGACGCCTCCGGTCCACAGGAGCCTGTGTGGAGCCGAGACACAGTTAAAGGTATTGCAGCGCCCCCTGATCCGGAGCAGAACCAGGGGAGGTCTGCGGGAGCCAAGACCGACGAGCCCCCTTAAAGATTTTATTTGTTTATCAGAGAGAGAGAGAGAGAGAGAGCACAAGCAGGGGGAGCAGCAGAGGGAGAGGGAGAAGCAGACTCCCTGCTGAGCAGGGAGCCCGACGCGGGACTCGATCCCAGGATCCCCGAGATCACGACCCGAGCCCAAGGCAGTCGCTCCACCGACGGAGCCGCGCGGGCGCCCTCGAGGTTGCTTTACGACTGAGTGAAGCCAGCGCCGTGCAAAGCCACAGCTGGTGCGTGTGCCCTCGCCGCGTGCCCAGGACCCAGAGCGGAGTCGCGGCGGGGCCGCTTGTCCCCGTGAAGGCCCCGCGGGAAGGGAGGGACCGGGCGGGGGGAACGGGAGGCCCGGGAAGCCACCCGCCGGGATCCCTGCGGCCCGCGGTGCGCGCGCGCGTGCGGGGCGGGGACTGCCCGCCCCTCGCAGGGGCTCCGCGGAGGACACTGGCTGACGGTGACGAAGAAAGTGATTTTCATTGTGCCACCACCGGGCCCAAGTGCCTTGCAAGTGGCACATCAGCCGCCTCTGCCCTTGCCTCCCCCCCAACCCCCCCTGCAGGTACCACCAGCCACCCCCATACCATCCTCAGGCTGGCGATGCCAGCAGCTCCTGCTCCTTACCTCATACCCCCAGCTGCTGGGCCACCTCCTCAGGAGGTTCAAACTGCAGCATCTCCCAAATCAGCAGGGGCCCCAAGAGCTCCCCTGGACTTCGACCACCCACTTCAGATTTCCCCACAGGAGCCCCAAGTCAAATGGATGTGGGGAAGAAACTGACTTTTACTGGACGCAGGTGCAACATGTTCAGTGGTAATGTGATTTAAATTTGTTGGTTTCTTTAAACCAGACACGTCTTTAGAGCTATCAGCATTAAATGTGAAACTTTTATTTTACCAAGGCTTACTAAAGGTCGAAGAAATTCATGTCATTTCTGTTGCAACTTGTCATCAAAAAGAGGACATAGGGGCACCTAGGTGGCTCAGTGGGTTAAAGCCACTGACTTTGGCTCAGGTCATGATCTCAGGGTCCTGGAATTGAGCCCCACATCGGGCGCTCTGCTCAGCGGAGAGCCTGCTCCCCCCCTCTCTCTGCCTGTTTCTCTGCCTACTTGTGATCTCTCTCTCTGTCAAATAAATACAAATAAAATCTTTAAAAAACCCACATTTCTAGGAATTATGAAATATATTCATAAATTTCCAATCTAAAGAATTCTGATGTGGGGCGCCTGGGTGGCTCAGTCGTGAAGCATTTGCCTTCAGCTCAGGTCATGGTCCCAGGGCCCTGGGTTTGAGCCCCTCCTGGGGCTCCCTGCTCAGCGGGAAGCCTGCTTCTCCCTCTCCTACTCCCTCTGCTTGTGTTCCCTCTCTTGCTGTGTCTCCGTCAAATACATAAATAAAATCTTTAAAAAAGTCTGATGTATTAAATCACAATTCACTAAAAAAAAAAAAAGGAAGACAATGATGTGAATATTCTACGTACTTACTACCCAGCCACCAAAATCACTCTGAGCAGCAACATTTCTGAAGCATGTGGACATACGTGTGTGTGTGTGTGTGTGTGTGTGTACGTCTGTAAGTATCACTGTTGCCTCATTGAAGCACCAGAGCCTAGGGAAATCCCACTGGCGCCATCTTTGTAACCTGGGATCACAGTTCTGGGCACAACCCCAATCATTCACAAAATGAAAATGAGCCTGACATTCCAAAAAATGCTCAGGGTGATCTGGTTACAAATGAAGAATTCTGTTTTATCTTAAAAAAAAAAAAAGAGATTAAATTGAAGAAAAATGAATTTTTGCTTGCTTTTCTGTTAACCTAAATCAAGAACAAAGGTGGGAGAGGGCAGTCTGTATTTATGCTGTCTGTAGGTAACATGGGGAAAATGCGATCTATGTTTTGAAAAAGAAGAAAAGGTCAAGTCCTATTTGTGTAGGAGTCTTTGTTGATAAAATTTTCCCAAGCAATTTCAATCATATCTATAAGGTGGTTTTTTAAAAAAATCATCTCGTTGTGTGTTTTAAGTGCCTTTTTATATTATACCAAGTGTGAACTTCTAGACATTTTCAAAAGTTTATAAAGACTAAGTGACATTGTATTTTTATAACCTCATTCAAAAGACTAAGAAATGAAATGTCATACCGATTTTTGTTTACCATTTCTTAAGCTTCAAACAATAAAGACATTTTACCTTTAAAAAAAAAAAAGTCTGATGTAACAGAGAGTTTACAATTGTCTAAGTACTTAATGTTTTCACTGGAAATTAAGATCTCATTCATTTGCTCATTTCATTCCAGTATCGTTAATAACAGTGTTACATTAGTTTCAGGTGTACCATATAGTGAGTCAGTAATTCTGTATGTTACCCAGTGCTCATCATGGTAAGTGTACTTTTAATCCCCTTCACGTGCTTCACACATTCCCCCCACTCACCTCCCCTCTGCTAACCCTCAGTTCTTTTTATTTGAGAATCGGGGCGGGGGTGGGGGTGGGGCGCCTAGGTGACTTAGTTAAGCGTCTGCCTTTGGCTCAGGTCATGATCCCAGTGTCCTGGGATCCGCATCGGGCTCCCTGCTGGGCAGGGATGCCTGCTTCTCCTTCTTCCAATGTGTGTTCCCTCTCTTGCTGTCTCTCTCTCTGTCAAATAAATAAATAAATCTTTTTAAAAAAATGAATCTGGGATTTTGGTTGTTTGTCTTTTTTCCTTTTTTGTTTTGTTTCTTAAATTTCACATATGAGTGAAATCACATGGTGTTTGTCCTTCTCTGCCTACTTGTGATTTCTCTCTCCATCAAATAAGTAAATAAAATCTTTAAAAGCAAAAGAAAGGTATGAGGAATAGGAATACATTTTTGTTGAAGAAAAGGAAAGTAATTTTTGCCTAAAATGAGATTGGTTGTTTAGAGAGAGGAGGTTTAAGACAAAATCTGAATGAAAAAGAAAGTTGTAGGTTTTGAAGGAAACCTTTGGAAAATAATTTAATGCATGGTCAGGGCTAAGACTGGAATGAAGTACATACCCTTCTGTAGTTGCCTTTAGAATCTCTTACTGCCACTTCGGTAAAATAGAAAATTAAATATTGAGTGTTATAATCATATGTAATCCTATTTAAGCACATGCTTTAAAACCTTCTGAGGTTTTCTTTTTTTTTTTTAAGATTTTATTTATTTATTTATTTGACAGAGATCACAAGTAGGCAGAGAGGCAGGCAGAGGGTGGGGGGGAAGCAGGCTCCCCACTGAGCAGAGAGCCCAATGTGGGGCTTGATCCCAGGACCCTGAGATCATGACCTGAGCCAAAGACAGAGGCTTTAACCCACTGAGCCACCAAGGCACCCTGAAACCTTCTGAGGTTTTTAACAGACTTCCCAAGATTTGAATTCTAAATGAAGTCTTTTTTACTAACTACGCTTGTTTATTTGGAGTGTTAAGTTGTGTGGGAAGCATTATCAAACATATGATGATAAAATTTCTTAGGTTATATTGCATGGGTAAATGCTGTAAATGTTCTAGAAAATTTATTAAATTCCTAAAATTGGGCCCTGGTTACAGCACCATTTAAAGAGTAACTCTTCTCTTGCAGTGAATTTGCTAAAAAATCCTACGCTGTACCTGACCATGAGAGTAGTAGAGTCCAAAGAAAGCTACATGTATAGCCCTTCAGTGCTAACAATCTGGACCCTGGTAAGAAAGTGGGGCTCTCTGACTTGGGATGGGATATACTTGAGAATCTTGAACCCCCAGATTCCCTGAACCCTCTGACATAGTTGAAGTTGCCCACTCCCCCCACCCCTTGCAAGAAGATAATGTCTCCAGTTCTCTAGATGGCCATGAAAAGCCTTCACGTAAAGCAGATGCCTCACAAAATGATTTATTTCCTCCTGAAGATCCGTCCTTGCCTGTCCACATTGCTTCTAGATTATAATCAGGATTTTCATCAAATCCTATGCCTGCTTTGGGAAGAAAGATATTTACCAAAAGTGTCACAAGATCTGGCTAATATAGAGAGCAGGAACTGGAAGAACATGACTGGAATTGAACTTGGAGGTGCTGGGCCAGGGATGGAGAGAATGACACAACACAAGGCTAGGTAAGGGAAAGTTTGTTGATTTGGGGGAATTTTCCCTTGGCTGAGGACTTAATTCCAAGGGCACCTGAAGCTTGAACAGTATGCTGCTGAGATCATAACTTGAAACTCAGAAAAACTGATGGCCTACAATAAAATAAGGAGGAGATGCTGGAATTGTCTTGACAGAATATTGGGGAAAAGGCCAGAGTTCTCGGAGTGATAATAATAGACAGGCTAAAATGAATTTATGACGTTAGATGAGAGAATCCATCAGCTAACCATGCTTCACAGGAGCCACAGGACACTCTCTTCACTAAATCAATAAGGAACAGGACACCCAGCATCACTGAGAAGCTTAGAGATAGGTCTCTCCTATCGGCTAGGATTATGACTAGGGGGTGTTACTAAAGAACTGGGTTTTTAGCATCAGTTGGAATAAATGGATTCCAGAATAGCAGAGGTCAAGGTCCAGTATTTCATCATCAGAGGCCAGGTGGATGTAATTTGTCAGCAAATTCAAGTTGGCAACTAGGGCAGCCTAGTTGCCAACAGATCCCTTCAGGGGATCTGTGACAGCTCTGTCACCCCTCCTAGTGTTGAGATAGCATTTAAGAGTGTTGCTTGATGTATATAAAAACCAAAAAAGTTCAAGAAAAAAAGAGCAGAAGGCTGATGTCGGCTACTATGGTGAAAAAAATCACAGTGTATTTCCAGTTGCCAGATTTGAGTTGGTTCTCAGACTGACAATTCATAGATTGAAGGGAAGGCTGGGCTCCCTTAAGGAAGACTCCTTCAACACTTTGAAGTGAAGTGCCAGTCTTTCTTTGCTTTCCCCAAAGGCCATTACTATAGTAAATGTAAGCTGGGGAAATTAGGGGATATCAAGCTCTTTTGAGGGCCTTTTAAGTCTGCTATAAGCCTGGGGTCTGCTATAAGACTGGGGGCATATGTCCCTCAAAATGTATATGTTGAGGGACGCCTGGGTGGCTCAGTTGGTTGGACGACTGCCTTCGGCTCAGGGCGTGATCCTGGAGTCCCGGGATCGAGTCCCACATCGGGCTCCCAGCTCCATGGGGAGTCTGCTTCGCTCTCTGACCTTCTCCTCGCTCATGCTCTCTCTCACTGTCTCTCTCTCTCTCAAATAAATAAATAAAAAATCTTTAAAAAAAAAAAATGTATATGTTGAAACCCTGATCCCAGTGTGGTGTTATTTAAGAGATAGGGCCTTGTAGGAGGTAATTAGGAGCCTTCATGATGGGATCGGTGCCCTTCAAAGAAGATACCAGAGAGCTTGCTCCTTCTCAGTCTCTGTCTCTGTCTCTCTCTCTCTCTCTCTGACATGTGAGGATGCAGCAAGGTCTGAAAACCAGGAAAAAGGCTTTCACCAGGAACCGAATTAATCAGCACCCTAAGTCTGGACTTCCCAGTCTTCAAAATTGCAAGGAAAAAATATTACTTAAGCCACCCAGTCAATGGTATTTTTGTTATAACAGCCCCAAAATAAGACAGGGTGTGAACTGGTATTTATCCTAGGGGAAACTGAAACAACCATCATGGCCTTCCTATTAGAGTCAAGTCCGGGTGGTAAATGGAGTCCTGGCCCAAGTCTGTCTCACAGGGAGTCCGATGGGTCCCAGGGTCTCACTCTACAGTCAGGTCCCCATTCTTTGAAATAAGGATGGACAGTTTAGCAGTTGACGAATTCCTAACATTGATTCCCCAGCTGCAGTATAAGAGATATTGAAGTAGCAAAGGCTGGGTGGAAGGCCCTAAAACTGCTTCCCCTCCCCAGCCAAGATCATAAGTCAGAAGCAATTCTGCATCTCCAGTAGAGTATTAAAGACTCATGAATGGTAACTTCAAGGTCTTTAAAAATGTGGGGATGGTTTTATTTCCCATTTGGCATCTACAAAAATAAGATGGTAGATAACAATGGGTTACCCTCGATTTAACCCAATGGTAGCCCCAATTTTAGCTGCTGTGTCAGGTTTAGTATCTACTAGATCGGATCAACACAGTCTATGAAACATTATGCAAAACAGAAGAGAAACGGAATGCAGCTAGTGATTTGGCCGGTGCAGTGTTTCTAATCACGTAAGACAGAGGATGAGGACAGAAGCACGTCACATTTACATGGAATGGCCAGCAATTCCTCCTCACGGTCTTGTCCCAAAGCCGTATTAGCTCTCCTACTCTCTGCCACAGGATCCGCACACTCCACAGAACATTATGACAGTCCATTTGATCAATGACCTCATTTAAATCCAACCTGGGGAAGTGGCGGGTATGCTGACTGTTCTGGAAACACACCTGTAAGTCAGAGGATGAGAAGTAAATCCTCAGAGATCGAGTCTGCCATATCAGCGAAATTTTCAGGAAGAGGACCAGCCAGTACATTCTCTGCCAAGTAGTGAACCCACTGTATCTTCTACCAGTGAAAGAGAGGAGCAGTGCTTGGTAGGCCCCTTGATGCTTTTGGAAATAGCACATCCCACTTAGAAATACTGTTCTTACTCACTTATCAGGTAACTGGGAGGGCTCTCAATTTTGAGCAAGGCCCAGTGCAAGGCCAAGCAATACAGCAAGTCACACTGTGGTACAAACAGCCCTGCCTCTTGGGTCCAGGAAGACTGCGTGGTACTGGAAGTTTCCATGCAGAGACGGATGTTGTGGGAAAGCCTCCAAAGAAGTACAGCTGAGCAGATCTCTCAGATTCTGCTGGAAGTCTGTGCTGTCTGTAGTGGAGATCTGTTCACCATTTGAAAAGAGCTTCTGGTGTGCAGCTAACCCTGACCGTGAGACATCAAGTGAGTTTGTGACTCGAGCTGCCCACTCTCATCCGAGTATTCTCAGACATCCCTGCCCACCAGACACACACACACACACACACACACAGCCTCCTGTGAGATGTCTAATATAGGGTGGCTGGCACATCTGTGCCTTCTCCATCTTTCTCTTTTCTCTGGAAAGAAGAAGGGGGAGATTCTTTAGGTTGGCTTTTCTTCTTGTTTTTAAGTAGGCTCTACACCTAATGTGGGGCTTGAACTCACGACCCCAAGATCAAGAGTCTCATGTTCTACTAACTGAGCTGGCCAGGCACCCTGAGGGTCTCTAGGTTTTATTACTCTTAGAATATAAGCAAATGGCTCCAGGGCTAATGAACCTTTAAAATTTCTGGAGTAGTTCACTTTCTCTGATTTCCAAGATATGTTTGTCAATCTGTCATTCTTTAACCCAGAACGACAGTCCTTTTTGCGCAGGAAGCCCTAACTATGAAGAAACACCACGTGTTCATGGAGCACTGTCTTCCAACACAACCTGTTGATGGGATATATTTTAGGCAGGTCCAGAGGGCACAAGTCGGTCACCTCTTGTACTTATGTTGCACCAGCTTTTCTCCCTCATCTGACACTGTAGGCCTTGGAGCAGTGGAAGGAGGAAGCCAGTGGGTGGCCTGTCGTGGATGGGACAGCTCAGGGGGTTGGAATATCTGAAAATAGGCTGCTTTCCCAGCATAGTCCCGCCCAACAGTGACTCTCGAAGGTTGTGGTGAGGGAAAGAGCAGGCAGAGCGTGGAGCAGTATACCTGGCCATTGATAGGTTTTAGGGACAAAGGTGGCCTGATGGGAAGATACATATGGACTCCTGAGCCCCAGGCCAGGAGCCTGAAAGGACTAACAACTGAGAGATTGGAAACAAAAGGTCTGGAGAAAGAGCATGGAGACAGACCCACAGGTGTGGGCAGAAGATACCCACTTACTCAGAGCACTGCAGGCACTGAAAATCAAGTGGTTGGGATGATCCACCTGTGAAAGGCTGGCCACTCCCTTTCCTGCCCTGGGGGCCTTGAAACCAGGATGACAGGAATGGAGACTATGAATGGACCCAACTGTAAAACTGTATTCTATCCAATGGGGACATTAAGACTGATATAAACTGCCCCACTGGTGTAGGTCTGCCCCGCTGGCAGCAGCAAGTGATGCCTCCCATGATGGTACTTGACCTTGAGAAGACCGGTGAGCCATCTGGTGGCAAACTTATTGTATCAAACTGCTTCCACTCTGGAGGCGACGGCAATTTCCAGAAGTGGAATTTGACACATACTCCAAATACAGGTTAGCCTTCCTTGCCCTAGGGCTTTGGCCAGCCAATATCTAGGGTTTTACGGAATGTCTGCTTTATCATAGTGGGAGCTCGCTTAAAAGTCGTATCGAAAACAGTTTATGACAGGGGCGCCTGGGTGGCTCAGTGGGTTAAGCCTCTGCTTTCAGCCCAGGTCATGATCCAGGGTCCTGGGATCAAGCCCTGCATCGGGCTCTCTGCTCAGTGGGGAGCCTGCTTTCTCCTCTCTCTCTGCCTGCCTCTCTGCCTACTTCTGCCTACTTGTGATCTCTATCCATCAAATAAATAAATAATCTTTAAAAAAAAGTTTATGACAAAAGAGTTTTTTTTTAAAAAAAGATTTTATTTATTTGAGAAAGAGTGAGTGAGAGATACAGCATGAGGGTGAGAAGGGGCAGAGGGAGAAGCAGACTCCCTGTGGAGCAGGGAACCTGACACGGGGCTCGATCCCACAGCTCTGGGAACATGACCCAAGCTGAAGGCAGACACTTAATCAACTGAGCCACCCAGCAAAAGAGGTGTTACAGTAGGCACATGACCATGGGACTTACCAGTCCTACTATACCACCTCACCCCACAAGCTGCTGCTCAGATAGAATACTGTAACAGCCTCTTAAAAGTATTGTCAAGACATCAACTCAGGGGTGATAATCTGAGAGACAGCACTATCCTTCATGATGTGGTGATGTGGTATCTACTTTGAACCAGTGGCCATTGTGTGCTGCTATGTCCCCACTGGATAGAACGTGTGTCCAGGAAACAGTCAGTGGAAGTAATTGCTTCATTCACCATTGCTCCAGCAACTCACTTGGGAACAGTCCTGAACTAGAGGTTCTGTTCCAAGGACAAGAGGAAGCTTCCACAGGGGATTCCCAGTAAGAGTTCCATCAAACCTGCTGCTGTGACTGCTGCCTGAGTATTTGGGGCTCTTTATGCTGGTTGACCATCAGTGAAATAAAGATGGCAGCATATCGGCAGGGAAATTGGCCTGATTCCTCTGAAAGACAGGGTTGTTGCTACAGGAGCTGGGCACACACTCTCTTGGTGCATCTAAGACTTGATAATTACAAGCGGGCAATTATAACCTTACAAGGGCAAGGTAAGCAGAGACTCAGTTGTCAGAAGGGATGAAGGTATGGTCATCCCATCAGGAGCAGCCTTCTAGACCAGCAGAGTACAGATCTAGAATGTATGGTAGAAGAGAGAGGTGATAAATATCAGTATGGACCCCAGGGCCAGTTACAGCAATGCAGTCTTTACAGCTTATTCTAATGAACTTCCTGTTGTGAGTTTATTTTTCCCCCTCTTTGGAAAAAAAAAATATATATGTATATTATATATGTACATATATTTTTATATATATGAATATATATTTTTTTAAAGATTTTATTTATTTATTTGACAGAGAGAGATCACAAGTAGGCAGAGAGGCAGGCAGAGAGAGAGGAGGAAGCAGGCTCCCTGCTGAGCAGAGAGCCCGACGCGGGACTCGATCCCAGGACCCTGAGATCATGACCTGAGCCGAAAGCAGCGGCTTAACCCACTGAGCCACCCAGGCGCCCTATTTATATATATTTTTAAAGATTTTATTTACTTATTTTTTAAAAGATTTTATTTATTTATTTGTTTTTTGTTTTTTTTTTTTGGAGTACCCTCATCTTCATTTGGGGAGGGGAGAAAGGGAATTCTGGGACGCCCGCCTGCCCACCACCCCCACCCCCGCTCCTGGCTAGGCTCACTGTCTCCGCCCCCTCTCCCGGAGAGGACAGGTGGGCGTGGGCTCTGGAACTAGCGGAGGAGGTGAGTGGGCAGGGGCGTGGGGTGCGGGGCGGGAAGGGGCAGCTAGCAGTGGTGTTTGCATGCAGTGCCAGGGTGGAAGGCTGGGGGGCGTGTGCCCTGAGGGGCCTGGCGGCCCTGTGGTCAGGTGCACGTTTGCAGAACAGGTCTGTGCAGAGGTGCTGGGCTTCTTGAGGCTTTGCTATCTTCTGACCTGGCCTCCCATTTGTGCCTCCAGGCCTCAGCTGGCCTCCTGTGTGGAATGAGCGGGCATTCGCCCACTCAGACTGCAGGGGAGGAGGATGAGGGAGGACGGAGAGGAGAAAGGAGAGGAGTGGGGGAGGCTGGGAGCTGGGGGTGTGAGCGAAGCTAGGGGTGGCGCGCAGGCAGGGCTAGGACCCCAGCAGGCGGCTACCATAAATACTACCAAGTTCGGCCGAACCCGAGCTACACTGTGTCTTGCACTAAACATTCCTCTCTCTCCGTGTCTGTCTCCCCTCTGTAGCCCCACCCTCCCTGTCCCCGCCACCCGCTAATCCGACCTCTCGCCGTCATCCTCCTGGTGGGAGTCCCCGTCCTGCCCATTCTTGTCTTCCTTGGAGAGGTGGGCCTGGGAGCCCAGCGCGGACAGCGAGAGGAGGCCGGTGCCAGCGCTGACCGCGGGCAGCGAGGGCGGCTGCAGCCCCACGGGCAGTGGGGTCAGGGGCAAGGCCAGAGCCTGAAGCTGGGACAGCTGGTGGCTTGGAGCTGCTGCCGGATGATGGAGTTCAGCTCAGGAGCGGTGACCTGCTTAGCCCTCTCGATGGCTCCCAAGACCTGCTGCTGGTGCTCTTGGGAAAGGTAGGGTAAGACCTGGGCACAAATCCCATTCAGCTTCTTGACGATTTCAGCCTGCTTGTGCATCTCAATGTTCAGGCCGTAGGACATCTGATAGTACATCACATAATGACACTGCATCTCTGACTTCTCGCTGGCCAGCTTGTCACTGAGCCTGCAGCAGCTGAAACTCGTCTTTGATGCGGTCCCAGGAGTCCGAGGTGGTGAATTTGAGTTGCTGGGGTAGGTGAGACGAGCCCGAATGCCTGCTTTGTGGAAACATCATGTCAGTCACGGCGGGGGGCGCGGGCTGCGCCCCGGCTCCGGAGGCTCGGGAGGCTCGGGGCGCCGGGTGGCCGCGCCTTTGTCCCGGCGCCGATCAGCATCTCCCGGGGCCGCCACCACCGCCGCCTCCCGCGCCCAGCCTCGCCCCAAGATTTTATTTATTTGACACAGATCACAAGTAGGCAGAGAAGCAGGCGGGGGGTGGGGGGTAGTGATTCGGGGCTGATCCTAGGACCTTGAGATCATGACCTGAGCTGAAGGCAGAGGCCTAAGCCACCGAGCCACCCAGGTGCCCCAGGAGGTTCCTGATTTTAATACTATCAGACCTGATTATTTTATTTTCAAAGGATTATGACCATATATTCAAGACAGCAACAATGGAGGACTTTAGCAAAAAAAACTAGGAATGATGAACTAGAATCATTATAAAAACCCTAGAGCCAAAATATATCTGAAATTAAGACTTCGATAGATGAAATTAACAGAAGACTGGACAAACTAAAGAAGATCAGTAAACTAGGAAACAGACCAGAAGAAAATCCCCAAATTGAAAGATGGGAGAATATGGCGATGCCTGTGTGGCTCAGTCAGTTAAGCGCCAGCCTTTCGCTCAGCTCATGATCTCAGGGTCCTGGGATTGGGTCCCACATTGGGTTCCCTGCTCAGCAAGGAGTCTGCTTCTCCCTCTGCTTGCCACTCCCCCTCTGCTTGTTTCTCTCTCCCTCTCTCTGAAAAAAAAAAAAACAAAACACAAAAAACTTAAAAAATAATGGAGATGGGAAATATAAAAAAAACACAAGAGACACTTCCAGAAAGACAGATTGAAGTATTTTTCCCTGCTCTTTCCACTAAGTACAACTAAAATCCCCAAGCATTATATATAAAACAGAAGAGACTCTGAAGGGTTCAGAGAAGGCAGAGCAGCTGGGGACCTTAGCTGTATCTGAGGACTGACATGGTTACTTTTCCTGGCTTTTCTTTTCTTTTTTTTTTTTTAAGATTTATTTGACAGAGAGCACACAAGCAGTGGAAGCAGGAGAGGGAGAAGGGGGCTCCCCACTGAGCAGAGAGCCCTATTGGGGGACCTACTCAGGACCCTGGGATCATGACCTGAGCCAAAGGCAGATACTTAACCCACTTAGCCACACAGGCACCCCCTTGGCTTTTATCTGTCCTAGACTTGATGCTGGCTAAGTTGGCAACCTGGAAACACCAACAGGTACAGACAAAAATCTTCAATAAAGTTTGTTCTTTCTAGCCAAAGGACCAAGAAAAGGGCAGGCTAGCAAAACAGAGCGGTTTTTAAAATTTTGAGAGAAAGCAAGAGAATGAGTCCAGGACGGGGGAGTGGTTGGAGGGGTAAAGGGAGACTCCTAGCTGAGCAGGGAGCCCAAAGTGGGGCTCAATCCAAGCGGACCCTGAGATCATGACCCGAGCTGAAGGCAGATACTTAACTGCCTCAGCCACCCAGGCACCCCAGGACAGGAAACTTTTAAAGACAATGAGTGCTCTGCTCCAGCCAAATACCACAGAAAAAAACATGGCATTACTTCTACTCCTGCCAGCAAAAAACCAAGTGGGGATCCCAGATTTTCACCCCTGCCAGGCTCTAACAAGATTTCTCAACCCCTGACAAGGTGTTGTCAGAGGCTTAGGAACTGGGACTCTCATCCTTGCTGGGTGAGAACGCTCCTTCCAGTCTCCTGTTGTATCCACTTGGAGAGCCTGGACTTTCCTCCTCATTCGCGCTGGTAATGAGTTACCCCTCCCTCTTCCTGCGGATGTGGCATTTCAGGAGGCCAGGTGGAGCGTCTCAGAATTTTCGTGCTGTCCAGAGATAACATGGGTTGAGGCCACTCCACCCTGTGTCAGTGGACCCTTAAGAAGCAACAAGTGGGGGCGCCTGGGTGGCTCAGTGGGTTGAGCCGCTGCCTTCGGCTCTGGTCATGATCTCAGGGTCCTGGGATAGAGTCCCGCATCGGGCTCTCTGCTCAGCAGGGAGCCTGCTTCCTCCTCTCTCTCTGCCTGCCTCTCTGCCTACTTGTGACCTCTCTCTGTCAAATAAATAAAATCTTAAAAAAAAAAAAAAAAAAAGAAGCAACAAGTGAAGAAGCAATCCTGCCGCTCCAGCTAGAGTGATAGCAGAGGCCCAGTGGGGAGTAAGAACTCCCAGCTCTGCCCAGGAGACATTCCAAAGTCCTGCAGCTAGTCCCGGCTAATATTCAAACTAGACAGTCTGGCTCTGGAGTTTAAATCCTCATTCTAGCAACAAGAATTTATACCATGGCCTACAAATATGCTTAATTTTTAAATTTCTAAAAAACCCCAAACGCTCTTCAGCAGTGCAGGAACTGGACATCCACACATAAGATTAATCCTTCAACAAAAATGAACTCAAAATGGATTAGACTTAAATATGAAACACAAAACTGCAGAACTACAAAGAAAACCTAGATGATCTTGGGTATGCTGACTTCTCAGACACTGAATTAGGCATAATCCATTAGAATTTACAATCTAGGGGTGGCTCAGTGGGTTAAAGCCTCTGCCTTCCGCTCAGGTCATGATCCCAGAGTTCTGGGATCAAGCCCCGCATCAGGCTCTCTGCTCAGCGGGGAGCCTGCCTCTCCGCCTACTTGTGATTTCTGCCAAATAAATAAATAAAATCTTTAAAAAAAAAAAAAAAAAAAAGAATTTACAATCTAGATTCTAAGAAAACTTCTGCTCTGTGAAAGACAAGCCAGACTGGAAGAAAATATTTGCAAAACACATCTACTAAAGAACTATTATCCCAAATATAAAAAGAACTCTTACTATAGTCTTACTATTTGACCTAGCAATTACTTTTCTACCAAAAAGAACTGGAAACTTATGTCCACACGCAAACCTAACCATAGATATTTTTAGCAGCTTTATTCGTAATTGTCTTTGAAGCATGTAAATAGCCTTTAGTAAGTGAATGGATAAGCTATGGTACACCCAGACTATGAAATACTCATAAATAAAAAGAAACAAATGATCAAGCTGTGAAAAGATGGAGGAAACTTAAATACACATTATTTAAGTGCAAGAAACCTGAATGGCTAAATATTACAGGAGTCCAATTATAGGATATTATGTAAGAGACAAAACTATAGACAGTGGCTGCCAGACTATGGGAGGGGAGGGCAGGATAAAAGGCAGAACATGGGATTTTTAGAGCAGTGAAAATGCTCAGTATTCCGTAATGATGGATTCACATCATCTTCCATTTGTACAAACCCACAGAATGCGATGCACCAAATGTCAGCCAGAAAGACTACTTTCCCAATCCCAATCCCAGCTAGAAAGTAGTCTTTCTAGCTGATCATCTGTGATCACCAGACCTTAGGTGATCATAGTTTTAACAAACGTACCCCTTAGTGAGGGATGTTGGTAACAGAGACTATGCATGTGTGGGAGTGGGAGGTACACAGGGAATCTCTGTTCCTTCCTCTCAGTTTTGCAGAGAACCCACAACTCTAAAAGTCTTAGAGAAACTAAAAAACAAAACAGAACGGGAAAAAAAACCTGACTGTAGAATCTTAAATGGATCAAGCATAAATAAAAACCATAGACAAATGCCTGACTCACTACAGTCACTTAATATTTGGCACTTCACTACAAAGTATTCCGGAAGCTTTTTTTCCCTTTAACATTATGTAATCTCTATCAGAAAACTACCCCCCAAAAAACCAAGAAAGTAAGAAATCTCTACACCCAGTGTGGGTTGAACTCACAACCCTGAAATTAAGGCTTGCATGCTCCACTGACTGAGCCAGCTAGGTGCCCCTCTGGAAGTTTTTCTGTTATTTGTTAACAGTCTTGAATGAGAATAAAAGGAGAAAAAAACTGGGGACTAATCGCTAGTTCTTTGTATTCTGTAAAATTTGGACATTATGTTTCATTTCAAGAAGGAAGGCAGATGCTGGCAATCCCTAAAATAGAAACAAATGTAAGTATTTCCAAAGACTTAAAGGAAGCCTCCAAAGATAGAAATACAGAGAGGAAGATAGTGCTAAAAACAAACTACAGATTCCTATAAATTTCGTTTAAGCACAAAAATTTTATTCTGAATAAATCATTTTATACAGCAATAACTGGAAAAAATGTTCATTACTTCAGCAATTTACTTAAATCAAATTATCCAAGCAAAATAAACATAGCAATACAAAAATGTAAGAATTTTACAAAAGCTATACAAAATAACTTATTATTTAAAAATTGGACTGATACAGTCTATAAAATCTCTTCAAGAGAACTATAGATCTATGTAGCCTTTTTTAGGGGGTAAAAGAAAGGATGCTTTAAGGCTTCTTTGAGAGTAATCCTTTTAGCTGGATCATACTCCAACATTTTCTCAATGAGGTCAAAGAGCAGCTCATGTTCAGCATCCTGAGAGAGCATAAATTCCTGAAAGGAAAAGAAATAGTCAATCGTCGAAAATTTTCAACTACCATTTATCACAACTTTATTTCTCTACCATAGAAAGAAGGGAAACTCAAGCTTTTAATCGTTTAAAGGCCCAGACTCACCTTCAGAGGTTTACAGCGCCTTGAGACATATCTGCCGGCAGAACTGTGTTCGTCCCAGTCTAATCGATCATGATGGAAATATTTACGTTTCCTAAAAGTCAATATCCATTGATGTTTATAATGCTGACAATGAAAACTTAAAACATATAGTGAAAATGACTGGTTTCATCAATTATTATGCTTTTATAGATCAAAGACTAACACTTCACTAGAGACTTGAAAACAGCCTAGCTACTGGCTTCCCAACAAAGGATCTGTTTAAGTGAAAAAGCATTAGTCTGACTTTTTATAAAGTTCTACAGAAGACCAAGCGGTACAAAGGATGGCACCTACTCTTAAATAAAAACATACCTGGTTTTCTGTATCATATGTTTTGGTAAAGGTCCAAGAATCCTTTCCATCATTGCCAAATGCTCCTTACTATCATGTGTCTAAAACAATAAACAAAACTTGTTGAGCACATTGTGTACTTTGTTCTCATTTAACAGAGCTGCTCAATTTCTCGTCCATAGAAATCAAAAGAAAGGTAATTACTAAAAAGGGCAAATTTTTAGCAAGTTACAGCTGATGATACATACTAAAAGCCAAAGAACAAGCTCACCAGTGATTATCTCCAAATGAACAGGATAACCGTTACAGTATACTTGAAAAATTTTTTAAGTAAAATGATAAATTATGAAGGAAATACAAATACCCAATAGCACGTTACAGAAACTTTATTCCTTTATACTTAACAATTAGTCTATTAATTAGGGGAAAAAACTGCCTAAATGTGTATACTTTGCTTTAAAATGTTCACTCACATAAACACCTTTATTTTTTTAAAAGCACTTTTTTTGAGCAAAGCCACTGAAACCGATCACTTACTGGAAATACTGTAAACCCAAGGTAGTATTCAATAAGAATACAACCTATACTCCAGACATCACATGGCTGGGACCATCCTAAAGCTGCAAAGCAAAAGCAAACTGTTAGGAAAAAAAGCTTTATTTCTTGAAGACACTGAAAAACAAACATGAGCTTAATATCTTTAATGTGTATGTATTTTTTTTTTTTTAAATTTTGTTTATTTGACAGAGATCACAAGTAGGCAGAGAGAGAGAGAGAGGAGGAAGCAGGCTCCCTGCCGAGCAGGGACCCCCATGTGGGCTCTATCCCAGGACCCCAAGATCATGACCCGAGCTGAAGGCAGAGGCTTAACCCACTGAGCCACCCATGCGCCCCTAATGTGTGTGTGTGGTTTTTTTTAAAGATTTTATTTGAGACAGAGCACATGTGCGCATCCTTCTGCACACACGAGCTGGGTCGGGGGGAAGGCAGAGGGACAAGCAGACTCCCTGCCAAGGGTGGAGCCCCCCAAAGTCCCAGGAACCTGAGATCAGGACCTGCACTGCAGTCAGATGGTGCTGACTGAGCCACCCAGGCACCACCTACCCATATTGTGTTTTAAGTTATTAATCTCTTAAAGGGAAAAAGATTTTAGAAAATCCCCACAAAGAATAAGACCAGAACTACAAAAGGATATATACACATTCCTAAAGCACAATTAAGCAACTTACCCAAAATAACTTCAGGTGCCCTATAATGCCTTGTAGATACCAATGTACTGTGATGTTCATCATCGTAAGTTGCGCTTCCAAAGTCTACAACTTTAATATCTGGATTTATTAAGGTACGTTCATCACGTTTCTGAAATCACAAATAATGGAATAAGGAGGCATATTAAGAAGGCATATGATATTAATTAATTTCAAACAATGAAAGTGACACACTGAAGACTTACTATTTTGGGATTATATGCCTCTGTGTAGTCAGACTGCACAAATAAGATGTTTTCAGGCTTTAAGTCTGTGTGAGTCAACTTGTTACTGTGCAGAACTGAGAATGAAACAGAAAGTTGTCATCTGAAAATCAAAAACTTAATCAAACTCAAAAGTCCTACAACAAAAACCTCTCTGATGCTTTTCTTACATGTCCAAAGTTTTCAACATTCAAGAGGCTGCTAGAAAACTACCTACTACCCTCAAAGTTAGTCTACCAGCAGCTAACCACTCAAATGTGAAGAAGTTATTTTTATTCATGAAGCCAAGATTTGCCTGTTTCGAATGATGGCTTTTAATTTTTAAAACTGTGTGAATTATTTTTTGGTGGGGAAAACATAAAATCTTTCCAAAAATAAAGAAGATTACTTAAAGTCTTAAAATCTTTTTATTTTTTTAGCCATTATTTGGAAAGCAGATCCGTAAATAAGAAAGATTAACACAGCAGATGCTACATACAGAAATGACTCCATTCAAGAATTTGAATCTGGACTTCACCAGAGTCCATCAAAGCAGGTTATCAGAACCACAGTAGCAAGAAGTAGAAGCAGCAGTTAAAAACCAAACTAAACTACTCTTCTACATGACAATATTTTACTACATGATGGACAATATACTACTTACTGAATGAAAGCAAAGAACTGACCAACAGCTAGTCATCAACATCTTTCTCATACCTACTCTTAAGTCAGGCTTATGTTAGATCCTATTTTTTTTCTTAAAAGATCCAAATCAGTCTGGCATTAAGTTAGTCTCAGTAACCTCAAGTTTCTTTTTTTTTTTTTTTTAACTTCAAGTTTCTTGAAGACATGCCAAGTACTTACAATTCACTGACTTGCATATCTGATATGCCATCTTCCTGATATGATCGAGACGAAATGGCAGAAAACCATTTTCCTTAATGAAGTCATACGTACTAAGTCCTAGTAGTTCAAATACAATGCAAATGTGACCATGATGCTCAAACCACTCCAACATCTGGACACAGCGGCTATAAATACATGAAAAATAACTGAATACACCTTCTCATAATTCAAATCTATCTGAGAGCATCTTCTGAGTTCTACTTTGATACTTACAATGTACTACTGGGGTCTGTTGTATTCAAGTGTTCCAGAACTTGTATTTCTGAGCGAGCAGCTTCACAGTATCTATCCACATTTTTAACTATTTTTACTGCCACATGTCTACCTCCTCTGTTAGAGAAAGTTGAAAAAAAAAAAAAAGTTAAAAATTATATCCTCTTCCACTTTCCTATTACTCTTTTCAAACTGTAACTACTTCTACTTTGACCCACTATATTTGTTTTCTTGAATGTATGGTCTAGCATTCAGTTTTATCTGATTATACCAAAGTATTCTAACAAAATTAACCCAGTTTTATAGGACTATAGCAACTCACTGTAAGCAACAATAATGATCTTTATTTTTTTAAAAGACTTTCCTTATTGGAGAGAGCGAGCGAGCAAGCATAAGCAGGGGTAACAGCAGGTACAGGGAGGAGCAAGCTCCCCGCCCAGCAAGGAGCCCGATGTGGGACTCCATCCCAGGACCCTGGCATCACAACCAGAGCTGAGGGTAGACACTTAACCAGCTGAGCCATCCAGGCATCCCAAGACTGATCTTTAAGTGTATGGTGGAATCAGTTGGTACAAATACATGCTGAATGACACAATTTTTTTCATCAAACCACCACTCATATGAATTCTTCTTTTGGTCCTTCAATTAAACTATGTATTAATAGCTATGATGTAACAAGATTATTGGGGTATCACCACTCAACTCGTAGTCCAATTAAAATTCAATACGTATATGTAAAAACAGTTTCTTCTTTAGTACTTGTCACTGACAAATATTTTATCAAATTCTTTTTTTTGGAAGATTTTTTTAAATTTGAGAGACAGTGAGAGAAGGAACACAAGCCGGGGAAGCGGGAGAGGGAGAAGCAGGCTTCCCGTGGAGGAGAGAACCCAATGCAGGGCTTGATCCCAGGACAGTGGTTATCATGACCCAAGCAGAAGGCAGATACCCAACCACTGAGCCACCCAGGTACCCCATTTTATCAAATTCTTCATTCTGTCTAGGTTATCAGAAAAGTTACGGAAGGGGCCATGTGATACCAATTTAAGAGTTCTCAACCATGGCTGTGTCATCAATTATAGCATTTTCTAAGAATACAGTGTCCAACTACCCTGAAGAATGTGTCAATATGCCTTGGGTGAGCCCAGTTCCAACACCCAAGAAACTAAGGCTGGGGGAAGTTCTGATTTAAATTAATGACTAGGGGAAGGAGGGAGGCCACAAGAACTGTCACAACTGTGCCCAGTGGGACAACAGAATATTTTCTAAAATAATAAAATCTGGGGCACATGGGTGACTCAGTTGTTGGGTGTCTGCTTTTGGCTTGGGTCATGATCCCGAGGGTCCTGGGATCAAGCCCCACATCAAGCTCCTTGCTGGGTGGGAAGCCGGTTTCTCCCGCTCTCACTCCCCCTGCTTGTGTTCCCTGTCAAGTAAATAAAATCTTTTTAAAAATAAATAAAGCCAGTGGGCTTATCTGATAAAAAAAAAAAGAAAAAATCCATTCTCAACTTAAAATCAAAGGCTACACACATTATTAATAGCTAGTGTTTAAAAATGCAAAGGACTCGAGTGCCTGGGTGGCTCAGTGGGTTAAGCCTTTGCCTTCCTCCCAGGACATGATCTCGGACCCTGGGATCACGCCCCACATCGGGCTCCCTGCTCAGCGGGGAGCCTGTTCTCCTCCCCACCCCGGCCTACTTGTGATCTCTGTCAAATAAAGAAGTAAAATCTAAAAAAAAAAAAAAAAAAAAAATCTAAAGGGCTGGTCATCCTCCCTCCCCCAGCTTTTTAAAATATTTTATTTATTTAAGGGATGCCTGGGTGGCTGAGTTGGTTAGGTGTCTGCATTTGGCTCAGATCATGAGCCAAAGGCAGACACACGGGTTCCAGTCCCATCGGGCCCCTTGCTCAGCAGGGAGCTGCCCAATCCCTTAGCCTGTCACTCCCCCTGCTTGTGCTAGGACAAATAAGTTCTTTTTTAAAAAAGAAAAAAAAAAAAAAAAAAAAAAGGGACGCCTGGGTGGCTCAGTTAGTTGGACGACTGCCTCCGGCTCAGGGCGTGATCCTGGAGTCCCGGGATCGAGTCCCACATCAGGCTCCCAGCTCCATGGGGAGTCTTCTTCGCTCTCTGACCTTCTCCTCACTCATGCTCTCTCTCACTGTCTCTCTCTCTCAAATAAATAAAATAAAATCTTTAAAAAAAAAATTATTTATCTGAGAGTACACAGAATAGGGGGAGGAGTGGGGAGAGGAAAAGGGAGGCGCATATTCCCTGTGAACGGGGAGTCCAACACAGGGTTTGATTGGAGGACCCTCAGAAGGAGATGCTTAACAAACTGAACCACCCAAGTACCCCTTATCAGGCTGGAACCTTTTATTGGGAGTTTCCTAGATCAAAGCAAAAAACCCAAGTGAAAGGATATGGTCAGACAATATACTAAAGCTAAAAAAATTCTCTCACATTGGTGACAGCCCCAAATGCAATCTCAGGGTAGGAAACTTACGCTTTATGATCAATGCACTCCACGACTTTTCCAAAAGCTCCTTCTCCTAAAGTATCAACAATTTCATCTAAAAGAGAGAAATAAATCTCAGTTATATCAAGAAGTGGGAACAGTTTACTTATCATAATAAATGCTATCAATGCAGATTATTCTAGTTGATGCTACAAATTTCCTTATCACTAGACATTTTATTGGTCAACACTGTCAAAAAACATTTATAACTATTTTTAGTTCTAAATTCATTCTTAAGCTCATTTTATTAACTTGATTTACTATTTTGGAAGATCTGCTTAACAAATATTAAATTTCTAAAGAAAGAAAGAAACACAATCCCCCCCCACCAAAAGAAATGAAGAACAAACAAACAAAAAAACAGAGAAAGAAAAGATTTCCAAATCCCTGAAATCTTTATATATAGATTATGTTATCTGAAAAGTTAATAAGTGTTGAAAAATATTCTATACATCTTGCACTTAGTACGTCTCCACTCTGACAGATCAGGTGACCCTCCTCATCATCCTCTACACTCCTGGTTCTTTTCCTTCGGTGACTCTTCTGGAAACGTCAAGTGGGCGGCACCAAGATCATCCAGCCAATCAATATACCCGAGTGAATTCAGGGCAGAATACGAAATTCATTCAGCGGGGAGATATTCAGGCATTCAGATACACGCCAGGCCACAAACGGTTGGCAGGAGCAATTTCAAATTCAGTCCCCAGAAATTCACAGGGCACATAGTTTATGTTAACAGGAGAAAAACATGGCAAGGAACAGATTTTCAGATAAGATACTCAAAGTGGCAAGGCAACAAAACATAATACAATTGTTTTTCTTAAAAAAAAAAAAAAAAATGCTTAAATGTAGCATTCACTGAAACATAATTTTAAGTTTCTAGTGTTCTAATTTAATGTTGTTAAACTGCAGGATGAAATATTTACTTGGTCAAAGTAGACTGTGGCCAAATTAAGATTTCCTAACTAATCTAAGAAAACAAATATTAAAACAGTAAATAAAATTAAAGTCCTAATTTTGGGGAGAAAAAAAAAAGATCTGGCATACAAGAATAACACTATGTCATTTAAAATGTCATCTGAACTAATACTCAAATTAACCCATAACCCATAATGTTCAATCTGTTAAGTGATTTGCTTAGTGAAAAAATTAGAGCATGCTTTATTAGAAAAAGACATGCCTAAACCCTCAACCATACAAAAATAAAATGCTTATTCTACTTTTGTGACAAGACTTCAATTTATCAAAACAAATCATTTCCTGAAATACCATAAAAATAAACTAATCTAATTACCTCCACTGATTCACTGGAATGACAATTAGTTGCCAATAATAATAAAATCTATTGCTATATAACTTAATATGTACTGTATTTCAGGAATCTCCTATTCAATGCACAAACATAAAAAATCCAAGTTAAACTGAGATGACTTTTTTTAAACAGAACTTTCTCAAATGATCAAACACAAATTCAAGTATTCCTGTTCCACGTGAGAAATAAAATTTACAGAATGTTTTAAAAGAGCTCATACCCCATGTGAACGATGGCGTGAAGTACTGTGGTGAATCCTGTGTTTGCTTTTATAACTACTTCTTCCACTTCTCCCAGAAGACTTGCTACTATGGTTCTGATATCTGCTTTCATGGTCTCTATGACGATGTCCAGGTTCACATCCTTGACTGTAGTCATTTCTGTATTCATCAATGTAGCGTCGACTATGATAATCTTTCTCATTTATGGATCTGCTTTCCAAATAATGGCTAAAAAAATAAAAAGATTTTAAGACTTTATGCTTTCCCCACCAAAAAAATACACACAATTTTACAAACATTACAAGCCCTCATTGGAAACAGAAAGGAATGTGATTCATCATTACTTACGTGATACTGTAATTTTAATCAGGAAAATATACGCCAACTTTTACTGAGATACAGTTGACGTACAGCATTGCAGTGCAATGTATTTTTATAGTGAGACACTTTAAATACCATCCTTACCTATCAGATGTTTTAGAATGATTATATTTGCAGCGCTTGTTCTCTCGGGCACTGCTATGTGATCTCTTCTTTCTTTTATGACTGCTGCTGCTTCTCCATTTTCCACAGTCCCAATCCTTTTCATCCCAATCAGGACAGTAAGTTCTCTTTGAGTGTCTCATCTACATAAAAGACACATTTTGCAGTTAAGTTGTATCCCACCTGCCAACACTGAGCAGTTTAATAAAACTCTTCTTTGCAAATTCACTCTAGCTTTGACTTTTTAAATTGTTCCTTTTTTTTTTTTAAGATTTTATTTTTAGATTTTATTTTATTTGATAGAGATCACAAGTGGGCAGAGAGGCAGGCAGAGAGAGCGGGTAGAGGGACGCAGGCTCTGTGCTGAGCAGAGAGCTCCCCCCATGGGGCTCCATCCCAGGACCCTGAGACCATGACCCGAGCTGAAGGCAGAGGCTTAACCCACTGAGCCACCCAGGCGCCCCTAAAGATTTTATTTTTCAGGACGCCCTGGTGGCTTAGCTGGTTAAGCGTTTGCCTTCAGCTCAGGTCATGATCCCAGTGTCCTGGGATAGTGTCCCACATCTGGCTCCTTGCTCAGCAGGGAGCCTGCTTCTCCCTCTGCCTCTGCCTGCCACTCTGTCTGCTTGTGCTCACTCTCGCTCCCCTCTCTCTGACAAATAAATAAATAAAATCTTAAAAAAAAAAAAAAAGATTTTATTTTTCAATAATCTCCACACCCAGTGTGGGGCCAGAACTCATAACGTGGAGCTCAAGAATCTCTACTCAGTCAGACAGTTGCCTCTAAACTGTTCTTTTAGGGGCTCCTGGGTGGCTCAGTGGGTTGAGTCTCTGTTTTTGGTCTGGTCATTATCCCAGGGTCCTGGGACCAAGCCCCGTGTCCCACATCGGGCTCTCTGCTCAGCAGAGAGCCTGCTTCCTCCTCTGTCTACTTGAGGTCTCTATCAAACAAAATCATTTAAAAAATCTGTTCTTTTAAATCGAAGTTCATAAGTCATTGGCGGGGGGTGGGGGGGGCGAGTGGCTAAGTCGGTTAAGCGTCTGCCTCGGGCTCAGGTCAGGATCAGTCGATAAAGCCTCCGCCACCTTCGGCTCAGGTCAAGATATCAGGGTCCTGGAGTCCAGCCCGGCTCGGGCGCTCTGCTCAGCAGGGAGCCTGCTTCCCCCGCCCCCTCTCTGCCTACGTGTGATGTGTCAAGTAAATAAATAAATCTTAAAGCCTCCCCTTTCCGGTCAGCAACATAAACATACACGTATGTGGACTACAGGTCCCCGTTTAAATGTTCACCGGAAACTAGCCTCTAACTCAAACGCACTCATAAACGCCCTCTGCGCCAGAACTCCTCACTATTAATTCCGTGAGGCAGATGAAGCCATCAAGCTACCACGTAAGTCAACCGTGGCATCAGGAAACCACGAAATGCCATCTTTTGAGGTACCCAGCACACTACGTAACAAAACCTAGCTTTTCTAAAAGCAATCTTACATAATTAAGGGGAGGGAAGCACCTTCCTTCCAGTCATGTTTCGAACAAAAATCCCTGATTACTGTTAAAAAAACATTTCATGGAATTGACCTTTCATCAATACCGTTCTTAGTAGTCCTAACTGCCGAGTCTCCGCCACGTCTCGCACTAACTGCATCAAAGCGCTCCAATCGTTCTCTAGGCGTCTGGGGGTAAAGGGGCGCAAAAATGCCAACGCTCCTTCAAACACACCCTACCATCTCGGCTTCTCGCGGTTTCTAGATCTGGTGTTTGGGAGCGCCACCGCGGCCAAAGGCCCTAGCGATTCTCACTCCATCTTTCAAGACTGGAACAACGTTAAGGGATACCTCCTCTATCAGGTCAGTGTGTCCTTCCTCTCCATTTGCTACAAACACCGTTCCTTACCGGAGCGTGACACGCACCTTCCAGGACCCAAGTAAACACCGCCCACCGCAGGAAGCTTCGCCTCCTCCGCCCCGCCGCCATCTTACAGCTCCGCTGAGGTGGCCGACGCCGTCGCCAACAAAATGGCGCCTAGGGGCGTTCGGCCCGGCCCTCCCAGCCCAGCACTTCCTCCCTACCCCCTCGCCAGTGTCCAGGGCGTCGCGGTTCAAGGAGAAATTCGCGGCAAAAGGCTCTGCAGGGCTGGGAAAACGAGCGAGCCGCCTTCCTGCTCGGGGGGGAGAGGGAAAAATGGGGTCGTCGTGCCGGGGATTACAGGCAGCAAACAAGCGAGCAGAGTGGACACCACCAGGCGCTTCCGAGGCACAGAAAAAGGGCCCTGACTGCCCAGCCCGCTTCCTTCTGCGTCTTACCGTCCAGGCCAAAGAGTCCAAGCCGAAGGAGACAAAGCTTGCAACGCGAAAACGGGAAAAGCCCAACTGGCCGCGACGGGCTCCAACAACAAAATGGAGCTGACAGCCGCAGCGTCGGGACTCGACTCGAAAACAAGGGTGACGCGGCGAACGCGTCCCGCCGCAGGGCGGGGCGGGGCGGGGGTGGGTGGGGCGGCGCCTGCACCCAGGGACGGAAGGAGACAGCGGTGGCCGCCTTGTGCGCAGGCGCCGCGTGGGGAGCCCGAAGACTGAAGGCGGAGGTGGGGAGTCGTGTCGGCCATGTTGGGGACCGTCTAGGTCCGAGGGAACAATGTGAGTACTGGAGAGTCGAGTCTCTAACGCGCCCATTAAAAGTGGTGTTTGGGAACGATGGGTGCAAGAGAAAGTGAGGAACCGTGATACTAAATAGTCTGTGCACTGATTGCAGCCACCGAACAATCCTTTAAAAAAACACGATCTCCGTCTTGTCGCTCTAAATTAGTAATTGTATTTCGACTTTGCTAAGCCTCTGAGACCTATTTAAACTAGTTGAGTCTTTAGTGGTTGGGACTCACACACACTGAAATTGGATTGCAAGGATTTTCCTCGAGGAAATGAGCAGGCAAGAGCCTGGAAACGGGAAGTGAGGACCCTTCATAGTTAAACATTTTGGCATTGAGCCAGTCCTCTCCACTGTCAAGGCCAGATGAACTCGAAATCGGTAAATGGCAGGTCGTGAAGAAAGAGTATCAGGAAACAGCCTCTGAACAACAAAATCATCAAACTGCATATTAATAGACCAAAGTAATTGCCAGGCCTGACCCCGCGCCTTTCCTCCATTTAGTTTCTTGTTTACTCATCCCAAACTTAGTGGAAAACGTATAAAATTAAACATCACAACTAAGCATAAGTTTATTGTTCACACTTGCACGGGAGAGCAGCAAATGTAGCCAGCCCTACACAGATGCACAATTATTGGGTAAATACTGATGAGGAATACGAACTTCCAAATTTCTATTGTAGTCTGCGTTTCATAAGACCCTTCTCTTCATGGTTTTAAAACCATTAATCCTTCTCAAACCACTAATACTTAAATCTTTATATTGGGGTCAGGGTCCCCAAATAGGTGGTAAATATTTCTCAGAGGGAGAAATTCATCACAATAACTTGTGAAATTCAGGTTGTATTTAGCACTTCTGAATGTTAAGCAAACCTAGGGAATCCCCATCTTTGAAGGATAATAGGTATTCATAGTTACAGAGCTAGTTACTGTGCTAAGCACTGTGCATACGTTCTTAAGCCTAACAATCTGGGAGATGGGCATCAACTATATTCTGTTACAGGTAATATTTGCAGTGAAGGACTACAGAGCAATTTTGGAAATCCCCACAGTAAGATTACAGGGGTGAAAGACGATAAACTTGGAAAAAGTCTGGTATATACTTCCAAAATTAGTTTCTGAAGTGGTTTTAAATTTAGCAAACCCTTATACCTAAACAATTACTAACTTGGTATTTTCATTTATGAGATTATTTTCTGTTTTCTTTAGTGCATGTTATTGGTTGTTTTGGGGTGGCACTATGTCCCTCCAGTTCATGTTTAAGTCTTAACTGCCGCTCCCCCCCCCCCCCAAGATGGTGAGTTATTTGTAGATGCGGACTTTACAGACCTACCTAAGGTTAAAATGAGGTCAGTAGGGTGGGTCCTAATCCTGTCTGATCTTTCTTTTTAAAGAGATTAGGACACAGACACTCACTGATTGTGTGAAGATAGAAAATGGTCTTCTGTCAGCCACAGCCAGACCTTAGAGTTAACCTGATCACACCTTGATTTTTTTTTTAATTTCTAGTCTGTTTAACAGAGAATTTTAAGTTACCCAGTTTGTGGTACTTCGTTATCACAACCCTAACAAACATAGTGCAGAGATTTAAAAATGGTAATTTGGAGGAAACTTGCAACTTTGTTCCCTAATTAGTGAAGTTGAACGTTTTCCCTTTTTTCATTACTTGCGCATTCATATCTCGTTGCTTTTTTGGAATATACAGCTCTCATTCGTCCTTGAAGTTTTTGTTTTTTGCTTTTTAAAGATTTTATGTATGTATTCGACACAGAGAGAGAGGGAACACAAGCAAGGGGGAGTGAGATAAGAAGCAGGCTTCTTGCTGAGCAGGGATCCCAAAGAGGGGCTCAATCCCAGGACCCTGGGGTCATGACCTGAGCCAAAGGCAAAGACAGACACCTAACAATTCAGCCACCCAGACACTCCAGTTCTTGAAGTTTTTTAATTGCAATCAAATTTTCGACTTTTATGTAGTTAAAGTTGTTCTATCTTTATCTTTGTCATGTTTGTAAACTGAAATTCTTTTCAGAGGTGTTTTTTCCTTTTTTTTTAAGGCATCTCCAATTTTGGGTAGAAATTGCATGTGGGGTAAAATTCTTCTGCTACTTTTCTTCATATAATTTACTGATTATCCTAACAAAGTTTATGAAATTACTTTTCTTTTTTTTTTTAAACAGTAATTTTTCTTTTTAAAGAATTTGTTTATTTGACAGACAGAGATCACAAGTAGGCAGAGAAGCAGGCAGAGAGGAGGAAGCAGGCTCCCTGCTGAGCAGAGAGCCCGATGCAGGGCTTGATCCCAGAACCCTGGGATCATGACCTGAGCCGAAGGCAGAGGCTTTAACCCACTGAGCCACCCAGGCGCCCCTATGAAATAACTTTTCTTTTTTAAGGATTTCAGATATGGCTTTTTAAAAATTATTTTATTTTATTTTATTTTTTTATTAACTTGAGAGTGAGGGAGAAGTAGGCTCTGCTGAGTTAGCCCAATGTGGGGCTCTGCAGAGCTCTATCCCAGGAATCCTAAGATCCTGATCTAAGGTGAAGGCAGACACTTAGCCAACTGAGCCACCCAGACACCCATGATTTTATTTTTTTAAATAGTCTTTACACCCAATTTGGGGCTCGAAACCACAAACCTGAAGTCAGGAAACCACAAACCTCCACCAACTGAGCCAGTTAGGTGCACCTGATTGTAATTTGCTTTTAAAAATTTATATTCACTAGTGAAACAGTAACTAATCTATCCAGTTTGCTAAACTGATTAAAAGTTGAGTCCTATGTATTAAAATTTATCTATTTGTGTATCTGTTAGCTTCTTAGAGTGCGCTCCCTTGGAACAAGCAGTGTCCTATGCACCTTCACATACAAGTCTGGAAGAAACTCAATAAATTACTTAGTTCTTTTAGTCTTTTCTTTCTTTTTTAAAGAAAGATTTTATTTATTTATTTGACACAGGAGAGAGAGAGCAAGAGAACACAAGCAGACTCCCCACTGAGCAGGAAGCCTATTGAAGGAGCTGATCCCAGGACTCTGGGATCATTATGAGCTGAAGGCAGACTCATAACAGACTGAGTCACCCAGGCACCTCTAGTTTTCGTTTTTTGAACAAAAAGATGAGAATACATACCTTTAGAAATACCCAACATAGCTTCGATATTGTTAAATGGATTTGGAAACTGCCAAGTTTAACCAAGGTATAAATGGTAACTATTCAGTTCACCAAAGGCCAACAGGAAGAGCTCTCCTGGGGTGCGTGGGTGGATTGGTCGGTTAAGAATCTGCCTTAAGCGCTGGTCATGATCCCAGGGACTAGGGTCGAGCTCCACATAGGGCTCCCTGTTTGACAGAGAGCCTGCCTCTCTCTCTCCCTCTGCTCCTCTCCCTGCTTGTACTTTCTCTCTCTGTCAAATAAATAAATATTTGAGAGAGAGGAGGGAGCAGGCTCCCCGCTGAGCAGAGAGCCTGGTGCGGGGCTTGATTGATCCCAGGACCCTGGGATCATGATCTGAGCCGAAGGCAGAGGCTTTAACCCACTGAGCCACCCAGGTGCCCCTAGCAAATTTTCTTAAATGGCAAGATAATAAGTATTTTAGGCTTGTAGGCCTTTTATTCTCTGTCACAACCAATCTCTACTGCTGCTGTAGCACAAAGCAGTCAGAAAACCTAAGATGGGAATGGTTGAGATCCATGAAGACTATTTGCAGAAACAGGGGGCCAGCCTGAGGGCAGTAGTTTGCTAACCTCTAGTCCAAAAGGGAAGACTTATTACTCTTCTTTTTATTTATTTATTTATTTTTAAAAGATTTTATTTATGTATTTGACAGATCGAGATCACAAGCAGGCAGAGAGGCAGACAGAGAGAGAGGAGGAAGCAGGCTCTCCACTGAGCAAAGAACCCGATGTGGGGCTCGATCCCAGGACCCTGGGATCATGACCTGAGCCGAAGGCAGAGGTTTTAACCCACTGAGCCACCCAGGCGCCCCTATTACTCTTCTTTTTAAAGAGAATTTGGTTGATCAACAATATTGTAGTCTTAGTCTTAGTAATACATACTGTCAGTTAATACATGGAACAAAATATCAGTCACTCAACTGTCCATGTTATTTGTGTGAACCAGTCAACTCAGTGTGAATGGACAGAAGATAGTGTTATGGATTTTGATCTCAAGATGTCTCCTAATAGGCCCAGGGTGGGCAGCCAGACTATCCCTCTGTTGATCTTTCTAGCTATAACTAAACAGACATTGTAAGAATGAGCTCTAAAAAACCCAAAACCCACCATTTACTAGTACTTAAAAAAAACAAAAGCAGAGTTTAGAATAAAAATTGAGGGAGTGTCAGTCAATACCAAAACATCTTGACAATCAGTAAAAGCCTCTTAAGAGAGGGGTGCCTGGGTGGCTCAGTGGGTTAAGCCTCTGCCTTCGGCTCAGGTCATGATCTCAGGGTCCTGGGATCAAGCCCAACATTGGGCTCTCTGCTCAGTGGGGAGCCTGCCTCCCCTTCTACCTCTGCCTGCCTCTCTGCCTATTTGTGATTTCTGTCAAATAAATAAATAAAATCTTAAAAAAAAAAGTCTAGAAATTTAAATGATTAAATTAAAAGGCTGAATCAAAATGTGAAGGCTTTAGGGGTACCTGGCTGACTCAGTAGGTGGAGTCTGCAATTCTTTTTTTTTAAAGATTTTATTTATTTATTTGTCAGAGAGAGAGGGAGAGAGAGCGAGCAGAGGCAGAGGGAGAAGCAGGCTCCCTGCCGAGCAAGGAGCCCGATGTGGGACTCGATCCCAGGACGCTGAGATCATGACCTGAGCCAAAGGCAGCCGCTTAACCAACTGAGCCACCCAGGCGAGTCTGCAATTCTTGATCTTAGGGTTATGAGTTCAAGCCCCACATTAAGCATAGAGCTCATTTAAAAAAAAACCAAAGTGAGGATGTTAGTATAACTGGCATATTAGTTTAGTAAAAGGTATAGATGGTAATTAAGAGGATATTGCAAGCTAACATCCAAACTCTAGTTAAGAAAGAAAATATTTAGGGGCGCCTGGGTGGCTCAGTGGGTTAAGCCGCTGCCTTCGGCTCAGGTCATGATCTCGGGGTCCTGGGATTGAGTCCCACATCGGGCTCTCTGCTTGGCAGGGAGCCTGCTTCCCTTCCTCTCTCTCTGCCTACTTGTGATCTCTCTCTGTCAAATAAATAAATAAAATCTTAAAAAAAAAATTTAGATCAGCCATCTGCAGAAATGATACAAACCAAGATATACTGGGCATCAGTTTTAGGAATACTATCAAGATGATTGAAGCGGACTGAAGAATATGTCTTTTTTTTTTTTCTTTAAATATTTTATTTATTTCACAGAGAGGGAATACAAGTAGGGGGAGTGGGAGAGGGAGAAGCAGGCTTCCTGCTGAGCAGGGAGCCCAGTGTGGGGGCTCAGTCCCAGGACTTTGGGATCATGATCTGAGCCGAAGGTAGATGCTTAACCACTGAGCCACCCAGGTACCCTGAAGAATATAGTTCTTAATGAGATCAATAGTATAGCTTGATAAATGAGGACTGATTAGGTGAGAGCCCTATGATGGAAAGGTCAGGAGAGCAGCTTCCATTTACTCACTACAGAACACTTATCACATGCCAGAAGCTTTACACACATTGTTTGATTCAATCCTTATGAGTCTTACGAGGGGAGGAGTCTTCAGGGATGAGAAAACTTGGGAGATGTTAACTTGTCTAGTCGGAGGTAGAGCTGTGATTCAGACACAGTCCGGGACTCTACAACTGGGGCTCTTCACCATCTAAATGCATCTTTCAAATGGATCACCTGTAGAATTCTATCCTGCAATACTGTAAATGATAAGGTTTCAAAAATGTTCCATGGGCGAATGAGTTGGGAAATTGAGTGCTTAAACTGTACTCGAGGACTTCTCTGAGCCTTTATTGTAAATCTAAAGACTAGAGAAAATAGCAAAATGGACTGGCTGGCTTTTCTAGGTCATCTCTATCTTGCCCTTACTCTAACTGCACAAAGTGAATAATTAATGGAAAACACTACTTCCAGGATGTGGACAAGATACGGCAGGAATATGTAATCAGAATGCTCAAAAATGCTGTTTATATATGAATGTTTATGTGTAACAAAAAATTACAAGTAGAAGAGTTTTTTTTAAAAATTGAACTTAAATACATTAGATAATAGTTATAGTAAAAAATATGCTGTAATAATGGAAATGAAAGCTGTTTGGGCCCTCACGGTACCACCAACTCCTAGAAGATCTTAGCTATAAACAGGCAGGCAGATGATGTAATCTTTCTACATAATTAAAACTGGGTAAACACAATAGGTGTGTTCCTTGAATAGTCGGCCAAATATTTTTCCAGATCTATTATAGCTATTGTGCAAATGGATTGGCATGTATTGTTATGTCCTTAATGTGTACATCGTTAAGAGGTCGATAGGTCTTCTCATTTACTGGTAGCTTCTCCAGTTCATCCAGAGTCTCCAGACCATCTATCACCCTGAAAGAGAAACAATATAAATGGATGAAAATTTCCTTAGATTGAAACATCATATCCAAATACCTATTACAGTTTCCTGAAAGGACCATGCTCAGAGTTCTTTGAATTCCCTAGTTCAGTGGACAATAAAAAATACTGATTTTCTGTCATGGATAGGAGTCAAAATTCAGAAGCAAAAATTCATTTTTATGCCTTTAGACAACAGCAATGGGTAGGATACTACCATCAAAGTACTCGCATAGCACAGCTACAAATGGATCTAATACAAACCAGTCATAAGATTTTCTTTGGTATCGGAAAGCCCAGAGAAAGTACGGAAGGATGACACCAAAATACTCACTTTCCAAATACTGTGTATTTCATGTCCAAATGTGGCTGCTTGCCATAGGTGATGAAGAACTGAGATCCATTGGTGTTTGGGCCATTATTAGCCATAGATACAACACCTCTAACATTGTGCTGTAAAAGATAGATCAATATATTTACCTGTGTTTTAATATAAATATTCCAAATATAGGACTGAAACAAGACCTGTACTTTTTAAGGGACCAAGAAAACATTTAATCAGCTTCTATTAAGGCTAATGCCAATGTTCACTTTTTGTATTATCTGTATTTCTAAAACTTGTATGTAAATTGGTCATGTATCAAATCACATGCCCCAGTTAATTTCATTTTCACTTTGGAGGAGTAGAGCCACAAACATTTTTCACAATACCAAGGTATAATAGAAATCCTTACATTTATATTAAGGAACATGCTGGCATGAAACGATCAGGCAGACAACAAAACCAAAATCCCCATAATCTCTTCACATATACACTGGACTCTGGCTAGTTTCTGTATCTGTAAAACAAGGGAGGGTGGTTGGACTAGTTCAGGGGTTTATTCATAACTCAAATGCCCGCACGAGTCAGCAGGTAATAAATTAATTGGACAGAATGTACACATTGGGGAGTGATGGAGTCTGGCAAAAGGAATGGTGTTATCTCTTGCCTGATAGCGCTAAACATTTTTTTTAAGCCAATGGCCATTGAGAATATATCTTGGGTCTTCTACCCAAGGGCAGTCAGTTCATGACCCAGGACTGAATGATCTAAGGGAAGGTTTCCTACAGCTCTAATTTCATGATAGTATTTGTTAAACAAGTAACTATTTAAAGAATTAAAAGGACTCTACTGATAAGATGGAACACATGACAGAACTGTGTTACAAGGAGGTGCTGCCAATAAATAATGATTACTCCTTAGCTGTTTATCAGGAAACACTAGTGAGACAAGCAACAGAAATATAGCTACATCAAGATACTAATGCTTTGATGGACATCAGGGAGGGCATGTGATGTAATGAGCGCTGGGTATTATATGTAAGACTGATGAATCACAGGCCTGTACCTCTGAAACCAGTACTACGTTGTATGTTAATCAACTGAATTTTAAAAATGTGAAAAAAAGATATTAATCCTTCATTGTCTTCCTAAAAGGTGACTCCCAAATGTTACATTTGATACATACACAAGAGTGTAATGTACGCCTTAGAACTTAATACTCATTAATCTATTTCTAAGATTTAAGAATCCAACTTACCCAACTGTTGCATATGCCTGTATACTCCTTATCTATCACCTCAACCTCTCGGAGAACCATTATTCTACTATCTTTAAATATGCCTAAACAATATATTTTTTTCTTTTGCTTGTTTTTGAGCTAAGATAGTATCATGCTATTTTAATTTTTTTAACTTAAATTTAAAAAAAATTTTAAAAAACAGGCATGCATTAGTTTATTAAAAAAAAACAAAACCAACAGACGTTCTGTGGGGCACCTGACGAGCTCAGCTGATGGAGCATGCAACTCTTGATTTTGGGGTTGTAAGATTGACCCCACGCTGGATGTAGAGATTACTTAAAAATAATTTTTTTTTCTTTTTTATACGAAATTAAAAAGAAAAGGTTCTTTAGAAAGTTTGAAAAATCAAGAAAATGTGAAAGAAAAATGTGAAAAGAAAAACAAAAACAGAACATGTGGGTGGCTCAGTGGGTTAAGCTGCTGCCTTTGGCTCAGGTCATGATCCCAGCGTCCTGGGATCGAGTCCCGCATCGGGCTCCTTGCTTGGCAGGGAGCCTGCTTCTCCCTCTGCCTCTGCTGCCACTCTGCCTGCCTGTGTGCTCACTCGCTCTCTCTGATAAATAAATAAATTTTAAAAAGAAAAACAAAAACAGGAAGGAAAATAAAAATCTCTAATTTCACCATGCTATGCCCTTCCCTTTAACCTAGTGAGACATTTAGCCCTGTTGGTACATTACTGATTAAACATTTCAGGTTGGATCCGAAGATAAGCTCCCTTAATATTAAGATACATGGGACTGTGAGATTCCAAAATACATTTATATATTCTAAAATATATTTAAGGCAAGAAATTTTTCTTGCCATTTTCTCCCTGACATTTATCAAGTATACTAGAACTACCAAAAAAGTTTGTTTGTATACTAATGACATTAACAACATATGTACTAAAAGTTTTCAAGTGTAAACAAGGCATGAGAAAATAGATTTTGAAGCACTAGAGGTATACCTTAAGATATTCACTATATTCATCCTCAAATTTCTTGCCCCAGATACTGTTACCTCCTCTTCCGGTACCTATATTACAAGACAAATCAAAATAAGTATCTAATTAAAAAAACCAAAGTATCGGTGCGCCTGGGTAGCTAAGTGGGTGAAAGCCTCTGCCTTCAGCTCAGGTCATAATATCCTGGTCCTGGGATGGAGCCCGGGATTGAGCCCCGAATCGGCTCTCTGCTCAGTAGGTAGGCTTGCTTCCTCCTCTCTCTGCCTGCCTCTCTGCCTACTTGTGATCTCTGTCAAATAAATAAATAAAATACTTAAAAAGAAAAAAACAGAAACCAAAGTATCTACTTAAAAGTTGAAAAGGTTGATTTTCTTTTCTTCCTTTGTTTTTTTTTTTTTTTTAAAAGATTTTATTTACTGGAGAGAGAGAGAGGCAGAGATAGAGAGGGCAGGAGCAGGGAGGAAAGGCAGAAGCAGGATGGCCACTGAGCAGGGAGCCTGATGTCAGAACTCAATTCCAGGACTCCAGGATCATAAACTGAGTTGGAGGCAGTCACTTAACCAACTGAGCCACCCAAGTGCCTGAAAAAGTTCAGTTTCTAAAACATATGGGCTATTTTATAACTATTTATTTATTTTTAAGAAGATTTTATTTATTCATTTGACAGTGACACAGCGAGAGAGGGAACACAAGCAGAGGGAGTGGGAGAGGGAGAAGCAGGCTTCCCGCTGAGCAGGGAGCCCAACATGGGGTTTGATCCCAGGACTCTGAAATCATGATCCCAACCAAAGGCAGATGCTTAACCAACTGAGCTACCCAGGCACCCCAGTAATTCTTTAATTATAAATAACATTTGGGGTGGCTGGGTTGTTCAGTTGGTTAAGCATCTGCCTTCGGCTTTAGTCATGATCCCAGGGTCCTGGGATCGAGTCCCACATGGGGCTCCCTGCTCAGTGGGGAGTCTGCCTTCCCCTCCCACCCGTTGTCATCCCCGCCCCCATGCTTGCGCATACATTCTCAAAAATAAATTTAAAAAAAAAGATAAAATTATATGTCCTCTCTTCTCAAAATTTCACTTCACAGACCAGAAAAATAAAGTATCTCTACAAAGAAATCCTTTCACTGTCAATAGTGTTCATATTTTAAGATTTATTTATTTATTTTGAAGAGAGAGAGTGCAATGAGCAGGAGGGGCAGCGGGAAAGGAAGACAGAGCTGAAGCAGACTCTGCACCTAGCACAGAGTCTGATGCAAGTCTTGATCTCACTCCCCCAAGATCACGACCCAAGCCGAGACCAAGAGTCCAGTGCTCACCCCACTGAGCCACGCAAGCACCCCTGTCCTACTTTAATGTAAAGCTAGATGCCAGTAGCTTCTACTTAAAAAATTTCTTGCTATGGTAAGGTAGCCGGGTTATAAAAACTCTATGTGCTTATATCTTTGGTTTTATTTTATAAAAATTAAATAAATTTTATTTATTAAAAAAACTTGTTTTTATATAATTCTCTAAGTAGGCTCCAAGTCCAGCGGGGCTTGAACTTACAACCCGAGATCAAAACCTGGATCAAAATCAAGAGTCAGATACTTAACCTCTGAGCCACCCAGACAACCCCCTCCAAATATTTTTAATTTGAGCATAGTTGATATACAATGTTACATTATATATTTTTTATTCTTTGTCTACTCTCTTCTTCATACTATATACCCAATTCTCTAGATATTGATGGAGAAACTTACCTGTCGGATCTCCTGTTTGAACCATGAAACCCTTGATATTTCTATGAAATATACAGCCATTGTAGTAATTACTGGCACAAAGAGCCAAAAAATTCTAAAAGAGTAAAAATAATGATTGGGAAATGATGTAACAGAAACACATTTAAAGCAATGAGCAAACTATTTTATTTACTAAAAATACCATTAACAATGCATTTATGTTTTTAGGAATTACTTTGGATCTCACTTTTCTGCCTAAAACACTTTAATAGCTTCCTTTTGTTCTTGGAATAGAATACACAATCCTACCTCTACATCTCATGTGTTAATAATTTCTTTCTATTACTATGTTAACCCCACTATCATTCTGAAAATTCATCTGAAAGGGGTCGGCTTACCCACCTAAGCCCTTTGTACTTCTATCTCTATACCTGGAATATTCTTTTTATCTCTTTCCATGGAAATGCCTTCAATACCTTCTGCACTAAGTTTAAGTATCACTTTCCTGGCTAGGCCTGCCCTCAACTTCTTTTAAATAATTCCTTTCCATTAGTCTCCATTTCAGTGCTTTGTTTCCTACAACGCATTATCATGATCTGGAATCATTTTTTTTCTAGAATGACTCTCCCGCCCCCCAACTTATTTTCTCAGAGTATTAGCTCTGTAAGGGCAAGGAATATCTCTTGTTCATTACTGTATTCCTTGACCCTGGCAAGATAGTCTTTCATAAATAATTGCTGAATGAATATAGAGAGAGAGCTAACTTTTTCCTTCCTTGTCATTTAAATAATTAAAATAATGTAAGAAACAGTTCTCTTACCTAATATCCTAATAAAATGAGAAGAAAAAGATACCCACCACTCTACAGTTAAAGAAAAATTATCAATCCTTTCTTTGCTCCACCTTTAACATCAAAAGTAAGTAGAAACTGGGGCACCTGGGTGGCCTTCAGCTCGGGTCATTATCTCAGGGTCCTGGGATCAAGCCCTGCATTTCGGGGGGCGGGGGTGGGGGGAGTCTCTGCTCAGCGGGGAGCCTGCTTCCCTCTCTCTTTCTGCCTGCCTCTCTGCCTACTTGTGATCTCTCTCTCTGTTAAATAAAATCTTTTAAAAAAAGAAAAAAAAAGTAAGTAGAAATTAAGATAGGATTGGGAGGGAGACAAACCATAAGTGACTCTTAATCTCACAAAACAAACTGAGGGCTGCTGGGGGGAGGGGGGGTTGGGAGAAGGGGGGTGGGGTTATGGACATTGGGGAGGGTATGTGTTTTGGTGAGTGCTGTGAAGTGTAAACCTGGCGATTCACAGACCTGTACCCCTGGGGATAAAAATATATGTTTATAAAAAATAAAAAAATTATTAAAAAAATTAAGTGAGAAATTATGCCGCCTAGTTTTTCCTGACACTGGTTTTATATACAAGTGTTCATTTTTTTTAGGTTAATTTCAAAATGGTTATCCTGCTGCATTAACTCATTAACTTACAGGTACATAATGGTACTCACCTCACAAGTTTTGGGTGTCCTCTCACAGAAAACTTCTATTTTAATATCACCTACATCTGTATGCAGTGTCACTGACTAAAAACAAGAAAAAAAAATAACAAATGAGATTTCTTCATGACTTTATGCATTGTATTTATTTCCCAAACTAGGATAAAGATGACAATCTGAATGAAAACACAAAAAACAACATTTCAGGGATGAACTATCCTCATAGCTGAGAGTAAGCTGTACTTCTTCAAAACTTATTTCAACAGTAGAAAAAAAAAACTCCAGAAGATGAATATGTTAATGTAAAATGGTATCTACCCTAAAATTTGATAGTAAATACTGTAATGGAAATACTTAAGTGTGAATTTTTCATCAATAAAAATGAAAACAATGGTCATGTTAGTAATACTGATTTAAATGGCAACACACCAACATCATTTATATTGAAAAATAGTAAGAAAATGACTTTTCAAAACAGAGGTTCCACCATTTTCCTTATGTACTTTAATTCTGAGTGACAGTGTTAAAAACAATTCCTTTCTTCACTAAAGACAACAGTCTTCTGTGTTTCTAGATCCTAAGTGTGCAGAGGTAACCATATTCTTGCTTGCTTTTTGTTTATCTGCTGTCCCAGTAACTTGCACATCCCTTTGGTTGCTACATTGTGGGGTGGGGGGTTACTCTGAGGCTTCCTTTTTCATTTCTCTTCTCCCAACAGTTTCTCGCAGTCAGAAAGTATGGTCAGGTTGATAGAGGGCAGGAGTTTGTGAGCTGGGGGTAGGGTGGGAGGGAGACAGAGCATTATTCTCATTGCCTGTCTTCTATGTCAAGCTCTGGGTGCTACCTTAGATCCAGAACAAAAGGATTCAGTTAAAATTATCACACCTGGGGACGCCTGGGTGGCTCAGTTGGTTAAGCAGCTGCCTTCGGCTCGGGTCATGATCCCCGAGTCCTGGGATCGAGTCCCACATCGGGCTCCTTGCTCTGCAGGGAGCCTGCTTCTCCCTCTGACTCTGCCTGCCACTCTGTCTGCCTGTGCTCGCTCTCGCTCGCTCTCTCTCTGACAAATAAATAAATAAATTAAAAAAAAATTATCACACCTGGTATACTCTGCAGCTCTCTCTTTCCATGTATATGCTGTAATCAGTCTTTTTCTGTAAAAAGTAAATTCTGTGCATTTTAAGTGAAAACACTGAAGAATTTAAAAGTAATTTTGCTTCTGGTTTTGTTTAGAGCGGTCATCTGCTGTGTGCTTCTGTCTTACCATTTCTGTCTTGCCATTAAAGTCCATGCAGTTTTATTTCCCTTGACTGAATTTCTAAAAATTATTTATAATGAAAGACATTATGAATTGCACAAAACTGGGAACGCCTGGGTGGCTCAGTAGATTAAGTGTCAGCCTTGATGTCGGGTCATGATCCTGTGGTCCTGGGACTGAGTCCCACATTGAGCTCCTTGCTCAGTGGGGAGAACCTGCTTCTCCCTCTGCCTGCTCTGCCTGCCTCTCCCCCTATTGTGCTCGCTCTCTCTCCGACAAATAAAATCTTAAAAAAAAATTTGTTCAAAGCTTACCATTTTTCTTCTTGATGGTTTCAGGAAGTACTACTGCTGAATTTCTCAGTCTTACCAAGAGAAGTTGGAAAATGTGTCTTTATTCCTGAAAGACAAAACTAGGTTTATTTTCCTCTCAACTCACACATGCTCATTTTTACTGCATATTTAAAAGAAAACGTCTCGAACAGCATCCCCAAGTAATAAAAATCTGACTATGGAAACGATGAGAACCTTCCCGACTCAAGCCCCTCAATCTCTCACTTACTTTTATTCAAAAGCCTCCCTGCAACTCCTGCAAGTCAGGTACATTTCCACCTTGGGGTCTAGACACTGAGTGTTCTCCCTTTGGAGCACTTAAACTCAGACGTCTGGACAGTTACATCCCTCACGTCCAAGTCTCTGCTCAAAAGTCAGGTCTCACTGGCCTGATAACTCTATTTAAAACTGCCTTCACTCTAGGACCTGCCCAATTATCTTCTCCTATAGTGAGATGCCTAAATTATAACCATTACCTCTATTTCTGCTTCTGTACCTTCGCTTGCTAACCCATGAGGAGATGGAAAAATACCAGCAGACTTCCTATGGACACTCTGTAACCACACATCCCCCGCCCAGACTTGACCCTGACAGAATGGCTGCTCCCGGACTCCCCACCGGGCTCTGGCCCGAGAGATAACAGCCATCTGACGCCAGAGTAACCCCCACCCGGAATTGGACGTGACAGAATGACTGCTCCCGGACCCCCCCCCCCAATCCGGCTCTGGGCCAAGAGATAACAACCATCTGGTGCCCCGCAGCTTAACGGGAAGACCCCAGTCAATCCTGAGCAGTTTGAAGAATGACAGCCCTTTGACCTAACCAATAATCTGTTCCCAGCCTTTTCCCGCTCTGTAGCGCGCCAGTCATATTATAGAGTTCCTTTTTTATTTTCCTGCAGTATGTGGCGATTTGTTACAAGATACTATGATGTATGCTAAGTCCCTGCCTCCCCAAAAATAGTGTATAAAAGGTGTTGTGATCCTGAGCTCGGGACCTCTTAGCGTCACTGGCAACGAGTGCGCGGAGGTCCAGGTTCGAACTTGTAATAAACGACCCTTGCTGTTTGGCTTTGACTCTGGACTCTGGTGGTCGTCTTTGGGGGGTCTCGGAATTTGGACACAACAATAGCACTCACCAATAATGCGCTCTATATTTTTCTAAATGAGTCTGTTCCAACACCACCCTCCCCGCCTGGTATGCTCACTTGAAGCAGCCCAAGAACCAAAACAAAGAGCTTAGCAAGAATCTCGGTAAGTGGATGAAAGACTGAGTGATGTTACTTACCACTTCAGCTAGCACAGCTGTTGCTGAAACAACAACAACAAAATCCCCTTGCATATACCCACGTTTTGGAGTTAAGAGACTTCGGGCTACGGGAAGTCGAGCGGGGGACCCATTAGAGAGTGCGCCCCTCACCTCCTCGCCTCGTTTTACCTCCTCCTTCCTTCCTATTTCAAACAAGAATGACTACAGCTAGGAAGACAATGTAATTTATCCTCACCTGGTACCTTTTGACAGCGGAAGAGAGCTCTTTTAATAAATGTACCAGGACACGAAACGTAAGCCGGAACCATTCCGCGCAACCTCTAGCAGTGCCTTGGGCTCCGACGTAAAACGGGGAGGACCAGTTCCGCCCGGCTCCTTCCCATCCCATCCTGCAGTGCCAGGAGGCCCTGCGCAGGACCGGAAGTAGTGAGCGCAGTTCCGGGCGGGCGTGGGGTTAGTGCTTGCTGTGGAGGTTATGAGGGTGCTTCTGGGAGGGAAGGCGGAGGAGGAGACGGGCAGGAAATTTGTGTGTAGCTTGAGGGCATAGGGCGCTAGTGGGGTAGGAGTGCCTACTCAGGAGCTTCAGGCTGGGTCTCGCCTCTTCATTGTCCCGGAAAAGGTCTGAACTGGGACTAAAATGGGGAGGTATCCGAAGTCACGGAGCAGGGTGCAGTTTGCAGGCTGTCAAGTGGTCCATACTAATGTGCTTAAAAACAAGGGCTGACACTGGGCTTTGTTCCCAGCTGTACGGTTGCATCTCGACCACACTGTAAGCGGGGCACGGGTATTTTTATTCTCGGCTGGGCGGAGCAACAGACGTTAGGAGATGGGCTACAGGCTGCGGCTCTGGGAGTCGGTCCGGTTTCAGAGTGGGCGCTGCTGCGCACCCGCTGCGCCGCCTCCCGTGGTTAATTGCGGCGTCAAGACGCGCAGCCTCGCAGTTTCCTGGTCTGTGAAATGGAGGGTGTTGTCTGTTACCTTGAAGGGCTCTTTCAGATTTAGCAGTACATCACTCAGAACTGTGGTGGGCCACTAGGGCTTTACTTTCACGCCTGCCAGATTTAGACGAGTCTGGAGAGTGGGGCGGTATCAGCACTTGGAATCCGGAGAAGGAAAGTGTGTAAGGACCTTCAGAAGATCTTCCAAGACCCCAGGCTCCAGTGGGTTTTGGAGGCTCCGCATTATTTCAAATCAGATTCTGAATAAGTACACACATGTCGTAGTAAATGTTTTTTGCTGAAAAAGTACATTTTTCTTTTTTTTTTTTAAAGATTTTATTTATTGGACACACAAGAGAGACAGTGGGAGATGCTTAACGACTGGGCCTCCCAGGCTCCCCTGAAAGAGTACATTTTTCAACAAATTTGTTAAATATTTTTGTGGAAATACTTGGTTTTGAAATTACGATTATCTGGTTAAATTTACAGTTGGCTATGCTTATCTTGTCAGTTATGCATACTATGAATGCTTTTCTTCAAAAATAGAAATGTTCCTGGATTTTTTTTTTTTTTTAAGATTTTATTTATTTAGGGGCGCCTGGGTGGCTCAGTGGGTTAAGCCGCTGCCTTCGGCTCAGGTCATGATCTCAGGGTCCTGGGATCGAGTCCCGCATCAGGCTCTCTGCTCAGCAGGGAGCCTGCTTCCCTTTCTCTCTCTCTGCCTGCCTCTCCGTCTTCTTGTGATCTCTCTCTGTCAAATAAATAAATAAAATCTTAAAAAAAAAGTTTTATTTATTTATTTGACAGACAGAGATCACAAGTAGGCAGAGAGGCAGACAGAGAGAGAGGAGGAAGCAGGCACCCCTCGGAGCAGAGAGCCTGATGGGAGGCTGGATCCCAGGACTATGGTATCATGACCTGAGCCGAAGGCAGAGGCTTTAACCCACTGAGCCATCCAGGCACCCCTGCTCCTGGATTCTAATTGGTTGAGTGTTAGTTTTGTATAGGGCCTAGACACTGAAAAGGTTTTTTGAGAAGCTTTATTTTGGAAGTTGAAGGAGTCTTGGAAGAAAGGGTGGTATTTAAAGAACTGGAGAAGGGAGGCGAGTGGTTGAAGCAGGAGTGGGGAGAACAAGAATCAGGGCTTCTGTGAGGTTCAGGAAGTAGGGATGAACATTTGGTGTATTACGTACCAAGCTCATGCTAGGTGACTTATACATATTAATTCATTTGCTCCTGTGAATGGCCTCTGATGTAGGTTATAGTGTCTCCCATTTTGTAAATGCGAAAATAACCTCAGGTTAAATGAGTTACCTAAGATACCGCATGATGATAAGTGGCAGAATTAGTATTTGAACCCAGGAATATGTGACTACAGCTCATATATATATATATAAAGATTATTTATTTATTTATTTGACAGACAGAGATCCCAAGTAGGCAGAGAGGCAGGCAGAGAGAGAGGAGGAAGCAGGCTCCCTGCTGAGCAGAGAGCCCGATGTGGGGCTTGATCCCAGGACCCTGAGATCATGACCCAAGCTGAAGGCAGAGGCCTCAACCCACTGAGCCACCCAGGCGCCCCTGTGACTACAGCTCTTTTGCTCCTTTGCTTTGCTCCCTTGAAGGTCCAGGCCTAAAGTGTGTCTGTATACCATTTTCTGTGTTTTGACTTCAGATACTCAGTTTTGCCTGATTTCTGTATGTTGTCATCTGTACGCCTCATTCGCAGAATAGTCCGGCTTGTTCATTCCCCAGTCTGCAATCCTTCCCGCTCCTTCATGGATTTGAAGGTGCTCGTTTCTTCCTTGAATGACTTTGCATCCCTCTCACTTGCTGAGAGTTGGGACAATGTTGGGCTACTGGTGGAACCAAGCCCACCACACACCGTACACACTCTCTTTCTTACCATTGACTTGACCGAGCAAGTAATGGAGGAGGCACTGCAGAAGAAGGTGGATCTCATTCTCTCCTACCACCCACCCATCTTCCAACCCCTGAAGCGTATAACCTGGAAAACCTGGAAGGAGCGCCTGGTGATCCGGGCTCTGGAAAACAGAGTCGGGATTTACTCTCCTCACACAGCCTATGATGCTTCACCCCAGGGAGTCAACAGCTGGTTGGCTAAAGGGCTAGGTGAGAAGCCTCTTATTTCTTCCTGTTTACTATTTTCCCTACAAATGCTTTGAAATTTTAGAATGTCTTTCCAAAAGAATTTTAACCGCTTTAGCTGTGGGTACCATGATTTTATTTTTATATATTTAAAAATAATGTGGAATCTGGCAACCGTATTTGATAAATGAAATTTTTGTCCTTAATGAATACGGAAAGCATAGGCAATCTTCATTGCTGGATTGAGCTTGGGGGGTCCTCACTCAAGTGTCACAGTGCCTGGCACCCGGAAGTTTGAGAAGTGCTTGTTAAATTGAGTCCAGAGCTTAGGCCTCTGCACAATATACTGCGTGCGTCAGTTAAACAGACCTCAGAGTTTTATTGAATGCTTACTCCTGCCCAGTACAATGAAGGACTTTAGCCTATGCGTTTTAGTTTTACTTTTAGTAAGTTACTTTAGTTTACTCGTTTGGGGCTGAAGCTTTTATGATTGTATAACCTGGATTAATGTGGCCAAGTAGGCTGTGAGCATTTGCAACCAGAATGATGGTTTACATGAATAAATTTAAGAAGCAGTCACAAATTCCGTATATCCTCTAAGTATTCATGAGTCAAGTTTTTGTGTTAAGAGTCTAATGGAAAATAATTCTGAAAACAAATTGGTTTTGTATGTACAAAATCCTACATTATGGCGATTTAGTATATAGGATTTAGGTGTATATGTAAGAGATATGTGTGCATGTGTGTTACATAAGAGTCTGAGAATTGATCTTTAAAAACTCATTTCCTTAAAAATTTTGCTCATAACAGTTTATCTTTTTAATTAAAACACACACCCACCATTTTTTTCCCTAGGAGTTTGCACCTCCAGGCCCATACATCCTTCCAAAGCTCCCACCTACCCCACAGCGGGGACGCACAGGGTCGAATTCAGTGTTAATGGCACGGAAGACCTGGACAAAGTCATTTCTGTAGTGAAAGATATTACAGATGTTTCTGTCACTTCTTTTTCTACAAGGTACGATATATTTTTCTCCTTTTTTATGTATATTTATCTGTATGGCTCTTCCTTATAAATTCTATAACCCTGCTATTTAGATCTATTTTCCCCCAGAGTGGGTTTCTAGGGCAGCACACTTCTCATCTGCATGTGGGTGTTCCACGGGGTCTTTTCAAAACAGTAAAAATGACATAGAAAACACTGTTTTCTATGTGGGAGGGACTGTGCTACACCCTTTTGCTTATAATATTTCTAATCCTCCTGATAACGTTGAAAGGTGGTTTTTTACCTGAGAGTATATAGATAAACCCTATTGATAACACCGATTACATGGATTTACTTTCAGTTTCTAGTAAAAGTGATTCCCAGGCACTTTTTTTTTTAAAGATTTTATTTATTTGACAGACAAAGATCACAAGTAGGCAGAGAAGCAGGCATAGAGAGGAGGAAGCAGGCTCCCCGCTGAGCAGAGAGCCCGATGTGGGGCGATCCCAGGACTGTGAGATCATGACCTGAGCCGAAGGCAGAGGCTTAACCCACTGAGCTACCCAGGTGCCCCTCCCAAGCACTTTTTAAATTTTATTTATTTTTGGGCATCTGGGTGGCTCAGTCCATTAAGCATCTGCCTTTGGCTCAGGTCATGATCTCAGGGTCTTAGGATCGAGCCCTGCATTGGGCTCCCTGCTCAGTGGGGAGCCTGCTTCTCCCTCTCCTACTCCCCCTGCTTGTGTTCCCTCTCTTGCTGTGTCTCTCTTTGTCAAACAATAAATAAAATCTTAAAAAAAAAGAAAAGTCTCTTATGGTTTGCCGCCTTCTCTGTTTTCATCTTATTTTATTTTTCCTTCCCTTCCCCTGTGTTCATCTGTTTTGTTTCTAAAATTCTACATACGAGTGAAATCATACGGTATTTGTCTTCTCTTATTTTGCTTAGCATAATACTCTAGTTCATCTACATAGGTACAAATGGCAAGATTTCATTATTTTTGATGGCCGAGTAATAGTCCATTATATATATGTACCATGTTTTCTTTATCCATTTATTTGTTGATGGACATCTCGCCTCTTTCTGCATTTTGGCTATTGTGGACACTGCTGCTATAAACACTGGGGTACATGTACCACTTCCAATCACTATGTTTCTATCCTTTAGATAAATACCTAGTAGTGCAATTGCTGGGTTGTAGGGGAGTTCTATTTTTAAGTTTCTGAGGAACTGGGTACTATTTTCCAGAGTGGCTGCACCCAGTTTGCATTCACAACAACAGTGCAAGAGGGTTCCCCTTTCTCCCAAGTCCTCCTGAATACTTTAAAGGGAAAAACAAACAGACCATTCAGGTGTCTCTTATAAGGCCAATCATTTATTTAGGGCAGAGATACCAAAATGGTGCCTCATAGAAGGTTTCCTTTGAAGCTAATTTATCCTCATGCCTTTTGAAACATGTTAAAAGACAAGTTATACAAAGCTGGAACTTAGTAATTGTTTAACAAACAAAAGTAAAGGGGCGCTTGGGTGGCTCAGCGGGTTAAACCTCTGCCTTCAGCTCAGGTCATGATCTCAGGGTCCTGGGATCGAGCCCCGCATCGGGCTCTCTGCTCAGCGGGGAACCTGCTCCTCCTCTCTCTCTCTCTGCCTGCCTCTCTGCCTACTTGTGATCTCTGTCAAATAAATAAATAACTAAAATCTTAAAAAAAAAATAAAGATTTTAATAAAATGGAAATCTCTATCAGGCTACAACAAAAAGTGATTCTTTCATAAGTGGTTTGGTTTTGTTTTGTTTTTAAAGATTTTATTTATCTGAGGGAGAATGAGCAAGCATGTTTGTGCACACACAAGCGAGGCGGGGCAGAGGGAGTGGGAGATAAGCGGACTCCTTGCCAACCAGGGAGCCCAATGTGGGGCTCAATCCCAGGATCATGAAATCATGACCTGGGCCAAAGTCAGATGCTTAATCAACAGCCAACCAGGTGCCTCTTAAGAGAGGTTTTTAAGTGTAGACCTTTTATAATTGAAAATGTTTTTTAATAGTGTTGAGGAATTTAAAGACTCTCAAGAGAAATTATAGGACTTAATAGATTCCAATAATGGCAGTCTTGTACCTTATTGAAATACTGTGTAAGTACTGATATTAAAAACAGTGATACAAATAAAGAAAATTTCAAACAATACAGAAGTCCTCCTTGCAAATGATCTTTTCCCTGTTTTCCCTGTTTTCAGGGATCTGAAGAAATGTATCGTTTTTTGGTTGTTTTCCCCCATTTAATTAAATGATATGCTGTATTTGTCTTTCTTATTAGCAGGGTGTCTTAGAGATCATCCCATATAGTTCTAGAAGAGCTCTTTGCCTGATATGTAATGTTTCTTATTTTAGATGTACCGGGTTTCTTTAAGCATTCTTCTTCCTAACTGATGAGCCCCCACCCCCAACTGATGCACATTTGGTGTTAGTTTTTTCCTGTTACAGGTAATATCTGGGTTTTACCTGGGGTTTACCATTAGATTGGGGTCCAGGCAGTTTTTCCTTTTTCTTCCAAACTCCACAGATGATTCTAGTGTTGACAACTACTCTTCCAGATTCTTTTTAAATTTTATTTAATTAATTAATTTATTTATTTGACAGAGATCACGAGTAGGCAGAGAGTCAGACGGGGGGTGGGGGGAAAGCAGACACCCTGCTGAGCAGAGAGTCTGACTCGGGGCTCGATTCCAGGACCCTGAGATCATGACCTGAGCCGGAAGCAGAGGCTTTAACCCACTGAGCCACCCAGGCACCCCCCTCTCCAGATTCTTTTAAGGTGTCTTTTAGTTCTAGACTTCTGTGATTATATTTAGAGTTTACGGTTAAATAGAGAACTTTCCTGATGCCAGTCTTTTTGGAGAGGCTCTATTTGGCATTGCTTTTCAGAGGGTGACTCAGGGAGCCCCTACATCAATGTTAATGGGATGCTTATGAAAAATGCATATTTTTGGTTTTTCATTTTAGATCTATGTAACTAGAATAGAGTTTGCTTGAAAATCTGTCCCGGAGAATCTTGTATTCAGTGATATTTGAAAGTTAACTTCCGTAGGGCCTTAAAAAAATGCAGTTTGCTGTAGTCCCATTCATAGAAGTTCTTTTTCACTGGATCTGTAGAAGAGTCCAGCAGCTATCATTTTAAGAAGGTAGCAGATTGCTGATGCACACCTGGAATTAAGAGTAGTTCTGTAACAGGGCCCCTGGAAGGCTCAGTAGGTTAAGCATCTGCCTTTGGCTCAGGTCATGATTCCGGGGTCTTAGGATCAAGCCCTGCATCAGGCTCCCTGCTCAGTGGAGAGTCTGCTTTGCTTCTTCCTCTCCAGCTTCTCCTGCTCTGTGCTGCTTCTCTCTCTCTCTCTCTCTCTCTGCCTCTGAAATAAAATTTTAAAAAAACAATAGTTCTGTAACAATGGTTTCAAAATGAAGTCCCTGGGTCAGCAACATCAGCATCACCTGGAACTTGTTAGAAAGGTACATTCTCAGATCACAACCTACAACTGCTGAATCTGGGAGGTAGAGCTCAGCAATCTGTGTTTTATTAAGTCTACAGGGAGATTTTGTGGTGCCTGGGTTGCATCTGACTCTTGGTTTCCGCTCAGGTGGTGATCTCAGGGTCATGAGAGTAAGCCCCGTGTTGGGATCTGCACTGAACACAGAGGCTGCTTGAGATTCTCCCTCCCTCTTCTTCTCTCTCTCTCACATAAATGAATCTTTAAAAAAGAAGTTTACAAGAAGATTTTGATGCATACAGAAGTTTTTTGTGTTTTTTTTTAAAGATTTTATTTATTTATTTGACAGAGAGATCACAAGTAGGCAGAGAGGCAGGCAGAGAGAGAGGAGGAAGCAGGCTCCCTGCTGAGCAGAGAGCCCGAGTGGGGCTCGATCCCAGGACCCTGAGATCATGACTTGAGACGAGGGCAGAGGCTTAACCCTCTGAGCCACCCAGGCACCCCTGATGCATATGGAAGTTTGAGAAATACTGTTCTAGAAAATAGTTTGGTTTGGGATTGAATCTTAAATTTCATGGAATCTAATCTCTTTTACAGGAGTTGTAAAATGGATTGTTTAAAAATACATTTCATGGGGCCCCTGGGTGGCTCGGGCGGTTAAGTGCCTGGTTAAGCATCTGACTCTTGATTTCCCCTCAGGTCATGATCTTAGAGTTACGACACTGAGCCTCTTGGCAGCAAAGTCCAAGCTCAGCCCAAAGTCTGTTTGGGATTCTCCCTCCCTCTCCCTCTGTCCCTTTTGTGAGCATGTGCTTGTGCGTGTCCTCTCTCAAATAAATAAATAAAATCTTTACGAAAAATAAAATACATTTCACTTACTTTATCCTAAAAGAGCAAGTGATTTTTCTTCTTTTATAGGACTGATGAGGAGGAGCAAACACGGGTTAGTCTGAATTGTAGTCAGGAGGCCTTGATGCAAGTGGTGGCTTTTCTTTCACAGAGCAGACAGTTCTATCAGAAGACCGAAATTCTGTCACTGGAGAAGGTAATAAAAATACATTACTGTGCATTTTTGTTTGACAGTTTCATTTGTAGATCGTTAGATCGACAGGCTATGGTAACTGTTACTTAAAGAAGCACAAGGTGGTATAGAGTGCGTAAAGCATCCTGGGGAAAAAAAATTGAGAAAGGGAGACATGCCAGGAGTAGAAAACTGTTGGTAGATGTTTCGGTCCATTTGGGCTGCTCTGACAAAATACCCCAGACTGGATAGCTTATGAACAACAGAAATTTTGCTTCTCGCAGTTCTGGAGGCTAGAAGTCCAGGATAGCAGTACCAACAGATTTGGAGTGGTGGCTGGTGAGGGCCTACCTCCTGGTTCATCAGCGGCGCCTTCTCTCTGCGTTCTCACATGAAAGGAAGGACTCGGAGTACCTCTTGGAGCACTATTGTATAAGCGAATCGCATCATGTGGGCTCCCCACTTAAGACTTAAGTACCCCCCAAATTCCTCCTCATAGGGCTCCACCTCCTAATACCATCACCTTTGGGCGTTAGGATTTCAACATTTGAATTTGTGTGGGGGCAGAAACATTTGGGTCACAGCAGTGCAGGACTTAAAAAAAAAAATTCTGATGTGGGGGCACCTGGGTGGCTCAGTCCATTAAGTGTCCAACTCTTGCTTTTGATTCGGGTCATGATCTCAGGGTCATGAGGTACGGCTCCACACTGGGTGTGGATCCTGCTCAAGAACCCCCCCCCAACTCATATATCCACGCTCTCTCAGAAAAAAAAAAAAAGAAATTAAATAATATAAAATAATTTTTAAAATTCTGGTTGTTGTTGTTTTTTTTTTTTAAGATTAAAAAATTTTATTTAGTTGAGAGAGCAAGAGAGAGCTCACAAGCAGGGTGAGAGGCAGAGGGAGAAGCAGACTCCCCACTGAACAGGGAGCTGGATGCAAGGTTCGATTCCAGGACTCCAGGATCATGACCTGGACTAAAGGCAGGTGCTTAACTGACTGAGCCATCCAGATGCCCCTGAAGTTTCTGTTTTTTATCATTAAGTGCGGTTGACACCCAGTATTACAGAGCACTACTTTCTAGGGTTAGAGACTCAGTTACAGGTTCCCAGGTTCTATCTCTCTTTTTTTTTTTAAGATTTTATTTATTTATTTGACAGATAGAGGTCACAAGTAGGCAGAGAGGCAGGCAGAGAGAGAAGGGGAAGCAGGCTCCCCGCTGAGCAGAGAGCCCAATGTGGGGCTCGATCCCAGAATCCTGGGATCATGACCTGAGCCGAAGGCAGAGGCTTGAACCCACTGAGCCACCCAGGCGCCCCCCAGGTTCTATCTCTTTTATACTCTCCGCCTTTACCATTTTATTTGCTCCTTTAACCTGATTGCTGTTTGTATAATGATTCCTATATCTTGATTTTTTAGCTCAGAATGCTTTCTTAATGTAAAAAGTTAAAAAACCCACATTTCCAGGGACTCTCTGACATTTTCCTCTTAATGGATCCCACAGGTACTTCAGTATATACAGTTACTGACCTTATTCCCTGTATCACCCTTTATTTATTTTTATTTTTTAGAGACCGCGTGAACACCTGTGAGAGCAGGGGTTGGAGGGAGGGGCAGAGAGAGGGAGAGGGAGAGAATTTGCCTTTCCAGAAGTCTGAGCTTGTAGAAGTCAGAGAATGTCTTTGTCAGGTTTCCATCCCCAGGCTTTAGCCTGGTGCTGACATACTAAGTGTGCATGTTTTCTTCTCATCACGTGCTGTTTGTTTACTAGGCGAAGATGAGCAGTTTTTCTAACTTCTGTTTCTCCTCAGCCTCTGCTCCTGCATGCTGGAATGGGACGGTTATGCACACTGGATGAATCTGTTTCCTTGGCTACCATGATTGAGCGAATCAAGAGGCACCTTAAACTACCTCATGTTCGCCTTGCTCTTGGAGTAGGAAGAACCTTAGGTAAATATGTACCACTTATTTGTCCGGTGCATTTACTAATGTAGTATTATGTAGTATTTGGGCAAAAGTTGAAGTTCTTGGTTATATTAATAGAAGTGACAGGAAACATGTTAGTTCATGGGAGATGACTGGTTTCTTTTATCAGTCAGGGTAGACTAGATGATGCTGTGGCAAACCTCTTACTGTCAAACAAGATTTATGTCTCTCTCGTTATGACCATTACTTTAAACTTTGCTTGGCATTTTACTTAACTGTGTTTCATCTAGTTCTTTTTCTGAGGTTACGTCTTGTTCTTTCATTGGGAATTTATTCCTCAGTCTTCTCGTTTTGCTTGACTTTCTGTGTTCATTTCTATGAATTAGGTGGAACAGCTGCTTCTAACCTTGAAGGGATGGTCTTGTGTATGACCATCCCTGTGTAGGCTGTGTGTGCTCAGTGGCTTTGGCTGGGTGGAGCGGTGTCGGGCATGGGCTTGGAGTCCCAGGGCACTCTCTGTTGGGGCTGTCCTAATGGGATGGCAGGAGCTAAAGTGGGCATGGACTGGGACGGTCCTGAGGCTCTCAGAGAATGCCCTGACAGGACAGCTGTAGGTGAAGTGGGTGCACCCTGGGGTGTCCCTCGGCTCTCGGTGTAGAGGACATCCCAACTGGGTATCTGAAGCAGAAGTGGGTGTAAAGCTAGTGTCCCAGGGTGCTCTGTGCAGGGGGTGCCTCAGAGGGGCAGCTGGAGCGGCGGTGGTGCATGGGCTGGGGAGGTCCCAAGGGGCTTTATGCAGTGGGCACCCTGGCAGGACAGCTGTAGCTGAAGTGGGTACAGGCCTGGGGATCCTGGGACTTTCCATGCAGAGGGTGCCCTCCGCCACTCTTTTAAAGCACCCCTAGGAGTGCCTGTGTGGCTCAGTCAGTTAAGCATCTGACTCTAGATTTCGGCTCAGGTCATGATCTCAGGGTCCTGGGATGGAGTCCTGTGTCAGGCTCCCTGTTCAGTGGGGGATGTGCTTGAGGATTCTCTCTCCCTCCGCCCCAACCCTGCACATACGTGCATGCACTCTCTCTCTTTCAAATCAGTAAATCTAAAATACCTCTAATGGAGTGACCACTAATGAAGTATCCATTCTAGAATCCTTAAGGGTGAAATACTTGTGGATTTGGGCTTCAAAGCTTCTGTCGTTTTACTCTTCAACTCTTCAAAGGTTGTTCTTTTAGAGTAAATCTATTTAAAAATATATGTCAGATCAATTTGGTAGCATTCCTTTAAGTAGCTGTTTTGGTTCCTCACTAGAGAACAGTGACAGTACCTGCTACCTCTCACTGTTGCCCGGAAACCCAGGAGAGGTCACTTTACCTTGCAGCAGGGACAAAGCCTCGAGCCGCGCAGTTAGCACTGTTCAGCGGTGCCTTACGTGGGCTTGTGCAGCTGCGTACGTCTGAAGAAATAACAGCCCTGTGTTGGGTTATTTATGCAATATCAAAAAATAATCTGCTTGTTTCTGTGAAGACATGTTTTGTTGCTTTTTAAAACTCAGTAAGCAAAGTTCTTGTACCGGTGGTGAGACCAGAACTGAAGTCTGCATTATGTGAAGGATTCTTGGTGCAAATTACAATGTTAACATGAAGGGGAATTGTAACGTATTGGTCTTCTTGTTTCTTTTATTTTGAAGAGTCTCCAGTCAAAGTTGTGGCCCTGTGCGCTGGTTCTGGAAGCAAAGTGCTGCAGGGGACGGAGGCCGACCTTTACCTCACAGGTAGGACAGCCTTTGGGTCTCTTTTTCTTTTCATGTGTGTATCCTTCCCCAAACTTGGTTTGTTTTATGAGATAAAACATAGATTTTAGAACAGCACTTGGTAGATAAATGGATTTAATAACTATTGTTTGAACCTGAACTAAACAGGAACTACACTGAAATTGGAGACAGGCCATATTTTTTGTACAGGGGAAAAAATCATTTAGCAATTTATTATTAGATTATATAAAAGATTGATTGATGTTGAGCATTTATTTAGCCTGTCTTCTTTCCTACACATGATTCATGTCAGGTAATAGGACACTTTCTACCCTCCCACCTTAGCCAGAAAATGGTTCTTGCTCAGCCCTACAGCCCGTCATTAGCTCCTACCAGCTCTAGCTGCAGAATCTTCATAGAGCCTTTCCTTTTCTCTCTACTCAGGCATCATCACCTACTTGAAATCCTTCATCAAGTCCCTAATCTTAGTCTTCCACATAGGCCTCCCAAATAAACTGTTCTTCACAAGTATAAATTTATTGGGTATGATACTGTCCTAGCTACGAAGCCTTCAGCGATTTCCTTTATGTGTCTCGGGCGAGCCTAAATGCTCGTTCTCTTCCATGCGGCCTCTGTTTATGCGGTTTTCTCTGACTAGAATGTCTTTCTGGCTCCTTCCTTTACACTTCCAGTGATAAGCTCAGATACCTCCTCAGAGAAACGTTTCCTGTCACTGACTCCTGCCCTGATGGTCACGCCTTCCTCTCCAGTCCCCGTCGCTTTGTCCTTCAGCTCCAGGATGCTTTTCTGTCGGACAGTCATTGTTTGGCACCCAGGCGTTACTTTCTGTCATAGGGGAAAGCGTCTGACAGGTGACCTGGCCTCTCATTCAGAGGATTTGGAGGCACTTTGTACTTTCCTGATACCAGCTGCATTTCCACCTCTGTTCCTCCTTAGGGTTAAGAGAGCGGGAAGTTAAGAATTAACTTTTTCCAGGGCACCTGGCTAGCTCAGTCAGTAAGAGTATGTAACGTTTGGTCTCAGGGTTGTAAGTTCAAGCCCCACGTTGGGTATAGAGATTACTTAAAATCTTTTTTAAAAATTACTTTTTTGACTTCTAGGACCGGAATCGAGGGTCTTAACCCCCATGGCTACTTCCTAGGCCTTTGCATTATTCCTCCTTTCCTGCCCCCCATGTCCATGCCCCTTATTATCTGTCTAGCACACCCTCCTTCAGAGGCTGCTGGACTTAATACTGTCACATCTGGAAGTATAGCGGAGCAGTATCTGAGCTTATTAAAAACGTACACAACCATTACCCATTTTCTATTCTTCTAAAGACTTTTTATAAGTCCTCAAACTTGTACCAGATTGAAATAAACTTCCAGTGTATAAATAATTTGACAAAATAGCTTATAGCATTATATGACTATTTAATTTTAATATTTATTTTAATTTTTAAAAAATATTTATTAGCATGAAAGCAAGCAGGGGAAGGGTAGAGGAGAGAATCTTCAAGCAGACAGTCTGCTGAGCATAGAGACCAACCTGGGGCCCCATCCCACAGCCCTGAGATCATGACCTGAGCTGAAACCAAGAGTTGGATGCTTAACCAACTGAGTATTTAACTGACTTTAAAACAGTCATGGGGGCGCCTAGGTGGCTCATTTGGTTAAGTGTTTGACTCTTGGTTTTGGCTCAGGTCATGATCTCGGGGTCATGGGATCGGACCCTGCATCAGGCTCCCTGCTGAGGAGTAAATCTTTAAAAATGATATTAATTATAACATTTTACTTTGAAAGAATTTCAGACCTGTAGAAAGTTGCAAGGATAGTACAATAAACTTTCGTATGCCCTTCCCTTAGATTACTAATGGTTATATGGGCATCTGGGTGGCTTAGTCAGTTAAACATCCGATTCTTGATTTCAGCTCAGGTCTCGATTTAATGGTCATTCAAGCCCCACGCTGGGCTCCACACTGGGCAAGGAGCTACTTAAATAAATGAATAATAAAGATCAGTAATGGTTATATTTTGCCACATCTGCACATTCTGTGTCATATACACGTTATATATGTCTGCATGTATATATATGTGTGTATAAATATCTAAGGGTGTGTGTACAAATATATTTCTACTTACATGTTTCCCCCCAAACCATTTTAAAATAAATTGCATACATGACCTTTTGTCTTATCCCTAAATACCTTAGCATATGTGTCCTAAGAATGAAGATATTATATGACCATGGACAGTGATCAAATATAGGAATTTAATATTGTTAAAACATTTATTTAATATGTCATCTATCTGGAATGCTTCTTTGTCCAGAGCACTGTCATTTTTAAGGGTACAGACCATTTGTTTTGTGGCATATCTCTATTTGGCACCTCTGATTGTTTTCTTATAAATAATGACTTTTTTTTCTTTTTTAAGATTTTATTTATTTGAGGGGAGCCTGGGTGGCTCAGTGGGTTAAAGCCTCTGCCTTCAGCTCAGGTCATGATCCCAGGGTCCTGGGATCGAGCCCTGCATTGGGCTGTCTGCTCCGCAGAGAGCCTGCTTCCTCTTCTATCTGTGCCTGCCTCTCTGCCTACTTGTGATCTCCTTCTGTCAAATAAATAAATAAATAAATCTTAAAGGAAAAAAAAAAAGATTTTATTTATTTGAGAGCATGAGAGGAGGGAGGGTCAGGAGCAGCAGACTCCCTGCCAAGCAGGGAGCCCGTCGTGGGACTCTATCCCAGGACTCTAGGATCATGACCTGAGCCAAAGGCAGTTGCTTAACCAACTGAGCCACCCAGGCGCCCAAATAATGACCTTCTTAAAACTAGGTGGGGTTTTTTGTTTTTTTTTTAATTATTAAGCAGTATGTGCATAAGGTAAATGAATGCAATTCAAAGTTGTTAAAATAGTCTGCCTATCTGGTTATTTGGGGAAATACAAAGTGTCTTCTTATCTGGCTGACCTTGGACGTCTGTGATCTGTGAGGTACCACTTTGAGTCTAACTTGAGGGATAAAAAGCACCAGCTCAGAGACCACACACACAGGCCTCGGCTGATGTTCGCCACTCCGCCTTTGAGCAGAGCATGGTAGTATCAGGTCATTAGGGTAAGAGTGTGGGAAGACCAGCAGATTGGGAGCTTGCTCCTTGCAGGTATAAATCCTCTCATTTGCTCTTTCGTTCCCCAGCGACCCTCTGAGCTAGGCTTCTCCCCCCACTTGCCTTCGGCTGTTTCTGTGGAGTCTTCCCAGAGTCTCCGCTTTCATGCCCTCTGAGAGCCTTTGGAATAGTCCAGGCCACCAGACTTGTCTCTCCTGAAGCGCAGCTTCCAGGTGGGCCCATTAGGGTCTTCTTTCTATTACGGATTTAAATACTTTACTATTACAGATAAGATGTTTTAGGCGCCCCTGGGTGGCTCAGTAGGTTAAGCGCTGACACTTGGTTTCAGCTCAGGTCGTGATCTCAGCGTCGCGAGGCGGGCACCGCACTCAGCCGGCAGAGTCTGCCTGAGATTTTCTCTCTCCCTCTGCCCCTCTGCTCATACATCCTCTCTCTAAAATAAATAATAAAATCTTTTTAAAAAATGAATAAAAATTATTCTATATATGAAATTTCATGTATTGAGCAGGGTGTGTGGGGGATTGGAAATTTCTCAGGGGAAAAAAAATGTTATTTTTCCCCTTAAGAAGCTTCTCTCAATTTTTTATGCTTTTTTTTTTTTTAAGATTTTATTTATTTATTTGACAGACAGAGATCACAAGTAGGCAGAGAGGCAGGCAGAGAGAGAGGAGGAAGCAGGCTCCCTGCTGAGCAGACAGCCGTATGTAGGACTCGATCCCAGAACCCTGGGATCATGACCTGAGCCGAAAGCAGAGGCTTTAACCCACTGAGCCACCCAGGCGCCCCAATTTTTTATGCTTTTAGGGCTCTAAACATATTTCAGAATTATGCTTATTATAAGTAAGCCAAATTGTGCAGTGTCTTTTTGCTGTTAAATTTGAAGTCATCAGGATGCCTGGGTGGCTCAGTGGGTCAGATGTCTGCCTTTGGCTTGGGTCATGATTACAGGGTCCTGGAATTGAGCCCCGCATTGGGCTCCACGCTCAGTGGAGAATCTGCTTCTCTCTCTCCTCCCCACTCTGTCACTATTTCTGTCTCTCGCCTCTCATTTAAATAAATAAAATCTTTAAAAAAAAATTTGAAGTCATCAGATTCACAAATGGGATTTTTAAAAATGCAGAACACTTGAGTTTTCCCAAAATCTGTTTGCAAAAGATGAGATCCTGTTCTACCAGTAACTTCAGAATTTCTAGAAATTTTGCCTAGGTCAAAGGAAAATAAATGCCCTGTTTTTATTTATTTATTTATTTATTTATTTATACCTTGTCTTTTATTTAGAAATAGCCTTAAAACTCATTTCATCTTTATGAATTAGACTAGAGTTGATACTGAAAAATTTGGTGTTCACAAAGCATAAAGGAGTCTTTGGGAAGTATACCTAGGGTTTTCTAGAGGTATTTGTTATTTAATATTTATATGAGAGAGTTTTCTGAAAGCCCCGTTTCACTTAACAGTGCTCATTTATCTTATAATGGAAACGTTTGTATTTTTGGGGTTTTTTTTGAAGTAGGCTTCAGGCCCAGCATGGAGCCCAATGCGGGGCTCAAATTCCTAACCTGAGTTGAGCAGAGATGGAGTCAGAGAAGCTTAACCAGTGAGCCCCTCCCGCCCAGGGACCCCAAATGGAAGCATTTTGAATGGAGGTTCTTACAGGTCTGGCAGGCAGTAGGAGATACTGTTGCATATGTGGCTTTTAGATTCTTGTTTTCAACGGGCCACAGAGAAAGAATTTGGAATTCTCGGTGGGATGGCCTGTCTCTCTCTCAGTTGGAGGACATGGAAGAAAACCTGTACCTAACTTTCTAGATTTGTGTGTACAGTTCTGCTTTTTACCCAGCGCGAGCTTGGTGTTTCTGCAGTGGTGGTTTGGCACTTGGCAGGCCGCTTGTCTGGTATTTACGTATTTGCCCTTTCCCCTGGCGGCAGGCGAGATGTCCCACCACGATGTTCTGGATGCCGCGTCCCAGGGGATAACTGTTGTCCTCTGTGAACACAGCAACACGGAACGAGGCTTCCTTTCTGATCTTCGAGATATGCTGCGTGCTCACTTGGAAAACAAGATTGATATTATCCTGTCAGAGGCAGACCGAGACCCTCTTTGTGTGGCGTAGAGCCTCCTGGAGGAGCGGGGGGACGGCCCCCACCTGAATGCCTAACGGGAATTGGCGCAGCTCGAATCCTCCTGGAAGAACGTCTTAGAATGTACATTATTTCTGGTTTGTAAATCCGCTTCAACAAATGTTCTGTAGCTCATATGGTAAAAATCGTAACAGTGACCATTCAGAACAAGTATTCATTATAAGAGGAATTAAGATGATTATACAATGTAAATCGTATTTCATTATAAACTCCTGGAAAGATCCACTAAAATCTGTTTACTTAACATTCTGGGGAAGTTGCTCAAGCAGTCTTCTCCTTAGTTTACTTATAGATGGGATGTGTTGTTCTAGATATTTCTGCCCTTGGTTAGTTTAGAAATATACTTTAAAAAACTTGAGATTGGAACACTTATTTCTAGGTAGTGGCCTCTAGGGGGTGATAAGGTCTTGTCTCTGTTCCCATTTGTAGATCACTACGCTTTGACCTTCTGATTTCAGGATCAGGATGAGGTTTTGTTTTTTTGTTCTTTAATATACATGATCATTATTCATGACTATTATTGCTTTTTAGATAACTTACCTGAAATTTTTACTAGTAATACAGAAAGATAGCTTTTAGAATAATCCCAGTTATCATGCAATATTAATTTCATGCTAGGCATTCTCGGGTATGTTATAAACACTTTCAATCTGTAGAAACAAGAATGTGGGTATTATGATTTCCATTTAACAGATGATTAAACTGAAACAGGTTATGGAGTTTGCCCGAGACCACGTGGCTAGAAAATGATGGGAGTTTGAACACAGACTCAGGCAGTCTGGCTCGAGTCTGTGTTCTTTACTGCTTCTTAATGAACAATGCTGATAAACCTGATAGAGGAGATAGTAGGCAATCCAGAAGAAATTCATTTTAACTGGGATTTTCTCTGGGAGGTATGGGAGGTTTTTCTTTTGAATTCTGTCAGATTTCCAGTTGCTCTGGGGAGTTTTTTCCTTTGGTAATGACAAAAGCCCATTTGTTAAAATACTGTCTAAGGGGCGCCTGGGTGGCTCAGGGGGTTAAAGCCTCTGCCTTTGGCTCAGGTCCTGATCCCAGGGTCCTGGGATCGAGCCCCGCATTAGGCTCTCTGCTTAGTGGGGAGCCTGCTTCCTCCTCTCTCTCTCTGCCTGCCTCTCAGACTACTTGTGGTCTGTCTGTCAAATAAATAAATTTAAAAAACAAAATAAAATACTGTCTAAGATGAGAGAGGAAAGAATTTTACATTTATTCTGTAGGACCCTTTTCCTACCAGTCATCTCCTAGAGGATTTGGGATCCCAACTTACAAATTATTCTTGGTGGTTCACCTGTAATATTGATTCACCACAGAAAAAAACCAATAGGACTGAGCCTTTAGAAACACCCCCCAATTCAAGGGTTGGAGGAGGAGCCAGGAGAGGAGGTGGGAGGAGGATCAGCAAAACATCAGAAGCCAAGTAGAAAGCTTTGATGAGGGGTGGCGGACCTCAAAAGTCGAGCCATTGGAGAGCAGAAGGCTTCGAGACTCTTGAGGGCATTTTCCTCAGTCATTGCTTGTGTTCTTTGTGCTGGGCCCATGAAGATGCAGGAGTGGGACAAAAGTTTGGGTGATACCGACGAGTTTATTGTAATTACCTATGCTAAAGATACACAGAGAGCTTATAGGGAAGGTTTCCTGGGGACGTGGGAGGGTAGAATTCAGTCAAGAGGTAGAGCTTGTACAAACACTAGTGTAGAGAAACAGCGCAGTGCATTGAAAGAGCCCAAGTAAGTCATCCACTGTTAGGACAGAAAGCAGAGGCAGAAATGATATGGTCAGAGATGCTGCTTAATAGCTTGGGGGCAGTGATTCTTAAACCTTTTTTTTCCTTTATGGCACACTGAAGGTAAGGCATGATTTCACCTTTAACTAAAATTATTAGTCCTGAAGGTTGTGGATTAAAAATTTATGATTGGACATGCTTATTGCCAAATTGTTGGTTTTTTTTTTCTTAAAGAATGCCATTGTTACCACAATTGTTAAAAGTTTATTTACTGGCTTGCTAACATTTCCGAATAACTAAAAATACCCCCAAATATGTCCTCTGGAGTTTTTAAAAATTAAAGTATCACCAAAGATGAATTATTTTCACTTGTCAAATTTTTTGAACTGTTAAAGGTGTTGATGGTTTAGTTATATATCTCATTGCTTTTCAAACATTAATGTGCAGAAGAATGTATGGAGTTTTTTTTTTTTTTTTAAGATTTTACTTATTTGATAGGGAGAGAGCAGGAGAAAGAGAGGGAGAAGCAGGCTCCCCACTAAGCAAGGCCGATGCAGGACTCAATCCCAGGACTACGGAGATCATGACCTGAGCTGAAGGCAGATGCTTAACCGACTGAGCCACCCAGGCGCCCAGAGACGTGGTTTACAAATGCAGACTGATTCAGAAGCTCGAGTGGGGCCCAAGCACTTCTGTGTTCCCAAGAGAATGCTGCTGCCATCAAGGAACATACGTTAGGTAGCAGAAGTAAAGATTGTGACCTAAACATGTGGGCAGGCTCAAGGCCAGAGTGTGCTGCTATATACCAAGATTGTTAGGAGAGTGTGATAATTAGCTTTCTATTTAAACTCATATTTAAAGTCACATTTTCCTTAGCATCAGTTATTTCAAACTTATTTCCAGCGTATTATGACTACTGTGACTTTTAATGCTATTAACAGCCCATATTTCTTCCTTCACATTCCTTACAACTCCTCTATCTGGCACAGAACCTTCTACACAGGAAGGGTTCAACAAACATGAATGAGAATGTTTTAACAGCAATTTGAAATCTCAAAATGTAGGACTCTCCTACGGGGGTAGTCAGGTAATTACAGAAAGCCCAAGAACAAAGTCATTTGCATATACTTCTTTTTATTCCTCAGTTTTAGGAGCCACACAGTCTGTGGTAAGACCGACCCTCCTGATTTGTCATCTCTGATGGTTACTTGGTACTAAGCTGAAAGTCTTCTCACCTCCTAGAATGTAGGAAAAAAACATTTTGAACAATACTACTGGCTCCACAATGAATTAAAGGGGAAAAATCTTCTAAAGTGTTTTTTTTTTTAATTTATTTTCAGCGTAATAGTATTCATTGTTTTTTGCACCACACCCAGTGCTCCATGCAATCTGTGCCCTCTCCAATACCCACTAAAGTGTGTTTTTTTTTTTTTTAAAGATAAGCATTCTCTATTAACCATCCCCTAAACTCACTGATCTTTTATATGAATGAAATGTTCAGGTATTAAACTGACAAACATGCTAGGAAAATCTGTTTCTTAAAGTATCACAAGAGCTGACTTAGAACTCTCTGCATCGGGAATACAATGTTCTGTCAACTTCGGTAGAGTGTAAGAATGCTTGTTCTGCCTCCCCTGTGCCTTTTTGGGGCCTGTTTACTTGGCCATTTTATTAAGAGCAGCCAGAAAAATCCTTCAGGATTTTCAGGTTTGTTCACTCTTGTCAGAAGCAAGGAATAGAAGTTGGGAGTCTTAGCAGTCAGGTTCTCACTGGTAAGAGTACGAGGAGCACGGATACGGAAGCAAATGGAGAGTGTAGAGGAATTCTGCGCAGATCTGCAGATCTGTAAGATGCACTTATAAATTTTTTTTTTTTAAAGATTTTATTTATTTGACAGACAGAGATCACAAGTAGGCAGAGAGAGGAAGGGAAGCAGGCTCCCTGCTGAGCAGAGAGCCCGATGTGGGGCTCGATCCCAGGACCCTGGGATCACGACCTGAGCTGAAGGCAGAGGCTTTAACCCACTGAGCCACCCAGGCACCCCCAGCACTTATAAAATTTTTGAAGGACTTAAAGATATTTTTTTTAGTACGAGGCGCCTGGGTGTCTCAGTGGGTTAAAGCCTCTGCCTTCTGCTCAGGTCATGGTCCCAGGGTCCTGGGATCGAGCCCCGCATCGGGCTCTCTGCTCAGCGGGGAGCCTGCTTCCCCCTCTCTCTGCCTGCCTCTCTGCCTACTTGTGATCTCTGTCAAATAAATAAAGAAAATCTTTAAAAAAATATATTTGTAGTAAAAAACCAGTACTATGAAAAAATGATTCTATCCAAATTGGCTTTTTATTTATTGATAGATTGTTAATACATACTGTTTGCAGGTAGTATGGACACAAAAATTATAAAAATAAACCAGTAGATTTAAGGGCAAATGCAAAATTTGCGTATTAGGTAATTAAAGATTTTATATACTTTTTTATACTGTAAGTTATAAACTAGATATATTAAGCAAAAAAAGCAAGGTGCCAATGAGCACATATCATATGCTACCATTTGTGTTTTTAAAAGGAGATACAGACACATACCTTCCGTGTGCATAGAATACCTCTGCAGGAGGGAGCTCCTGTCGCCGGCTGCATAAGGGACTGGATCGGTGAAGGGGAAGGAAACGCACTTTTTAGTGGATATCCTTTGGTAACAACAATTTTTAGAATCAAATTCATGTACTAGTTTAAATATTTTGATTCTCTGTGACTGAACCCCCGCACATGGATTTAAATTCTATGCCACAAAGAGAAAGGATTTACTAAAGGATTTAAAAGCATTTTGGAAACCGTTTCATGAGAGGGGCTTCCGGGATCAAGTAGGTGCCGCCTCAGCAGTTCGCACTTGTTCATGACGGTGATATTTTAATGAAGGATTTCTTTTCCAAGTATGAAATGTTTTAGACAATATGTGAAGACTATAAGCTGACCAGTGGCCAAAGTTAGCCTTTTTCTCTTTCCTAATGAAGAAGGCTTGTGTAAATATTTAGAGGGCTTGAAATTGTTAAAGAAAAAAACTGAAATGTCTTACAGTGAGTTCTGGGTCTACTTGATAGAGAAATCAAGATTAAAATCTGCCGTTAATATGCTACTCACTTGTAAGTTATTGAAGAAAAATGTCAATACAAGAATAATTGAATTTTTATTTTCTGTTGTCTTAAGAACAATGACTAAACTGTAGTTCAGGACTGTGTTTCTTCTGTAGCCTGGCTTCTTTCTTGTGTCACGAAGGTGATGACACAGATGTTGGCCGTTCCAAGGATCATGATTGTTGTTCATGTGCTTTCTAAGGTGGGTATACACCCTGTAGGCTCATTATGCTTTTCCCACTAACCCAGCTGAAGAGGGTCAGGTCCTCCTGCTCCACCCCACCAGCATGGAGTCTAAATCCAAAAAGAGAAAGCTAGATCACCTACTCTTCCCCAGTGTTACCTTTCGTTAAGCCTTTCGAGAACAGTAAGCTGATCTGCCTTCCCTACACTCGTCAGCTCTGACAGAGGAGCAAGTAGATTTATGTGATGTCACTGTTTTTGTACCTCCATGCTCTGGAACAAACACATCTGCAAACAGTCCGCTCTGGGAGCGTTTAAAAGGCCCTCAAAAATTGGGAATAATATCATCTCTAGTATAAAAGAATCCAAAAACATCCAGCTCCAAATAGTCCCTGAGCACACAGTTCATTCCAGCACGAAGTCTCCAGAGAGGTAATGAATGAAAGGCACGTTTTCTCCGACTTGAGGACCGCTGCATAGGGCGAGATGGTGCACCAGCCAGGCTAAACCAAGGTTCTCAGCGACGACATTCCTCCCCTCCCAACTTGAAGTCTTGTGCACTGGAAGGATCTAATGTTAGATGTAAACACAACACTTCAGACTAGAGGAGTGGCAGCTGGGGTACAACCCTTCCTTCCACAGAAGATTCAGGAGTAAAGGACAACTTCAAGACTCCTCTTCTTCCTTTTCCAGGAACTCACTCAGCGTTCCACTGTCCACAGGAATTAGCAGGTACTCCACCCCGTCGGTTCCCTGAAAGTGAGAAGACCCTGGATGTTAGTCATTTGTAAAGAGGTGGAAGGTGAACCCTGTTGTAAGTTAAACAAAAAAGATGGGTTTAATATCTTATATAAATACAGAAATGTAAAGATTAAGGCAGAAGGGTATATAGGCTTATCTATCTAAATACACTGAGTTTATAGTTAAACCACTTCCTAGTGGAAAAGACTAGAGGGTCAGTAGATCTCTTTACGCTCCTGCTCTGCTCTTGATTTCTCTGTCCTTTTATTCAGGGATCTCCACCCCTCCAACACATATACCCCCCCTTTTAAAAAAATCCCAGGGGCACGTGGGTGGCTGAGTCGGCTAAGCATCCGCCTTCTGCTCAGGCTGTAATCCCAGGGTCCTGGACGCCCCACTCTGGGAAGTCTGCTTCCCTCTGCCTCTGTCCTTCCCCTGCTCGTACTCTCTCTCAACTAAAAACTATTAAAAAAAAATTTTTTTTTTTAAAGTAATCTCCACACCAGATGTGGGCTGGAACTCATGACCCTGAGCTCAAGAGTCACATGCTGTACTGACTGAGTCAGCCAGGTCCTGCCCTTCTTAAATAACCCTCACTAGCCTCTCATTTCTATCACCCAACCTCTGTACCTTTCCAGAGGAATTGTCAGCAACTGCTGGTCTCCATTTCTTCCCCTTTCACCAACCCAGTCCAACCTAGCTACTACCACCATTATCATGTCATTAGAAGAGCTTCTGTTTGGACCACCAGAAATTCCTTACTCCTAAATCCAATACATATTTTCATCTTTTTGGCCTCTTAGCAGAACTTGTACTGCTGACTGTTCTTTCTTAAAACATGCTTCTCTTAGCTTCTATGACATCATATTCTGGTTTTCTTCTTGGCTGTCTGGCTATTTCTCCTGCCTCTACACGTTTATCTTCTACTTGGCCATTACATGTCACACTTCTAGGCTTAGTTCCTGGCCTTCAAATCTCACTCCCACCAATGCCTGGTTTTCGTTACAACCTAAATACACAGGGACTGATCTTCTATCTCTAGCCTAGATCTTTCCCCTGGTTTCTTGTCCTAGGAAAACCCAATTGCCTAGCTAACGTCTCCATTTGGAAATCTCAAAAGAGTAAGTCTAAATATAATACAATCAGGAACTCGATCTGTCTCCCCAAAAATGTTTCTCACCTAGTTCTCACCAACTCTCTAGTTCTGGAAGCCAGACACCAGAAATGATTCTTGACACTTTTCCTTGGTGCTCCTATCTATCCATCAGTTCTTGTCAGTTCTGCCTCCCGGGTGTATCTGAACTCCAACCAGTTTTACTCTTCATCATCAGCTCTAACTACTACTATTAACACACCTTCCTAGCCGGTCTCTGTGCACTGACATTTAGCAATTCCTACCCGACTCTGCCCATTCCATTCTCCGTACCAGAGCCAGCACAATTTTTTTAAGGACTTCCCTTAATTTTCAATGAAGATTAAAATCCTTTCCTTGGCCTAAAAGTAGTGCATGGGCTAGCCCTTACATCTCTTGTCTTTTCAGCCTTGTCCTGGGGCACACTGGCCTTTATGGTTTTCTCTGACCAGTTATCTCCTAGAGTCCTTCTAGATCTCAGCTCAGGGGTCTGATAACCAGAATTAACATGTGAACCCGACTTCTTTCAGAACCATGTACTTTTCTGATCATAGGACACCATAGTTAAAGCTTTAGATGTATCGGATTATTTGACAAATATCTGTCTCCTCCATTAGACTCTAAGCTCTATCAGAAAGGAGTCGGGTTTTTTGCTTACTACTTTATGTTAATACTTAGTGCTCCATACAGACCCAGTTAATAAATGTGTTAGAAGGAAGAGGGAAAAGGGAATAATTTCTAAGGGCCTATTACTCTGGACTAGAATCTTTTAAAGGGCTGAGTACTTTCAACTTCATCTCCTTCTGCAGACTCAGATGGCACACTGCCCAGGTGGATCCTTGTGACCCATCACGGAAGCTGCATTTTATTATCAAAGCTGAGTCAAAGGCATACTTGTCGGGCGCCTGGGTGGCTCAGTGGGTTAAGCCGCTGCCTTCGGCTCAGGTCATGATCTCAGAGTCCTGGGATCGAGTCCCGCATCGGGCTCTCTGCTCAGCAGGGAGCCTGCTTCCCTCTCTCTCTCTCTGCCTGCCTGTCTGTCTACTTGTGATTTCTCTCTGTCAAATAAATAAATAAAAAATCTTAAAAAAAAAAAAAAAAGGCATACTTGTCCTTAAGTAAACAAGAGAGAAGGTGTTCCTAACATCTATAATGCTGCCATAGAAAACTCTCACCTTCTTTGTCCTTAAAAGCTTGTGGTCCCTAAATTCAGTTAACTGAGCCCGAAGTGTCAGATCACTATTGACCAGGAATGCCTCCCGACACTGTTGGTAAAAATCTTGAAAAGAAAATCCTAGAGAGTTCAAAAGGGGATGTTAACATAAGTCAGCACTGAAGACATGACCCCACATATCAAGGAACACACACAAAGAGTGCTATTGCTGTAGTATGTCAAAGCAGGCTGTTAAGCATTGCTTTAAAAACAAAACAAAAAAACCTCTGGAAGAAGCAAAACTAGAGAACACTTAAGTATTAAACACTGTGGCTTACATTTTAAAGAGAACTGATTGGCTGAAAATACTCATCTGTGACCAAGTAAAACATAAATCTTGTGGGAGCTTTAAACAGCATGAATAAAGTGGACTTTTAAAGAAGGAACTACTAGTAAGTCAAGAGAGCTGTACGAATATTAAAATATTTGTCTAAATGAACACATTATTTTTATCCAAGGGGAAGAAAATCTTGCTAAGATGCCGAGCATATGAAATATATATAATTGGTAGACACATGTCCACAGTTGCCATAGGAACTTGGGAAATTTTACACAGGAACAGTAAAAATGGGCCGGACGTGTCTTTCAAAGTGCTCTGGCCAGCAGCCTACTCAGCAGCGTCTCTGTGGGGTTCTTGAAAATGTGCCACGTGGCAGACAAACTGATCCCAGAGCAAACCATTTATTGGCTCCTGTGAAACACTGCAGTGCTATTATTAGATTCCAGAAAAAAAGGAATTTATGGGGTGAAACAAAAGTCACACACAATTTAATATCATAAATATTAGATACCAATGTAAGAAGGGTTATCCTGGTTATCCAGCTGATACTTTATCAGTAGCCTGAAAATCCCCCTAAGGGAAAAAACAAAAAAACAATTAAAATCCAGAATGTTAACATCAAAAGAGAACAGTAAAACAGACAAAGATAATGTGAACTATTTGGTTTAAACTTTTTGTATTTTCTTCTGTTCCCTTCTCCAGGGAACATCCTATCCTGGCCTACTTAAAAAGGAGAAGCTTTTAAAAATTTCCTTTTAAGGAAAATCTCAGAATTTTTTTTAAGGCTATAGGTTGTTCAAGTTAGAAAATGTGGAATATATAATAAAGTGTACAGAGAAAAATACTAATGTCGTAACCCTAAAATAACATCCACTAACATTTGATGTAGAAATCATATTTGTGTTCTGTCTTTTCAAATCTTTGTGGAATGAAGTAGGGTGGGAACAATTAATTCATGCTTTATGTATAGTATACACCATTTTATATCCTACCTTCTTCTTACTCATTTTTCCATTATTAAAAAGTCTTCCTAAATTTTTCATATCAATTTCTACAGAAGTGTACAAAGTGGAATTACAGGGCTGAAAGCATGCTACACTAAGATTTCCAGGAGTCCTTTGGTGTGGCAGAAACTTTAAACCTTTATATTTACATTTTTAAGATAATCTAGACAATAATTACTATCAGCATATTTGGATCATCTGAATGGCCACATTATAACTAGATACTGCCAGTGACTCCGCAGCTAAATGTTGGTTAAAGTTTTTGATCACATTCATACCAAGAAAAGACTACGTGATATTGGAGTTTGCAGAATGAAACAAAATTTCATAGTTTAAAAAAAAAGCAGTGGAGGCTAGGACGCAGACATTTAGGGTACGGCAAACTACCAACTACCTGCATCAGAGCAGCCCGAGTCCTCTCTAAGGTCGAGAGTTCTCTTTTTTTTTTTTTTTTTTTAAAGATTTTATTTATTTATTTGACAGAGAGAAATCACAAGTAGATGGAGAGGCAGGCAGAGAGAGAGAGAGGGAAGCAGGCTCCCCGCTGAGCAGAGAGCCCGACGCGGGACTTGATCCCAGGACCCTGAGATCATGACCTGAGCCGAAGGCAGCAGCTTAACCCACTGAGCCACCCAGGCGCCCCTCTTTTTTTTTTTTTTTTAAAGATTTTATTTATTTATTTGACAGACAGAGATCACAAGTAGGCAGAGAAGCAGGCAGACAGAGAGGAAGGGAAGCAGGCCCCCTGCCGAGGAGAGAGCCCGACGCGGGACTCGATCCCAGGACCCCGAGATCACGACCCAAGCCGAAGGCAGCGGCTCAACCCACCGAGCCACCCAGGCGCCTCCTGCTGCACGGATTCCCAATTTCCCACATAGCAGCTTGCATAGTCCGTTAACAGTAAGCACAGTTAAGACTGAATGAGACTTTTTCTGTTGCAATTCTATAGAAATTTTGATTACTCATTTAATGCACATTTCAATATTAAAGCAAGGCTAATCTTCAGGTATACAAAGCAGCTTTACAGAGTAAAAAAACTTATCATTAAAGTGTGAAAAGGGGGCGCCTGGGTGGCTTGGTGGGTTAAGCCTCTGCCTTCAGCTCAGGTCGTGATCTCAGGGTCCTGGGATCGAGCCCCACATTGGGCTCTCTGCTCAGCGGGGAGCCTGCTTCCCCCTCTCTCTGCCTGCCTCTCTGCCTACTTGTGATCTCTCTCTGTGTCAAATAAATAAATAAAATTTTTTTTTAAAAATGTGAAAAATACTGTACCATTTGACTAGAAGTGCCATTGCTTTTGGGAGGAAAAAAAAGACTTCACTGGTCTCACCTGCTTCTTTAAAAAACTTAAAACACAATAAAAATCATCGATGTTTGGATTAATTTATAGGTCTAATACATTCTAACTTGGGAGGAGTTAGTTACACTACCTTTATAATATTCAGTCCACTCATCTAAGAACACAGTATTTTCTTCATCTTTTTAAATTGTAATAATTCTCAACAGGGTTTGTTTTTAAACAATTCATCTTGTTAACTATTCTAGAATTCTGTGCTTGGGAGGGGAGAATCTACTACTCACAGCCTTTTTCAACAGGTTAATTATCATGCCCTTTATGTTTTGCCAGTTTATGCTATATCCAGCTTTTCTTAGCTTTTATTAATTCAGATACTCCTCTAGGTGAGGCTGCTAGAAGGGCTTCACTGAAAACATTACAGAGATGTTTAAAACCAAGAGTTTGGAAGTCAGGCAGATTCGGATCAAAATCTCTGTGCCCTTTGCGATCTACCGTATAGTGGTGGTGAGGATCAAAGGAGTTATTTTATGTCAATGGCCCTATGTCTGTATCACAGTGTTCAATATATAATTAAAAATAACCATCAGATTGAAGTAAAACCCATCAAAATTCTTTTTCCTCCACAATGACCATTATCTTGAGATGCTCTTATTTAGAAATATAAAAACCAAAAAAAAAAAAAAAAAAAAAAAAATGTTGACTACCGTTAAGGAGTCTGCCTATTGCATAACCCAGTACTGGCAACTCTATTTTTTATTCTCTTAATCCTGCAAACTAAGTAGAGACTTTAGAATTTTAGAATTGCCATTAAAACCTACTCATGAAAATCATATAATGTAGATTTTTTTAGAAAAAGAAATTAGAGTTTTCATTCTTACCTTGCATTAGGGGTAAGGCTTCGTAAGACATGAATTAGGGAACTAAGTGGTAACGATCCAGATTGTTTAACCAAAAGAGAATTCTCATAGGAGGTTTCTTCAGTATAAGGACTATATGTAGTAGTTTCATACCAGAGCCAGTTATAAAGACTCTGCTTTGCATGATCCCACACTGTAGCATGTGATTAAAGGAAACAGAAGTTACTAATTAGTATCATATTATCAGGTTACTAGAGTCCACTCTAGGAAACAAAGTGTTAAATAAAAAATGAACCCTGGGGGCATGGGCGAGGCTCAATGGGTTAAGCCTCTGCCTTTAGCTCAGGTCATGATCCCAGCGTCCTGGGATCAAGCCCCACATTGGGCTCTCTGCTCAGCAGGGAGTCTGCTTCCCCCGCTCTCTCTGCCTGCTCTCTCTGTCAAATAAAATCTTTAAAAAATAAAATCTTAAAAAAATCCTGAAAATTTTTCATTTTTGCCATTTCCCCATCCATATCAGTACCCCACAACTTAATTTCATTGTCAACCAACATATGGATTTTTATTTGTCTATTAACTACAGTTTAAAATATATTAGTGTTACCAGGGCATAGGGATTTTCACAAAGTCTCAGAATTAAATGCATAAAATAAATGTTGCAATACCACAAAGAGTAGAAAGAGACCAAAATACTAGTTGGGCTGCTTCTTCTCTTCGTGAAACTTCAGGTGTAAAACACCCCCTTTAGAATCTGAATTTTTTTCCCCAAGAATTATGTTCTGAATCAGACTGAGGACACTTTTTTACTTTTAGCAATCTGTGACCTTATGCATGCAACAAAAGAAAAAGTGTACTGAAAAACAATAAAAATGTTATGATTTACAACATTAAGAAATTTTTTAAGACTGAGGGACGCCTGGGTGGCTCAGTTGGTTAAGCTGCTGCCTTCAACTCTGGTCATGATCCCCAGGGTCCTGGGATCGAGCCCCACATCGGGTTCCTTGCTCAGCGGGGAGTCTGCTTCTCTCTCTGCCTCTGCCTGCCACTTTGCCTGCTTGTGCTCTCTTTCTCTGACAAATAAACAAATAAAATCTTAAAAAAAAAAAAAAGACCAATATCCTGAGAAAGAAGAATGGTAATACTTACTGAGAGGGGCATTGAGGTGATCGATAGATGCTATAAGGTATATGTTACGTAAAGATGACAACTGTCCAATAATTTGCTGGCTTTTGTCTCCTCTCAACATTTGGCTATCCAAATTGTGGATGAGAAGGAAGAGTTCCAAAGAAGAATCTAAAAGGAAAGACTATTCAATTATTATTTATAAGGAGTATCTGTAAAGTCCTTAACCACACACAATGCCTGTGTATTAAAAGATGTGTCACAGTAGTACGGGACAAAGTAACTATTGCATAGAGGTATGCACTTTATTTGAGAAGATAGCAGTTTCTCAAAAGAGGCAACAAGTTATTGAAGTCTTAAGGAAATTCACTGAAAATCAGTCGGGACTGAATGTTAAGTGGAATGGTTAGCACCTGCATCAGATCATCCAGCAGTTTCAGTAAGGCTCAGGAAATAAGGCTCCATGCATTTGGGGCTGGAGGTCAATCTGTACACGTTGCATTGCAGGGCGGGAGGGGAGAGGGGACACGCACACACCAAAAGTTCTCTCTATGCACTAAGAGACAGAAAACCCTGATTATCACAAAAGCCAAAGAAGACAAAAAAGGGGCGGCGGTGGAATTTAGGATATTGCTCAAGGCATCAGGAAAGTCAGAGAGGTAAAAAAATGTCTTAAAGGTCAATGAAGGCAGCACTTGGAGGATGGGGCTGTCGAAACCGTTAATACTTGCAGAACCAAGATAGAAGAAGGGTGAGCCAAGGCCACCTGTGTTTAGTAAGAAAACTACAGGTGATCTTCAAGCATCTAGTTCAGGTAGCACAGAAGTAAGAAGGTAAGAAAAAAGTAGAAGCGGGATATGTCTTCAAAAAATCTGAAATCACTGAACTAGGAAAAATCAAATAGTGTGGAAGGGCAGTAGAATCAGGTAAACTTCTTATGCTGGAAGAAGTCCTAAACATGTTCAAAAGCCACTGACAAGTCTCTCCAGAATTGTTAAGAAATAGGACATAATGGAGGATAAGCCTTTTCGAGAGAGTAGATTTTTCTCTCACTGGGGCTAGAGGGACAAGAGAGACAATATAGCAACAAAGACTCTGACAACATTTTGAAAGTCAAGATGCCACCATAATCAATAGTATCTAAATTATATATAAACATATTTCTATTTTAGAATTGAATTATACTTAAATGTTGATATATTTACATTTATATCATATGCATACTACATAATTCTGAATTATGTAATTATATATTCAAATTATATACCCATATGTAAAAAACTTTTATATACCTTATATAATTACAATTTATATAATTATAAGTATTTTTTATAGAAACAATATATAAAACAGGCATTACATATGAATAGGCACCTATTTTCATGAGCATATAAACAATATCAAAATTCTCCGTCATATCAATTATTACTTTTTTTTTCCTTTTTTAAGTAGATTCCATGCCCAGCATGAAGCCTAATGTAGGGCTTGAACTCATCACCCTGAGATTGAGACCTGAGCTGATACCAAGAGTTAGACACTTAACTGAGCCATCCAGGCACCCCACCCCTTTTAATTCTTTAGTGGCTAAGTGGCAACTGTTGGACCCTAAATAATTTTATTTTTAATGTTTTGATATGCTCACATAGCCAAAACATTCAAACCAAAGGAAAAACAATAATGTTTCTTTTCATTCCACAGATTTTAGTGTATGAAACTGTTCAAATGCAATGATATTTACTCCAAATAAAGAGATAAAAATGTTTCATAAAAATAGTAAACAATATAAAAATACCAAAGATGCATCTATCACCTGGGGGCATTTCACACGGACCAAGTAAAACCTGAGAACTACTCTGAAATAACAGGCTTTGGATTATACAAACTCAGGGAAGTACGAGCAATTCTTTCCTGTTAGGTATTAGTGAAGTTCAAAGAAAATCTTCACAGAAAGGACAAATTATTTCAGAGAAACCTAATCAGCACTGACAGAAGTATTATTGAAATAACCCACATTTTTGGATACAATAATACAGATACTCCTTGGTTTCAGATGGGGATATGTTCCAATAAACCCATCCTAACTTGAAAATATAAGTCAAAAATGCATTTAATACACTCAACCTACCAAACATCATAGCTTAGCCTGGCCTACCTTAACTGTACTCAGAACTCTTACGTTGGCCTACAACTGGGCAAAAACACGAAGCCTATTTTACAATAGTGTTCAAAGTCCCATGTCATTAATTGAATACTGTACTGAAATTAAAACAGAGAATGGTTGTATGGGTACAGAATAGTTACAAGTTTATTGGTTATTTACTTCCATGGTCGTGTGGCTGACTGGGAGCCTTGGCTCTCTGTCACCACCCAGCATCACAAGAAGAGTATAGTACCACATATCGCTAGCCCAGGAAAAGATCAAAATTCAAAATTGGAAGTATGGTTTCCAGTGAATGTATATTGCTTTTCCACCATCACAAAGTCAAAAAATGGTATGTCAATCCATTTTAAGTTGGGGACCATCTATCTGTACATGAATAAGCAGACGTGTATGCTTAGCTTCACCCTAAAACTAGAGCATCTACTTCATGTTACCTTCTTTAAATTTGTTTACTATCCAGTCTAGCTGATCCAATGCACTGCGGAAAGTACCCATATGATCCAGGACTTCTTCTGTTACAGAATTCAGGATCTATGTCATAAAAGTGCAAGAGGTACATCAATTACTACTTATTCTGTCATATAGGATAAATACAACTAAGAAATCAATCCTTTTTTATAAATTAAAATGCATTTAGATTTCCCATCAAGTCTGAAAAACCACTTAAAAATCCTACTGGTGCTTAAGTATATCTAATTCATTTTTTGGCCCAAGTTATAGCTAAAACGGAACATGGGAGAACAATAAGGATGTACAGGTGAGAGGGCAGCAAAAATATCACCCCCCACCACTATGGCAAACGTTAGAATACCACAGAGCTATCAGAGAAAACAGGATACAAACATTAAAAAGGCACTTTTAAAAAGGAATACTGCACTGGTTAATATCCAGCACCAAAAGGTTTAGTTTTCAAATGATGAAGACACACAAATGATCTATAATAAATGCATTATAAAACTACAAACTATTACTTATATTATTACTTTCAGAGTAGCAAAGTGACAAAAAAGCATAGTAAAACTAAAGTCTTCCATAATCCTGTCTTTCAGAGAAGTACAGTTGATATTTGGTATAGGAAACAACGTAACATTCCTCTAAGACTTAATACATTTATCAGTTACAAAGTAGAAAATTCAGAGATCAGGATTCAAAGCTAGAACCCTGAGTCCAAACACATGATCTCAAGCACTATGTAATCCTACTACTGTAAAAGCTAAAAAAATTTGAACATGCCGGAAAGAGAAGCACCCTCATTCATGTGGGGGTACGGACAGGCAGGGATATAATGTTGCTCCTTTTAACATTTTTGAAACTTACTGATTTCACGCTTATTCCAGGAAAGAAGCCATTGATGACAACATGAATGGAATCTTGCAGAACACTGGTTCGAAACCTTTCTAGTAAATCTCTCTTAGAACCCAAACCATAAAGCACAATGTTGAACCCCAGGCTGTTAGGAAAGATAGCATTCATGACATTAAAGTTCGGTACCTCTTAATTTTTTATAATCAACTAGTTTCTTTAAGTCAATGAAGAACACGGAAAGGACTAGGGTGACTGAGTAACTACACCGATTCCCAGTTTATACGCGGGAGAAGCACAGCTTTACTGTGTACACGCCACACTTCAGTTCCAGCTTCGGGAGCTTTCTTTCCAGCTCTTTATTACCTTTCAAGGGATCACTGGCTGGAGGCAAGGGAGAACAGCAGGGACAAGGCACTAACAGTTCCACAGGCTGAAGCAGTTTTAATTGATAGATTGAACAGGAAACGTTAGCAGAGGCCAGGCCACAAAGGTCTTATTAAGTCAACTAAGACATTAAGTAGACTTTATTTCAAGGACAATGACCATTTAAAAGCAACTACTAAGGTGTTAACGGAAATGTTCTAAGTAGGAAAGTAGCATATTTTTAGGAAGATAGTGCTGGCTGAACGTGGGACATGGACAGAAGGAGAGACAGACCGCCAAAGACTATGGACTTGAATTAGGTATTACGGAGAAAAATCATAGCTGTCAGGAGCTTTACATGTCCAGTCAACAGGATTTGGAGTGGTTAGATGTGGAAAGTGATGGAAAGGGAGTATTTCAAAATAACTTTTTTTTGGCATCGGCAACTACATGAATGGCGTGACATTCATTGTGCCAGGCTGCTGGGACAGGTGGGAATGATGGGTTTAAGAGGAATTAAATTTTATGTATACTGAATTATTTACAGGACATCCACTTGGAAACCTCCAACATACACTTTGGATACCTTTATCTGCTGCTGCGGAGTGATACCTGGGCTGGGCCAGAGACACAACTATGGGAGTTTTTCACTGCGAAAAGCAACCAAAGCCAAGAGAGTCAGAAGATCCAGAACACCAAGCACTACGGGTCAAGCTAAAGCTCGACTCCGTGACTGTTCATAGAGGTCAGTCAGGAACAGTATTTACGTGATACCCGGTAGCAACACAGGGGAGCCTACAAATAGAAGAAAAGCAATGACCCCCACGCACAGATCAGCAAGGTGGCGGCAGCTTTAAAAAGCGGAATTCAGAGAGTTGGCAGTTCTGCTGAAGTAGCTGACTGAGGCCTAGGCTGGGAAGCGAAGCTAAACAAGTTATCAGAGCTGACCTGTTAGAAGGAGGATGTGGTCTGTGGGGGATGGGATCAGAGTGAAGAGCTACTTTACAAATTTATAACGAACAAATCTATAAACACTTACTGGGAGAAGCTGAGGACCCAGCAGGAAGACAAGCATGACCCTTTGATGTATTATTGGCAAAAGAAAACCAGGATCAACTGGGAAAATTGTGTCAATTTCTGTTTTTACTGCTCGGTGGACCTGCCTTCTTACTTATTCCAGTGACCATGTAACCGTGAGTATATGTTTACAATCGCACACTTTTTAAGAACTTCCTTATACTAAGATCCTTTTTAATAAAAGTATAAAAGTAATTATAGCAAAAAAAAAAGTTTTAATAATTCTTCTAGTTATTTTAATGGGAATTTAAATTTTAACCTGAAGTATCTGGAAAATGGTAAAATTGAAAAACTATTCTAAGAAACAATTTTCAAATGGTAAAGTAATGTTTATAGGACAGATATCACAAAATTCTGAAGATCTATAGTACATGAAAATAGAAGGAGATCAAAATAAATATTATATTCTTTTTAGGAACTTTGCTGTAGAAAACTGGACTTAAATGTAACTGATATCAATCTTGACAAATTAGATTTTCAAATACTTAGATAAGTAGTAATTAGTAATTAGTAATTAATTCCTTAAGAATTCTAAGTTATTTTACCATTGGCTTTCGCATCTGATAAATTTAGACACATTTCTTAAAAACTAGAATTTGAGATGAGTCATATAATATGAAATTTCTACATGAGTCATAAAATTAGGAAAAATACCTATCTTTTCAAATTTTTATATATAAGAAATATATCAGTTGATTGCAAAAAGAAAATTCAACGTTAAACTGCTTTAACACAGACATATAAATATGTTATTTTACAAGGGTATGAAATGTTGATAATACATACCGTAACTGCAACATCCACTTATGAAATAATTGTTCATATTGTTGATTTAGTTGTTTAAGTTCAGCAGAAAAGGAAGGAGAAACTTTGCCCAATAAGTTACGCAAAGTTTGCTTTAAAAAAAAAAAAAGAAAATCATTCTTAAACCATAAACATCAAAATCAGTCCAAACTAAAAATATTTCACTAGAGGCAAAGGTTGAGTAGTAGAAATGGTTCACTAGAGGTAGAGGTTGAGTGGTAAAAAAAGAGGCCAGTGGTAGAAATATTACTGTAATCAGGTTTTGTAATGAGTGCATTAACGGAATACACATAATATTTCAAGTATGATTTAAGTGTTTTCTTTATTTATTTTTTATTTTATTTTATTTTTTTTTTAAAGATTTTATTTATTTATTAGAGAGAGAGAGGGAGAGAGAGCAAGCACAGGCAGACAGAATGGCAGGCAAAGGCAGAGGGAGAAGCAGGCTCCCTGCCAAGCAAGGAGCCCGATGTGGGACTCGATCCCAGGACGCCGGGATCATGACCTGAGCTGAAGGCAGCTGCTTAACCAACTGAGCCACCCAGGTGTCCCTAAGTGTTTTCTTTAAAAAAAAATTTTTTTAGAGAGCATGAGACTGAGAGCAAGAGAGAGCGTGCACATGAGTGCGGGGGGGGGGAGGGAATAAGAGAATCCCAAGCAGGCCCCCCAACCTAGTGCAGAGCACAGTCCAACATGGGGCTCGATCCCATGACCCTGAAATCATGACCGCAGGTAAAACCAAGAGCCGGACTCCCAAATGAGCTAACCCGGCACTCCTGTTTTCTTAAAAAATTTTAAGCATCGTTTTCAGTACAAATATATAACAGTAAAGAATTTCCCAAGTTTTGTTTAGAACCATTTCCATGATTATAAATTCCAAATATAAGGCTTTAATTTCTAAAAAGATGATTACCATAAGTAGATGATTAAATCTGCCTCCCAGCTTTTACAACAAATCCAAACAGATTTAAAAAAAAATTTTTTTTTGAAGATTTTATTCATTTATTTGACAGAGAGAGAGAGAGAGATCACAAGTAGGCAGAGAGGAAGGCAGAGAGAGGGGGAAGAGCCCAATGCGGGCCTCGATCCCAGGACCCTGGGATCATGACCTGAGCTGAAGGCAGAGGCTTAACCCACTGAGCCACCTAGGCACCCATCCAAACAGATTTTTAAAAACCTACGAATTTGAAGAAATGTGAAAGCTTATGGTAACAGTGAAATATGAATTCTCAGAAAACATTAAAGGTTCTTTATAATTTACCATTATCACTAGTAAAATAAACTTGTATCATTCTTTCTCTACCAAGAGCTGCTGCTGCTGCTTTTTCTTTTTTTTAAAAGTAGGCTCCACACACAGGATGGGGCTTGAACTCTTGACCCTGAGATCAAGACCTGAGGTTGAGTCAGTAAATGCTGCTCTACTGACTGACCCACCCAGATGCCTCATTAACATTTAATTTTTTAAAAATTTTTATTTATTAAATATCTCTACCCTCAACGAGGGGCTCAAAACAATGATCCCAAGATCAAGAGTCACAGGTGCGGGGCGCCTGGGTGGCTCAGTGGGGTAAAGCCTCTGCCTTCGGCTCAGGTCATGATCCCAGGGTCCTGGGATCGAGCCCCGTATCGGGCTCGGGCTCTCTGCTCCACGGGGAGCCTGCTTCCTCCTCTCTCTCTTGCCCTCTCTCTGCCTGCCTCTCTGCCTACTTGTGATTTCTCTTTCTGTGTCAAATAAATAAAATCTTTAAAAAAAAAAAAAAGAGTCACAGGTGCCAGCCAGGTAAGCCCCAAAGCTTCTTCTAACAAATCCATCTTTGATAAGTACAGCAAAGTTTTGTGTTTTTCTTTCAGTTTTTTTTTTTTTTTTAAGGTTTTATTTATTTACTTGACAGACACAGGGAGAGAGGGAACACAAGCAGGGGGGTGGGAGAGGGAGAAGCAGGCTTCCTGCCGAGCAGGGAGCCCCATGCGTGGCTTGGTCCCAGGACCCGGGGACCATGACATGAGCCAAAGGCAGACGCTTAACGACTGTGCCATGTAGGTGCCCCTAGATTTTAAGGAAGTGCCTGGATGGCACAGTGAGATAAGCATCCAACTCTTGATCTCAGGTCGGTTCTTGATCTCAGGGTTGTAAGAGCATGGATAGGACTTAAAATAATAAATGAATGAATGAATGAATAAGATTTTATTTTTAAGTAATCTCCACACCCAATGTGGGACTCAAACTCACAATTCCAGGATAAGAGTCACATGCTCTACTGACTGAGCCAGCCAGATGCCCCAGTATGGCAAAGTTTTTTAAACAATAACGTAAATAAACTGCAGAACGTACATTGCCCGGTACCCAAAACTTAGAAATTCATGCTGGTGAATCAAATATAGCTACTGTCCGAAAAGAAAACTCTAGCAAAAAGCTATATATGCGGGGCGCCTGGGTGGCTTAGTGGGTTAAAGCCTCTGCCTTTGGCTCAGGTCCCCCCTCTCTGCCTGCCTCTATACTTGTGATCTCTGTCAAATAAATAAAAATAAAATCTTTAAAAAAAAAGCTATATATGCATTTTACCTTGGGGCTACCATTTCCCCATGATTCTATCCCTTAAGTAAAGTATTTTTTTAATACTAAAGGGTAGAGTTGGTTAGCTATGTCTGCAGCCAGTGCAAGACCTTCCCTTCCCTCATTACTGGTAACAGGTGTTCCTTTCATTTTAGCTCTTTCGGCATCTCAGTCCTGTGAAACCCTGCTTTGACTCTAGACTCATTCACCCTTCTCCCATGTTGCTCATATCGAAATAGATGCACTATGCAGATGTTAGTTCCATCTCCTCCCTGAAATAGTTCGGTTTCTTGACATGTCTTCAGTTAGTCTTTGATCTGAGTCTCAGTATCAATAAGCCAGCTGACAAAAACAGAAACAATGACATTGCATCATGTCTTCTAGGTCACAGCAGCTTATCCTCTCTATATCTCTTTTCTGTGTCTGTGAGAAGCCCTGTATACCCTGGAAAACCGCAAAAATTCTAGTTTAAAAATAGTTAAGTCTCCAAGCTCTTGGAGCCAGTAACAATCTCTTCTTGACCCAGATTATCCACCCCACTTTCTACTGAAAAATTTTCTCACTCAAATGGGTTCTCTCTTCTCTCTGGAGGTGATTAATCAAAACCCTGAGTATAACTGGTATTTTTTATAAACTAAGATACCAGAGCCATAGTATACAGTAACCTTGTTACCTTATGGTACTGAGCAGGTTTGCTGTAATTTCAAGAAGCAGATTCATTCTGCTCTTTGCAAGGTCTATAACTAAGAGACCGGTCACAGTCCACTTTATGACCAGTGTGCAGTTCAATGAATATGTGAGTTCAAGAATAACAGAGATTAATGCTGCATGGATATCCAAGAAACTATGGCCCTGATTATCATAAATCCTGAAGAAATAATAAAGTACTTAGAGAAAAAATTTCAGTTATGGTACATCAAACAGATTTCAAGTTAACCATTTACCATTTTATATAATGAAGTATCTATCGGGTCACTTTAATTTGTGTTTCATTTTATCAGGACAGTAATTCAGTTTGTGTAAATTTACCTTTCAAATTTGTTGTTTATGTGGTGTACTTTTTATTTTTATTTATTTATTTATTTAAAAAGATTTTATTTATTTATTTGACAGAGATTACAAGTAGGCAGAGAGGCAGGCAGAGAGAGAGAAGAAGGGAAGCAGGCTCCCCGCTGAGCAGAGAGCCCAATGTGGGGCTCGATCCCTGGACTCTGAGATCATAACCTGAGCCGAAGGCAGAGGCTTAACCCACTGAGCCACCCAGGAACTCCTGCAGTGTACTTTTTAGTTCACAATTTAAAAAAAATATAGAAGCAACATTCCTTACAACATACCTGATCCAGTTTGGCTCGCTTTAGTTTCTGCAGTGTTCTGTCAGAGGTCAAAACTTTTGAACTGCTATGAGCTTCAAAATATTCTTCTACCAAATCACTCTGAAAGCAGATACAGCAAAATCAATTCTTAGTTTCAGGTATTTTTAAAATTCTGAAGAATTTTTAATTTTTAAAAAGATTTTATTTATTGGGGTGGGAGGGGGGTAGAGAGAACAAGCAAGAGCCCAAGAGCCAGGGCAGGGAGAAGCAGACTTCCTGCTGGGCAGGGAGCCTGATGCAGGACTCGATCCCAGGACCCTGGGATCAAGACCTGAGCCTGGAGGCAGACGCTTAACCCACTGAGCCACCCAGGCATCCCTAGATATTTGATTTTGTTTTGTTTCATTTTTAAAGATTTTATTTATTTATTTGACAGAGAGACAATGAGAGAGGGAACACAAGCAGGGGGAGTGGGAGAGGGAGAAGCAGGCTTCCCACGGAGCAGGGATCCCAACGTAAGGCCCAATCCCAGGACCCGGGGTCATGACCTGAGGCAAAGACAAATGCTTAACGACTGAGCCACCCAGGTGCCCCTAGATATTTGTTTTTATCAAAACTAGACTGTAACATTAGCATAAAAGAGGATACATGAAATTCTTTATTTGACACTATTTTCTTTTTGAAGCAACACCACAGATTAAGGACCAAGGACGTCTAATTCTAGTAGTAAAACTGAGTAACTCTTAGGATCATAAAAGTTAAAGAAATGACTAGATGGAAGTAGTCTGTTCACAAAAACGATTCCTAAGTTCCAACATAAAATTTCCATTTGGACTCCTATTGGGACTTTCATTTTGCCTTACATAGTTCTAACAAATCCTTTAACAGCTGAAGAACTGGAAATGAGGAAGATATCGGCCATAAAGTAAAAGACCAGCTTACCATTGCAGTGAAATGGCTCGCTACTTGTTCTGCGGATGTGGGGCAGGACTCACCGCCACGGGGGTAAGAAGGGATGGAAAACCTTTCAAGCGGTATAGGCTTCCTAGACTCCCCTGAATCTTTACACACAGCACCAGGTAATGAGCTTTTTCTCAGGCCATGGCGCTTACAGTGTTCTTCCCAACAACTCAACACGACCCACAGCCACTTCACTTACCACTTGTACTGACTTGAATATATCAGCAATGTTATAAAAACAAAACTATCTAAAAAGGTATTCACTGAAAAGTCTTGCTTCCAATGATCCAATCAAAATTTATTTAAAAGCTCATTTTTATACAACTGAACTGAGATGTCACCTTTAGCATGTGCCACTGATACATGATTATGAATGCAGACAGGCAAAACAGAAAGTTCGGAAACAGACGGGCATACTTATGGGAAAAACTGAAAATACAGAAGTAAAGAAAAAAAATTATGTTGATCCCCCAAGTGAATCTCTTTAGGGTAGCTTAGCTTTAAGATAGTACACAATTTTTCTTTAAGGTTAAAGTCTCCACTTACTGTTTTATCTCTTTTCATTTTCTTAGAAGGTATTTCTTTGCAAACAGGAGCTGACATAGCTCTATTCTGAGATGGACTCTTTTGGCTCAATGTGACTTCGTCAGTGTCCTCTTCACGTTCTTGGGCAATGCCATCATCATCTTCTGAGTTGGAAGCAGAATATTCGCTTTCACTGTCAGAATGAGACCTTGGAACTGGCGGGGGGAAAGCAAGTGGGAAAATTTGAGAGTCTGATGAGAGGCAGTGGAGGGTAATGGAAAGAGCGTGGACTTTGAAGTAAGAGAATTTCACTCCTGGTTTTGTCATTACTTTCTGATTTCCCCAGAGCTAGTTATTTTATAAAGTTTCCTGAGCACCAGTTTCCTCATTTCTCAAATGAAGCTCACAGTGCCTAATTTAATGAACCATTGTGAAGATCACACTGAAAGGTACACAAAGTAACTAACAATGCCTGACATCCAGGAACTGTCAATCGTACCTAGTATTGTTTTTTTTTCTTCCATGCTAAGGAACTCTCATTTTGTAAAATGTGGCAATGTGTCGCACCCTAAGGAATAAATCATCATGGTAATTATCTGTTCTTCTGTCAGATACTTGGTTTCCCAGCCTCTTTTGCAACTAGGATTGGCTATGTAACCCTCTGATCAATAACACTTGAGGTAAAATTTGCTAAAAGCTTCTGGGAAATATTTCCCTCATTTATGGAGGGAAAGTCCCTTATTTATGCCAATAGTTTAAAGGTAAAAAAGCCATTTGCAATATGAAGCATCAAACTGAAAGAGGGAAAATGCTGGTGACAGAACAAGAAGATAGGAAGAACCTGGGTCCTTTATGACACTGGAGTTACCTCAACCATGGAATGGTCTATCCCTATACTTTTCATGATGTGAGAGAAGTATATGTCTACAGCTTAAGGCATTATTGTAGAATTTTCTGTTGCTGCCTATACAAAAAACAGCATCCTTAATTGACTCAAAAAATGGTAGCTACTATTCTAAGTATTACTAACAGACAGGCACATTCCATCCCAGAGCCAATACAAGCATTTTATTTTTAAACAAACCATAGCAACTTCCACTATTCCCCAGAAATAATAAAGCTAGTTTTACACTCATGAAGAATAAAACTATTTTACACTCAACAAAGTAAGTTTAAAACTTTTATAAAAAGTTAACTTCCAAAATAAGAAAGTTCTTAAGCCAAATCAGTGTATCAATTCTGAACAACACATATATTTCAGAATATCTAGAGTCCACATATAATAACACACAGGTCTAAAGGAACAGAAAAAAGGATTTGATTTTGGGAGCACATATACCTTAGCAGAGTCATTTTTATCCTGACTGCTGCCCACGGCAGATGCATGGGTTAGAAGTAGCAGGAGGAGCCAGAAAACGCTTCTACCTCATTGACACTTCCACATGTCTGGTAGGGACTGAGAAGGAAGAGGAAGTTTACCTTCTCTCTAAAAGGGATGGTTCTTGATCTCAGGGTTGTGAGTTCAACCCCATGGTGAGCCTAGAGCTTACTTGAGAAAAAAAAAAAAAAAAAGGATGGGGCGCCTTGGTGGCTCAGTCAGTTGGGCATCTGACTCACTCTTGATTTTGGCTCAGGTAAAGGTCTCAGGGTGGTGAGATGAAGCCCCACACAGAGCTCTGGAGCTCCACGCTCCGCAGAGAGTCTGTCTCCTCGGCCCCCCAACATCCCCCCCACCGCCTGCTCATACACTCTCTCAAATGAATAAATCTTTAAAAAAATAAACTTAAAAGATAATAGCAGCTAACACCGGTGAAACGCACATCAGGGTCAAGCACTATACTAAGCACTTCTGACATCTTTTATTTCCATTCCTCTCAGAACGACTCCGGGGCTGGTACAATTTTCACCCCTATTTTGTAAATGAAAAGCCTGAGCCCCAGAAAGGTCTCTGTAAGTGGCAGGCCGAAGATAAAAAACAAGCAGCCTAAGACTGGAACCAACATAAACCATGACTGCCCCTTGTAAAAACTCAGTTTCAAAAGAAATACATACCTATTAATCTTTTCCTCAGACCACTAGGTGCTGTTGACAGAAGTTCACTTTTATCGCTGTTCTGTTTAAAAATAAAGCAATACGGTTTCAATAATCAAATAATAATGATGACATGTAAATTAATGATGGATGCGTGGAAGGGGCTAGAAAAGAAAAACGTTTTGTTTTCATTAGACTACCTTTGAATTATAAGACAATGACAAATGACTCTATTAGGAAAAAATAGCAGAAAGCAACAAAAACAATGCAACAAATTCCAAAGGATTCCTACAGTGATTCTAGAAGTTGTATTCCAGACATCTATAAAGTATTTTCTATGATGTAACAAAAAACAAAAAGCATATGAATTAGCCTTTTGAACCACTTTCACCCATCAGATTAGCACAATATTTCTTTTTAAAAAATTGATAATACCTAATGATAATGAGTAGGTGAGGAAACGGGCACTTGTATACATACGGTAGTAGGCCTTTAGATGTGTTTGAAATTTACTGGTGTTGAAGTATCACCTTCTGTGAGGAGGACAGAAAGAGATCTCTACATTTTACTCCGTTATGTTAAGATTTTTAAGCACTTCTCGGAAGTATAAAATCTGTTTTTCTTTTCCTCCACATAACATAACACTCTAACACCAATAAATCTCTATAGCACATTAAAATGCCCACTGTTGTATAATGTTAGTATTGATAAAAGATAAAAGTCCCAGGGTGCCTGGGTGGCTCAGTGGGTTAAAGCCTCTGCCTTCGGCAAAAGTCATGATCCCAGGGTCCTGGGATCGAACCCCGCATCGGGCTCTCTGCTCAGCAGGGAGCCTGCTTCCCTTCCTCTCTCTCTACCTGCCTCTCTGCCTACTTGTGATGTCAAATGAATAAATAAAATCTTAAAAAAAAAAAAAAGATAAAGTCCCTGTGTTATTTTGGCAATATGAAATTATGACAAAAAATTCACGTCTGTTGTCTTGTAATAGGTTGTTAGTGTTAATTTTCAATGTTAACACAATCTGATTTGGGATATTAAAAATAGTACTGTAAAAAAAAAAAAATAGTACTGTAATAGGGACGCCTGGGTGGCTCAGTTGGTTAAGCAGCTGCCTTCGGCTCAGGTCATGATCCCAGTGTCCTGGGATCGAGTCCCACATCGGGCTCCTTGCTCGGCGGGGAGCCTGCTTCTCCCTCTGCCTCTGCTTCTGCCTGCCACTCTGTCTGCCTGTGCTCGCTCTCTCCCTCTCTCTGATAAATAAAAAAAAAAAAAAAAAAATAGTACTGTAATAAATGAACTGAGCCCAATGGATTTATAAAGTATATGAACTTTTCTGATCCCGATCCTTAAAAAATGTTTTTACATTTTGCGCATCTTGATCTACATGTGCATACAGCATACAATTGAAACAAATTATAATGAAATAATACTTACAAAATAGACTTTCTCAATTTTATTCTCTCATTTTTTAAACTGCAGGTCATAGCCTACTAAACTCATCTCAAGACTGAAAGTGGAGACAGCTGTGCCTCCATGTGGATGAATTATCAGGGATGGAAACATCTGTGTCAAAATAACCGTTGTGGAAAATTCTTGCTCAAAAAGGTAAGGCTATAAATTAATAAATAACGACAGTGTTTGCTACAGAAATTTTTGCAAACTACCTTATCTAGACAGTGTGCTCTTTTGGGCAACCTGGTCTCCCATGAGAATAACAGAGAATTCAGCAGGGCAAGCAGCTAACCCAACAAGAGTTCATTCTTCAGGACTCCGTTCAAGACCCTCTCTTCTCTCTGTCCACCAATCCTTAAATATCATATCATGAGTTTTGTCTATACATATCGGTTTTCCATCCTGATAGCTGTGCATAAAACTTTTGAGTCCAGATCCCCAAGCCCTATAAATATTCTCTCCTGCATCCCCCCTTTTAAGATAGTGCACTAAGACTGCCACTGTGATGTTGTCTCTCATTGTGGTCAGTCTTCTGATGGTTTCTTAGGGGAACTGACAAGATCCACTTACGTGTTGTGATCCACACCTTGAAAAGGAATGTGCTAATATATCTATATTCTTGACTGGATTATGGCAATGAGTTCTGTTCTTTGATGGTCATCTAGTACACACGATATAATACAGGAAGAACGCATTTTCAAAGACAAAAGGAGGCTCTGACATGTCTATTCTCACATCTAGACTTGCCTTGTACACAGGCCATAACCATGACCCTGAATGTCTATACTCACATTCTTATAAGGAGTTCCCCAAACTTAGCATATGTACAATTCCAGGCATGTCAAAATTTATAGCCTTCAAGCCTGGACACAATCACACATACTCATTGTGATGGGTTCATTCATGCCCATCTGGGCTTGTTCATATCCAGAGAGGGCCACTTGACAAGGCAGAATGAAAAACCAAAAACACAAAGGGAAGAATAAAAATTGCCAATTCTTTTCAGCTACCCTGGAACAAATTTACCAAAACCAACCTGGTATTCCAATGTAAATTATGAAAGGATATACTAATGGATTTAATGGATCTTGGCATCAGTCCCTCAAGAAACAAAACATTATGTATAAAAGCAAAGCAAAGCAAAACCAAACAAAACCCATAAAATATCCAGGCCAGTACTACTAAGGTGAAAATTCCCAGAGACAGTTCTGACAGAAACGGCACAGCGGTTGGGTGTAGAAGACCTGGCTTCATTTTTCATCTTTTCTCTTTCCGAGTTAGATGAACTCAGACAATCACTTCCCCTCTCGGAACCTTGGATTCTTCATCTAACGTAAGGTGCCCCGTACACTGAGATGAGTGCCCAGCTGTCATCATGTCTTTGTAACACTAATGTTTTTGCTTGTTTTCGATCAACCGCTTACCTTCAACTGAACTTTGTCTGAAGCAGAATGCCCTGAAGAATAAAACAAAAAGGCATTACTTACTACAGTACTTCAATTTTCATCATAGCCTAGTTTCATTCAACTGCTCCACACTCTCCATAAACTCTGACTTCCAAACCCCCAAAGCCTTATTTCAAATAGAATGTAGCAAAGCAGTTCCTTCATGAGCATTCGACTAACTCAAGCCAATGATAAGAGGCTTTTTTTTTTTTAAATTTCCATATAATGTTACCTGTTTCAGGGGTACAGGTCTGTGATTCGTCAGTCTTATACAACACACAGCGCTCACCACAACACACACCCTCTGATCACAGGGTTTGAAGAGTATTTCTAGTTGACCCTGTCAGTTTGCACAACTTTCATCAGCACAATTATTTCCCCCTTTTATTGAGGGCTAAATATGGGTATACTAAGGCACAAACTGGGTATTAACCATATTTTGTTGAATGAATTTTCAGAACAGAAAAGAGCATATAGCAATGCAGTTACACAAAAACAAGAAGCATAACTTAAAGCAACCAAGAAAACTCTACTCAAAGAGCTGAGATAGAATCTTACCCTTGCTACACTGAGGAATGTTTATCATAATTTCAGGATCATTCTTCAAACTGAACGAAACATTTTTTCTTGGTGTGTTTGCTAGTTCTGAAGCTGTAAACAGACAAAAGTATATAAAACAATCTTTAATGGATGACAGCAGATGAAGGTGGAAATAGCTTCATTTCACTTACATAAGTTCTTTTTTTTTTTTTTAAAAGATTCATTTATTTATTTTAGAGAGAGAGACAGAGTGCCCATGTGCTAGAGAGTAGGAGGAAGGGCAGAGGGAGAGAATCTTCAAGCAGACTCCCACCAAGCGCAGAGCCTGACGTGGGGCTCAACCCCATGACCCATGAGACCTGAGCCAAGATCAAGAGTTGGCTGCTTTAAAAAAAAAAAAAAAAAAGAAAAGAAAAGAAAAAAAGTGGTTGTTTAACCAATTGAGCAACCCCGGTGCCCCCTCACTTACATAAATTCTTAGGGAAAAACAAAAAAAAAGAACCTGCCTGCTACTATTACCAGGAAGATACACAAACCTACCCATCTTAAGAGCACTGCCTCTTACCTTTGTTTGCTATGTTCCAAGCATCTTAAGTCTTCTTTCAATTATCTACAGGTGTCTCAAGAAAATACAAATAAACAGTTTTGACCTTACTGCTTTCTATAACTGTCATTCTCTCTCCCTCTCCTCTCCATTGACAATTTTACACTCTTTCCATTTCTTTATCATACACACTTGAGGCATACCTTTACTAGGGGTAAGAAAGAATGGCCAGAAAATAGGATCTAGAATCAAATGGAAGCTGTGTATGTTTAAAACTATGCTTTAAAAATTCTTAACTCTCCCACCACATGTGGTTTATTTTATTTTGTGTCCAAAGTTCTGTAATACATGTGAATAATATATAAACTATAAGAGAGCACTGAACAGATGGCTGTTTCTTCAACTGAGCATCAGATTAAATAGCTGGCTTCTAAAATATCGGGCCATTTTATTTTATTTTATTATTATTATTTTTTAAGATTTTATTTTTATTTATTTGACAGACAAAGATCACAAGTAGGCAGAGAGGCAGGCAGAGAGAGAGGAGGAAGCAGGCTCCCTGGCTGAGCAGAGAGCCCGATGCGGGGCCTGGTATCACGACCTGAGCCGAAGGCAGAGGCCTCAACCCACTGAGCCACCCAGGCGCCCCTATAGGGCCATTTTAAATGAAAACTATAATCTTTGGGGCGCCTGGGTGGCTCAGTGGGTTAAGCCACTGCCTTCGGCTCGGGTCACGATCTCAGGGTCCTGGGATCGAGTCCCGCATCGGGCTCTCTGCTCGGCAGGGAGCCTGCTTCCCTCTCTCTCTCTCTGCCTGCCTCTCTGTCTCTCTGTCTACTTGTGATCTCTGTCTGTCAAATAAACAAATAAAATCTTTAAAAAAAAAAAAAAAAAAGAAAACTATAATCTTTACCTTTAAAGATACTTACGTTTTCAATTGCATGAGAGCCATGCGGAATGGAGCCTAACTAAGGAATGGATTTATATTTCCCAATTTAACATATACTGGCCCATTGTTCACTGAGAAAAAAAGGGATATACTATTCAAATTATATCCTTGCCCCCTTTTGCTTTTAAAGGACAAAGTATACTTGAATTTGTGTAAGTTAAAGCCACTTTACTGACTCAGATTCTTCCTAATCTGTTTCACAGTTTTAGCCTCCAAACTTGAAATGGATCCAGAATACCCAGGACAGTCTCCACAAATGAACTGCCTTCTTTTTTCTTAACTAACCTCCTTGGTCTTCTGTATCATTTACTAGAAATTTTTTTTTTTATCTTACTTTGAAATTATTCCTCCATTTGCATTCTATGACATTATTCTGGCTACTGTTGGTAGTTATTCCATCTTTTCTCTGCTTTCTCCTTTACATATTCTATCTCTAAGTATTCCTAAAAACCAGCCCTTTGCTTTCTCTTCACACCAGAAGAATGTGCTATGTTTAGATTAAAGGCTGTTGATCTAAAGGATAGGAAAAAAAAGCTTTACATCAACAAAAAGCTACATTAAGCACAAAGTGATTTAGCTGGGATCATTTTGGTTATATGTTGCAACATGGAAAAATTCTGTTTTTAAGTAACTCTTAAACTACAAAAGGGAAGGAAAAGGAAGAGTTGAAGAGGAAAAAGAGTAAAAGACTGTTAACCACATACAGCTCTGGACTCTACTAATAAAAAATTGAGGCATATATTGTTTGTCTTTTTCATTTTTCTAATAATTCATTTGTACTATATTTTATATAGCTGGTCTGCAACCAATTGGAAATTTTAAAATAAAATTGTAAAATCTTCTTTGCTTTCTCATTAGGCTATTATTTATCCTATCAACCTATCTATTTTTTAATTTCCCTAAAGTCATCCCTTTCTACAAGCTTGCTGAACTCCTTCCTGTTCTCTACTGGTATTTCTACCAAGTTTGCTCTTTATTTGTTCTTCTGCTTGCATTCATTTACTTATCCAAGCCATGTATTTCAAAAAGCCGCCCGGTCTAACTCCTAGTGTATTTCTAGTCCTGTATCTTCATTAGCCCAATTATATTTAGCCATTTATACACAGTAATATATGATTTTATGGCTTATTATGAATAATAAGCAAAAATTTGTCTAAAAAATACTAAGGCTGGAGTGCCTGGGTAGCTCCATTGGTTAAGTGTCTGACGGGCTCAGGTCATGATCTCACCGTCCTGGGATCAGGCCCTGCATGGGGCTCTGTGCTCAGCAGAGAATCTGCTTCCTCCCTCTCCCTCGGCCCTGCCCCTGCTCTCTTACTCTCTCAAATAAATAAAATCTTTAAAAAAGAAAAAAATACTAAAACCTCCTACTTCACTGATATTATTAGAAGTAAACACAATTAGCGACAATACTTAATAAGTCAAAGAAACTATTTAAAGACCATTACAGAGGAGCCTGGGTGGCTCAGTGGGTTAAGCCTCTGCCATCAGCTCAGGTCATGATCTTAGGGTCCTGGGATTGAGCCTGGCATCAGGCTCTCTGCTCAGCAGGGAGCCTGCTTCCTCCTCTCTCTCTGCCTACTTGTGACCTCTCTCTCTCTTTCTCTCAAATAAATAAATAAAATCCTTAAAAAATATATTAAGTAAAAATAAAAAAATAAAGACCATTATAACTAAACATTAGTCCTAACTAAAACACAGATTTTATAAAATGTGATCAATTTCAAATTATCTAGAAAACCATCTTTTCATGACTGTATATATATATATATTTTTTTTTCTTTTTTAAAGATTTTATTTATTTGACAGAGAGAAAGAGAGTATGAGCAGGGGGAGCAGGAGAGAGAGAAGCAAGTTCCCCACTGAGCAGGGAGCCTGATGTGGGGCTCAATCCCAGGAACCTGGGATCATGACCTGAGCTGAAGGAAGACAGCCAACGAACTGAGCTGCCCAGGCACCCCCATGACTCTATTTCTTTCATTTGTGTTAACAGAAATGTACAACATAACAATACTTAAGTTTCTTGCATCCCATATAATGGAAGACCTACATCACGGTTATTATATGCATGTTAAAGATCTACTAGGAGAACTTCTACTTGGCAACTCTTCTGGGGCTCCTCTCCACTATTAGTTCTCTTTCTCCAATGTTCTTTGTCCTGTTTCACTGTTCAGGGGTTTCAGGTTAGTCTTGGTGTCTATCTGATCCTTTCTGTAATAATTGTTTTAGCATTTATTTTCTGGTTTCTCAGCAATCCTACACAGAATCCAGTCTTTTTTATAAGTCAAAAAACTTTCAATTACTTGATATGGATTATAAACTCTAAGAAATAGATCAGTTACTATAAAATTATCGTACTTGCCATGTTAGTTTCAAATTAAACCTTTTAGAAAAACTGCATTTTGCAGGGGCGCCTGGGTGGCTCAGTGGTTTAAGCCTCTGCCTTCAGCTCGGGTCATGATCTCAGGGTCCTGGGATCGAGCCCCACATCGGGCTCTCTGCTCAGCAGGGAGCCTGCTTCCGCCCCTCTCTCTGCCTGCCTCTCTGCCTACTTGTGATCTCTCTCTATCAAATAAATAAATTAAAATCTTTTAAAAAAAAAACCTGTATTTTGCAAATAATTATTATGTTCTATTACATAGGTCTTATAATTATTTCTCATATGTCCCTCATCAGTATCAACACTTAAGTTTCTCACTTGATCTTGAATGTTTACCTGGTTACTGGCCAGAATGACTGCATAAAAATACACTACTTCAGAAATACATGTCGGTGTTCTATAATTACAGATTAAAAGCTCTATTACACCACTATTACATTTTACTGGGTGGTTAATTATTATTCCCTTACTCTTGACTTCTTGGTGTCCCAAACCTTCATATACTTATGGGCCTCCTTAATTTTCAAACTGCTTTCACATGTTATTTCCCTTCCTCCAAGTTTTCAAATCTAACCCCCATACCACAGAACCCAAATAAAGTTCAATTTTAATGTTGTATGCAATTTATTTTAGTATAGTTTTTAAAAATCAGTAATTCATGTGTAATTAATGTAAGTGGTAAATTAAGTAAGAAAATGTCACAATAGCCCATTTGTAACAATTTTATAGTTTTCCACAATATAAACATTTTTCTATACATAGTATAAAATTCTTATTTAATAAACTCAAAACATTTGTGATTTAGGCGACTCATATACTTAAAAATTTGTTCAGAGCCTGTGCTACATGTGGGAAGAAAATGAAGCCAGGAGTCCTAAGATGAGAAGCTCAAAACCTAGCTGGGAACAGAAGACATATATGAGCATGAAAATCTGACTTTATGTATGCTTGAAAATGTGATTATAAAAGGACATCCCCCATTCTTCTAGGGAATGCAATAAGATGATAACTGTGGGGAATGTGGTGAAGTACACCTTCTTAGAAGAGCAACTTACCTAATTTAGCCATCTTTTCAGAGTGTTTTCTGTTCTGAAAAGAATAAACTTTATTCCCACCATCTGCAGCAGAGCCATTTTTCAAGGATTCTGAAAGAGAAAATGCAATATGTTTTGGAAAAATAAGCAATAATAAGAAAAAAATCTTTACTAAAAACCTAAGATTTGTACCCTCTATTGTCTTGCATAAAGGTTTAACAATACATATTTATACATAAAATATTTTTAGAAATACAAAAGAACTATTTCTATAAATTTGAAACACAGAAAACCTATTACTCTTCACAATAAACACACACACACACACACACACACGCACACACGCACAGCTCCCCTCCCAAAAGCCCCTCCAGACTGAGGGAGATACATTCATCATACTGTTGCCCCTAAGGCGGGAAAACCAGAGACTCTAGTATGTTTTCTTTCTGAAGCAAATACACAAAGTGCCATGAGCTGAGGCTAAGATTTAAATAGTTACACGGTTGCAGCTCTCTTACTCCCTATCGAGATAGTGACTTAACTTCATGCAATCATCCCCTTAAATGAAACTGCTACCTGCAACATACCAGATGTGCACGGCTAGTAGCACAGCAATTCTCGAAGTGTGGCGGCGTCAGGTATCTCAGGTCCCCGAGGCCAAGACTGTTTCATAACACTAAGATATTATTTGACTTTTTCTCAATCAAGAGTAGAGAGTGAGGGGTGCCTGGGTGGCTCAGTGGGTTCAGCCTCTGCCTTCGGCTCAGATCATGATCTCAGGGTCCTGGGATTGAGCCTCATTGGGCTCTCTGCTCAGCAGGGATCCTGCTTCCCCCTTTCTCTGCCTGCCTCTCTGCCTACTTGTGATTTCTGTCAAATACATAAATCTTAAAAAAAAAAAAAAAAAAAGAGCAGAGAGTGAGGTATTCCAGATGTGTGACGTGTGATGGGTGTATGATGACAACACCATCCCGTGGGTTAATGGAGTGTGTGAAGCAGATACGAAAACCCAGCTGTCTTCTATTAAGCCAGACATTAAAGAGATTTGCAAAAATGTAAAACAGTGACTTCTTCACTTTTTTTTTGAAAATTGTTGTTTTTAAAAAAAAAAAAAAGAAAAGAAAATTGTTGTTTTTCATCTAAATATATTGTCATTATGTAATGGGCTTATTACTGTTATTACAAAACAGTGCCAACTTGTCCAAAGTCAGTGCTCCTTATCCTTACTGTTTGAGTCCCCGTAATATAAGCACTAATACTTGGCATTATCTAGACTCCTTACTCTCTGCCAATCGAGTGTGTGTAAAAATGAATCTTATGGGGAGAGCTGTTTCAATTTCCCTTTTCCTAATCACTAATGAGGTTGAACATCTTCCCACAACTTTATTTCCAAGGAAGAAATACCTTCTTTATTCTGTGACTTGTCATCTTACTTCTTTATGATGACATTTGATGAAAAGAAGTCCCAAATTTTTTTTTCAAAGACTTTATGTTTTAAAAGCAGTTTTAGGTTAGAGCCAACCTGAATAGAAGGCACAGAGATTTCCTATAGACTTTCTGCCCTCACAAATGCACAGCCTCCTCCAGCTATCAACAACCCACACCCGCGTGGTTATTTGTTACAACCATGAACCTACACTGACACCTCTTTAACATCCCAAGTCCACAGTTTATATTAAGGTTTACTCTTGGTGTGGTACATTCTAGAGGCTTTTTTTTTAAGTTTTTATTTAAATTCTAGTTCTAGTTCGTTAACATACGAACTAGAGTGTGTTACCCAATATAGTTAATACTGGTTTCAGAGGTAGAACTTTGTGATACAGGCTTACACATAACACCCAGCGCTCATCACAACAAGTGGCTTCCTTGACACCCACTAACCCTTTAGCTCACTCCCCACCCACTTCCCCTCCAGCAACCCTCGGTTTGTTCTCAATAGTTGAAAGTCTCTTATGGTTTGCCTCCTTTTTTTTTTTTTTTTAATCCCCCTCCCCTATGCTCATGTTTTGTGAACTCATGACTGAAATCATATGGTATTTGTCTTTCTGACTTATTTCACTTAGCGTAATAGATTCTAGCTCCATCCATGGGGTTACGGGCGGCAAGATTTCATTCTTTTTGATGGCTTCCTACAGGCTTTGACAAAAGTATAATGATCTGTATCCACCTCTGTAGTATAATACAGAATAGTTTCAGTGCCCTAAAAATTCTCTGTACTCTACCTAGTCATAGCTTCCACTCCCTGACACCTGGCAACTACTGATCTCCTCACTGTCTCTAAGGTTTTGCCTTCCCTAGAATGTCATATAGTTGGAATCATAGCCAGTAGCCGCCTTTTCGGATTGGTTTCTTTCAATTAATAATAGTATTTAAAGTTCTTCCATATCTTTTCATGTCTTGATACCTTTTTTAAGTGCTGAATAATATCCCACTGTATGGATGTATCAGTCTATTCTTTTTTTTTTAAAAGATTTGACAGAGAGAGAGATCACAAATAGGCAGAGAGAGGGGGAAGTAGGCTCCTCACTGAGCAGAGCGCCTGGCATGGGGCTCGATCCCGGGACCCTGAGATCAAGACTGGAGCCGCAGGCAGAAGCTTAACCCACTGAGCCATGCAGGCCCCTCTCAGTTTACTTATTCGTTGTTAACTTTTTGGTTGCTTCCAAACCACTGCAATTATGAACAAAGCTTCTATAAACATCAGCGTGCAGGTTTTTTTTTGAGTGAACACGAGTTTTCAACTCATATAAGTAAATACGAAGAAGCACAATTGCTAGATCATATGGTACGAATATGTTTAGTTTGCAAGAAACTGGCAAACTGTCATCCAAAGAGCTGTTCCGTTTTGCACTCCCGCCAGCAATGAGAGCTCCTGCTGTTCCACAGATTTGCCAGCATTTGGTGATGTCAAGATTTTGCACTTGGGCCATTCTAATAGGTGTGTAAGTGGTATCTCGTTGTTTTCATTTTCAATTTCCTAATGACATACAATGCTTTTAGTATATTTTCATATGCTTATTTGCCATCTGCATAGCTTCTTGGTGAGATGTCCGGTTCCTCTGCTCATTTTTATTATTTATGTAGTCAATGGATTATTCATTCATTTATAATTATTATTAATATTACATATTAATACCATATTATAAATACATAATTATAATGTACAGTATACTCTAAACAACTGATATAATATAAATATTAGTTATAAATTATTTAATTAATAAATTTATTAAACAAATGAGTAAAAGATTTTACTTCTTCATTTGCCAGAGAGCGTACAAGCAGGGCAGCGGGAGGCAGAGGGAAGAGCAGGCTCCTCGTTGAGTCCTCTGCTCATCTTTAAGTCAGGTTATTCATTTTCTGAATGTTGAGTTTTAAGAGGTCTTTGTATACTTTGGGTAAAATTTCTTTTAGTTTTTTAAAAGATTTTATTTATTTATTTGACAGACAGAGATCACAAGCAGGCAAAGAGGCAGGTGGGGTGGGGGGTGGGGAGCAGACTCCCTGCCAAGCAGAGAGCCCGATGCAGGGCTTGATCCCAGCACCTTGGGATCATGACCTGAGCCGAAGACAGAGGCTTTAACCCACCGAGTCACCCAGGTGCCCCACTGGGTAACATTTCTTTAACAGATGTGTTTTGCAAATATTTTCTCCTAATCTGTTGTTTAATCTTCTTGAGAAGCATTGAATTTTAATTAGTTGAATATGTCAGTCTTTTCTTTTGATTACATTAAACTAAAAGAAATTCCTCTATAATCAAGTCAAAACCATATTCTCTTATATTTTCTTATAAAAGCATTTACATTTGCTTTATGTAAATCTTAAAATTAAGGTAATTAACTTGTTTATGAAGGAAGGAAGAGATCCAGTTCTTTTCATAAGGATACCCAATTGGCCCAACGCTGTTTACTGACCAGGTTATCCTTAGCTGAGTGGTCTCCAGTGCTATCTCTGTCATATATCTGATTTTCATGTATGCAGGAGTCTGTTTATGGCAAACCTATACTTATGTAACTTAAATGGCACAGAGAAGAAATATTTAAAGGTACTGTGTGGTTTCTATGTAAACTAAATTAAATGCTTGAGAAATATTTGATAAAAGTTATTAACTAAAACAAATGGTTTCAAATTAGGTATGAATGAGAAACCATAAAAGATTTAAGAAAAGGGGCACCTGGGTGGCTCAGTGGGTTAAAGCCTCTGCCTTCGGTTCAGGTCATGATCCCAGGGTCCTGGGATCAAGCCCCGCATTGGGCTCTCTGCTCAGCAGGGAGCCTGCTTCCTCCTTTCTCTCTGCCAGCGCTCTGCCTACGTGTGATCTCTGTCAAACAAATAAAATCTTAAAAAAGATTTAAAAAAAAAAAAAGAAAAAAGAAAAAAAAGATTTAAGAAAAAATATAAAAGCATACTACACCAAGACTGCATCAAGTGTCTTTAAATGTACAATCTAATGCAATCTCAGATGCTGCATGCATTATGGATATACTGTCTAAAAAAAAATCCAACACCAAAATCAAAAGGTAGTACGGTTCTTCAACCAGCTAACCTCTAGCGAACTTCTAATTAAAGAAGAGTATGTGTGTGTGTTTGCTTATATATATACACATATGTACATATGCTTATATATAAAAATGTTTAAAGTACAGTAGTTATGATTTTCTGGTTCTGACATTTTGATTTACTAATTAGCAATGGTTCTTATCACAATGGGCAGGAGTTTACTATAATACATATAAAACTTTTTAATAGGTTTTAAATTACTCAAAATGCACAAAACCAAAATGTTATGTATATAAAAACCATGCAAGAGGGGCGCCTGGGTGGCTCAGTGGGTTAAAGCCTTTGCCTTCGGCTCAGGTCATGGTCCCAGGGTCCTGGGATCGAGCCCCACATCAGGCTCTTTGCTCAGCGGGGAGCCTGCTTCCCTTCCTCTCTCTCTACCTGCCTCTCTGCCTACTTGTGATCTCTCTCTGTCAAATAAATAAGTAAAATCTTTAAAAACAAAATGCTTAAAAAAAAATATATGGAAGAAATTGAAGTGGGTAATAAATATAAGAAAATATGTTTAATGCCAATGAGGGAGCTTAATACTAGTTGATATAATCTTTCTAGAAATTTGGGAATATGTACGAACACCTTCACCAATAATTCCATAACTAGGAGTCTCTTCTGAAGAAATAAAAGATCTAAACAAATATTTATGCCCAAGGATAATCACTATTGCATTAGTTACAATGAAAATTTAGAAATAATCCAAAAGCCTAATAGAGGCCAACTATATTTTTATAAATTTGAATCAGTATTACAGAAATAACACTAATATTTCACACCCATTAGGAAGGCTACTAAAAAAAAAAGTGCTGGTAAGCATACGGAGAAACTGAAATGCTTATGCACTGTTGGTGGAAATCTAATTTGGTGTAGCTGCTGTGGAAAACATTATGGCAGCTCTTCAAAAAATTAAAAATAGAATTACCATATGATCCAGCAATTCCACTTCTGGGAATATACCCAAAAGAATTCAAATCAGGCTGTCAAAAAGATACTTGTACACCCATGTTCATAGCAGCATTATTCACAGTAGCCAAAAGGCTGAAGCCACCCAAATGTCCATTGACAGATGAATGGATAAACAAGTGTATATACATATAATGCAGTAGTATTCAGCCTCAAAAAGGAAATTCTGACACATGCCACAACATGGATGAAACTTGAGAACTTTATGCTAAGTGAAATAAGCCAGTCACACACAAAAATACTCTATGATTCCACTTACATGAAGTACCTAAAATAGTCCAATTCAGAGAGAAAGTAAAATGGTGCTTGTTGGGCTGTGGGGAAAAGGGACTGGGGAGTTTTTAATGGATAGAATTTCAGTTTTGTAAAATGAAAAGAGCTCTGGAGACTGCTAAACAATGTGAATGTATTTAATACTGAATTATACACTTTAAGATGGGAAATTTTATATCAAATATATTTTACCACAAGTTTTATTTATTTATTTCTTTTCTCATAATTTTTTTTTTTTTAAAGATTTTATTTATTTGACAGAGAGAGATCACAAGTAGGCAGAGAGAAAGGAAGGGAAGCAGGCTTCCTGCTGAGCAGGAAGCCCAATGCGGGACTCGATCCCAGGACCCTGAGATCATGAGCTAAGCCCAAGGCAGTGGCTTAACCCACTGAGCCACCCTTCTCATAGTTTTTTTTACAAAGATTTATTTATTTTAGAGAGAGAGCCTGTGAGAGTGGGGATAGGGACAAAGGGACAGGAAGAGAGAGAACCTCAAGCAAACTCCACACTGAGCCCAATGCATGTCTCGATCCCACAATCCTGAGATCATGACTAAGCCAAAATCAAGAGTTGGATGCTTAGATGACTGAGCTACCCAGGTGCCCCTCTCATAATTTTTAAAGAGATTTTACTTAAACACAATTAAAAATCTGTTATAATCCTTAAGTTCAAAAATGGAACTGTGAATAAGGCAAAATTAAATATAATATGAATGGGGTGCCTGGGTGGCTGTCAGTTAAGCGGCTGACTTCAGCTCAGGTCATGATCTCAGGTCCTGGGTTGGAGCATCGCCTCAGACTCTGTACTCGGCAGAGAATCTACTCCTCCTTCTCCCTTCTCCCACTCGTGCATGCACACGCTCTCTCTCTCAAATAAACAAAATCTTAGAAAGAAAGAAAGAACAAACAAGCCACGTATTTGTCACAGAATTTTCTAGCAGCTAACTTACAAAGAATCAAGTATAGAATTACACTGTTCATAAGACTAAAAAACAAACCAACTGTTCAAGAGAAACATCAATAAGACAAATCATTCTTGAGAATACCTATCTAATTGCCTCGGGAAAAATCTTCTATTCAAGGCCAAGATCAACTAGCACTTCCATGCAATGATTGTTCTCCAGACTAGATGGATTAACAAACCATAAGAATTAAACCAGGTATGTCAAGATGTGTGTTGCTTATAAGCAGTAGCTTATAATAATAAATATCGTATAATAATTTGACAAGTAAAGGGGTTAATCAATAAAGTATTTAGAGGTCCTTGTTAAAAGGTTGTTTTCTAACTATTCCAAATTCTTTGCCAAATGTCCTTCTGTGTCTTAAAAATAATGCACATTTGTTTTCTATTATAATAAAAGATTAGGAAGAAGCTTATTGTTCATTATTTCAAATGAGGCTAAAAAAGATTGCAATAGATGTCACCATTTCTTCTCTAAAAAAAAAACCTTAAAAGAAAACTCTTCTTCCTGCACCTTAACTGAAACACCGTTTTTCATCCTCTCCACATATTGGCAAACAAGAAAAAACAAATCAAAATAATAAGAGTCATGTCTTTGAGACAACTGTAAGTTATGAGCTCATCTGTAGTACATGCCCATAGCCAAATGAACAGCTCCATTTCCTGGACTGAGAGACTGTCAACACAAGGTTATGTATGTACATGCACACTCAGACAGAAAATACACACCCAACTGTTAATAGTTCCATGTTCTCTAAAAGCATGCATTCTCAACAGGACTATATTGCTCTTAATGGATTAAAAAATAGCTTCTGGTGGGAGGAGGGAGAATATGAAAAACATCTTAGATATTACAAACGGTCTGTGGTCTTCCCAATGGCCACAGACATGTACACGGATATATAAATAGATACGTATCATATATGTAGTATTAAAATTTTGTGGGTGGGGGCAATTAGGAGAAAATGTATAAAAGAAGGCTCTTGAGGGGATGACTGTAAAAAAACAGGTTGAGGAACACTGGTCTGAGGCAGTTTCCCAGAAGGTGTGCAAAACTAAAGGCATAGGTTACAGATGTGCTGACTAACGATCCTCTTGGGCCTTTGAGCATGCCAGTCAGGGCTGGCAGAAGGGGTAGGAATAGGGGTCAGAAGCCCGAGGGCATTTATCGGTCTGAAGCATTCTCTTCCGTTTATTCCAGTATGCTCCCAAATATCATTTGCTGTGAATGCTATTATGTAAGAAGCAATGAACTTCTACTACAAATATGTATTACCTTTTTTTTTAATTAAAGATTTTATTTATTTGACAGACAGAGATCACAAGTAGGTAGAGAGGAAGGCAGAGAGAGAGGAGGAAGCAGGCTCCCTGCTGAGCAGACAGCCTGATGCAGGGCTCGATCCCAGGACTCTGAGATCATGACCTGAGCTGAAGGCAGAGGCTTAACTCACTGAGCCACCCAGGTGCCCACAAATATATATTACATTTTTCTTAAGGTTTATTATTTTTTTAAAAGTAATCTCTACATCCAACATGGGACTTGAACTTACAACCCCCAAGATCAAGAGTCACATGGCTTAATCAACTAAGCCAGCCAGGAGCCTCTTTTACAAAAAGAAACAATTAAAAAAAAAAACAAAAAACACTCTAGTGGTGCCCAGGTAGCACAATCAGTTGAACATGTTACTCTTGGTTTTGGTTCAGAATATGAACTCAAGATCATGGACTTGACACCCATGTCAGTTTCTGAGCTCAGTGGGGGTCTGCTTGAGATTCTCTCTCCCTCTGCCCCTTCTGTTCATGCTCTCTCTCAAATAAAAAATAAACCTTAAAAAAAATTTTTTTTAAAGATTTTATTTATTTCTTCAATGAAGAGAAAGAGAGCATAAGCCCACAAGCAAGGGAAGCAGCAGAGGGAGAGGGAGAAGCAGGCTCCCAACGGAGCAGGGAGCCTGATATGGGACTGGATCCCAGGTCCCTGCAATCAAGACCTGAGACAAAGGCAGATGTTTAACTGACGAAGCCACCCAGGGACCCCAAAAAACAGTTTAAAGACAAATATATTGTTTTCAATCTCTTCTTTGGTCTCCCATAACAGGAATGAAGAATTCAAAGTTCTGGGGCGCCCTGATGGCTCAGCCAGTTAAGCATCTGACAAGTCTGCTTGTCCCTCTACCCTTCCCCCTGGCTCATGCTTGCTCTTGCTCTCTCTCCAATAAATAAAAATCTTAGAAAAAAAAAAAGAAGAAGAATCCAAAATTCTACTCAGAACATGCCCTAAAAAATGTCAACTATCTAACTGGGGACACTTTTAAAAAATCCACTCTGCCCACTTAGTTTATTAAGGGATAATTTTTTTTTCTTTTAATATCATGCCATTTAACACCAGGAACTAAACCAGAAGCATTATGATTCAAGAGACAAAAGGTCAGAGGTAGCAATGATGGCCATTTATAGGTCAAATATGAGTAAAAAAGCACGTACATGACAGAAATAGGTAACAGAGAAAGAGAATGGGTGCCCAGAGGTGACCTAAGGAAGACTAGGAGATCCGTACAAGCAAAGTCCCTATGTTTTTAATGTGGTCTCAGTTCCAACGTCCCTAGTGCCCAACAATACTGATTTTGTTCCTTGGTCTTTATTTTTTTAAGCCAACTTAAGTAAATCTGTGTCCTTGAGCCCTAGCTAAAACATAAGAAATCTAAAAAATGTTAAATATAACCTGGAAGGAATCTGGCTTAGGTGTAAAAAGAAGAAAAACAAAACCAGCATGCCTAGGTTGAAGCAATATTACTTCTCGGAATGTTCCTTCTATCTCCCTCTCTCCTTCCCTCCCTCACTCCTTCCTTCCTTCAGGAAGAGACAGAGAGACTGGTGAGCTTGAGGCAAGGAGGGGAGAGGGGCAGACAGAGAGGGAGTGAGAGAATCTCAAGCAGGCTCCACACCCAGCATGGAGCCCAACATGGGGCCAATCCCACAGCCCTGAAATCATGACCCACGCTGAAAACAAGAGTCAGATGCCCCACTGCCAGAGCCACCCAGGTGCTCCCTTTCTAAATATTTCTGTAGAAACCAAAGTAATAATGAAGTGATTTGCTTTATGAAATTATTTCAAATTAGTTAAAAGTGTAAATATCTTAACAAATAACTTTAGATTGGGTTGTAGACTCTAAAAATCATTAAGTGCAGGACTGGTTGTAGTTGAGGGGCACCTGGGTGGCTCAGTAGGTTAAGCCTTTGCCTTCGGCTCAGGTCATGGTCTCAGGGTCCTGGGATCGAGCCCCACATTAGGATCTCTGCTCAGTGGGGAGCCCGCTTCCCCTTCTCCCTCTGCCTGCCTCTCTTGTGATCTCTCTCTGTCAAAATAATAAATAAAAGAGGCGCCAGGGTGGCTCAGCAGGTTAAAGTCTCTGCCTTCGGCTCAGGTCATGATCCCAGGGTCCTGGGATGGAGCCCCGCATCAGGCTCTCTGCTCCACAGGGAGTCTGCTTCCTTCTTTCTCTCTGCCTGCCTCTCTGCCTACTTGTGATTTCTGTCTGTCAAATAAATAAATAAAATCTTAAAAAATAATAATAAATAAAAGCTTTAAAATTAAAAAAAAAAAAACTGTAGTGGAAATCAGTGCTTTCAACCTTTCCAACTATACATAAAAACCCTAAGCGCATGCTTTTCTGATAAGAAATATAATAACATAGCACGCCTGATGAAGATTTCTGGAGATGGATGACGACAGCACAGCATCACGAATATATTCAACACAACTAAAGTATACACTTAATAATGTTAAATATGGTAAAGTTTATATGTCGTTTACAGTAAAAAAAATAATATAGTTTGCCACTGCCTAACCTACCAGACTACTGCTACGTATCCAGCAAAGCAATTTCGGCTACTAGCAGAAATTTGAGTATACTCTCCCCACCCCGACACCAAAATACCTTGAATATCTCGTCCTAAAACTTCCACATAGTTCTGATCTTTTAAGACTTCCTGGTCATCTTCTTCCAAATCATATTCTGGCTTTTTTATTATTTTTTTGGGGTTGACCAAAAGCTGAGCTCGCTCCTTTTTTAATTTAGCTCCTATAAGAACATCCAAAGAATGAGAACACGACAGGTATAAATTCTTTCCAAATATTACATTTAAATAAGTAAATAAACTGTAATACTTATATTATCATTATTTAAAATCAGGAAAAAAATTCAGTGTTTTCTCTTTGATGAATGTATGTACTACTCTTCACAGTTTATATAAAGAAAAACCTTGAAAGTTTGTTATTGGGGGGCGGGGTCACATTTTAATTACAATGGATAGTTATCACTTACTCCTAATACTATTTTATTTCAGATAAGGCTTTATTATTTTTAGTTTTCAAAAGTTTGAATGGAGTGAACTAAAAAAGTAGTTTTTATTTAGTCTTACTAGATCAGATACTTTGTGCTATATTTTTTAAGTAGGTTAAAATATTTTAAAAAATGAGAAAATCCATAACCATCACATAAACATCTCTTCAATTTGATAACTGTATAATCGGTACCTCCTTCTCTATCAAGAATGTGATTAAGGACATCATCATCTCCCACAAACTGAACCTCCATGATCTTGTCTTCCTTTAATTCCAGTTTACTCATCATTGCCAACCTAAACAAAAGCAATAAAGAACACAAACATGATGAAAAATTCATTTCAACAACATTGAAATAAACATTCACATAATACATACATGTATTTATATGACATTTTAAAAAGTCTCTCAAGTCTCTCAATTATGCATTATTGCATTAATATTATGCTTTTGATAACAAGTAGATCAACTCTTTATCTGAAAAATGGAAAAGACAGGAAGTGGTGTCTGAGAGTTGGAAAAAGCCAAATTCAATCAAGGCAAATAAAATATAATAATACGAAGGCAATTCTTCCTGTAAAGAAAGCCCTAACTGGGGCGCCTGGGTGGCTCAGTGGGTTAAGCATCTGCCTTGGGCTCAGGTCATGATCCCAGGGTACTGGGATCGAGCCCCGCATCGGGCTGTCTGCTCAGCAGGAAGCCTGCTTCCCCCTCTCTCTCTGCCTGCCTCTCTGCCGACTTGTGATCTCTGTCAAATAAATTTTAAAAATCTTAAAAAAAAAAAAAGCCCTAACCAATCTACAGTATGATAACATTACCAGAAAGGAGGTGTTTAATACATGAGTGTTTAGAGAAGGGGCAGACAAGCAAAGAATAATAATTTGGCAGATTTTAGTATCTATTCACTAGAAATAAGTAGTCAATTGGGGGAAATCCATGCATTTCACTGGTATACCAAACCTGGATCAAATAATCCTCAAGCATCCCCCTTTACTATTATCTCATGCTTACCAAACAATTTTAGTTAGAATAAGGCTTTCTGGGTGTCCTGGTAACGAAACAGTAAACATGCATCTTCCCAATACTTTTACAGTCAGTTCTTCACTGAACAGACTTCAGAATTTGGCAAACAAAAACTTGATCAACTCTTCCTACTCTGAAAAAATTTTGTTTCAGAACTATATACCACGAACGGCTTGAAAGGAAATAAGGATGATCCCAACTGGCTCCCAGCTGATCTGTTTACCCAAAAAATGAATTTTTTCTCTCCTCTCTCTCCTATAAATCCCATTTTCCTTTTATCTACTAATAATAGGAACTACGGACTATGTCACTTGTGAGTCAGTTATTTGCATGCATGTAACTTACTAAATGTTGTCAAGTTTTCTTTTGTAACTAGCACACTTTTTTCTTTTTTAAAGTTTATTTATTTATAATCTCTATACCCAACGTGGGGTCAAACTCACAACCAGGAGTTGTACGCTCTACCAACTGAGCCACACACCTCCCCTCTGCCACATTTTTTTAAAAATGACATCTTTACGTTATGAAAGCTTTATTTATTTAAGTTATCTCTACATCCAACATAGGGCTCAAACACAACCTTAAGATTAAGAGTCATATATTCTTCCAACTGAGCCAGCCAGATGCCCCTAAAACTAGCACACTTAAATGGCTTGTCTTTATTTTCACTTACCTTTAAAAGCACTACACATTCTGCAGCTGGAAAATTCAGGTAGAGTCACCTGCAACTGTAAAAAGAACTTGGTCAAGGTCGGCTAATAGGAAATGAAAGCAACCAAAGAAGTTCACTAGTTTAATAAACAAGATGAATAGATAAATGCAGTTCTTACAAAGTTATCACGAAGGCATAGTAAAGGACAAAACAACCATCAGTATTTTGGCCAGGAAGTACTAGAGACTGAGAGGATCTGGACATTGGGGGCAAGTGGCTGGAAAGAGGAAGCCAACATTTGAGCACTTACTATATGCTGGACACAATTTTGAATATTCTATATGTTATTTTCATTTAACCCTCATAACAACTTTATTAAGGCTTATGTTTTGTGTATAGAGATAATACTTCATCTATAATTTATACGACTACTGCCAGCAGAACATAACCTTTTGGGCCATCTTTCTAGTCATGATACTGCTTTCTATTACGGGGAATTTGGATGTATTGGAGAAAAAGTTTGATGCATATACATGATATTTGTATATAATAAAGGAACTTATGATTTCCTTATATTTGTTTTCTGAGGGGCTATTTGTCAGGCACCCTATTACGTACTTTCATGGATAGTAGATCATTAAATCCTCAGATTCTTTGAGATGGTTAAAATATATATAATTCCTCCAGTATACAGATGAGTAAACTTAGGTTAACTATGAAATTACTCATCCAAATTTATACAACTAGAAAGTGTGTTAGGGCTAAAACCCAAGTCTGACTGATTTCAAAGTCCCTAATCATTCTATTACACACTTCTGCCATTAAATACAAATTTGTTACCTTTTTTTTTTTTTAAAGATTTTGTTTATTTGACAGAGGTCACAGGTAGGCAGAGAGGCAGGCAGAGAGAGAGGAGGAAGCAGGCTCCCTGCCGAGCAGAGAGCCTGTGGTGAGGCTCCATCCCAGGACCCTGGGATCATGACCTGAGCCAAAGGCAGAGGCTTTAACCCTCTGAGCCACCCAGGCGCCCTCCCTTTTTTTTTCTTTAAAGATTTACTTATTTATTTTAGAGAGTGAGAGAGAAAGAAAGAGTGGGGGAGGGACAGAAGGAGAGGGAGAAAGAAAGAATCTCCAGCAGACTCCTAGATGAGCACACAACTGGACTCAGGGCTAGATCCCAAGATCTTGAGACCAGAACCTGAGCCAAAACCAAGAGTTGGGACACTTAACCTATAAGCCACCCAGGCACCCCCAAATCCATTACCCTAATTGCTTGTTCTGACCTCTGGATATCATTCATAATATACCTAATCATTTTCCCACCTGGCAGTTTACACATCCAAAGATTTCTATAGTTCTTCTGTGTTTCCAGTTGATTAAGTTAAACATGCCTAGTTCTATCAAGCATACTTTTAAAAGCATGGCCAGATACCATCTAATCTACTTTGTTTTAAAATATAAACAGCTATGTTCTACAAGGATATGAAGTAGTGACAATAAGCAAATGCAATAAAACAAATAACAAACTATAATACTAATAGGCAGTCTGGATCCAGGAAATTCTATAAAGAAAGCAGAAAATACACCATACAAAGAATGTGGGCTCTGAGCTAACTGACAAAGTGAAAAAGGAGCAAAGCTCAGTTACGTGATTCTCATGAGCAAAAGTTCAGTGGTTCCTTTGGGGAAAGATTTTCAAGAAAAATTTAAAAACAGAAATTCCAGACAACTGAATATCGTCCAATTTCCCTATGGTATTCTACATAAGAACTGCCTGGACAGAGGCACCGTAACTTAATCTTGTTTGTAACTGAACACATTTATACGGAATTTCTTTTTCTAGATTTTAAGGCATCTTATTACAGTACAGAACCAGCAAACTGAAGAAACTTCTACGAAGACCTTGAAAGAAACCTTTCCCTCTTTCTTCAACAATTTCTGGAAAACAAAACACACACAAAAAAACAACCTGACAACCACACAATAAAATGCAAATTTTTAGTGACCATCTACTTTTCAAGGCACGGTCTTTGGGTGCTTAAGTGGGACTTAAGAGGGACTCCTTTCAAGGAGTTAACAAGACAGGTAATAAAACAGCAGCACCAAAAGAGTATTAACAGCAACACACCCTCCTTTGAGAGCAAATGGATGACTACAATTTTTAAAAACATAACCCCTATTTTTTAAAAAAAAGCTAAATCCCAATTTTAATATCAGATAGAGCTGGGTTCTGATCTTAACGCCACCCTCATACCTGTGTGATCTGGGACAAAACTGTGGCGATTACACGAGAGCATATGCATGGCAAAAGAAAATGCTAATTAAATGTCTCCTATCATCAGCTTCTTCAACCTTCCCCTTAACCACCTAGAGCTCTTGCACTTCTCTACGTCTAACACAAAAGGTGCCCAGGAAATGAACGTGTGCAGCGCCACACACGAAGGTGCGGAGCCACGCTCTTCTTCTTCGGATTTTGCAGCTACGGTGGGGAGGTGTAGCGGTTTTATCCCGATTTCGGCTGTAAGACGGGAAGTAACGCATCCACATCCTTCTAATTTAAAAGGCTCTCCCCGAAGAGCCTGGTTCATCCACATGGTACCGCCAAGCCTGGTCGCAGGGGGACTGCTCGGGGAGGATGCTCCGTTTGGGGCCTTCGGGCGGGGATGGCATGGAAGGTTCTCTCCCCTGTGGTAGTCTGGGGACGGAGTCCTCCTCCGCAGCCTCCCGGTGCCCGCTCCCCTCGGGGCCGTCCTGCACTTCGGCGGCACAGGTTCCGTTTTCTCCTTCAAGCACGACGCTCTTCGAGCCGAGAAGCTGACAGGCCGGTAGCGCGTCAGTCGCACGGAAGGCCTCGCAGGGCTGGCGAAGCCCCCAACGGTGCTTCCAGAAGGAGCCTCTAACCCCGACGAGGATTTACGGACTTTGGCGGGTGCCTCGCGCCGCTGACCAGTTGGCCGCGCTCGGCCAGCCGAGGGTCCTCGGGCCCGCGGGGGCCGCGGGCAGCCCGGGGAGGGCAAAGAGGCAGGCGCAGCGACCCAGCCCGGAGCGCCGGGAGGCAGCCCTGTCCGAGACGCGGGCCCCAGCTCGGCTGCGGGGCTGGGCGCCCCCGGACTCACCTCACAAACCCCGAGCTAAGCGGGAGAGGGAAGCCGGCTGCCGCGTTGTCCCACCACGCACCTCTAGGTCTCCGCCAGGAGCCGCTGCGGCCTCCCCGCGCCTGCCGGACGGTACTCGGGTGACTGGGCGCCGCAGGCAGGGTGGCTTGGGCCCCGGCAAGAAAGGCCAAATTCCGGCTTAAGCACAGCCGGAGAGGGTCGTGGAGTCTCAAGAGCCAGCAGGGAAGCCCGGAAGCCGGCTGGGGGATGGGAGGCCTGCCTGCCGCACACCGAATCTCCCGCCCTGCCCAGGGGGCGGAGTCCAGGAAAACCAATGAAAAGCGGAGTCAGCCGAGAGCGACGTCGCTGCCCGCCAGTCGGTCTCCGCCTGTCCGCCCCGCCCATCAAGAAACCTGAGGAAAACGAATCCCTAAACCCCGAGTTCTGGGCCTTTCCTGTCCTGTTTTTGTTTCCGGGGAACGGGGAAGGAAGCGTTGGTGACACCTGGGGAAGTTTGCAGAGGTGTAGGTGGTGTGTCTTTAGGCAATCTTGGAAGTCTTCATTAGTTTCTCTACACATCTTCTTTTGAGGAAGAAGATAATGCGAATGAATCTGACTTTGTGGCTTGTTTTCGTTTTGGTCTTTTTTTTTTTTTTTTTTTTACATAGAGCACAAGCAGAGGGAATGGAAGAGGGAGACGCAGGCCCCCGGCTGAGCAGGGAACCCTATGCGGGATTTGATCCCAGGACCCCAGATCATGACCTGAGCCGGAGTCAGTCGCTTAACCCACTGAGCCACTGGCTGAGACACCCAAGCATCCCGTGTTTTGTTTTGTTTTGTTTTGTTAGTTTATTTATTTGGGGTGAAAGGTAGGATTCCATACATCTAAAGGGTTTGGAGTAGGGAAGAAGGGAGATACTGCTCTCTGGAAACAAGAGAATATGGAAATGGGATCAGACCGCTAAGGGGATGGAAAGACTAAGGAGTAGATGTACAAAGAGCTAATGAAGAAGAAAAGATTGAACCTATCAGGATACAGTCTTACCCACTCACAGAATACTATTTCATTTGGTTTCAACAACACTACAGAATCCCCTGTGTACCACATAATGATACACCATTGAGTGAGACAAACACCATCTCTTCTGTCACCAGACAGCTTCCTCTATTAGAGGAAGATACTGAAGGGACAAGACTGAGAAAAATGCTACCATATGAGAAGCTCAGTGTTTATTGGACCACATGGCAGAAGTACCTAACCAAAGGACAGAAGAAGCCAGGAACAATTTTCTTGAAGGAAGAGATGTTTAAACTGAGAGTTGAGTAGATTTAAGCCAGGCAAAGAGGAAGCGTAAAATTTTCCAGGTAGAAAGCCCAAATCAAATAGCATGTGCATAAAGGGCCAAGAGGCAAGTGCGAAAGTTGGGTCTGTTGTTTTGAGGGCTAGTTTGGCCCTTGGTACACTAGTCAGTGCTACTAAAAGATCACTTTGGATAAAGCAGGTAAGAGTGGAAGCATAAGGAAAATCACCATTTTGGAAGATGTTTAGGAAATCCACTTAAGAAAGAGAAATGACAACCTGGATACCTCAATATACCATTTGGGTTGCCAGACTTTAAGAAAACAAAGGATAAAGGTAATTTTCTCTACATTGGAAATAAAAGAATCTGGGGAAGCATGAGCAGAAAAAAAGAGTAAAGAACATAGTCAACAGTTAACAATAAAGTACTTGATAAGTTTTTAAAAATGTGAAGATCTAGGGTGCCTGGGTGGCTCAGTGGGTTAAGCTGCTGCCTTCGGCTCAGGTCATGATCTCAGGGTCCTGGGATCGAGTCCCACATCGGGCTCTCTGCTCAGCAGGGAGCCTGCTTCCCTCTCTCTCTCTCTGCCTGCCTCTCCATCTACTTGTGATTTCTGTCAAATAAATAAATAAAATCTTTAAAAAAAATGTGAAGATCTAGGAATACTGAATATTTAACTAATATATTCTTTACCCAATATATTCTTTGTTTCTACGATGTAAACTCTATTTCGTCTCCTCTTCAGATCTACATCAAAGTCTATAGACTCAGTGGCCTTGTTTGAGTGGTGGGTTTTGAGTATGTTTTTATGGTATATTTGTGGGAAACAGAGGGAAGGGGATAGGTGTTCATGTCTCTTCTTCTTCTTCTTTTTTTAAGATTATCTATTTGACAGAGAAAGAGAGCAAGAGAGAACAAGCAGGGGAAGTGTCAGGCAGGAGAGGGAGAAGCAGGCTCCCCACTGAGCAGGGAGCCTGATGCAGGGCTCCATCCCAGGACTCCAGGATCATGACCTGAGCTGAAGACAGACGCTTAAGCGATGGAGCCACCCAGGTGCCCCTCAGTCTTTTTCTTTGGATAGTTCAATTTACTCGGTTAACTTTGAGCACCTACCTGTATTGTGAACATAGTGCCCAGATATGTTCCTTACCATTAGGGAACTTAAATTCTTGTTTGGTAGAAAGAATCAGGTAATTTCATTACAATAAGGTTTAAGTGCAAGGATAAAATGTGCAGAGATTTACTAGGACAATGATCACTTAGTTCAGCTTAGCTAAGCAGAGAAAAGGCAGCAGAGGAAAAGCCTATCCAACTACAGATGACAGAGAATAGGGGCGGAAAAGGGATTTCAGGAAGAGTATCGTATTACAAACTGGGTGTGATAGTACAAAGAAGTTCGGTTTTAATTTAACCTTAAGTAAAAGTTAAGAATGGTAGGAGATGGAATGGGAGAAGTCTGGGGTTAAAGAATAGAATTTATCCTCTCTAATGAACTATTGAATAATTGTAGCCAGGGACTGATGGGTGTTTTATATTAATCACTAATGAAGGTAAGTTTGAGAGGGGTAGGGGTCTAGTTAGGAAGCTATCAAAGAATTCTGGATATGAAGATGAAGATAGGAGCTTGAGATGTAGTGATAGAACCAGAAAGGAAAGGATGACTTTGGGGGAAAAAAAAAAATAGGCAAAGTCAGCAGGATTTGGAAACTGGATATAGAAGTAAGGAAGAAGGAAAATTTAAGTCTCAGGTTTCTGGCATGGTTATCTGGATATCAGCTCCCCAGTGTTCTGCGAAAGATTACAGATAGACGGAAAGAGTTTAGCTTGAGGCATCTTGACTTTGAAATCCCTTTGAAAGAGAGACCAAATTATCCTGCAAACAGTGGTTTTAAGAGTTTGAAATTCATCCAAGAGATCGATAGAGAGAGATCTAGGGGTCACCAGTGTATAGATTAAAGCCAAAAGGAGAAAAAAAGAATTGCCTTAGGATGATGAACAAAAGATTAAATGAAGTGAGGTACCTCATCTTCTGAGACACGCAGCAAGTAGATGCGCATAGTTGTGGATATAGTTGTTCTTTGAAGTGGTGGGAGAAAACAGGAAATTAAAACCTTCTAGCATTATGGCCTCCATTTAATGAAAAAAAGCTGAGGCTCCTGGGAAAGTGGTACTTCAAGTGATGGAGCCTTGGAACAGGAACTGAAGGGAATGAGAAAAGTAAGCAGGCCAAGAAGTAGAATGACTCAAAGTGTTGGGGGCTTAAGGTTGGGGCCAGTGAAGTTGACTGATGCCTATAGCATTCAGTGAACTGAGTTAAGGGAATAGAAAAGGTGGTGTGTAGCACTGAGATGGACGAGTTATACACATACACACAAACACACACTGCATTAATCTCTTATACTGGCATTTACTATTTTATATATTTCTCTGGGAAAAAAAAAAATTCTTGAGTCAGTGGTTCCATGTGGAAGAGGATAGCTTACCTATGAAGGCAAAAGATTGTTACAGGACTAAAGAGAGTTTTCAGTGCTGATTTCACAAGAAAATTAGCTGGGGAAGTGATAAAATTGCTAATGCTAGATCCCAATCCCACGGAGTGTGAATTTGGCCTTAAATGTGGTCATCAGAAATTTCCCAGATTTTCCTTCTCTCTCTCTCTGCCTGCCTCTCTGTCTGCTTGTGATCTCTCTCTGTCAAATAAATAAATAAAATTAAAAAAAAAAAAAAAAGGGGGCGCCTGGCTGGCTCAGTGGGTTAAGCCGCTGCCTTCGGCTCAGGTCATGATCCCAGGGTCCTGGGATCGAGCCCTGCGTCGGGCTCTCTGCTCAGCCGGGAGCCTGCTTCCTTCTCTCTCTCTCTGCCTGCCTCTCTGTCTGCTTGTGATCTCTCTCTGTCAAATAAATAAATAAAATTAAAAAAAAAAAAAAAAAAGAAATTTCCCAGATTTTAACATGCAAGCTAGCGTTGAGAACCACTGAGCCAGAAGAATGAAAATTTTTGTCAAATGTGAAATCACCTAGATGCCATGCATTAAACACATACTTGCTAAGGATATGTATGATAGGTCTAGAAGGGCAGTGGCAAATGCCTCAGCAAATAATATCTACCCCGAGTTTTGTTTTTTTTTTTTTAAAGATTATATTTATTTATTTGACAGAGATTACAAGTAGGCAAAGAGGCAGGCAGAGAGAGAGAGAGAGGAGGAAGCAGGCTCCCTGTGGAGCAGAGAGCCTGATGTGGGACTCGATCCCAGGCCCCTGAGATCATGACCTGAGCTGAAGGCAGCGGCTTAACCCACTGAGCCCCCACGCGCCCTACCCAGAGTTTTTAAGATACAAATTTGATTTCAATCCTGCTCAGGAGAAAGCGATTACTTCTATCCAAACATGTAGGAATAAACAAGAATAGTAGTAAAATCCTATTTCATCTCCAGGATTTTCTCATGCCAGGGATGATGAGGAGGCCCTTCTAAGGCACAAATTAGTAATACAAGATTTGGCGGATTACTCCTTTAAAAAATACACATAATAATTCAAACTCTGGGAAATGAGTCTTAGAATCTAATCTTCAATACAGAAAGTTTTACCATGTTCATAAAGCCATTATTTATAGTAGTTGTTAGATTTCTTGAAATTCTGATTTTCTTTGAGGAAATGATATTTCCTACTGAATACTGATTGGAGAGAATAAAAATATTTTTGAATTGTTTTTAGTTAAATTACACAATGATTCAGAATTTAAGTTTGTACTGGGTAGCATGATCTGGCCATAAAAAAATGTTTTCATTCCTAATGTGTATTAAATATTGTTAAAGTGCTAAAAGTGATTGGTCCTTCAAGTGAGTTTTTTTTTTAATATTTTTATTTATTATTTATTTGACAGAGAGAGATCACAAGTGGGCAGAGAGGCAGGCAGGGGGGCGGGGGAAGCAGGCTCCCTGCTGAGCAGAGAGCCTGATGCGGGGCTTGATCCCAGAACCCTGAGATCATGACGCGAGCTGAAGGCAGAGGCTTAACCCACTGAGCCACCCAGGTGCTCCTCAAGTGAGTTTTAGAAGAGAGCCCACCCCTTTCTGATGTAACATGTGAGGAAAAGTAGGGGTGTAACTACGGACTATTATCCATTTTACTTGGATTAGGACCCAGGGCCAGATTTAGACCTTTAGAAACCCTCAACATAAATGACCGTATTTGTACCCTCTCCTATGTTGTACAAAACAGTATTAAATCATAAAATAATTATAAGGAAGTCCAACAAAATTCTGATTTCCTCCCAAGCCACCTGGCAACATTTTTTGAGGAAGAGGGATGCAGGTAGGGACCTGTAAAATATTTTTAAGTTCTTTGAGAGCTTTCTCTGCGTTATTATACTATAAACCAGGTTTTCTCAACTTAGGTTCCTCCTATAAACCACAGAAAGACTATTTTTTTAATATTCCTCTTAAGAATGGTACTCAAGGATAGTACACAACTGGAACTATACATAGGAGATAATTTATAATCGTGCATTCCTACGTTATTAGGGCTTGACTCGTGGGTTTAGTTTGTCTATTAGTAATCTAGCACTGCTGAGATCCCATCTGCCCTTCCTTCCTATCCCCTATAGGGACCTTGGCCTTGTGGGGATAGGACAAGTATACCAGTAGTTGGGAATAAGCAATACTGTATGAAGCAGCATCCCGTGGTAGTTAAGTGCACAAGTCCATAAGCCTGAGTGTCTGGTTCAATCCTAGCTGTATCACTTACTACCTCTGTGACCTTAGACAGATGAACCCTCCTTTTCTTATAAAAGGAGAATAATATTACTTATCAGACACCATTATTGAATTATTGCATTTCCTTTAAAGTGGCTAGAATGGTGCTTGGGATGTCCTAGAACCCAGTAAATGTTATTGTTTAACTCCCATGAGAAGAATCTCTGGACCATAAATTGTGACCTGGACCAGTTGTGGTATGTGTTAGCAGGACAGTGTCTCTACTATCCTCCCTAACTAATGCAGATCCAGAGTAAAGGCAAAACCAAATTAATCGAGGCTTCATACGTTGCCTTAACCCATTCTGTTCTGGAACTGCTATTCTTTATTAGTAATTTTGGATTAAGGCATAATAAGAATTTTCAAAATGCATTTTATATTGCTTGGATTGGAAATAGAAGGGAGAATAAAGCCTTTGGTCCATAAACAAAGAATAACAGCTATGGGGATGGGGGAGGCCTGAGACTTTTCTAGAAAGTACATGTAAAGAAAGGAAGAGGGGGCTTGGGGCTGAGCTCTTCATTCAACCCCTATTCTAGGACAAGGCTAAAGTCTGTCTTTAGAAAACACACTGTGGGAAAAAGTTCACTGACTAGAGAACTAACTATTGGTAGGATGACAGGGGAAACAGGCACTTTCACACATTGCTGAAGAGTGTAAATGACAGCAGTAATGCTGGCTCCTCTTTAGAAGGACCTTAGGAGAGAAAGTTTTCTAGCATTTCAGTTTTAGAAACAGTTGTGCTTCACCTGAGAAACTAATTTGTTTTATATTAAGGATTCTGAAGGGCATGTAACTAATCTCTCTATACATTTGGCTGCTTTAAAGTTCAGAGATAAATTCATATCTCAACAGTAACATACAGAAACATATGGCACATATTTTATGTATTAATTTCACTTCTGCCTTCATGTTATTTATTATTTTACGGGAGTATATGTAATTTTATATATTGCTTTAATTAGTTCTATAAATTACCTTAGTAGGGTGTCCTATAAACAAAAAGTTCAGACATACATAAATAAAATGGCATGCTTTGAAAAAAATATAACAAAGGACCATTTTAAGGTATAAAATTCAGGTAAGATATAAAATTAACTCAGGGGAATCCGGTCAAAAGCCAAATAAAGCTGTATTTTTATACTGTACAAAAGAAAATTTACATTCTCAATGTAACTAGATACATCTAGGGGAAAATTACACATCTCTCAAGAAACACAATATTTAACATCTTAGATATGTTTCTGCATTGCAGACTGATAATGAATTTTGTACATCTTTATTTACAATAAATTAAAATAGTTTTTTATCTCTGGCAGGTATTTACAAGGTCAACAAGGACTACATTTCACATTTCAACAATCAACAGCATTAACCAATTCAGTAAGACAGTTAAGATAATGGCTTACATGCACCAATAAATATGATCTTAAATGTGCGTTTTTTTTCTTCAGCTCTGAAAAAATGAAAGTTTTCACTAGTCCTAGGTTGAAAGGACATCAGTCAATAGAAATCATATTTTTCTCATGTCTCTCCTATTTAAATATTCACCAGCACAATTCTCTGAGTGCTTGGGACATTTATACCAAGCTGCAGGCTGATGCTGGTCTTTAAGAACAACAAAACAAAACAAAACAAAACAAAACAAGAGCTGATCTATACATTCCATATCCTTTCATAAGCAAATATGTGAAAGTGGGATATCTCCTGTTTTCTTGTCCACTGTGACAGAGATCAGACTGTATAATGCTATAATAAAAACCCCTCAGAAATTGTAGCTAAGAAGAGCCAAATTATGAAAAAAATAGTGGGAAAATAATCCTTGCATCATAAAAATGATTTCTCTTACCCAGTTACAATGAACGTAGAGTCAGCATAATTTTTAGAATGAGAATCAAAAAGATTCATTGAAAGTAGTTGAATTTATTATAAGTATTTATTCATTTTAAAATAGTTTTTAAGTAATCTCTACACCCAATGTGGGGCTTGGACTTACAAGAATCACATGCTCTAAGAACTGCGCCAGCCAGGCACCCCACAAATATTTTTAAACAACATATGGAGCATTGAGCTTATCTCTCAATTCAGTCTGGATGATAAAACTTAAAAAAAAAAAAATCCAAAACCTACATTAGTAATTGTTAGCCAATCTGCCAATCTTCTCTTTCCAAGATAGCTGATCAATACATTCATTACTTTTTAACTATCACCTGATATGAAAGAAAAAAAATCATAAAACACAAAAATCACACACAAAAAAAATGTTTGCAACATTGGTTGCATTTTGTTCCCCCCCCAAAATCATTACTTAATAGTTTAAGTAAATCCACTGTTCTTATTGGTCTATATATCTAGAAAATGAGTATTTTAGCTGTTTTCTGCAAAGAAAAAAAACACCCAGAGTGATCATGTACATAAGTTATGTAAAAACATACCATTTTAGCCAATATCATACTTACTGGTAATAACTGCCATTACTTAAAAGGTGCAGTTCCATAACTTCCCCCTCAATTTTATTTTTAAAAATCCATGATCTCATACATACATTATACCAATTTTAGGAGTTTCCCCCTCTTTTTAATTCAATACTGATGAGTAGAACCCTTAATTTGAGTTAAGGAGACCTGAAAAATGTGCCATAAGGAATAATATTTGGCCTTCTCAACTGGTACTTTAGCTGGAAGTACAAAATGTTGATGTAAGAAAACCTCAAATGGAATCTTGTAGGAACTGTATACCTATGTTGCAGAGCAAAGAATCTTACAGTATTTATTTCCCCTAGGACTAGAAAGCAATCTTATGTTAAAGGGACCTCACTCTTTCGCGGTTAGGTACTTTAAAAATTATATTTGGTTGAGACATTTTCTTTGGTAAATTTTATAATCAACAAAGTTGTAAAGAATTTTCTCTGATACAATTAACACTGAGCTGTTGACACTCAAATACAGTAAACCAGTTTGATATCAATTCTGTAGTTGGGGATGGATTGTCCAATTAAGTTCATTTCTCTTTGAAAATAAAAGAATTTCCTTATTGAACCTACCTCCAGATACACAATTATTAAAAAAAAAAAAGACTCCTATATACTGTGACACTAAACTTTCTTTTTTTGTAAAAACCTATAAGCCTAATAGCATAATAGCAGACATCTGTATGTGCCTTAATTTGTAAACATTTTCTCAAATCCAAAACAAAACAGAACCTACATTTCTGTACTATGCTGCCAGTTATTTCACATCATTCCCAGCTATCTGCTAACTTCTATTCTGAACTGTTTGCTCTTGTGTGTATTTCTCATGTGACTAGTGGTTAAGAAATACTGAAGTGATTGAAGTTTCCAAAAGTCTGTAGTTGTGTGGACAGGTTGGGAAGGAATGTGACTATACGGGTAGGGAAGGCTTGGATAATGAGGGCAACTCTAATTCTAATGGCAGGATCATCATACAGATTTCTGGCACCACCAAATATCTAATATAGTTTAAGTGCACATTGGTTGATTTGATGAATTTATTTCCTATGTATATTCAGTGCCAATACAACCTACCCATTAGGTACACAATGCAGGTAATACTAAAATTTATGCCTTGTAGTATCAACATGACCAACTAGAAATGGAAAATTGTACCAATCTGGTGACTCACGATTTTATGAGCACTGTCAACAATTTTACACTGCATCCCATCTTATAATCTGGCAAATATTCTAATTTTTGAGAGTTTAAGTTATCGGTAACTTCTAGTAGGTTTTCAAATAACTTGTTTCTAGAAAGCACTTTAAAAAAATTAAAGCATTAGAAATAAGTGTCGCAACCAACTTAGTGGTTTGAAACATGACAATAATCATTCAACTTGAAAGATAGAAAGTTTCATATTCAGACTTTAACACAGCCATATTATAGAAAAGTTGCTCTAAAATTCTTACAGATGTTCTGACCACTGGTATGACCTATTAAACATTTTTAACCTGAAAAACAAATATATAACTGGAATACTGATTAAAATAAAAACTTACTTTGTAATCCAAGATCAGAAATGGAGAGCTCCTCCTTGCCAGTGTTTATATAAATAGTATAACTACCCCCTAATGACAGATACTAATTTTTTAAATTTACAAATGAACATGCAGAGAATTAAATGAGACAACTGATTGTCAACTGAAGTACTCAAAAATGGACCCATACGAACCTCACAAAGTGAGGTAGCAGAAAACATCTCACTTCATTAAAATAGTCACAAAAATAGTGCAAAAAAAATCTGAAAGTTATTCTCAGTATTCCAGTGTCTAATAAATAGTTACAATTAATTTAAAGCTATTAAGTGGAATTTGAGAATATACATTGGAAATATTGAGCTTATATAGCTGAGACTACCCCATTTAAGACAGTTTATATGGTATATACACTTGAAATGACATAATGGTCAGCATTCCATTTTGGAATCATAAGCTTCACACTATAAACCTTTATCAACCACATAAGGAAATATTGCTTGTATCTATCTATTCTAAAGAACAAGTAATGTTCAATTTTTTTCAACATTAGAAATTAATGGAGTAAAATTCATTTAATCTTTACTTTGCAATATTCCACTGTGCAACACAATTAACTTGCTACCCAGGTGACTGTGAAAGCTGGCTGATTCAATTACTTTTAAAATAGCTAGAAACACTGATCAAAGCCATTTCTTTGGGTTTATTTTTGCATTTAAATAAATCCCCAGAAATATAATCAACTACAAAATGGCAGCATACAACTGTTATGTGGCAGAAAATAGTAAGGCATAAATTAGAATAAGAAAAATGTATCTATCCTTACATCTGTGGTATAGATACCTACATTTCTAACACTTCCCCCATCTGTTCATTACTCTACATTTTTTCTGGATTAAGTACTTTTCTTAATGTGCTGTATTCACCAACTACTAGACCAGAACTGTAAAGAAACTGCAGAAATGGAGAGTGTTACATACCACATGTACCATAATACGAGTACAGGGAGGCAGTGGGGTGTTAATATGCATTTGACGGGAGACAGGAGTTCTATTCTGGCTCTGCTTCTTAGTTATGTGATTTTGATCATGTCACAACCTTTTGAGCCTCAGCTTCCTGAGGACAGCTATTTGGGGAGGGAGCACTGGGCGACTAGCTAGATTATTTATAGGGTCTCATCTAGCACAAAAATTCTGACTCTATAATAAACAGGCACAGAAGAGTAATTGGGAGAGTAAGAGTGGGGGCAAGGGTCAGGGTTTTAAATTATAAGTTATCACTTCCCCCTTCAGCTTCTCAAAATATTTTTATATTTAAAAATCTTACTTTTAGGTTAGCTTTGCACACTTTACCCTTTAGGTTGATTTCTAGTAACATAATTTAAAATTAATGTAATAGAGAAAGAGTTACCAAAAGCTTCAGGTATTTCTTTGTATTTCTTAATTCAACCTGGCATAGATGGCATCAATCAAATTGATTTATTATAGAAAACAAGTATTTTCTCTGTAATAAGCTTTTCCATAGAGGGAAAGACCTTTTCTTATAGGTATAGAACAGGTTGTTACAGAATAAAGTATGAATATTGCTGATATATATTTGTAATAGCTGTTATAGATCTGAAAACTATTTTGAATAACAATAACACAAATGAATATTAAAAAATTCTTTAAAAATTTGACTTATGATTCACTGAACTAAATTTTAACATATCTTATACAGGAAACCTGTTCTAAGACCCTGAATGCACAGTTTGAGCTAAATGAAATGTTACTTCATTAAGGCCAAATCACATAACTTAAAAGAACAAAATGTTACAAGGTTATGAAACATTAATGGGTATGCATACATACAAAATATGTATGTATATACACAGATAAATGATATCCTCTAAGTTGAAAGTTCTCCAAAACCAACTTTTCAAGTTTAAGATTTTTAACAAAACGAGAGATTTATTTTATTTATTACAGCTTTTGCTGAATTTGGTACTATTTTAGGTGGTTTTTGGGTGTGCTTTAACTAAATCATGTTAGATTTAGATGCCAATAAACGCACAATTTGAATTCAAAACAACCTGCCAGCCTCCTAAATGAACCAGGCATTTCTGCCATAAAATGAATGACCTCCAGCCATGGCCAAGCTCTTACCCCTTGGTAAGAACAATGCTCTTTTCTTTTTCTACCTGAAACTTTCCTTTTCTCAATATGTTAGAGATTTCCAGACCTCATTTATTTTGGCTGCTTTCAAACTCATTTATCTGACATCCCTTAAATTAAAAGGGACATCTAATATATGTTTTTGTGATATATACATATACACACCCTGCACACGCATGTGTACGCGTGTCCATGCACAAACACACACACACACACACTCCAATACATTTCTATTTATAAACTTTTCACTTTATCCCAGACTTTGGCAATGCTGTAGTAGTAGTACTAGTTGTACTAGCTCAGGTTCTAGTTTTCCATTTTCTAAGAGCTGAAAAGTGTTACAGACCACCAAATTCAAATAAGCATCTCATTATTCTTAAAAAGATTCTAAAGAAAATCCCCTCCAAAACAAAACAAAACAAAACAAACCCTCTTACAATAAAATAAGAGGAGGAGAGGGCAGGTTCTCGATGTGGAAAAAAGCAAGAGGCATTTTTCTGGTTATTTTATTTATCAAAATCTATTGTAATTGTAATTGATAGAGATAATATTTTAAACTTTGTTAATTAGGAGAATACTTGCTTTCTATAAATTCAGTATATTTTTCTTTCACAATAATAAAATAAAAATGTCTAAATGTACAAAGCACGAATACCTCTGATTTTGTGGAAGGATAACGAATAGCAGTTCAAGTCATAAAATGATTTTCAAAAACCGATATATTTTCTTTTTTTCAATCAAGCATTAGAGCCTGAGACCCAAAAGAACTTAATGAAATCTTACCCAACCAAATCAGAACTAAAAAAAAATTTTACTAGTAATGCATTTTTGTAGCCTCTTAGCACAGTTACCAAATGCTACTTACATACATTCAACATCTAGCTTACTGGCATGATTTCAAAGTTTTATAAAAATGAGAAACTTCTGCAGATATATGATTAGAAGGTACACAAATTGCATTACATTAAACACAAAGGCAGTGTGGTCCTTGTAGGAGAAATCAAGTCAGTACCTCCTGGTAGAAATGTTCTAAAAAATTGTGTCACGTTGAAGCATCAGTGTTTTCAGCCAATTATCTGTCCCTGATGTGTTTCCTTGGAGTATATGATCTATCAGGACTTCAGGTTTCTTAATCCAAAATATCTGACTGAATTTAGGTACATCTAGAAAGCAGCTGAAAGGGTTTCTCCAATAGTCTGACATCACAGAAAGTGGGTTGAGAAATCCCTCTCTTTACCTGAAGACGTACTTGTACTACTTCAGTCATCATCAGCTCACAAAGGAAAAGAAAAAAAACCTATCAAAACTTCCCCTCACACAGTCCCACACAAGCTAAACAAAAACCACCCCCTCCCCCCCGCCACAAAACCCCAGCACCAAAGTGTCAATCATTCCTGGGAAATAGAACATGCCCCTTGGATTCTCTGATTTGTTAGTTGTTCAAACTTTAAGGACAGAAATGACCTATGTCCTTGAGGGGAGGAGGGAAGACATGTTAATAATGACTGTAGAGCCATTGAGAAAGTGCATTATCAATTACACAAACAACTTTGAGCTCTGTCCTCCAAAGGAGGGGGCTACAACTTGATTTAAATGCCTCAGTAACTAAACATTTGTGTCCTCGAAATAAAGGAGATGGGGGGGGAGGACCACCCACATTTTAATGAAAAAGTGCAGCAGTCTACCACCTTTCCCCATGCTTCTCAAGAAAATGATTGCACAGACTCAGAGAAGTCCAAAGTCATAGCAGAATCTCTGAGGCACTCCTGGTTAAAAGAGAAAAAAATATGATCCAGTAATCTCCATAATTCTATAGATTATGAGAACAAACCCGTTTTGTTTTTTTTAAAAACGAAAGTCAAAGAATCATTTCATAGGGATCATATACACCATTTCCTCTAACATATCCTCAGTCTCACAGTGTTGAAATGGGACCGATCAGCCTACGATGGATTGCACATCACCCAAGAAGAAAGGAAGGCATGGAAAATGCATACATTTTATACTGCTTCACAAACGCATTTACAAGGAATAAGGTGAAGAGAAGATATAGGAAGGAGGAAAAAGAAAACCTTATTGCTGTTTCCATACAAAATACAGTATGAAGATACCTAAACTAAATCAGATCTGATTACGATGACCAATATTTTCACAATGTGGGATGAAGTGTCTTCTTATACAATGAAATGTTCAGTTTAAAGGGTAAGCAGAAAGATGAGAGAGGAGGTCAGAACTACACCTGGGATATTAGCTGCATATTGAAACTTGGGGATCGAGACTGCTTGGTTAAGGGGGCTCCTGGGCTGAGGAGCTCTTTACCTTCTCCAGCTTGACCTAGCCGGTCTTCCTGTAGACTGATAGTTGAGTATCGATTAACCTTGTTAGCTGCTAAATTAGTAACTCCCTCAGTGCCAACCCCAATGCTGGTACTTGCTTGACTGCCATTTACATAGTCAAATGATTTGCTTGAGGAAGCACTGGCTGTCCGGATTAGACTTATACTATTGGTTTTTGGCACCACCTGGCCAGCAGGCAAGCTCAGGTGTTTCTTCATCGGTGTCAGCTCGATTGAATCTACACTAAGATCAGTTGGTTGCTGTACATACTGCCTGCGAATGACTGCATCTCGAGGGCTCTCACTGGATTTGATGACAGAAGCTGTTTCTTTATCCTTAGCTGAACGCCCCGTTGCTACTTTCCTTAAGCTTCCCCTCTGAGAAGAGGAGGATGGTTTGGTCCCAAATGGCTGACTGCTGAGGGAAGCCCCTGATGAAAATCCTTCATCTGCATCATTTAGGTTTACCGACTCTTCTCCATTTACACCCTCAGCACCTAAAAAACAAATCAGACAGACTCAGCAATAGCTAAATTAAAAGAGAATGAACTGTGAATAAAAACTCAACTGACCTTATCTCTTGGGTAATCTTCGCTATAGTTTGGCAAGGGCCCTGTTGTCAACGCTTCTCCTAAATAACTTAGGGGAAGAAAGCTTCATCTACACAGAATCCTAGTATGTTATTCACTGTGTTCGTTCAGCTTTAATTAGTCCAGCATTTGTAAGACTATCCATAAACGGACTTAGTATCGCAATATTTAGGCATATAAGACAACTTTAGGTGAAGTACAATTCGTTACAAAATCTTTATAATATACCCTTGTCTGAGGTGACCATATCTATTTAAAAAAAAAATCAAAAATTTTCCTCATATTTTCCTTTGCCTACCATAAAAAAGACCATACAAAAGAGACCCCCTTCTGACTACAGTCACCCAGAATAATGCCAAACCCTTTTTAAGTATAGTACAATTTTACATTTACTCAACCACCAAGTGCTTCTACATGGCTTAAAAACCTTTAACATTGAATTACTAGATTTTCTAACTCAAAAAACTGTATATCACTTCTAGTAATTTCATACTTATATTTTGTCTTTTGGAGGTATCTACTCAACTTGTTTCTATTTTTTCTCAACCAATTAATGTGAAGAAAATATCTGATTATCAGAGAGTAACTAGCAGGGATAGTTAAGAAGAGTTTTTACTTTCTATATTATGCAGCTGTAATAATTTGGGTTTTTCATCTTGAGATGCATTATTGTCAGGATTACAAAATACAATGGTGTCCCATTACATTTTATGCAGAAACTACAGTTAATGAAATAATCTTTATCTTGGGATTTTTGTTAGAAGGGGAGAAGCATATCTAATACATTCAATTTGGGTTTTTCAGAAAGCCTAATTCTCTTATTGAAAGTATGATCAACACTCTCTTGGAAAGTAATACACTTGCTTCTTTCAAAATGGATAGCAGTTCACTATATTATCATGTATGTTTGCCAGACAGCAAGAAAGTTTAATCTGAATCCACATACAGATATCAATATTACAGTTAAGGTAAAATATTAGGAAAGAATTCTAAACAAATACTACTTTGAGATACAGGTTATCTAAGTAATATATACATAAAATATTTAAACACAATCTTTATTTAACACAGTACCTGGAAAATAAAAATACTTTCTTATATGGATTAGTTATTTCCTTCCTTCAAAAGAACAAAATAGGCTATCTTTAAAGCAAAAGGCATGTTATTATATCCAGCAGTTTAAAATCTTCACCCATCATGCAAAGCCATATGAAAATGCAGCCGACACCACTTCTCTCAACCCCTTCTTCGAAACAGTATATAATGTAACTCAAAATGAAACTCTAATTATATTTACATGTTATCATCTTAGCAATTTACTTACAGTTACTATAAAGAACTCCGAAATGCCCAAGAAAAGATATTTACTGGTTCACAACTGGCATGAGTAATAGAAAACTGGAGTGAACACAAATGTGTCATCAGATATATTATCTACACATACTGAGGAAAGGCGACTGAGAGACTTAGTGCTAGCGTCTAAATCTTGCCTCATGCAGGTCTGATGCCCAAGCAGTATGGCCATAGAAGAGATGACAGTAACATAAAAGCCACCATGCAAAAGAACCTACTGATATTTATACACTCAGTAATGTTGTTTCAATACAGAGGAATACTGACTATACTTTAATCACAGGCATTGTCCTCAGTTTAGCAATAATTTTAAATCCTAAAAGTCACAAATAAAACGTTACTCGACCATCAGGATAAGGGTAGGTGATAGGCTTATAGCTTCCCCTTCAATTTCAACATTTACAAATAAATTTTAATTGTAAACTGATTTAAAATTATCATACTAGAAAATTATTTTAAAAGACCAAATATTAATGTCAATACAAAAGCTCCAGCTGACTTCAGAATCACTAAAACTTTTCATAGGTTTTAGTAATTTCCTTCCATTTAAAAAACCTCAAGGAATAAAAAGGCAATTATGTCTTACAACTTTTTTTTCCTTTCTAATTTTCTCCCTGGGTGATACTACTACTCATGATCTATAGGGAAGGTAACAAAAAAGGATCTTTAATGAACTTAGTTTCATTCTTTCTTTTTAAAGATTTATTTATTTGAAAGAGAAAGTGTGTGAGTGGAGGGAGAGGCAAAAGGAGAGAGAGAGAGATAAGCAGACTCCCCACGAAATGGGAAGCCTGATATAGAGCTCGTTCTCAGGACCTTGAGATCATGACCTGAGCCAAAATTAAGAGCCAGGTGCTCAACCAACTGAGCCACCGTGCACCCCTGTAGTGAACTTTTCTTTCAGTTAGCCTTTCCTTATAAATTTAGCCCCTCTTAATATTGATTTAATGATATAATTAATCCAGATTAAAAGTAAAAGTAATTTTTGAGAAATTTTAACCCACTGAGCCACCCAGGCGCCCCAATTTTTGAGAAATTTTAAACACACTGAAAGAAACTACTCCTTCTTCCTTGTAGTGATACCCCACCCTCACAAACTGAAATTTTTATGAGTGATAGGAGATATTAAAATATGGTATTTTAATATTAAATTTGATATTTTACTTTTCATTTTTTTAAGGATTTTATTAAGTGATCTCTACACCCAATGTGGGGCTTGAACTCACAACCCCGAGATCAAGAGTTGCACAGCTCTACCAATGAGCCAGTCGGGCACCCCTTAATAGGAGATTTTAAAAGAACTATTATTTTGGTTCCTTTTTCAAACTATATAACTTTTGATGAATTGGAAGAAATGTTTCAACCTAATCCCACACTCTCGAGTTTTATCAAGTCTTAATTATCATAACATAGTACTACATTTAGCACAAATAATCCAACATTCTAATAATGGTAGTCACCAGTAATGTTGAGAAACAGGCTTTTGTTCAATTTAGGCCAACTCTGGGTTTGGCATCTATTCATATACTTATTTTTATGCCTTCTGACTACCTCAGAGAAAGACAGAAAATGAAAAGGGAAGGTTACATCTTTCACAGGATCTTGTAAAACAGCATCAACTCCTTTGCATCCCTCGATCATGCACATGCAACACTGTTAAATGAAGTTAAGGTCAATGTGGGCAAATGGGCAAGGGAACAGAAGGTAGATTTAGATTCTTACTGAGCATGCTCAAATTTCCAATGCACCAAAGAGTAAGATACTTCCTTTAAGGTGGAAGGTAACTGCTTCATGTATGTTTGGTCTTATGTAAAAATATATAATCTATTTTTAAACTATTGGCTATATTTTATTAATTAGTATGAAGTTTCCATAGTAGCAATACATTAAATAATGAAAAACCATTAGGCCACAGTTCGCTCTTTCACAAAGTCAACTCCTATGGGCATCACATGTAAAACAGCAAATAGTTTTCTGTTGGAGAGAAGTCTTCTTTTACAGATGGTGGTGGTGATGGTGGTGATTTGGGGATAAAAAAAAAATTCTCGTTTTGAGATACCTACATTGTAGAAACAAGGATCTAGTAGGATACCTGAACTCTAATATATTTCAACTCTGTTTGAGAGCTATAGAAAACAATCATTATTTACAATAAATGACAAAATGTAGTGCGGACCAGTATAGTATATTTATAGAGGGAAGAAGCTAGTAGTTGTTAGTCAGACCCAAGTAACTTGACCTACAGATTATAAAAAGTGATAAATACTGGTTTACTCTGTCAAAGAAGTAACTTCTTGTTAACTGACCAACTTGGAATTAGAGATAAATCGGCCAGCTCCACTTTAATCCAATTTCTCAAAGATAATGTATTTATGTTTTAAAACTTTCTTCACGTATTTTTAAGGAATAAATTATTATATAATTGAAATCAATTTATATTGACTAAAGGCTCATGTCCATTGGGTGCATTTTTCCTTTCCTAATGTTAGAATAAACATGCTCAGTAATGAAAAAATCCCAAGCATTTGCAGACCTTTTGGAGACAGGCCTCTGCCTTGTTAGTAGCCATGCCAAGCTGCTCTTTGATTACACAGAATGCAGACTCTAGGCCAGCACAAATGGTAACTAAAGATCGTACTTGACCTGGCGCTAGGCATATGGGGAGGTGTGCTTTGCAAGGAGGAGCTAATACACCCTAGGATAGTGGAAACACACACTAGAATGAAAAGATGTTCTGCTTGGGGATAGAGAGCCAGGATCCTTCTCCAGCAACTGCCTCACTGACTTCTGCCTCCTCATCTCTGTCCTACCCTCTGTTGTGGCTGCTGCTGAGTTGGGCTCCGGTGAGCCGTGCTCAGGGGTCCTGCGCACCAGCACCTCCCCCTCTTGAACACGTTTGATCCCTAGGTCAGTGGAGCCGTGTTGGATCGGGGAGCCAGGAATACTCGAGTCAGCCTCGTTTGAGAAGTCAAAGCCATCTGGGATTCAACATATAAAATTTTAGTGCTTTTGTGCTGCTCTATTCTTTTCTGAGCATTTTGACCCAGGCAGATAAGAGAATGTATATATGGATATGATAAAAACACAAACACTATTTATATAGTTACATGTGTGTGCCCAGCATGCACACACATAAGGCGGCAGATGAACAATGTGCGGTTCGCAAATGAATAGCACAGGAGAATAGGGATCATTAAAGTGGCAATTAATAGATCTTAGGCAAGACAGCTTGACTATTCAAGTACCATATGCCTATGAAATACTGCTGGATTCAGCACCTCCAAAAAAAGGAAAAGCAAAGATAAAGATCGAAAATACAATAATCAACTCTTTTATAGATAGCTTGTATTTCACTATTGGTTTGGTCAGTTATATGTTTTTTTTCCCACAGTGCTCATACATGCACCTTTTTTCCCATTACGATAAAGGCTTAAAGAAATTTCTTCCCTATTCTTATTCCTAGTTCAAAAAAAGACAAAAATTAACTTGATCTTACTTTTTGTTTTAACATTCCCAGAGCAGTCTAAATAACATCTTTCTACTTTATAAAAAAAAATGTATCTGTATCAAAATAAATTCAGGCATTTAAACACATTTCTAGCACTATATTGAAAAATTAAATTTTACTTTAATTATACAGAGTACTAAAAATCATGTGTTAACTTGGTTTATAAAAACAGTGATAAATTTGCTAGAATCCATGAATGGGCCATAGGATTTTATACTCACCTTCTCTCCTCCATCTATGACGACGGATTGAAGCTGTTGTAATCGCAGTCCGAGAAATCCTCGGCACTGTTGGAGTGACTTCCACTTTAAGTACCTTCTGGCCTTCTTGTGAAGAATCAGGAGCATCAAATGGTAATGAATTCTTCATGGCATTGGCAACCTAAAATATAATATAAAGTCTATACATATTTACACCAAATACATAATTTATGCTTATTTTATACCTCACGTTTCCATAATTTTTTGAGTATGTATATAAAATGGTCCTATAAAATATAAAAGTACACAATGTGTTAGAAAAGTAGGTACCTCCATTGTTCCTTTGTTTTTGTTTTTTACGGGGGGGAGATGGGCAGGGAGAGAGAGAATCTTAAGCAGGTTCCATGCCCAGCACGTGAGCCAGACACAGCGCTCAACCTTACAACCCTGATGTCCTGAGCCAAAATCAGGAATTGGACATTTAATCAAGAGAGCTTAATCAAGGGGCGCCTGGGTGGCTCAGTGGGTTAAAGCCTCTGCCTTTGGCTCAGGTCATGATCCCAGGGTCCTGGGATCAAGCCCCCGCATCGGGCTCTCTGCTCTGCAGGGGGCCTGCTTCCTCCTCTCTCTGCCTGCCTCCCTGCCTACTTGTGATCTCTGCATGCCAAATAAATAAATAAAATCTTTAAAAAAAAAAAAAAAAGAGAGAGCTTAATCAAGTGAGCCACCCACACACCCCTGTTCTGTATTCCTTCAGGCAGGCTTTTAAAATGAGTATTTACTTTTAAAATTTGGAGTCACACACCCCACAGATTCCTTAAACTTGTTCACTTTCAAAGACAGAAGGCATTCTGGGGTGCCTGGGTGGCTTGTGGGTTAAAGCCTCTGCCTCTGGCTCAGGTCATGATCCCAGAGTCCTGGGATCGAGCCCCACACTGGGCTCACTGCTCAGCAAAGAGCCTGCTTTCTCCTCTCTCTCTGCCTGCCTCTCTGCCTACTTGTGATTTCTGTCTGTCAAGTAAATAAACAAAATCTTCAAAGAGAAAAGGCATTCCAAAGAAAGAAAAATTATCTAACATCTGAACCCTGTTAAAGATAATTTAGACGTTTCTGATTCTTCAAATGAAAAATAACATGCAAAATTTTATTTCTCTTAAAAAGAAATTAGCCTTCTTTCCACTCCTTTGTTTCCAAAAGGAGAAATTTTCCCTGAACATGTCTGGGATTTTGCTTTCTGCTCCATCCACAAAAAAGGGAAAATATCTGGCTGGAAAGTAACTATCATTGACTGATGCATGTTTCTTTTTTTTTTTTTTAAAGATTTTATTTATTTATTTGGTAGAGAGAGATCACAAGCAGGCAGAGAGGCAGGCAGAGAGAGAGAGAAGGAAGCAGGCTCCCGGCTGAGCAGAGAGCCCGATGCGGGGCTCGATCCCAGGACCCTGGGATCATGACCCGAGCCGAAGGCAGCGGCTTAACCCACTGAGCCACCCAGGTGCCCCTGATGCATGTTTCTTAATTGGGTAGTGTTAATCTAGCAAAGATCTTGAGCTGAAGAACCTTCTCCTTTCCTCTCCACTTGGAAAGGACAAGTAAAATGCAGCAACCTGGACAAGTGTGCCAGCTCTGCCAACTCAAACTTCTCCAGAGGTCTGTTCCAACATACAGACCAAGAGGTGGGGAGGTAAGTCTTTCAATTTAGCTTTCATCAGGAATAAAGATGAAGCCTGTTTCTCTACCTGCCAACTATTTTAGCTGTTATCACCTGCTCTAGATTTTAAGAAAGGAGTGTTGTTAACAAATTATTGTAAATGCTACCTCGATAAATTAATAGTTAAAGTATAAAAAACAATAAAAAGAAAATGGCTTTAAAACTTGTACTCCTGGGGACGCCTGGGTGGCACAGTCAGTTAAGACACTGCCTTTGGCTCAGGTCATGATCCCAGGGTCCTGGAATTAAGTCTTGCCATCAGGCTCCTTGCTCACTGGGGAGCCTGCTTCTCTCTCTGCCTCTGCCTGCCACTCTGCCTGCTTGTGCTCTCTCTCTGACAAGTAAATAAATAAAATCTTTAAAACAAAACAAGAAAAAACCCTTGTACTCTTGGGGCACCTGGGTGACATACTTGGTTGAGTGCCCAACTCTTGGTTTCAGCTCAGGTCACAATCTCATGGCTCTGCACTCAGCACAGAGCGTGCCTAAAAATCCATCACCCTCTCCTTCTGACCCTCCCGCTTGTGCTCCCTCTGAAATAAGTGAATAAATCTTTTAAAAAAGTGTAAACTAATAAAATTGCAATTAAAATCTAGAAAAAAAACTTGATTAAAAAATTGTACTCTTAAAAGTTTACAAATGTCTCTGCCTGCCTCTCCATCTATTTGTGATTTCTCTCTGTCAAATAAATAAATAAAATCTTTAAAAAAAAAAAAAAGTTTACAAATGAAAAAACATAAATATTCTTAAAATACCATTATACTACTATAAAAACCTTAGAAAATAAAAAACTTACAAAGAAAAACCATCCAGAGTTGAACCACCAAGATAACCATAAGCCTTTGTATGTTGCTTCTGTCTTGTCCAGATTAAAAAATAGTTGTAAACTGCTTGACCACTTAACATAAGCTAGCATTTCTCTTTAGCACAAAATTTTTGAATATAGAATTTCATCAAGTAAACATAATCATTCTCTGCTGTGAAACACCTTTTGTTTTGATTCCTCTGCAATTAGAAATAACACTAATGTTGTGCTTATAATACATTTTAAAAAATTCAAAGTAGTTTTCTGGGATGTGTTGCTAGACATGGGGGGCGCAGATTAAAGGAAAAAAAACACATTACTGAAATGCTTCTGCAAAGGAATGTTCAGAGTTGTTATACTGCTACTGGTAATAGATTTTTTTAGAAATATATTTATTTTGTGGAAGAGTACAAAATCTTTTTATTTAGAACAAAATATTAATTGGCCTTCTTGTCATACCTATTGAGAATCTTTTTCTCAGTTTTTGCAATACATATTAATTTTGTTTTTAAAAAATCTGGAGGTTTAGGGCGCCTGGGTGGCTCAGTGGATTAGGCTTCTGCCTTTTGTTCAGGTCATGGTTTCAGGGTCCTGGGATCCAGCCCCGCATGGAGCTCTCTGCTCAGCTGGGAGCCTCCTTCCCTCTCTCCCTGCCTCTGCCTACTTGTGATCTCTCTGTCAAATAAATAAATAATCTTTTAAAAAACAGAACAAAATAAATTAAAAAACTGGAGGTCTAAAAAAAAACAAACAAACTGGAGGTTTTGAATTTAGATGCTGATTTGATAAAAAAAAAAAGAGCCCAACCCTTTTATGGTGACTTGTCCTATCACTTAAGCTTAGAAAATCCTTCCATCTTTAGAAATTTGAGTAAATGCTTCTAACCTTTTCCTCCTTCTTTTCTTAAAGGATTTTAAAACATTTAATTCTTTAATTTATCTGAACTTTATTTTTATTTTTATATGTGGTAGTAGAGGATCTAAATCAATTTTGTGTTATCTCCAACAGTTAACCAATTGTTATGGAATAAACCTTTGTCCCTCAATGATTTAGATTGCCTCATATGTTATATACTGAATATTTTCACTCACTAGTGCCACTTTCAGGCACAGGTATGTTTAATAAAGAATAAATATAATAACTTACCAACAGTGGTTGGGAAAAGAGTTCTAGCTGAGCTCTATAAATGATGTCATCAAGGACTTCTTGGCCAAGGTCCCACTGCCCATTATACCTGTGGAGAAGCCAACTGTTTATTATCTTTAGCAAATTCTAATATTTAACAATAACGTTTTCATTGTTTCAAGTCCTACTATTTTGGTTCTAAAATGAGATTTTCACATTAAGTTTTGCATCATTTCATTTCTAAACTATCCCACTTTTGGTTACAAGAACAAATGAAGAAGGGCATCCTGGGTGGCTCTGTCGTGTAATAGCTCAACTCTTGATCTCAGGGTCATGAGTTCAAGCCCCTGCTGGGCTCCACATTGAGTGTGGAGCATACTTAAAAACAAACAACAAACAAAAAACCCGCATACACAAAAACAACAAAGTGAAGATTTCAAATACTAATGTTTAAAATTGTTTACAAATGTCTCTTCACAAACTAGTTTTTATCATGTGTTGATATTTAGGGTAATCTACTTAAATGCATTCATGAAAACTTGTTATAAACTATGTAGATGAACTATGTAGAAATGTTATGAACTATGTAGAAAGACAGTTTTCCAGAAAGAAAGCCTGACCAATTTCCAGACTCCAATTTATTGACTAGTTATATTTTTGCTATTTTTAAAAGTACTAAAAGGAATATGAATAATTATACACCAACAGACTGGACAACATAGAAGAAGGATTAATTCCTAGAAACATACCACCTAGCAGGACTGAATCATGAAGAAACAGAAAATCTGAATGGACCAATTACTGGTAAGGAAACTGAAGCACTGACCAAAAACCTACCAACAAACAGAAGTCCAGAAGACTAGAAGGCTTTACAGGTGAATTCTATCAACATTTAAAGAAGAATCGATACCAATTCTTCTCAAACTCTTCCAAACAATAGAAGAGGAGGGAACACTTCCACATTCATTTTTCAAGGTCAGCATTATCCTGATACCAAACCAGAAAAGAACACTACAAGAAAATAAATATAGGCCAATATCCCTGGTGAACATAGATGCAAAATCCTCAACAAAATATAAGCAAATCAAATTCCACAATACTTTAAAATGATTATACACGATGATCAAGTGGGATTTACCCTTGGGTTGCAAGTATGGTTCAAAATCTGCAATTCAATCAATATGATACACCATTTTAACAAAATGAAGGATAAAAAGCATATATCTCAACAGATAAAAAAAACATTTTTGACAAAATTCAACATCTATTCATGATAAAAACTCAGTGAAGTGGGTGTAGAGGGGACATATCTTGACATAATAAAAGTCATATATGACAAGCCCACAGCAAACATCATACTCAGTGGTGAAAACCTGAAAGGTTCTCTAAGATCAGGAACAAGACAAGGATGCCTACTCTCCCACTTCTAAAAATTCAACATAGTACTAGAAATTCTAGCCAGAGCAAATTAGGCCAAAGGGGCGAGGGGAAAGGCACCAAAATCAGAATAGAAAAGAGTAAAACTGTCTCTATTTGCAGATAATATGATATTTACAGGACCTTAACAATGTCACAAAAAAACTATTAGAACTAATACATAAAGTTGCAGAACAGAAAAATCAATACACAAAAATCTGTGGCATTTCTATACACTAATAGTAAACTATTAGAAAGAGAAATTAAGAAAAAAATTCCATTCACAATTGCATTAAAATAACACCTAGGAATAAATTTCAACAAGAAGATGAAAGATCATGTACTGTACACCTGAAGTTTTCATAAAGACACTGATGAAAGAAATAGAAAAACACACAAATAAATGGAAAGAGACTGTGTACTCATGGGCGGGAAGAAATAATAACGTTAAAATGTCCACACTACCCAAAGCAATATACAGATTCACAGTAATCCCCATCAAAATTCCAATGGTATTTTTCCCAGAAATAGAAATAATCTTAAAATTTGTATGGAACCACATAAGACCCTGAATAATGAAAATAAACTTGAGAAAAAAGAACACAGTTGGAGGCATCACGTTTCCTGATCTCAAACTATATTACAAAGCTATAGTATCAAAACAGTATAGTGCTGACATATAAAACACAGGTAGATCAGATAGAACAGAAGCCAAGAAATAAATCCACACATACATGGTCAGTGAATTTACAACAAAGGAACCAAGATTATACAACCAGGAAAGGAGAGTCTCTTCAATAAATGGTATTGGGAAACTGAAAAGCTACATACAAAAGAATGAAACTGGACCCTATTTTGTATCACAAACAAAAATCAACCTAACATGGATTAAAAACCTAAATGTGAGACCTGAAACCATAAAACTCTAAGAAGAAACACAGGCAGTAATTTCTCAGATACCAGCCTTAGCAACACTCTATGACTCTCCTCAGGCAAGAGAAACAAAAGCAAAAATAAACTACTGGGACTACACCAAAATAAAAAAGCTTTTGTACAGAAAAGGAAAACACCAACAAAACAAAAAGGCAATCTACTAATGGAGAAGTATTTGTAATGTATATCCAATAATGGGTCAATATCCAAAATATATAAAGAACTTGTAGTACTTAACATTTAAAAAAACAGTCTGATTATTAAAAAATGGGCAGAGGACCCAAATAGACATTTTCCAAAGAGCACATACAGATGACTAACAAGTACATGAAAATGTAATTGACATTACTAATCATCAGGAAAATGCAAAGCAAAACCACGACGAGATATTATCTCATACCCGTAAGAATGGCTTTTATCAAAAAGACAAGAAATAAGTGATGCCGAAGATGTGGAAAGAGGAAATCCTGTGCACTACTGGTGAAAATGTAAATTGGTATAGACAGTATGGCAAACAGTATACAGGTCCCTCAAAAAATTAAAAATGAAATTACCGTATGATCTAGCAATTCCACTTCTGGTATACATCCAAAGGAAACAAAATCACTAACTCTAAAAGATCTGCAGTCCATTCACTGCAGCATTATTTACAGTAACCAAGACATGGAAACAAGTGTTCACTGACAGATGAATGGATAAAGAAAATAAGTTGTGTACAAACACACATGAGTATTATTCAGCCATAAAAAAAGAAAGAAATCCTGCCATTTGCAACAACATAGACAGATTTCGAGGGCATTATGCTAAGTATAGTAGGTCAAACAGAAAGACAAATACTATCAGAGCTCACTTATATGTGAAATCTGAAAGAAAAAAAAAACCAAAATCACAGATACAGAAAACAGACTGGTGGCTGCCAGAGGTGGGGATGGGGGTGGTACAAAGAGTGAAAGTGGTGAAAAGGTACAAACTTCTAGATGTAAAATAAATCAGTCTGGGGATGTAATATATGGTATGGTAACTAGAGTTAACCATACTGTACTGTGTATTTGAAGCTGCTAAAAGAGTAGATTTTAAAAAGTTCTCGGGATGTCTGGGTGGCTCAGTAGGTTGAGCATCTGCCTTCAGCTCAGGTGATGGTCCCAGAGTCCTGGGATCAAGTCCTGCATCAAGCTCCTTGCTCAACAGGGAGCCTGCTTCTCCCCTGCTTGCGCTCTCTCTATGACAAATGAATTTAAAAAAAAAATCTTAAAAAGTTCTCATCACAAGAAAAAGTTTTTAACTATACGTAGTGATGGATCCTAATTAAACTTATTGTGGTGATCATTTCACAACATAAAATTATCTAATCATTATATTGTACACCCAAAATTAACAGTCTTATATGTCAATTATATCTCAATTCAAAAACTGTTTTTTAATCATCATCATACTGCTTTCAAATAACAAGTATATATTCATTAAAAAAATACTAAAAGGAATACATATTGGAAATAGAAGATAACTGGTCCACCATAGAACAAGATTCAGTGTTGTGCAGCTGATAAGGAAAAAGAGAAACAGTAAGTTTCCAAACATTACAAGAATTCACTCAGTTTCATAGTCTATCTACTTACATGGCATAATAAACCCCTGTGAGAAGTTGCACCATGAATTCAGGATCCAATACTATTCGACCACAGAGTTCTTTCCAGTGTTTTTCGTGTTGCCGTGGAAACCCACTCACACAAACCCTAGGAAAATACGGCATTTGCCATGTGTGATTTCCCGATTCATTAAACATTTTTCCTTTCATAAATTCATTCATTCAGTTATTCATTCCTCATATTTATTGACTACCTGCTTATGTACCAGTCACTGTCCTGGGCCTAGGCAGATAGTTATCAACAGGCAAAAAGATAAAAATAAAATCGGTGCCCTCACAAAGTATACACTCTAAAGAACTATATCAATAAAAGCAATAATTTTTCTCAAATAGCTGTGTCTGTCATCTTTCTCCCTCTTAAAAATGTGTAACTTTTATACATCCCAAATTTCATCAGGATGAATGAGTGGGAGATACAGAAATCTCAAAACAAATAAAGGGACATTTCAAAATACCTGATGTCTATGAGGTCATTTTTTTTTTTAAAAGATTTTATTTATTTATTAGACAGAGAGAGATCACAAGTAGGCAGAGAGGCAGGAAGAGAGAGGAGGAAGCAAGCTACCCGCTGAGCAGAGAGCCCGATGCGGGACTCGATCCCAGGACCCTGAGATCATGACCTGAGCCTAAGGCAGCGGCTTAACCCACTGAGCCACCCAGGCGCCCCTATGAGGCCATTTTTTAAAAGATTTTATTTTTAAGTAATTCTATACCTAACATAGGGCTTGAATTCAAAACCCGAAGATCAAGAGTTGCATGCTATACCAACTGAGCCAGCCAGGAGCCCAGTGAGGCCATTTTGAAATTAAAGTGCCACAACAATTCTTGGTCTTCATCTCATTAAGAGATGCTTCTAAAAAAGTGGGGCACCTGGGTGGCTCAGTTGGTTAAGCAACTGCCTTCAGCTCAGGCCATGATCCTGGAGTCCTGGGATCAAGTCCCACATCAGGCCCTCTGCTCATTGGGGAGCTGGCTTCTCCCTCTGCCCCTCACCCCTTTATGCTCGCTCTCTCGCTCTCTCAAATAAAATCTTTCAAAAAAAAAAAAAAAAAAGAGATGCTTCTAAAAAAGTTATGTTGAGTAATTATCAAAAGTTGTAATGTACCTATATTATTTTAATCAATTAATTTGTTTGAAAAATTATATGGTGAGTCCAAAGTTTAGTGCATTACAATCTCAAACTTTTTAAATTAATTATTTATTTATTTGACAGAGAGAGAGGGAGATCACAAGTAAACACAGAGGCAGGCGGGGGGTGGGGGAAGCAGGCTCCCCGCTGAGCAGAGAGCCTGATGTGGGGCTCAATCCCAGGACCCTGGGATCATGACCTGAGCCGAAGGCAGAGGCTTTAACCCACTGAGCCACCCATGTGCCCCTCTGGAAATTTTTTAAAAATCTCAATTTACAGGGCACCTGGATGGCTCAATGGGTTAAAGCCTCTACCCTCAGTTCAGGTCATGATCCTGGTGTCCTGAGATTGAGCCCCGCATCAGGCTCTCTGCTCAGCGGGGAGCCTGTTTTCCCCCTCTCTCTCTGCCTGCCTCTCTGCCTACTTGTGATCTCTATCTGTCAAATAATAAATAAATAAGATTAAAATATCAATATATATATATATTTTTGTAGCAGAAATATTCAATGAAAAGATCGATAAAAGACTTGGAAGCATAGGGGCATCTGGCTGGCATAGTCAGTAGACCATGTGACTCTTGATCCTAGGGTTGTGAGTTCAAGCTCCATGTTGGATGTGGAGTCTACTTAAAAACAACACTAACTGAACCAAACCAAACCAAACCAAACCAACCAAAAAACACACAAAAAACCCCAAAGGTACAAATAAAACCTACAACAATGGTTAAGTTGAAGAAGGAAAAAAAAAGACTTGTAAAGCATTAAGATAAAATGTGAGTAAAGTGGTAGGGAATTCAATTTCAAGGAGAAAAAGAAAATATAATGTCAGACTATTCAAAGCCTGTTCACCTATTCTTCATATGGATGATGGTTGGAATTTACATTATACACATTTAAAATACTAACCTAGCAATTATTTTATTATGTCAATATTTACATACTAGCAATCATACCATTTGCAACTAGTTAAGATAAAATGAAAAATTTAAATGTTAACTTAAAATGTGTGAGAGCTATACAGATTTTTAAAATTCTTTACGGGATATATGAACAAATGTGGGAGGATCACTAAACTCTATCATCATTTTTCCTATTAAGAAAATCTATTTTGGGGCGCCTGGGTGGCTCAGTGGGTTGAGCCGCTGCCTTCGGCTTGGGTCATGATCTCAGGGTCCTGGGATCAAGTCCCGCATCGGGCTCTCTGCTCAGCAGTGAGCCTGCTTCCTCCTCTCTCTCTCTCTCTGCCTGCCTCTCTGCCTACTTGTGATCTCTCTGTCAAATAAATAAATAAAATCTTTAAAAAAAAAAAAAAAGAAAATCTATTTTTAAAAGTCTATTAAGTGCCACAAAAATTATAGATTTGGCAGGTTTTGTTTTAATGAATCAACAAGAGTCCCTTATAGACCTAATTGTAGATAGGCAGTAAGTGCTTAAATAGTGTACTCTCTTGATAACAGTAACCAGGTTAGAGAAAAAATTTTGTTAGTCATTCATCATGTTATTATAGGCAAGTGAAAATAATACAGCTATTTTAAGAGAATCAATAAAACCAAACTTTTAGCTAATTAAATTGGCTTTTCCCCAATTAGCAAAAACAGTTTTATTATAAATAGGACCATATTCTCTTCCCAGTTAACACAACAGCATGAACTTGAACAAAGCATTTATGGGTGGACAATCTCCTAGGGTGGCCATGAATCCCTATGATCCCTCTGTCCTGGTATTCATACTCTGTATATCCCCTAGTATTGAGTATGGGTGGGAACTATGACTTGCTTCCAGCCAGAATATGGCAAACATAATGGGATTTCCATGAATACATGAACATGATTATATGATTATGTTATATAACAAGATTGTACTGCCAGGTCTTAAAAACTGGAGTCATTGTAGGTTGCCTATGCTGGGAAGACAAAGAACTGAGGCTGGCCTTCAGCAGACAGCCAACCTACAACTAAAAGAACTGAGTTCTGTTAACCTAAGCATATAAACACCTCAACTGAGCCTCGGATAAAACTGCACTTCTTACTGACACCTTAACCACAGCTTTCTAATACCCTAAGCAGAGGACCCAGCTAATGCATGCCTAGACTCCTCACCCACAGAAACTATGGAAATAATAAATACACGCTATGTGAGCTGCTAAGTTCATGGTATGTGGCAACCTGTTAGGAGGCAATAGGAAACTAATACAGCATTTGACCTTTTTTGAGGGGCTCAGTTTCCTCAAGTAAAAATCAACGGGATGATCAACAGATGAATGGATAAAGAAGATGTGGTACATATATACACAATGGAATACTATGCAGCCATCCAAAGAAATGAAATCTTGCCATTTGCAACGACATGGAAGTGACTAGAGGGTATTATGCTAAGCGAAATCAGTCAATCAGAGAAAGACAATTATCAAATGACCTCTCTGATATGAGGAATTTGAGAAGCAGGACAGGAGGTCCTGGGGGGTAGGGAGGGATAAAATGAAACAGGATCCAGAGGGAGACAAACCATAAGAGACTCTTAAACTCACAAAACAAACTGAGGGTTGCTGGCGGGTGGTGGGGTAGGGATAGGGTGGCTGGGTTATGGACACTGGGAAGGGCATATGCTGCAGTGAGTGCTGTGAAATGTGTAAGCCTGATGATTCACATGATTCACAGACCGGTACCCCTGCGGCAAATAATACATTATATGTTAATTAAAAAACCCAACTGGACGGAATGAACTAAAGGTTCCTTCAATAACTGAAATTCTCTAACTCAAATGCTACTGACTCCAAACTAATTTATATTACTTAACTTTTTTTTTCCTATAGTGGATGTTTACTTTTCAGCTCAGCTTAGCTCTGTCCAAATTATTAGAAATTCTGATTTAGGAATGACTAGAATACACAAATACAAGTGAGACATAAAGATAATTGGTGCTATTGCTAATCTTATCCAAAGCATTGTTATTTATGAAATACATAAATGAAAAAATTCACATTCCTTTAGACTTTCTCCATATATAGAACTATTTATTCAAAACACTCAAAGTGATTTATAAAACTTGGCATACAGGCAATGATTAGGTGTATCACTCAACCACCCTAAACTTACAACATCTTGGATTGATGTTCAGCTAGAAAATACTTTTTTAATGCTGAAATATTTTCAAAAGTCATGATACATGAGGAATGATAAGGATTCCTACAGGAATGTAAGCTTCCAGAGTTTTGTTTACTATTATATCACAACAAATTAGAATAACACTTAACCACAGAATATGTGCTCAATAACTATTTGTCAAATAAATTAATATGAAAGCTGATGATAATTATTCTTCTCACCTGGAGCCCATCCGACAAAGAGACTGGTAAGATGAAGCAGGCATATATACAATAGCAGAATTGTAACACAACATGAGGAAACTCAAGACTTCAAACCTAGAAAAAAATAAAACAAAGGAAAATTTTATTTCTACTGGAAACTGATTTCTTTGTTGGGTAGTTTTAACAAGAATGCACGTAACAGTGCCCTTCCTGAGTTCTCAATCAGATTGCTATGATATCCTCCTCAATGATTTCTCTGTTTTCATTTTCCTTATTAAAGATCACATTCCTTGGTACCATCTAGATTTTCTACAACCAAAAATAAACCATTGTGCTTCAACAGATGACTCCTTATTACATTAATTCACTGTTCCCATTGACTACATGATAAAATCCAAACTCATCATGGCATAGAAGGCCTTTAAATTCCAGCCTTGGGGTGCCTGGACTGTTTGTGAGTGCCTGGACTGAGCTGTGCCAACTCAGCTGGTTGGGCGTCCAACTCTTTGATTTTGGCTTGGGTCATGGCCTTGGGGGAGTAAGCTTGAGCCCCATATCAGGTTCCGTGTTCAGCACGCAGTCTGCTTGAGGTTCTCTCTCCCTTGCCCTCTTCCTTGTACTCTCTAAAAATAAGTAAATAAATCTTTTAAAAATATAAAATCCACCCTCAACCTACCTCTCCAACCTTACTTCCCTCCACTGCCTCCCACATACACCATACTACCTCAATCTTCTTACCACTCCTTGAATATATCATAACTTTTCATAACTCCTTGCTTTTATGGAGGCTGCCCTTTCTTACTAGAACTTAATTTTTCACTTAGGACATTCTGGCTAAGGTTTTAAGTGTTGGCTCAAATTCTTAACTTAGACACAATATCATTCTTAATTTTCCTGACTAAAGGGAAGGGATCCCTTTGTTGTGTATCTAATGTGTATTAGATACAGCATTTATGGCAGGGAATCATTATCTTTGTCTTAACTGATGTTTTACCTATTTAATAACAAGCAACTTTACTAATGAGTATTTAATGAGTAAAGATTTCTTTTTTTATTTATTTTTATTACTTTTTTTGGTAAAGATTTTATTTATTTATGTGACAGACACAGATCGTAAGTAGGCAGAGAGGCAGGCAGAGAGGGAGGAGGAAGCAGGCTCCCTGCTGAGCGGAGAGCCCGATGTGGGGCTCGATCCCAGGACCCTGGGATCATGACCTGAGCTGAAGGCAGAGGCTTAACCCACTGAGCCACCCAGGCACCCCTCTCTTCTTTTTTTTTTTTTTTTAACCAGGGATATTTCTTCTTATTTGAGACACAGAAAGAGAGAGCGCACATGCACACATTAGCAGGGGCAAGAAGCAGAGGGGAGAGGAAGAAGCCGACTCCCTGCTTAGCAGGGAGCCTAGGCCTGAGCAGGGACCCCGAGACCATGAACTGAGCTGAAGTTAGATGCTTAACTGACTGAGCCACCCAGGTGTCCCCAGTAAAGATTTCTTAATCTATACAGTCTCTAAGGAAGTGATTCCTTAACCTGGATGCACACTACTGTTACTTACTTAAGGGTATTCTGGAATGATATATTCCTGTGCCTCAACCCAGACTGACCCAATTAGAATCTTTGAGGGCATGACCCAGGAAAGTTGTTCTTCTAAAAAGCCTCCCATAGGCGGTAAAGAGTAAAAGGAAACTCTTTGTACTATTTTTGAAACATTTTTTTAAGTCTGAAATTATTTCAAAATCAAAAGTTAAAAACTGAGTTCAAAGTCTGACTTGGAAGCAGTCATATCTTCAGATCTCTTCTCCTCTATGCTGTAAAATTTACTGAAGATTTATTTTTTTAAAGGATAAAAGAAGTTTCTACTTGAGAACCACCAAGCACAATTGTGGTTTGGAGTGAGGGTTGGGGGAAGGGATACCATACTGAAAATAGTAAAATTAAATATTTCTTACTGGATATTGAAACCTGGGGTGCCTGGGTGGCTCAGTAGGTTAAAGCCTCTACCTTCAGCTCAGGACCGAGCCCCACATCGGGCTCTCTGCTCCAAGGGGAGCCTGCTTTCTCCTCTTTCTGCCTGCCTCTCTGCCTGCTTGTGATCTGTCTGTCAAATAAATAAATAAAATCTTTAAAAAACAACAACAAAAAAAACCCAAAAACCTGAAGCTCTTCTTTCCTTCTTGACCACCAGAATGCTAGGCAAGCCCTCTGAGAGACCAGAAAGAGTTCTCTCTCGGGAATTTGACCACCCTAAGAGGAAAGACTTAAGAGGCAGAGATTTGGGAAGTTCTCCAACGGAATGGCTCAGTGAAGTTTACGGTCGACTGTCCCTACTCACAAGGTCAGAGCTGTGCATATTTTATTTCCTTTCCTTCATCTTCTGGGGATGTCTGGGGAAGATTATCAGACATCTGAGGAACCCTACTAACATGAAAATGAGATCAAAATAAAGAAATACAAAAAGGGGGAAAAAACTTTCAACAGGGTGCTTGGGTGGCTCAGTCAGTTAAGCATCTGCCTTCAGCTCAAGTCATGATCCCAGGATCCTGGGATTGCCCTGTGTTGGGCTTCCTGCTTAGAGTGAGCCTGCTTCTCTCTCTCCTACTGCTTCCTGCTCCCCCTGCTGTGTTCTCTTGCTGTCAGGTATGTAAATTTAAAAAAAAAAAAAAAAAACTTTAAACAAAGTAAATTATCATTAATAGTCTCAAAAATATAAGAGACGTTGTTTTGGGGGAAAACAACAACCAGGATCTATTTTATTTATTTATTTATTTATTTTTAAAGATTTTTATTTATTTATTTGACAGAGATCACAAGTAGGCAGAGAGGCAGGCAGAGAGAGAGGAGGAAGCAGGCTCCCCGCTCAGCAGAGAGGCCGATGCGGGGCTCGATCCCAGGACCCTGGGATCATGACCTGAGCTGAAGGCAGAGGCTTTAACCCACTGAGCCACCCAGGCGCCCCAACCAGGATCTATTTTAAAAGAGCACTTAGAAAACCAAAAAAGCTAGATATATAAAATATTAATGTTAAAAATTAAGAACTCAAGAAGACTGGTGGACGAAGTTGAGGAAATATAGAAAATAAAGCAAGTGGAAAAAAATATAGCAGACAGGAGAGAAAAGAGGACCACTCCAAGAGTTCTAACATCCAAATAATAAAACCACCAGAAGACAGATAGTGTAAGACCAAACAAATAAAAAGAGACAAATAGGGCGCCTGGGTGGCTCAGTGGGTTAAGCCGCTGCCTTCGGCTCAGGTCATGATCTCAGGGTCCTGGGATCGAGTCCCACATCGGGCTCTCTGCTCAGCAGGGAACCTGCTTCCTCATCTCTCTCTCTCTCTCTCTGCCTACTTGTGATCTCTGTCAAATAAATAAATAAAATCTTTAAAAAAAAAGAGAGAGAGAGACAAATAATAGATCAGATAATATAGAGGGCACGGCTTGCATGGAGCACTGGGTGTGGTGAAAAAATAATGAATACTGTTTTTCTGAAAATAAATAAATTGGAAAAAAAAATAAAAAAAAATAGATCAGATAAAACGGAGAGGATGAACTAATTAACAAAACAATTCAAGAAAATTTTCCCATCTAAAAGACATGAGTTTCTAAATCAAAAATGGGTCTACCTCAGGGGGTGAGAGGTGGTGGGTATTAAGGAGGACACGAATTGTATGGAGCACTGGGTGTGGTGCAAAAACAATGAATACTGTTACGCTGAAAAGAAAGAAAGAAAAAAAAAATGGGTCTACCTAGAGGGGCGCCTGGGTGGCTCAGCAGGTTAAACCTCTGCCTTTGGCTCAGGTCATGATCTCAGAGTCCTGGGATCAAGCCTGAGTCAGGCTCCCTGCTCAGTGGGGAATCTGCTCGTCCCATTTCCCCTTCCCCCTATTCATGCTATCTCTTAAATAAATTAAAAAAATTTTTTAAAGATTTTATTTATTTTTTATTTTTTTAAATTTTTTTTAAAGATTTTATTTATTTGACAGAGAGAAATCACAAGTAGATGGAGAGGCAGGCAGAGAGAGAGAGAGGGAAGCAGGCTCCCCGCTGAGCAGAGAGCCCGATGCGGGACTTGATCTCAGGACCCTGAGATCAAGACCCGAGCGGAAGGCAGCAGCCTAACCCACTGAGCCACCCAGGCGCCCCTAAAGATTTTATTTTTATTTATTTGAGAGAGGGGAGAGAGAGAGAGCAAGCTAGAGCACAGAACAAGGGGAGGACTGAGCTATCCAGGCGCCCCTATGTCAGATTCTTTTTTTTTTTTTTAAGATTTTTTTTTTTAAGATTTTATTTATTTATTTGACAGAGAGAGATCACAGTAGACAGAGAGGCAAGCAGAGAGAGAGAGAGAGGAAGCAGACTCCCTGTTAAGCAGAGAGCCCGATGCGGGACTCCATCCCAGGACCCTGAGATCATGACCTGAGCCGAAAGCAGCAAGCTTAACCCACTGAGCCACCCAGGCACCCCAAAGATTATTTATTTATTTATTTGACAGACAGAGATCACAAGTAGGCAAGGGCAGGCAGAGAGAGAGGGGGAAGCAGGCTCCCCGCTGAGCAGAGAGCCCGATGTGGGGCTCGATCCCAGGAACCTGGGATCATGACCTGAGCCGAAGGCAGAGGCTTTAACCCACTGAGCCACCCAGGCGCCCCCCTCCAAGTCAGATTCTTAAAAGGATGAAACCATTTGTTGGTGAGACCACTCCTGCTTTTAAACCTGATAAAGTTGAACAGAAGCCTGCAGATCTGAGGGGCACTGTTCTATAAGACATTGTGGTAATCTGAGATAAGCACAAACTGCAACAACAGTTAATGACTGCGACTTCAGTTATGTGCCAGTGTCTCTGTCTCATTCTTCAGGTCACACCTACTGATATTCTGTGACACACTGTAACACTGGCATAGTTGGTAAGCTTTAATGCTCACATTAATGTACTAGTAAATTGAGTTAAAGCCTCTTTAGGATGAAAGCTAAGAAAATGACTGGCTTGAGGGACTGGACCTAGTTTATCATCAGCTAATTTCTATGATCAGTATTTCTGCTCAAGTTGATCATAAGGTACAAATAGTAGTAGATGAGGGGATAGGATGGGGTGGGAAAGAATCAAAATGATACAAAAATATGAAAATGTACATAGTGGCTTTATAGAACAAATTAATTGCTTCTTCAGATCTTTTCCTAACATACACTGGCTCTTCAAATGTTGGGCACATTCATAAGGATCATACTGATGTCTGTTATCTGTCACAGAAATGCTATACTAAAAGTAGATGCCCAGGTAAACATAATTGTTTTTGTTTAAAAGAGCCCAGGTCAAAAGCCAAGGCATTATTTGTATAGTAAAGAATTTGGCTTTTCCCAAAGAAGTCTGGCCTTTGCCCCCTTGCTAGGAAGAAACCTATGTCATACCTGACAGAAGTGTCTTTGTTTAGGGTAAGGACTAGCCACACTAGAAACAACCACCATGGAGTGCCTGGGTGGCTCAGTCAGTTGACTGGTTAAGTGGCCAGTTCCTGATTTCGGCTCAGGTCATGATCTCAGGGTCCTGGGATTGAGCCCAGGGCTCAGGGAAGAGTCTGCTTAGGATTTTCTCTCTCTCTCTCCTTCTACACCAGCCCCCCACCCTGTGTGCATGTGCTCTCTCTCTCAAGTAAATAAATCTTTGAAACAAACTAACAACCAACAAATCACCATGTGATTTAGGGTGGGTCATGGGTCATACAGCTTCAACCAACCGGGAGGCTGAGATCAACCTTGCAAGCAATCAGTCTAATCAGTCGTACTTACAATAATGGAGCACAGTGAGAACTCTGGACACTGAACCTGACTCGAGCCATACTGTCACATGCTGATGCTGGGAGGGCAGTGAGGAGGTGGTGAGGACAACAGAAGCTCTGCATTTGGAACCCTCCAGATTCTGTCCTATGCATCTCTCCCTTTGGTTTATTTTAATCCATATCCTTTCCTTGTAATAAACCTTAAATCTGAATATAACAGCTTTCATTCAGTGAGTTTCGAGTCCTAGCAAGTTATCAAACCTAGGTGTGGTTATGGGAACTCCCCAAACCTGCAGTTGGTGTCAGAACTGAGGGCAGTCTTGGGGCCCACGCATTCAAACTTTGCAGTTTATCTAACTTCAGGAAGGCAGGTACTCTCATTCACCCATTCTGCAACGAAGAAAGCAAAGTGTAGAAAGTAGGTACACTGCCTGCGAGGACAAGCTTCTAAGCTGTAGGGCTAGAAAACAAACCTTGGCTTAGCTGACTTTATGCCCCCAGTTTCAGTTTTTACATTACCTTATGCAAAATGATCACACACAGTACCATGCATTAGATGGACAGGTACTTAACCACTATAATGTATTTCACTATAATGACATCTTATTTTTTTAAAGATTTTATCTAGTATGACATCTTAAACCCCTTGCCTCTTATCTCATCAAACCTGAACCAAAATAGAGTTAACTATTAAGCACAGATTAATAATTATAACTGTCTATAGTTTTGACCATTACCGGTTTTGTGCAGTGAATGTTTCCCTTTGAGGATGAAGATCACTATAAACAACCCTGATGAGATCATGCTGACACAAAGCCCCTTCTGTCAAAGCCATGGATCCAATTGTTGAGGGCTACAAAAAAAAGATAAAGTATCTTTAAGAGACACAGTATTTCTAAAATGAAGTAAAAATCTGTATCATGTAAGGATATTTAATTTTGCTTTAACATGGAGCCCATTTCTTGTTCAAAACCTTTCCATTTTTCAATTGCATACATTCTATAGTTCTTTTTGGAAATTGTATTTAATATATAAAACTAAAAATATACTGCCTTATTTTTTGAAAGATTACAGGATCAATCTATATTTAGGACAAAGAATAAGAAAAGTTGCTGGAAAGACTGAAGGTTACAAATATACCACTTTTGTTATTTTTTATTTTTCTCAAATAGATCAATTTTGTCTGTACCCCAAAAGCACACAGCAGTTCTGAGACTGTGCATTTAAATTCTGTAGTTTATCTAACTTCAGGTAGGTGGATATTCTTATTAATCCCATTCAATAATGAAAAAGAAAGGCGCATGGGTTAAACGGGTGAAGGGGATTAAGGAGTACACTCATCATGACGAGCACGGAGGGCAGTACGGAACTGCTAAGTCATTATATTGTACACCTCAAACTAGTAACACAGTATGTTAACTAACTGGAGTTAAAATCAAAACTTGAAAGAAAAAAGAAAAGCACAGAGTTATTTAACACAAACAATAATGAAGACTATAATCAAATGTTTAATAGTGACATAACTGATTTCATGTTTCTGAGGTCAGAAGCATCCATTCATAACTGTTTCACTATCCTCCATTTTATTACATAACATGATACACAGAACTTAATTAAAATCTATGACTCAGAAATATTCTATGCTAAAACAAGCCCATTCTATTGGAGGCATTCTATTTCCAATACAAAATGAAGTCCCAGGAGAATTAATTAAGAAAATAAATAGCTGCATGGAGCTGTAAGACAACTGGATACTGTCTGGTACTGTTAGTAAGAAAACGGAATATAATTTTTGAATTGCTGGTAAAGTTTCTTTAAATGCTTTCCTTATACTTTATACACTAAAGGTCACTATAGACCAGAACCTTGATTCATAACATATATCCTTAAATATAAACATACACCCTTAGATCTGGGATTTCAGTTCAACAGGAGTCTCCTACCTATGTGATTATTAGTATTCTCTCATTCTTCAACCAAATAAATATAAGCAAAACTCAGAAGTATAATGTATAATGTTAATGAATAGCTACAATTATATATATATAAAAAATTATAGTGTTAATATCCTAAGTAGACATTTTCCTAAAAAATAATAAAAAATTAATCTAAAACAAATTTCCAATTATGGGGGTCTTTAAAAACTGAGAGAATACTTTTAAGAATTCATAAAAGACTAATAAAAAAGTGAAAATGACAGCGGTGGAAGAATAAGAAAGAAATAAGAACTAGAGGAAAATTTTTCCAATAATTACTTTCTACCTCTCTTGATAAGAGCTTGGCTTTAGATCACTAGTTATAAACAACTACTTTAAAAAAAAGCAAATTCATAAAGATGTGTTAGGAGCATTTATCTCTGGTAAAAAATTGACCTTCCTCTCTTACTCAATATAATTTTAAATAATTCTACCTTTCTAATCTTACTTACCTCATGGTATATTGAAGGCTTGGATAAAGAAGGGATAGTAAAAGATAGAACTTTATTGTTTCCATCTTTATCAGCAATTTCCTATAGTTAAAAAATAATATACAAAGATAAATAATCACAGGACTATATTGTAAAAAATAATAACTTCTTTCTTAATTTACCTAATATATCATTGGCAACTAAGGAAAATTTTTAGAAACAGTAGTATATAAAGAATAGGGACACCTAGGTGGCTCAGTTGGTTAAGCATCTGCCTTCGGCTCAGGTCCAGATCCCAGGGTGCTAGGATGGAGCCCCGGGATGGAGCCTGCATCGAGCCTGCATGGGGGGGGGGTGCTCCTTGGTCAGCAAGGAGCCTACTTCTTCCTCTCCCATTGCCCTTCCCCCCACCCCCATCTTCTCTCATATAAATTAAAAAAAAAAAAAAAAAGACCCTCATTTGAGAGGTGCCCCCCAAGAAGAAAGATGCATCCTTTTCTCTGAAGAACAAAAAACTTTTAAGAGGAATCCAAACAAATAGGCCTTACTAAGTTTCTCCCAAGTTTACCCTTAATCATTCCCTTTATGTCCTATCATATTTTCCCACAACTTTCCACTCTTCATCAAACCTAGTATAAAAATACTCAGGCTTGGGGTGTCTGGGTGGCTCAGTAGATTAAGCATCTGCCTTTGGCTCAGGTCATGATCCCAGGATCCTGGGATCAAGTCCCACATTGAGCTCCTTGCTCAGTGGGCAGTCTGCTTCTCCCCTTGCCTGACACTCCCCCTGCTTGTGCTCACACCCTTTCTCTGACAAATAAACAAAATCTTAAAAAAAAAAAAAAAAAGACTATTACTACCCTAGTGTATCTTTTCTAATCAAATTTACACAGTTTAGTAGTTGAGTTACCCTTTGAGAGATATGGAGCACAATACTATAGCTAAATCAAATGCAATGTGACAGCAAAGACATGAAGCAGGTACACAAATCAATTTTCATGTTAAATATACAGACAGGACAGGGAGATTAAGTGATTAGATCTGAGTCAAAACAGATTATATGTTTTAGCCAAGAAATACACTTATAAATGAGAAAAACATTAATATTTTAACATAGGATGAATCCCAACTAAAAGAAACTGTCACAATTATTTAGCAAAAGACTAATGACCTGAATTAAGTTAAATATTAACATAATGAATATTAGTCCCTGAGATTAAGTTCATAATTAGGTAATTTCTACTGAACTGCAAAAAATTTCTTGTGCTTTCTTTTAAAAGCATTTTATCTGGGACAACTGGGTAGCTCAGTCATTTAAGTGTTTGCCTTTGGCTCAGGTCATGACCCCTGGGTCCTGGGATCAAGATCTGTATCGGGTTCCCTGCTCAGCCGGGAGCCTGCCTCTCCCTCTAACTGCTGCTACCCCTGCTTGTGCTCACTCTCTCTGACAAATAAATAAAATCTTAAAAAAAAAAAAAAAGCATTTTATCATTCAATGAAAAGGACAATGGTGTCCTTCATTTCTACAGTCTCTGGCACTTCCAGCTTTCTACAGGTATCAATAAAGATCTGCCTACAGAAGCTAGCAAATAGAGGGCTGAAATCCTCTGGCATCACTCCTTTTCTCCACTGCCTCCTATTAGTCTGTTTTTTTGACAACTCTTATTAGTATACATAATTAACATAAAACCCAGAGAGAGAAGGCTGCCCCCCACAGTGTACCTAGAAGTTAGAGAGAGCCTGAGCAGTTACACAGCACAAAAAGAAGAAACAACAATAAAAACTAGTCAACAAAACACAAACCCATGAGTCCCTGTAGGACTCATTTCTGAGTTTAATATGTCACAGGAGAGTACCAATTATATGTGAACAATGGCCATACCTCCAATTTTGGCAGGAAAATGGGTTTAAAAATTCCTTAGGGAGGTCATTTTATGACTGTATAGTCAAACTAGTTACTACCACAATTGGGCCATTATGACTCAGAGGAAGTCTACAGTAAGGTGAATGGACCTAATTTAAGTTGGGCAATAAAACTTTAATTTTTACTCCTAAATTTCAAATTAAACCAAATAATTTTAATTTATATTTACATATATCTCTGAAGAAGGATGTTCTGAAATTTGTTTAAGCTGAGGGCAATATAAAACTTCCCCTGGGGCTATGTGAAGCAAGGGAGAAGTTCTGGGGAGGGCAGGAGAAGAAAGAAATATATGAAAGAAACCAGGTGGGCCACAGGGGAGACAGAACACAGACAGAAAGGAAAATAGAAGGAAGCCTGGTTACAGTTCTGAGATATAACTGAGCATTTACTTTATAGTACCTATTTCTAAGATGCTAAAAGATAATTAAACCATAGCACCAACAAGCACTGTCAAGAACTTGTTAGTATTCTGCTATAAAAATATTTGCTTCATTTGTCCCACTAGTGATTTTAGTACACTAACAAATTAAAGGATAACTTAATTTTCAGCATCATCTAAAACACTAAATTTAATTATTAAATCAATAAACATCTATTAAGTGCCTGTGCTAAACACTAAAGGAGTGGGTAATATATGAAACAAATTTCCTGATTTATTTATTTATTTTAAAGATTTTATTTATTTATTTGACAGAGGGAAAGAGAGACAAACAGAACAGAAGCAGGGGGAGTGGGAGAGGAAAAAGTAGACCTCCCACCAAGCAGGGAGCCCTAAGCAGGGATCAATCCCAGGACCCTGGGATCATGACCCAAGCCAAAGGCATACTCTTAAGAACTGAGCCACCCAGGCACCCCTAAACTTCCTGCTTTAAAAGAAAAAAACAATCAGGAAAGTTAGAAACAGACTTTTATACCTAGACTAGTTTTTCATGTTAAAAAATCTCACCCTTAATTTTCATTCTAATACTACTACTCCTGCTGCTAATGACATTTATTAAATTCCTCAGGCAACATGCAGATTCTATTTGTTTTTAATTCAACTAACAATGTTTTATTTCTGTTTTACAGATGAGGCAACTGAAGTAAAGATATTAAGTAGCATGCCCAAATTTAATGCAGCCAATAAATGGCTAGGTCTGGTTTTAAACAAAATACAAGTGATTCCAAAGGCCATACTGCTTCCTCCAGATATATGTTACAGTGAGAGAAATGTTTTCTAATGACTTTTTAAGGGATAATACTTTGAAGACTAAGCAGTGGTAGAAGTGGTATAGAAGAGTATTTATTTACTGGGAGACTCAATGTTTAGTGAGGTTCTTTATTACCTCTCAACTAGTAAACTTAATTTTATTATGTGGAGTGCTTATTTACCATGAGTACTGAATACAGAGAAAAAGAGCAGGAATTTCAATACCAATGTTCTAACTGGACACTTGAAGAATAAGGTTTATGGCAATTAAGACTCTCTTAGAAAAAGAGTTTCAAACAGTAAAGTATCAAAAACATATATTATCAAATGATTATTAGAAATAATTTCAAAAATTTTAAACACAGCACTTTCAGAAACATTGGTCAAATAAAGAAACTTAAAGTCACAAAATATTAACGCTATCAATTCTATAATTTCACCTACTTTATAAAATACCATTATCAGCAAATACTTATTAAGTCTTTCTAGACTCAATTATATTAACTTAAATAAATTATTCAGTAAACCTCTCAATTCATTTTTTTTGTTAAGTATTCTTTTGGTGTCTGTTTTTTTTTTGAGAGAGACAGACAGAGAGTGCATGTACATAAGTGAGGAGGTGAGGGACAACGGGAGAGGGAGAGAATCTGAGACGTGGGGCTTGATGTCATGACCCTGAGATCATCACCTGAGCCAAAATCAAGAGTCAGATGTTCAACCCACTGAGCCTCCCAGGTGCCTAAAAGTATTAAAGTATTACCTCAGAAGACTTTAAATAAAATATACTTAAAATTTCCCAAACTATCATTTTCAACTTACCAAATTATAAATTCCTAACAGAAGTGCTTCAATGCAACCATTACTCTGTCTGTCTCGGCTAACCGTGAGCCGTAAATAAACCCACATCAATTCTGGCAAGAATTGCAGTGTGAACCTCTTAAGTCGAACTTCAGAGCTACGATAGAGCTCAAACAGCTGGTGGCAGACAGGCTCCAGAAGCTAAAAGAAAAATAAAGTGCATTAGGTATTTCCATTCTTTTGGCTGTCACTGTGTTTTTGTTTTTGATGCATAGATACATGTATATTTTAAAAATAAATTCTCAATATTAATTTTTGCATTGTTGAATCAATGGAACCCAAACCTTAATCTCTATGTACAGACTACATATTAAACTGACCAATCTACTAGCTATAAGAATTTTGTGCCCATATCAACATATTTTTCAATACACTGTATCATTAAATTTATTAATTATTTCACCAATGTACTACACATTTGTATTTATAAGTTTCCTTTTCTATTATTACTAGCCCTTCCTATCCTCCATTTGGAAGATATTCCATATTGGAAGAAAATAACTTCAAATGCTCTTGTTGGAAATAATCTTTAAATCTCAACACAGACTATGATTTAAATAAAATCAAGAAAGGGATTTTGCAAAATATAATATTTAGACATCCAAAATGCTAGCTAATATTTTTAAATACAAGTAAAACAAACATATTACTTTTATGTTTTAAGACTTACTTAAATTTTAATTACATGTATTTGAAAGATTTTTGAAAAGAAGGCAAGTATAGAGAAACAGCTTTTCCAGTGTTTAATTTTTCATAGTTTCCCTATGACTTATGAAGATCTTCATCACCTTGAAAACTAAAGAAAACAAGTCGTTTAAATAAACCTCTCCCTTTTTCCTACTACCAATCTAGATGGTTTTGTTGAAATAACTAGTCTATACAAAACTGGATACGATTTTACAGTGCAAACAAAACACTGACAGGAAACTATAAAATTATGTTTAAATTTTAATTTTAAAAATGTATCATTCAGTATTTATATGCTTAACTATTTATATGCTTAACTCTGAATGATTAAATAATGCATACACATTTGGAAATCTGCTTAAAGGTAGTTATATATGTCTGTAACACTCTAGAATAAGTCAATATTTTCACAACTGTAAATTAAAAGTAAACAAATCCAATGTTAATCATACAGTTAATGTATTTAAAGGAAATAAGCTTAGCTCTTAAGGAAAGCTTAAAAAAATTTACAAATATACACACCCTAGTATCTAGTAACTACTAAGGCTCTTTATTTGAAATCACTACTATAGTATATTTTTAAAGATTTTTTTATTTTTAAGTAATCTCTACATCCAACATGGGCTTGAACTTACAGCCCCAACTTCAAGAGTCACATACTCTTCCAACTGAGCCAGCCAGGCACCCGAGTAATATTTAAACTCTTTTAAAAATTCCAAGTTTCCCTTTACACAGAAATCTTGACCAGTCAGACAATTTGCCCAAAGTCACAGAAGTAGTGGTAGAAGAAGACACTTAAAATTCAGGTCTTCTGACACCAAGCTGACTCCCACTACACCACATTTCTTATACTAGAATAAAGGTGGAGGGTAGAAGGTGGAAGATTGTTTAATTACAGATAGCATATTCCACATAGTGTCAGTGATGAAGTAATTTCTGAAAATAGTCAACTGCTGACATCTTTTTAAAGTACTGACAAAAACAATCAGCTCTTTGGGGGAATTAAAGATCACTGTTCTCATAAATTTATTTATTAAAAATATATATCCGTGTTTCAAACTATTTTTCTCTTCAGTAGAGACTCCAAAATCGCTGTCTCTAAATTTTATTAGCCATGGTACAACTACAATTTTTTTCCTTTTTATTTTAAGTAAGCTCTACACCACACATGGGGCTCAAACTCATGACCCTGAGATGAAGAGTCACACACATGACCAAATGAGTCAGCCAGTCACCCCAATTACAATTTGCTTCTGTTATAAAGACCTTAAGTTCCCTTCCTCAGTAGCAAGAACCACAGTGGCATGTAAGAAACCACATTTTAATTAGGCATAGCAAAACCAAAATTTTTACTCTGCCTTTTTTTTTTTTTTAAAGGGGGAGGAGTAGTAGCTGGCAATCCAATAACTTTTGGTGAGAAATCAATGATGAGGGAAAGAAAAGGTGTAATTGCAGGAACAATCTTTGAGGAATCCAGAGAAGCTGTGAACCAGGCCTAAGTGGAAAACAGTCTTCGATGCAAACTGGGACACTTCATCCATCGCAGCAGAAAAGGCAGGAGAATGTAGGTGGAGAAGCTGGTAAAGTGGTAGATATGAAAAGAGAGTTCCCAATTACCTCCTTCTTTTTTAATGCTATAGAAAGCAAGCTGAAGATGATGGAAAGGAGGGTAAGACTAATGAGGAAAGGAAATGTGTAAAATCCACAGTGGGGACAGTGTACCAAGAAGGTGAAGCAAGACTGCAGGACAGTATTATGTGACTGAGATTTTTAGTTCTACATTTAAAAAAAAAAAAAAAAAAAGATTTATTTTAGAGAGAGGGAAATGGAAAGAGAGAATCCTCAAGCAAACTCCCCGCTGAGCACGGGGTCCAATGGGGAGCCTCAATCCCAGCACCCTGAGATCATAACTTCAACCAAAATCAAGAGTTAGGACACTTAACCAACTGAGCCACCCAGATGCCCTGACTTTATGCACTTTAAATGCAGGACTAGGGGCGCCTGGGTGGCTCAGTTGGTTAAGCATCTGACTCTTAATTTCAGCTCAGGTCTTGAGACCCGTATCTGCTCTGTGGCAGGCTCCCTGCTGAGCCAGAGTCTGCTTCTCTTCTCTCTCTCTCTCTCTCTCTCAAAAACTAAATAAATAAAAGATAAAAGTGGAGAAAGTCAACAAAGTTGTTGTTGCAGCTGATTTCTCCAAGTATGTTCAGCTGCTCAGGTACAAGCATGAAGATGAACAGCTGGGTTTTATCCAGTGTTGAGATTTTCCCAAAGAAGAAAAATTAATGGAATGAGAAGCAAAGGAGCTAAGAATGTTTGCAAGGAAAACAGACTATGATGTACCACGAAAATTTAGCTGGGTGAAGAGAGAAGTGAAATATGTGAGGGAAGAAGGAAAGGCAATCAAATCAGGAAAAAGTGATAGGATTAACAGACTGGACGGAGAGCTCCTTGAAATGGAAGAACTGCTAGAGTGTCCGAAGGATCTGGAACAAGGGAAAGGAGAAAAACTATGCAATACATTAGTCTAGAGATTGAAACTTCAGCTATAGTACAGGTTGGATATGATATATATACCAAACTAGGAAATTCACTTTCTGAAGAACTTTTTTTTTAAAGATTTTATTTATTTGACAGACAGAGATCACAAATAGGCAGAGAGAGAGGCAGAGAGCCCAATATGGGGCATCATGACCTGAGCCAAAGACAGAGGCTTTAACCCACTGAGCCACCCAGGAGCCCCTCTGAAGAACTTTAAAGGTCTTTAAAGCAAAACTGTTCATAAGACTGTCATATGTTTCAATTAATATTATATATGGCATGTGATAATTTTGTGAAATAATTTCCTGTTAACTAAATAAAACAGATGATTGTGTTTCAGAATATAACAAAATCAAGACTAAAAGGGCTTCCTTTTAGGACTAAGGTCCAGAAAGGGTTTGTGATGCTATAGAGCTAAACATTCTGCTTTTCTGAAATAGGATGACGAACTTAATGAACTGACAAGAGAAGACATGGAAAAACAGATCTGCTCTGGTAACTGGATGATTACAGTGACTGCTGTTTTGAGCCTGAACTGCTCAAAGCTGTAATTTTTCCCAGTTCTAGCCATGACGAGGTCTCCCACATAAGTATTGCAAAGTATTACATTATAAAGAAATGTGATAACTTTCTATCTTCTAAAGTATAAAGGACAAAAGGAAACCAATCCTTTTTATATACTTATGAGTCCTAACGAATATGATAGCATTTCAGAAAGTCATTTTGTTTTACTATTCTTCTAATTAATATTTAAGCGTTTATCATGTACATGACAAAATATATTCTAGGAAAGTAATAAATATAGAATATGAGACCACTGCCCGTGAAGAGCTTACAATCTAAAGAGAAAGCATAAAACAAATTTTAACAAGCAAAGCTTAAATGTTAAGACAGTGCAAAACAAGGGGCAGGAAATACACACATTCATTATTCAAACAGAATTTTGAAAACTCCTAACCAAAAAGGAGATGAATATATATATAATACATATTACCATACCTAAAGTTATAAAACATTCATAAATACACAGCAAGAGAAAAAGAAGCAAATGAATCCTGCAGTTGCTGCTACAAATAGCAACAGATGCAAGCCTAACTGAGAGCCAATCCAAGTTTAGGAGACAGGAAAGAAGGAGGTCAATAAGCAAGCTTTTAGTGGTAGGACAAAAATTAAGATGCACTTTAAATTAAGCTGCTGGTTAGGAAATGATTACCTGAACTTCTTCAAACTCATTCCAGTACACAGCAGAGGCACTCTTGGAGGCTGTATCTGGGAAGATAAGAAGCTACTTTCCTGTGTGTTCCTTTCATTTTCATTTTAAAGCATACAGAATCCAGTGGTGATAAAACTGTGTCATACTATTGTGTTAATGGAAACATAATGTGTGTATTTTGCATAATTTAACATATAGATAAAATAGCTGCACTTCCCCCTTCAATCGAAAAGTTGAGTAATAGGAAACTCTTTTTCTAAGTTTACTGATCTTTACTACTTACGCTAAATAGTGCTTCTCCAATCATTTCAAGCTAATTTACTAGCAGCATCATTTCAAGTCACCAGCTTGAGTTCACAGATAGGAGAAATATACACAGTTCTGTATCATCAATAGAACAACTGCAAACAATACTTAAAATAAAAAATTTTGAATCAGTGTATGGCTAAAATTCGGATTCCAGAAAAGGAAGCATTCCAAACAGGAAACAGAGAAGTTTCAAATTAAATAAGTAACCCAATGAGATGATGGTCATTCAAATCAAGAATCAAAACATACAGTCCTGAACAGAAACAAACCTGATCAAAACATTTAAAATAGTAAGAGGGAGGGCAAAGGGAAGCCAAAGCAACTATCAGAATGAAACACAGCAGAAGGTTTTCCAGTCCCATAAGAAGGATTTTTAAAAAGAAAAGTGAGAACTACAAAACTTACATATGCATTTTAGTACACATATTTCATCTTACTATGTTAAAACTGTTTTTCTTACAAACTTTCCTACCTCATTATTTGAATCTTGAATAACTTTATAGAGGGCTGGTACCAGCGTTTTTTTCCGGTGTAAAGTTGCTGCATAATTGGTGATCTGAGTGTCAGGTAATGCCTGAAAGAAACATCAAAGGAAATCAAAAGCAAACTTAGTATTTGGAAAATGAGGAAATCTGTTTATCCTCAGTTCCTCTTGAAAAGATTTATGATAGAGTCAACTAAGAAAAGTAAAAATAACACAAGAAATAGCCACGAGAATTAATAAAACAAATTAACTTAGAATGTTATAGTATATAGTTCTTCAAACTACTTAACCAAGAAAAATGATTAGAAATCACACATTCTATCAAGATTTGCTGAAATAGGTCACCCAAAATAATCTACTCTAAAAAAAAATAAGTATAGGATATATTTTAATTCTTGGATTTTATGTTTACAAAACATTTATTACTGTAGTATTCAGAAATTACAGTTTTAAATCAAATCAATGGGTGATTTTTAATTACAGGAAATACAGGAAATCCTACATCTGTGCCTTATTAAAGCTTGGAAGCTTCCCCTTTTACTGAATGTATTTAAAAATTCATATAACCTCTCAGCAATCCTATTTACATTTTTATATATTACCTTCTAGTCATTATTCACCTTAGTGCCTTTTTAAAGAATTACAAATACAGAAACACATTATTTCATATTGTGCCATTTCTACTTCATATCAGAGCATTTACTTCAGTTTCTCCACAGAACACTTGTATTTATTGTTTGAATTACTGACATACAGAATCATATGACACATTCCTATCCTCAATCCAACTTACCTTGAATTCTTTTTTTTTTTTTTTTTTAAGATTTTATTTATTTATTTGACAGAGAGAAATCACAAGTAGTCGGAGAGGCAGGCAGAGAGAGAGAGAGGGAAGCAGGCTCCCCGCTGAGCAGAGAGCCCGATGCGGGACTCGATCCCAGGACCCTGAGACCATGACCTGAGCCGAAGGCAGCGGCTCAACCCACTGAGCCACCCAGGCGCCCCAACTTACCTTGAATTCTGATAACCATTCTTCCACAACACCACGTTCAGATCCCAGCATCTTCTACCCTCTATTCCTCTTTTATTTCTGAAAGAAAAAAGCACTGAACTTGAGTACAGCATTGGGTACTTAAACTACCAAAGGTAAACGATATGCACTTTTCTTTTTCTTTTTAAGATTTTATTTATTTATTTGACAGAGAGAGAGAGTACAAGCAAGCAGAGAAGCAGGCAGAGAGAGGAGGGGAAGCAGGCTCCCCGCTGAGCAGAGAGCCCCACATGGGGCTCGATCCCAGGATCCTGGGATCATGACCCGAGCCGAAGGCAGAGGCTTTAACCCACTGAGCCACCCAGGCGCCCCGATATGCACTTTTCTTTTTTTTTTTTTTTTAAAGATTTTTATTGATTTATTGACAGAGAGAGATCACAAGCAGGCAGAGAGGCAGGCAGAGAGAGAAAGAGGAGGAAGCAGGCTCCCTGCTGAGCAGAGAGCCCGATGCGGGACTCCATCCCAGGATCCTGAGATCATGACCTGAGCGGAAGGCAGCAGCCCAACCCACTGAGCCACCCAGGCGCCCGATATGCACTTTTCTTAAACAAAGAAACTAACCTAGCACATACTTCAGACTGGAGCTTAATTAAAACAAATTTGTATTTAAGAAATAAATTCTATTTTTAGTGGTACATTTGAAACCGATTTCCCTAATACTTTTAAGATTTTATTTATTTATTTGACACAGAGAGAAAGATCACAAGCAGGCAGAGACGGGGAAGCAGACTCTTCACTAAGCAGGGAGCCCTATGCAAGGCTCAATCCCAGGACACTGAGATCATGACCTGAGCTGAAGGCAGACACCTAACAACCGAGTCACCCAAGCACCCTGTCCCTAATACGTTTATATTCTCCTCGACAATCATATTTCAAAGTGGCTAAAACAAGTTTAGTGAAATCAAACTACATGTTACCTAAGACAAATGAAAAGTCTAACTTTAGAGAGCCTCTACCAAATACACAACTGGAATTAGTTACATATCACAGAACAAACCATGTGACAGATTATGAATGACAAAGACAGAAAAGCTAGAAATCAAGGGTCACATATTCAGCAAACTGATTATAAATGTATATGTACTATGCGAATAAGGCCTTTGAAGAAAATGGATTTATATGTTTTCTATAACGGAAAGATGTCCAAGTACAAAAAGCAAGTTGTACAATTATGTAAACTATAATTCCATTAAAAATACAAATAAAATGTGAAAATGTGAAAAAAGCTTGGCACATATATAATAAATTAAACTGTCTACCTCTGAGAGAAGGAATATTGAGGATATTCTAATCAGGTAACCTTGAATTATAGAAAAAAAATAGCATGTATTATTTTTAAAGTGAGGAAGACAATTAAAAGGTCTTCGTTTTTAATTAAATTTAAAGGCTCAAAAGAACTAGATGAAATAAAGAACTTCTTTGAGGGGGAAGGAAACATCCTCAAAGCAACTGAAATAAAAGTTTCTTTATTAAAAAGATAATATTTCCTGAGACTGTGTCAAATTTCACACTGAATTTCTACCTTAAAAAAAAGGAATCAGATTTCCTTATTCTACCCTTCAATTCGAAAAGGATTCTTCAATGTTTCTATATAATGCACTATATCAAGTATAAGGGAGGAATACAAAGAGTAAGACATGTCCCTTATTTTCAAGTAGCAAATGTTGTAAAGATAGACTGATGAATTTAGTCAAAATAAATTGCCAGAGAAAAAAGAGACAGTAGGGAAACCTATAGATTAAGAGAGATTAAAAAAAAAATCAATAGCCAAAGAATGAATCTCCTTTGGATTCTGATTCAAACAATTAAAAAGAACATGACACGACTGGAAAAAGCTGAACATGACTGGTTATTTGATTATATTAAGGAAATATTATAGGCTATTTTATATTTGATAATGGTATTATAGTTACTTTTTTTTTTTTTTAAATAGTGCTTGTCTCTTAGAGTTACATACTAACCTATTTACTGGTGAAATAATGTCTGGGATTTGCCTTAAAATAATCAGGGCAGGGACAGAGGGAACCAAGTAAGGAAATGTCTTAGGTATAGATGAAATACGACTGGCCATGAATTAATACCCACTCAAGCTGAATAACTGGTACACAAATTTCACTGCACTATTATCATCACTTTGTTATAAGTTTGAAATGTTCCACAACAAGCTTTAAGACAAAAAGGATTAATGAACACTACATAAAAATTAAAATGCCATACCTACACATACTCAATTTTGCAAGCAATTTCTGGGAGCTCAGATCAACTAAAGCCCATTATTAATAGACATGGACACCCAAATTACAGACTCTTGCTGAAGAAATGAGACTCTTAAAAATAACTTTGCAGGGCGCCTGGGTGGCTCAGTGGGTTAAGCCGCTGCCTTCGGCTCGGGTCATGATCTCAGGGTCCTCGGATCGAGTCCCGCATCGGGCTCTCTGCTCAGCGGGGAGCCTGCTTCCTCCTCTCTCTCTCTGCCTGCCTCTCTGCCTGCTTGTGATCTCTCTCTGTCAAATAAATAAATAAAATCTTTAAAAAAAATAAAATAAAAAAAAATAACTTTGCATGAATACTGTTTTTCTGAAAATAAATAAATTGGAAAAAAAAATAACTTTGCAACGACGTGGATGGAACTAGAGGGTATTATGCTTAGTGAAATAAGTCAATCAGAGAGAAAAAATGATCATATGATCTCCCTGATATGAGGAAGTAGAGAGGCAACATGGGAGATTTGGGGGGTAGGAAAAAAAGAAATGAAAGAAGATGGGATCTGGAGGGAGAAAAACCAAAAGAGACTCTCAATCTCACAAAACCTAAACAGAGGGTTGCAGGGGCGGGGCGGGGCGGGGGGAAGCAGTTATGGACACTGGGGAGGGTATGTGCTATGGTGAGTGCTGTGAAATGTGTAGACCTGGCGATTCACAGACCTGTACCCCTGGGGCTAATAATACATTATGCATTAATAAAAAAATACAAAATTATAATAAAAAAATAACTTTGCAAAATAGAGCACAACCATACATCCAAAAGATAATGCCCTTCAGGGGCGCCTGGGTGGCTCAGTGGGTTAAAGCCTCTGCCTTCGGCTCAGGTCATGATCTCAGGGTCCTGGGATCGAGCCCCACGTCAGGCTCTCTGCTCAGCGGGGAGCCTGCTTCCCTCCTCTCTCTGCCTGCCTCTCTGCCTACTTGTGATTTCTGTCAAATAAATAAATTCTTAAAAAAAAAAAAAAGACAATGCCCTCCAAAAGAATCATTTTCTAAGTTTCATACATTTATTACAATGATTATTCAAATCAATGTCAGAACTCCTTTTTTTCTTTTATACCAACTAAGTGGTAGTAAATACTTTCTGAAACCTAGTTCTTCACCTAAAAATGTATTCCACTATATGACTATGATTAATGTGCTTCTTACTCTATGCAAATTATACCTCAATAAAAAAATTTTTATGAACAACTGTCTAAATATCCTAAGGCAGCTGCCTCTGATAGCTTCTCAGAACTCAAGGAAGCAACTGACTAAAAAGCAAAGGCAAGAGTCGGTCAGAAATTTATTGATCCAAAACATAAATATTTCTTAAACACCAACTATAACAGCCATTATGCTAATAGTTGGTAATACAATGATAAACAAAACCAGACATAGTTTTACTATATAACAGATCATTTATCTAGTGTAGGAGACTAAACACAAATTTTGGAATGGGATGAAGAGTAAAAAGAAAAGACACACAAAAGCATAATAAAAGGAACCTAATATTGATGAAGGAATCAAAAAAGACTTCTCTAAGGTAAGTTGAGGTAACAAAGATCAATAGAGTTAAGGAATTTGGAAAAGAACATTTAGAAAAAGGCAATGACCTATATACAGGCCCTGTCACGAGAAGAAACCTAGAAGTTATAGAATCTAAAAGAAGACCAGGAACACAGAAAGCAAGGGACAAGAGTTGAAGGTGGGAAAATGGTATAAATGGGAATTTGTAGTCTGCATTAAGTGTGGAAAGGGCTAAGCAGATAATTATTAAGCATTATTAAGCAGATGAATAATAAGATTCAAGGCTTGAAAAACTCATCTGGGATGCCTGGGTGGCTCACTCGCTTAAGCAGCTGTCTGTGGCCCAGTTCATAATCCCAGGGTCCTGGGATCAAGTCCTGCATTGGGCTCCTTGCTTAGCAGGGAGCCTGCTTCTTTCCTTCCCTCTGCCTGCCTGTTTTTTCTCTCTCTCTCTGTCAAATAAATAAAATCTTAAAAAAAAAAAAAAAGAAAGAAAGAAAGAAAAGAAAAGCTCATCTGGCTACAATGCAGAGAAATGACTGGCATACCTTTTCAAAGCTAGATACACATTTCCCAATAGTATGAAAACTAAAAATTCCAGGCTTGCTACAGTATTTGCTCTGAGAGTTCCTACCAAGTCTCTGGAAATTAAAACACCTGAACAGCAACTGACAATAAAAATGTTTTTTACTTACAAAGCACCTGGAAGATAAGTAAATTGGGTTACATTTTTATTAAGCTTCAAATGAAGTATATAAAGCAAAACCTATGCTAGTTTCTCCCGCTAACATCTCCATTCCTCTCAAGTCTCTTATGAAGGTATAAACAAAAGGGGTTGTTTTGTTAACATAACTTGTAACGTCTCTTTATCACTTCATTATTTCTAACAAACTCAGTGGACCACAAGATTAAGGGGAAAAACAGAACTTTACACATTCTCTGAAGAGTGCTCCAGAAAAGGAGGTAAATACTTAATGATAAATTTATTAACATGTAAGGAAGAAAAGCATAATTTCATTTAGTGGTGACAAAAAGGACTTATTTCCAATAGACAAAATGGAACTGAAAAATAAACTCTTGTATCTCTATTACTGGATTTCTCTTTTTTATTCTTTTAAAGATTTTATTTGACAGACAGAGATCGCAAGTAGGCAGAGAGGCAGGAAAAGAGAGAGGAGGGGAAGCAGGCTTCCGGCCGAACAGAGAGTCCGATGCAGGGCTCAGGGCTCAATCCCTGAGATCATGACCTGAGCCAACGGCAGAGGCTTAACCCACTGAGCCATCCAGGTGCCCCATATTTTTTTTACAAAATGTTTTAAATCAAAATTTTATTTTTCCATAGCAAAAACAAATTTGGTGGGATGTCTGGGTGGCTCAGTGGGTTAAGCTGCTGCCTTCAGCTCAGGTCATGATCCCAGGGTCCTATAATCAAATCCTGTATCGGGTTCCTTCCTCAGAGGGGAGCCTGCTTCTCTCTCTGCCTCTGCCTGCCACTCTGCCTGCTTGTGCTCTCTCTCTCTCTCTGACAAATAAATAAAATCTTAAAAAAAAAAAAACCCAAAAAAACAAATTTGGTAAGGAAAGTAGTGTTTATTGTTTTACATATTTTGCAAATCTCATAATTACTTCTGCATTTTACTGGCCGATGAAAACCTTCACTCTATATTTATCAGAGAATGACAATGAAAGCAACAAATACTGTTTGACCCTACAAACCTACTTAAGGGATCTCTAGAACACACTTTGAGCATGGACTCTGGAAGCCGACTGTCTAAGTTTAAGGTCACTTACTACAGCTATGTGTAAGCCCTCTTACCCCCTTCCTAGCTATACTTAATTCCTCTAGCCTCCTTTCTCTCAGTTTGAAAAGGAAAACAGCAGCACAGTACTAATTTCATACAATTATTACACACTTAGAACAGTTCTTATCACAAAATAACCACTATAAATGTTTGCTACAAGTATTATATATACACTTATATACTTTCCTGATACTATATGCTACTATTAATATGGCCTTTGTTATTTCCAAATAATAGACAAGAAAATTAAAGTGTAAAGAGGTCAAATGACCCAAACAAGGTAACACGGTTTAACTGGCAGAACTCAGATTTTAATTTAATGTCTACTCTAAAACCAACAGTTGAAAATGTACCTTGGTCCTTTCTTATAGCTCATACTATTCCCCACACAGCCTTCTATATCCTGGCCATACTCACCTTTCCATTTTGTCCATAGCTTGGTGCAACCCTTTACCACAGGGATTCTGTATAGACTGTGCCAGCCTAGAATGCCATCCTACTACTGTTATTTACATAGCTGGTTTCTTCCAGTCCTGACAGTCTCAGCCAGCCAGTCTTAACAACTTTATCTAAACAGCATTCCTTTCTCCCTTTTCTAGTATTTTCCATTCCAACAAATATGTTCATTTCCTAGTGCTTTGGATTTTATACCTTGCTTCTTAGATCTTATTACTTATTAGTTATTATCTGTCTTCCCCAACAAGATAGATAACAAGTTATATGAAAACAGGATCCGTTGGTTTCACTCACATCTGAATGTTCACTATGTACTCAAAGCTAACAAGCACAGTAAGGTATCTGGACTTATGGCAGATAATTATGCGTGTTCATTTAATCAATGAACCACATGGCTTATATGACTTTGGACAAATCACTTAAACCCTCTCGGCTTCAGTTTTCTACAAGGGTAAGTTACTTACTACATTTAAAATCCTAAAAATAGTACCTTTATTTGAAAACAGAATTGTATAGTTACGGAGAAATTTGTAAATATGGATTTCTGAACTATTCCCAGTATCTTAGTATCTAGAGGTAGTTGTGAATACAGTTACAGATGTACTTCAGGTTTTCTCTTTACTTATCCATACAATACATAATTCTGAAGTTTTTTTCTGTTACATATTATATCCATCCCCTTACCTGGGATATAAAAACTACATTTTTTTTAAAAATTTTATTTATTTATTTGAGAGAGAGAGACAGTGAGAGAGAGCATGATCGAGGAGAAGGTCAGAGAGCGAAGCAGACTCCCCATGGAGCTGGGAGCCCGATGTGGGACTCGATCCCGGGACTCCAGGATCACGCCCTGAGCCGAAGGCAGTCGTCCAACCAACTGAGCCACCCAGGCGTCCCATAAAAACTACATTTAAAAGCAAACATTAAGGGCTGCCTGACTGGTGCAGTCAGTAAAGCATGCAACTCAATCTCAGAGTCACAAATTTGAGCTCCATGTTGGGCCTAGAGATTACTTAAAAAAATAATAAAATCTTAAAAGCAAAAAGATATCACAGAAAATAGTTATCCTTTTGGTGACCACACTAATGGCAACTTTTATTAGCAAGCCCTGAAGACACCATAATGAGCAAAATAATAAACTGCTGGAACATGATCTGAAAGAAGTCAGTAACTATTTGCCAGAAAGCAAAATCACAGAACTCATCCAAGAATAATAAGCTTTCCACTGCCTACATGTGTAGAGACTATGTCTTAGCTGTCAGTAAGCATGTATTTTTTTTTTTTCCTCCCCAACAAACTGTCAATTTACAGAAAATGAGATTATAAGAGGCAGTAGAGCCTAATGGTTACAGTATGGGCACTAGATTGCCTGAGTTTGAATTCCAATTCTATGACCTACAAACTATGTATCAGAGGAGAAGTAACTTATTAATTATATTAATTTTACTGATTTATGGCCTCAGATTCCTCATTTATAAAAAGGGGATAATGGGGCATCTGGGTGGCTTAGTCATTAAGCATCTGCCTTCGGCTCATGTGATGACCCAGGACCCTGGGATCAAGCCCTGGACTGGGCTCCCTGCTCAGCGGGGAGACTGCTTCTCCCTCTCCCACTCCCCCTGCTTGTGTTCCCTCTCTCGCTGTGTCTCTCTCTGTCAAAAAAATAAATAAAATTTTAACAACAACAAAAAAATAAATAATAAAGAGGGAATAATAGAAGTACCTACATCAAAGGTTTTTTTTTTCTTTCCTTAAATGCGATTTAGTTAACATATAGTCTATTACTAGTTACCAGGGTAGAATTTAGTGATTCATCAGTGCATATAACGCCCAGTGTTCATTATATCAAGTGCCCTCCTTAATGTGCATCATCCAATTACCTCTTCTCCCCCACCTACCTCCCCTCCAACAAACCTCAGTGCATTTCCTAGACTTCAGCGTCTCTTATGGTTTGCCTTCCTCCCTATTTTCATCATATTTTATTTTTCTCAAAGGTTTTTTTTTTAAAGATTAAATAATACATCAGTGAGAAAAACTAATTATGAAAACTGCTCTCAAGCATTTCTAGTAGACCAATGTTATTGGATAAACAAAGCTATACAATTATCAGCGAAATATATGAAATAGTAAAAAGTGGTTTTACAAACGAGGCCAACAACTATGAAAATATTTCAAGGTATAATTCTGAAATTTAAGCATTCAAAGACACATGACTATTATAAATAACAACTTCTTTAAGAAAAAACCTACAGTGCACCATTCAATATGAATATATTGATATTCATATTGATGATATGATATATTGATATATATATCAATAGCTACATGTGGCTATTTAAATTTAAATGAATTTAAATAAAATAGTATCTAAAGATTCAATTCCTTCGTTGCACTAGCTACATTTCAAGTGCTCAGGAGCTACATGTGGCGACTGTCTCCCATACTGGAGAGCACAGACATAGAACATGGACATCATCACAGAAATTCTATTGGACAGCACTTACCTCAGTGTACCTACATAAGATGATTTTGCAGAATATATTCAATTATTCAATAACTATAAAGATCTGGCAACAAGGTTAAAAGGCACAACTATTAAAAAGGAAACACTTTCAAAAGTAAAACTCAGGGCAATAATTAAGATGCGATTATTTCAAGTCTCTTAGGTAAAACTGCTAAATAAGTAGAAGCTACGCACCAAAGATAACCAAAATTTCTAACACGTCTAATTGTGTGGAAAACTCATTCTTTACCCTTTAAAAAGTTAAATTCCATAATTTTACCTCTGTTCTAAGATCAGTTTTCTAAAGGAGGAGGTGGCACAGGAATGCGGCAGAATTCAAGTGTGGAATTCATTTGTTGAGACTTAAATATTTTCCAGCGCTATAAAAAAAAAAAATTGAAAACTATGAAATACTGAGATGGTATTCTTAGAAATGTAACAAAAACAACTTTAATAAAAAACATTTATAACACAATTATCTATTTTTAGAAATAATGAGGGATTAAAAAACTTTCTATAATAACCAGCATATACTTATGTACCATCATCAAACCTAATTTTAAAAATACTAGATTTGGGGAAAAGGAGTCTCACTTTTAGTTTCAAATTTCCCATTAATTATTCATAAGACCTTTAGTAGGTAACCTAAATATTCTGGAGCTTCACTTGAATTATCTATAAAATTAAGTCCTTTTCAGTCAAAAATTCTATGAATCCAACTTTTGAAACATGTTACAGTGATATCACTCTCATACATACATGTACAAACACTCATTAAAATTTCAATATGCAGTATAACATCAAACTTAAAGAAGTATCAATGGCTACAAAATCATTTTGGGTAAGATTACTACAGAACTGAAATTTTATCATTTTTTTAAAAGAACACAGAAAATGCTATTACTTGAAATTTGAGTACAAAACATATAAAAGCTTTTTGATCAGAGGAATCCTTTTCAAATTGCTAAAAGTATAGTTTCCTCATAAAGTAAAAACAATTTTAAAGTAGTTGCTGACATTATGCTCTACCATTTTGATTCAGAACTGTATCACAACTTTAAATTCTAAAATACCCCAAAATGTTCATTAACAAAATGTGATTTAAAAAATACAAATAATGCAATAAAATTCTCTGGAGTTAAGTTACATTATCATCTGCAAAGTCTCTGATGTTTTTCAAACTAAAGATGCATTAGGGCCTCCTAATAGAATGCTAGCAGCTGATTTGTTAGCTCTTATCTACTGACTGTCACATAAGATTTTCATTTCCTGATTTCTGTGGGTTAAAAAACTTGAAAAGGACTAACATAATATCTCTGGAAAGATACACCAGGAGCTGGTCATACTTTGAGAAGGGATATTTGATTTCAAGGAAACTCACTGTCTCCCTTTTCTTAATATTTTATTTTTAAGTAATCTCTACACCCAACATGGGGCTTGAACTCAACTCTGAGGATCAAGAGTCGCATGCTTTACCAACTGAGCCAGCCAGGAACCCCAAGGAAACTCTTTTTGTACCTTGGGAATACTGAGCCACCAAAACAATTGTAAGATTTTGAAGCAATGTAAGCTGGCAGTCTTGAAAGCTATACTGTGAATCTCTGTAGAGATGGGTCTCCAACAATCTTTCAGGGTTAATGAAACAGTTATTCACTAGGTTCTCAATTTAAGAAAGAAAAAAAAGTATAGGAAATGGAGTTTTATTATACTTTAACACAGCTCAACTCCTGATAAACTGGAAAAAAATAAGTCCCTCAGTCATTTAACAACAGAAAAAAACATATCAGGAAGGTAACACTATCTGAAGCCTCTTCTGTTCTTTCATACATAAGGTCTGGGATACAATAAAAAATTACTAAATATGTTCTTTCATATTCTTTTGAATTACTTTCAAAAAATTACTAAATATGTTCTTTCATATTCAATGTTCTTTCATACATAAGGTCTGACATACAATAAAAAATTACTAAATATGCTAAGTCATAAATATATGACCAATAATTAAGAGAAAACTACAGAGAGTCAGATCCACAGATAATCGAGTAAGATTTAACACACAAGGACAACAACTGTAAATAATTCTGAATAACATACTAAAGTAAATAGAGGAGAAAATGGACAAAACTGATGAAGTGAAAAATTTCACCAATGAATTAGGATATATAGAAATAATTAAATGTACACTGTAGAACTGAAAAACAGAATATATGTAATTAAGAACTCAATATATTGGATTTATAGCAAACTGGACACAGCAGACCATACAATTATTAGACTAAGTCAGTAAGAAATACTGAACTATTGGGACGCCTGGGTGGCTCAGTTGGTTGGACGACTGCCTTCGGCTCAGGGCGTGATCCTGGAGTCCCGGGATCGAGTCCCACATCAGGCTCCCAGCTCCATGGGGAGTCTGCTTCGCTCTCTGACCTTCTCCTCGCTCATGCGCTCTCTCACTGTCTCTCTCTCTCAAATAAATAAATAAATAAATCTTTAAAAAAAAAAAAAAAAAAAGAAATACTGAACTATAGCTAGAGAAAGAAAGTAGGAAAGAAGACAGAAAGAAGAGTAGAAGTTAGGGGAAAAGTTAGAGGAGAGGTTTAAGAGAAATGGAAGACATGATCAAAATGTCTAATATACATACAACCGAGGTCCCAGACAAGAGAGGAGATATAACCAATATTCAAAGAGGGAATAACAGAATTTTACAAAACTGATGAAAGAAATCAATTCAGAGATTCAAGATACTCTGCCAACCTCAAGCAGAATATACTCAAGGAAAACCATGCCTACAATATCATAATTAAACTATGAAAGGAAGGAGTGAAGGAAAAGAAAAATTCATAGAAATTCAAGAAAAAATTTAGTTGACCTTCAAAGAAACAGTAAGACTGACAGCAAATTTCTCAACAGAAACAAAAGAAACCAGCACATAACAGAATGACAGTTAAGGGACAAAAGAAAATAATTACTAATATAGAATACAGTAAATATCCTCTAACTACCTAGCAAAAACATCCTTTAAAAATTTAGGGCGTGGGGGGCGCCTGCTTGGCTCAGTTGATTAAGACACTGCCTTCGGCTCACGTTGTGATCCCAGAGTCCTGGGATTGAGTCCCGCATTGGGCTCCCAGCTCCATGGGGAGTCTGCTTCTCCTTCTGACCGTCTCCCCTCTCATAGTCTCTCTCACTCTCCCTCAAATAAATAAATAAAATCTTAAAAAAAAAAAATCTAGGTGGAGGGGTCCTAATGAGAAAAATATGCAGCCAAGAATATTTGATCCAGCAAGGCTGTCATTCAAAATAGAAGGAGAGAATAAAAACCTTCCAGGACAAAAAAGAACTAAAAGAATTTGTGATCACTAAACCAGCCCTGCAAGTAATATTAAAGGGGAACCCTTAAGAGAAGAGAGACCCCAAAAATAACACAGACCAGAAAGGAACATAGACAATATACAGAAATGGTGACTTCAAAGGTAATACAATGGCACTAAATTCCCATCTTTCAATAGTAACTCTGAATGTAAATGGGCTAAATGCCCCAATCAAAAGATAAAGGGTATCAGACTGGATAAAAAAGCAAGACCCATAGGTATGCCGTCTGCAAGAGACTCATTTTAGACCCAAAGAGACATCTCCAGATTGAAAGTGAGTGGGTGGAAAGCCATGTATCATGCTAATGGACACCAAAAGAAAACTGGGGTGGCAATCTTTATATTGGACAAATTAGATTTTAAACCAAAGACTGTAACAAGAGATGAGGAAGAACATTATATCATAATTAGCGGATCTATCCAACAAGAAGATCCTAACTATTTATGCCCTTAACATGGGAGCAATTATATAAATCAATTACTAACAAAATTAAAGAAACACACTGATTATAATACAATAATAGGGGACTTAAAAAACCCCCTCACTGCAATGGACAGATCATCTAAGCAGATCACAAGGAAACAAGGGCTTTGAATGACACATTGGACCAGATGGACTTCAGAGATATATTCGGAGCATTCCATCGAAAAGCAACGGAATCCCCATTCTTCTCAAGTGCACAGGGAACATTCTCCAGAACAGATCACATACAGGATCACAAATCAGATCTCTATCAGAATAAAAAGACTGGGATCACTCCCTGCATATTTTCAGACCACAATGCTTTGAAACTTGAACTCAATCACAAGAGGAAATTTGGAAAGAACTCAAATACATAGAGGTTAAAGAGCATCCTACTAAAGAATGAATGGGTCAACCAGAAAGTTAAAGAATTTAAAAAAATAATGGAAGTAAAAATGAAAACACAACTGTTCAAAACCTTTGGAATACAGCAAAGACAGTCCTAAGGGGGAAGCATATGGCAATACAAACATCTGTCAAGATCAAAAAAGGTCTCAAATACACAACCTAAAATTATACCTAAAGGGGCTGGAGAAAGAACAGCAAATAAAGCCTAAAACCAGAAGGGAAAGAGAAATAATAAAGATCAGAGCAGAGGGGTGCCTGGGTGGCTTAATGGGTTAAGCCTCTGCCTTCACCTCAGGTCACGATGTCAGGGCCTTGGAATGGAGTCCCACATCAGGCTCTCTGCTCAGCAAGGGGCCTGCTTCCCCCTCCCTCCCTGCCTGCCTCTCTGCCTACGTGTGATCTCTCTCTCTCTCTATGTCAAATAAGTAAATAAATAAAATCTTTTAAATGAATGAATGAATGAATGAATAAATATCAGTGTAGAAATCAATGAAACAGAAGCCAAAGGCCAGTGGAACAGATCAACAAAACTAGGAGCTGGTTCTTTGAAAGAATAAGATTGATAAACCCCTATCCAGACTTAACAAGATCAAGAAGAAAAGAGAAAGGACTCGAATAAATAAAATCATGAATCAAGGAGGAGAGATCACAACCAACACCAAAGAAATACAAACAACTATAAGAATATATCATGAGCAAATATATGCCAACAAACTAGGCAATCTGGAAGAAATAGATGTATTCTTAGAGACATATAAACTACCTGAACTGAAACAGGAAGAAAAAGAAAACCTGAACAGACCCAAAACCAGCAAGGACACTGAAGCAGTAATCAAAAATCTCCTAACAAAGAAGAGTTAGGGCTGGATGGCTTCCAAGGGGGAATTCTAACAAACATTTAAAGAAGAACTAATACCTGAGGGTACCTGGGTGGCTGAGTGGGTTAAAGCCTCTGCCTTTAGCTCAGGTCATGATCCCAGGGTCCTGGGATCGAACCCCATATGGGGCTCTCTGCTCAGCAGGAAGACTGCTTCCCCCTCTTTCTCTCTGCCTGCCTCTTTGCCTACTTGTGATCTCAGTCTTTCAAATAAATAAATAAAATCTTAAAAAAAAAAGAACTAATATCTATTCTTCTGAAGCTGTTTCAAAAATAGAAATGGAAGAAAAACTCCGAACTCTCCCTATGAGCCCAGCATCACCTTGATTCCAAAACCAGACAAAGACCCCATCAAAAAGGAGAATTACAGAACAACAGCACTGATGAACATGGATACAAAAATTCTTACAAGATACTAGCCAATAGGATCCAACAACATATTAAAGGGATTATTCACCACCACCACATGGGATTTATTCCTGGGCTGCAAGGGTGGTTCAACATCCACAAATCAATCAATGAGATACACTACATTAATAAAAGAAAGGACAAGAACTATATGAACCACTCAATTGATGCAGAAAAAGCATTTGACAAAGTACACGATCCTTTCTTGATTAAAACTCCTCACAGTATAGGGACAGAGGGAACATACCTCAATATCATAAAAGCCATCTACAAAAAGCCCATAGCAAATATCATTCTCGATGGGGAAAGGCTGAGAGCTTTTCCCTAAGATCAGGAACAATGCAGGGATGTCCACTAACACCACTGTTGTTCAACATAGTACCAGAAATCCTAGGCTCAGCAATCAGACAACAAAAATAAATAAAAGGCATCCAAATCAGCAAAGAAGTCAAACTCTCACTCTTTGCAGATGACATGTTACTTTGTGTGGAAAACCCAAAAGGCAACACCCCAAAATTGTTAGGACTCATACAGTAATTCAGCAAGTGGCAGGATATAAAATCAATGCACAGGAATCAGTTGCACTTATACACACTAACAATGAGGGAGAAGAGAAACTAAGGAGTCAATCCCACTTACAATCACACGAAAAACCGTAAGACACCTAAGAATAAACCTAACCGAAGAGGCAAAGGATCTGTACTGAGAAAACTATTGAACAGTCATGAAAGATATTGAAGACACAAATATGGAAAAACGTTCCATGCTCATGGATTGGAAGAAAAAATATTGTTAAAATGTCTATACTACCCAGAGCAATCTATACATTCAATACAATCCCCATCAAAATACCATCCACTTTTTTCACAGAGCTGGAACAAATAATCCTAAAATCTGTATGGAACCAGAAAAGATCCTGAATAGCCAAAGGAATGTTGAAAAAGAAAACCAAAGCTGATGGCACCACAATTCTGGATTTCAGCCTCTATTACAAAGCTGTAATCATCAAGACAGTATTGTACTGGATCAAAAGCAGACACATTAAATCAATGGAACAGAATACAGAACTCAGAAATGGACCCTCACCTATTCAACCAACTAATCTTTGACAAAGGAGGAAACAATATCCAGTGGAAAAAAGACAATCTTTTCAACAAGTGATGTTGGGGAAATTCAGATAGCCACATGCAGAAAAACGAAACTGGACCATTTCCTTACATCATATGCTTTATAGACTTAAAATGGATGAAAGACCTAAACATGAGACAGGAATCCATCAAAATCCTAGAGGAGAACACAGGCAGCAACCTCTGTGACTGTGGCTGCAGCAACTTCTTGATAGACACATCTTCAAAGGCAAGGGAGACAGAGGCAAAAATGAACTATTAGGACCTCATCAGGGTAAAAAGCTTCCACACGAAGGGCGCCTGGGTGGCTCAGTTGGTTGAGCAACTGCCTTCAGTTCGGGTCATGATCCCAGAGTCCTGGGATCGAGTCCCACATCGGGCTCCCAGCTCCACAGGGAGTCTGATTCTCCCCCCTGGCCTTCTCCCATCTCATGTTCTCTCTTTCTCGTTCTCAAATAAATAAATAAAATCTTAAAAAAAAAATCTTCTGCACAGCAAAGGAAACAGTCAACAAAATCAAAAGACAACCAGTGGAATGGGAGAAGATATTTGCAAATGTCTTATCGGATAAAGGGCTAGTATGCAAAATCTATATTTTATCTAACTCAACACCCCATGAACAAATAATCCAATCCAGAAATGGGTAGAAGACCCGAACAGACATTTCTCCAAAGAAGACATACAAACAGTCAACAAACACATGAAAAAATGCTCATCGTTTGGCATCAGGGAAATAAAAATCAAAACCACAATGAGATACCACCTCATACCTGTAAGAATGACTAAAATTAGCCACTCAGGGAATGAAAGATGTTGGTCAGGATGTGGAGAAAGGGGATTCCTCCTACACTGTTGATGGGACTGCAAGCTGGTGTACCACTCTGAAAAACAGCATGGAGCTTCCTCAAAAAGTTGAAAATAGTGCAACTTAGCATTAGCACTACTAAGTATTTACCCCAAAGATACAACATTTGTATCTTTGCTTTGAAGGAGCACTTGTACCCAGCAATGTCCACAATAGCCAAACTATGGAAAGAACCCAGATGTCCATCAAGAGAGAAATGGATAAAGATGTGGTATATACACAATGGAATGTTACACAGCCATCCAAAAAAAAAGGAATGTTGCCATTTGCAACAATATGGACAGAACTAGAGGGTATGTTGCTAGCGAAATAAGTCAATCAGATAAAGACAATTATCATAGGATCTCTCTGATATGAGTAATTTCAGAGGTAATGTACAGTTACCAACCTTGACCTTTACTTTGTTGTCAACTGCATGGAGTAAAAGAATTCCTATGTTTTGGAGCACACAATGTACAAAGATACAATCAACAACTGAAAGGGGTAGGAACAGACCAGCAAAGAAGCAGAATTTTTGTATGTTATGGAAGTTAGTATAAATTCAAATTACAGTGTTTTAACTTTAGGATGTTAAATGCAATCCCCATAGTAACCACAAACACACACACACAGCTGCAGAATATACACAAAAGAAAATGAGAAATGTATACATTTCACTAAGAAAATCAACTAAATGCAAAAGTAATACAAAATGAGGGAAAAAAGTGATAAAATAAACAGAAAACAAATAGCAAAACTATAGAAATCCTTATCAGTAATTACAATCAATGTAAATGGATTAAATTCTTCAAAAAGACTAAGAAGTTTTACAGAACAATAAAAACACATGATCCAACAATATGCTGTCTACAAGAGTCACTTGAGATCCAAGGACACAAACAGATTGAAAGTAGAAGACTACAAAAAGATAATCCATGCAAATAGTAACTAAAAGAGATCAAAGATAGCTATACTACTAACTGATAAAATAACCTTTAATTCAAAAAAGAGACAAAGGAGGACTTATAAAAGATCAATACAGCAAGAAGACATAACAAATATTTATGCACCTAATGAGAGACCATCAAAATATATGAGACAAATCTGACAGAAGTAAAGAGAGAAATAGTTCTATAATATCTGGAGACTTCAGTACCCCACAAAAAGAAATAAGGCAAACAGAGGATATAAACAACACAATAATCCAACAAGATCTAACACATGTATACAGAACACTCTACCCAACAAAAGCAGATATATTCTCCAAGTATAACTGGGTCATTTTCCAGGATGGATCACATGCTAGGCCACAAGTTAAGTTTCAGTAGATTTAAGAAAAACAGGTATCACACACAGTACTTCCTGTGATCATAATAGGAAGAAGTTAGAAATGAAGAGAATTGGGAAAATCCACAGAATTGTGCAAATTAAACAACACACTTTAAAACAACCAAGAAGTCAAAGAAGAAATCACAAAATAACTTGCAAAATATTTGAGACAAATGAAAATAAACACCTAATATACAAAACTTATGAGATGCAACAAAAGTGGTGCTAACAAGGAAATCTGGAGTTATAAATGCTTACAGTAAAAAATGAGGGGGAAAAAAAAAGAGGGATGCCTAGGTGGCTCAGTTGGTTAAGCGTCTGCCTTCGGCTCAGGTCCCTGGGATTTAGCCCCATGTTAGGCTCCCTGCTCAGTGGGAAGCCCGATTTACTCTTCTTCCTCTGTCTCCCTCCCCACAAATTCTGCTTTCTCACATGCACTCTCAAATAAGGTGGCTCAGTGGGTTAAGCCGCTGCCTTCGGCTCAGGTCATGATCTCAGGGTCCTGGGATCGAGTCCCGCATCGGGCTCTCTGCTCGGCGGGGAGCCTGCTTCCTCCTCTCTCTCTCTGCCTGCCTCTCTGCCTACTTGTGATCTCTGCCTGTCAAATAAATAAATAAAATCTTTAAAAAAATTTTTTTTAAAATAGCCACAATATCATTACATTTAAGAAATTTTAATTTTTTGATTTTATTTATTTATTTATTTGTCAGAGAGAGAGAGAGAGAGAGGGACAGGGAGAATACAAGCAGGCAGAGCGGCAGAGCAGAGGCAGAGAGAGAAGGAGGCTCCCCGCTGAGCAAGGAGCCAGATGTGGGACTCGATTCCAGGACCCTGGGATCATGACCTGAGCCAAAGGCAGGCTTAACCAATTGAGCCACCCAGGCATCCATATATAAGAAATTTTAAAGTAATTCCTTAATATAATCAAATATACCCAACTGATGTTCCAATTTACAATTATGCCAATTTTTAAAAACACTGAATCAGTATCCAAATGAAGTTCACATATCAGGACTGGATAACATCTTTTTTTTTTTTTTTTAAGATTTTATTTATTATTTGAGAGAGAGAGAACACAAGCAGGGTGAGTGGGAGAAGGAGGAGCAGGCCTCCCGCCAAGCAGAGAGCCTGATTCGGGGCTGGATCCCAGGACCCTGAGCTGAAGTCAGACAAGTTTAACGACCCTGGATGACATCTCTTAAATCTCTTTTAATCTACAGTTGTGTGTATCTATCTTGTAATTTATTTGTTGAAGAAAACAGTTATTTACCATTTTTCACATGTCTGGATTTGGCTGACTACACCCTTATGATGATTTAATATATTCCTCTGTCTTCTGTAGCTCTTCTAGATTGTGGTTCAATATAGCAGTTTGACAGATTAGGTTTATTTTTGGGGAGTGGGAACCATTCATATTGTCTGTAGCTTTATAACATCTGGTTGTCACTTTCTGTGATATTAGCAGCCTAAGGTTCCTTAGAGATTACCAAATGGTTATAAATAACTACCTAATTCTATTATTCTTTCTTAACTAGCTGGAATATTTCTAGAAAGAGAAATTTCTCTATCTAGTATTTGGTTACTTAGTAATAGATAGCCTTTTTACAAGAAAGATGGGATAAATGCTTAATGTTTCCCCCCACCTTTTTTTTTAACCAGCTTCCAAAATGAGTTGGTTAACAAGGATCCTCTACTGGTAGGAAATTAGTTTTGCTTTAAGTATCATTATAAACTCATGGGCTAAATATACTTGGTATGTTTCAACCCACTATAGTTATTATTCTTTTTTGTTGTTGTTGTTGTTATTTTAAAAATTATTTTATTTTATATTTTTTGTGTTTGTTGGGCTGATTTATTTTACTTAACATAATACACTCTAGCTCCATTCATGGGATCTTAAATTTTTTAAATGCAGAAAACATTAAAATATTATTTTTCATTTTCTCATACATAGAATTAATATTGCAATTAATTTTTATATTAACCTTTTATCTAGGTAACTTGGTAAGTACACTTATTAATTATAGTAAATCTTCTATAGATTCTTTTTTTTTTCCAATTTATTTATTTTCAGAAAAACAGTATTATTCTTACCAATACTCAAACTGTCCCATCTTTGCCCAGTGGAAGCCTTTTCATGCTTGACTCCTGTCAAGGCAATAGTTAATTCAGCAAGCCTACCGTTCAAACCTTGCACATTCCCAAAAAGGGTTTGTTACTGTGGCCACTGGTTAGTGTATTATTTTCCTAAGGCTGCCATAACACCATACCATAAACTGCATGGATTAAAACAGCATAAATTTATTATCTCACAGTTCTCCTGGGCTCTAGAAGTCTAAAATCAAGATGTCAGCAGGGCCATACTTCCTCTGAAACTTGCAGAGAATCCTTCCTTGTCTTTTCAGGTTCTGGAGTTGCCAGCAATCCTCGGTATTCCCAGGCTAACGGCTGTCTCTGTTGTTACACTGCTATCTTCTTACTGTGCCTGTGTCTTCTCTCCTCTTCTTAGAAAGACACCACTCATACTGGATTAAAGGTCCACCCTCCTCCAGTATGACTTCATCTTATCTAATTACATTTGCAATGACCCTATTTCCAAATAGGGTCAAATTCTGAGGGAATGGGGGTTAGCCTTCAACCTAATTTTGGGTCAACACATTCAACTCTAACAGCTCCTGGAAAATGAACTCCTGAAACGTTCTGGTAAGTGTTTTGCATTCTTGTGGCCTTGAATCAAACTGCATCAGTCTGTCGAAGTAGTCTATATGAACAACAGGACTATGGTAAAATCAGGTTTTCTTTAGGAGGTCTGAAACTTCATTAATTATAGTATGTATAACTGATGCCAATAAAAACCACAGACATCTAGGCTCAAAAGATCTTCCCTAGTAGGCAACATCTTACACATGTTGTCACAACTCATTACTGGAGAAATTAAGAGCATCCTGGTCAACTCCACTGGGAAAGGACTCTTGTTAAGCTTGCACCTGGTTTCCTCCAGATTTCACCTTGTATGTCTTTTGTTTTGCTAATTTTTGTCATTTCACAGTAATAAAGTATAACTGAGTATAATGACTCTTCAGTGATTCTAACAAATCATGAAACTTGGAACTGGTCATGGGAACCCCCAACATAGCTCAAAAGCTCTTTTGACATAAACCTAGTAAATGACAATAGTCTTCTAACTTCCTGATACAACTAGAAGTCACAGGCTCATCTTGTACAGTTCTTGCCCTAGACTTAGGATCAAACACTTCTCTACGGAAGCCTTGCTCCTTTCAGTGGGAACTAATAGAGACCATATTCTGGGTGTAAAGATGGCATGCCTTAAATACAACTTATTCCAGGAAATTACGATGAATTTTTGAAAAAATCTTTCAAATAACAAATAACTTTTAAAAATACTTGGTATTTAAAGAGTCAAGGAAGGCAGCAGTATCTAGGTTTGGTGGCATTCTTCTAAATAATTCTCTTCCTTACCTAGTTAACTGACAAAGTTCAGGACAAGCTCTTCCTGAAGGCAAAAAATATTTGAGGGAGAGGCACGCTCCTCACTGAGCAAGGAGCCCAATGTGGGACCTGATCCCAGGACCCTGGAATTAGGACCCTGAGCTCAAGGCAGAGGCTTACCAGACCGAGCCACCCAGGCACCCCATGAGTTAAACATTTTTAACTATAATCCAGAGCTATCAGGAAAAAGAGAAAGCAGGAAATTGGATAAAGGAGGAGAGAATAGAGGTGGGCATCTAAGTGCCTAAATATTTCTTCCTTTCTTCTTATCATGACCATTACTTCTTTTGGAATACTACAAGAAAACAGATGTACTGTTTCTAATTTTAAATATAATTAAATGTATACAAAGGAGTTTATCTTTAAACTTTAGATTTACAAATTAAGAAAACAGTCACATCTGTCAATCTTTTTTTCTTAATAGCATTATGCTTTTTTTTGTTTTGTTTTTTAAGATTTTATTTATTTGACAGACAGAGATCACAAGTAGGCGGAGAGGCAGGCAGAGAGGAGGAAGCAGGCTCCCTGCTGAGCAGAGAGCCGGACGTGGGGTTGATCCCAGGACCCTGGGATCATGACCTGAGCAGAAGGCAGAGGCTTTAACCCACTGAGACACCCAGGCATCCCAGGAGATTTTATTTTTAAGTAATCTCTAGACCCAATGTGGGGCTCAAACTCAGAACCCTGAGATCCAGAGTCACATGCCCTACTGACTGAGCCAGCCAGGCATCCTCTAAGCATTTTTAAAAATTCATCTGTTTAGAAAAACCCCATATGGTTGGCACTGTCCTTATCCCCAACTTCTAGATGAAGAAACTGTCACTGACAGGTTAAATCACTTGCACAAGGTCACTTGGCTAGTAGTGGTGAAGCCATGTCTTATCAGTCTAGACTACAAGAACTCTGAACATCTCACGAACCCACAGGATATTATACTTGTTCATTACACTGAGAACATCATGCTTATTTTACCTGGTTAGTAAGATACCTTGGAAAGATACAGGCATGCCAGAGAGTGGAGAATCACACAATAATTTAAGAACCTGAGACCTTGATGAAATCTCTAGGGATCTAGTGTCTAGAATATGCCAAGACATTCTCTTCAAAATTAAGGACATGCTGCCATGACTTAGTCCATCACCACCACTTAGAAAAAAACATGGTCCTTGGTGGACCTCTTTAAATTCTGGAAATAAACCATTATTTTAATGCGCTGCTCTGTCCCATTTCTTGAACAGCCAATAAGCTGCTAGCTTTAAATGAGGCCCAGGATGTGACAAGGCAGTGACGCAGGCCAATGTGGCAGGGCAAGACACTCTGTTATTTGGGCCTTAAGATCCAGCAAACTCAGTGGTGTCTGAAATGTCTCTGGTAGATGATAAAGCAGCTATATAAAGCTACCAACAGGCCCTGATAAGAGAATCACAACACAAACCACTAGGCATAAAGCCCCACAGAGAAGAGGGTTTTTCAACACTGGTACAATTAGCAGACTGGTCACTCCTGACGTTGTAAGGGGCTGTCCTGTGGCGGGATGTTTAGCAGCATCTCTGGCTTTTCCCCCACTCGATACAAGTAGCACCACTCCCAAGGTGTGATAAAATGTCTACAAACATCGCCAAATATCTCTTCGGAAACAGTATTGCCCCTGGCTGAGAATCACTGCTTTAAAAATATTAGAGAGAGAGAAAGAGAGAGAGGGAGAGAGACGGATAGCATGAGCAAGTGAAGAAGGAGAATCCCAAGTCAACTCCATGCTGTGTGTGGAGCCTGACAGGGGCTCAATCCCATGACCCTGAGATCATGACCTGAGCCAAAAACCAAGAGTTGGACACTTAACCAACTGAGCCACCCCGGCGCCCTGAGAATCACTGCTTTGTGATTCTGAAAGAATAAAGCTTTGCCCCCTTCTACAGATGATTATGCTACTTTTGAGAAAGAACTCCTTGCCTGGCTTTTGGGTCCTGATAGAGAATGACCATGGGGCACCAAAGTGGCCGTATGACCTGATCTATCCTAAAGAACTGGGTGTTCTAACCCACCAAGCCATAAAGTGGAATGTGCTAGCAGCATCTCCATCATTAAGTGGAAGTGACACTGTACCAGACATTAGCTCTTGCTATCCTTTAGGGCACATGAGATGATAGTTCTCTACCTTCTTTAAGTCAGATGTGACCCCATGACTTGCTCTGACCAGAGAGCAGAAATGATCCCTGGGGAAGCATTTAATTGCCAGTAGGTACTCTCCAGCTTGTTCTTCCCTTGCCACTATGACAACAGAAGCAGAGAAAAATACAAAGATGTACTGCAGACCCATCATATAGAAAATAGCTGTCCTGCAGTCACCCAGACTTGCAACGCTTTACATGAGAAAACACAAATCTTTTTTCTTTTTTTAAAATTTTAAAATCATTATTTGAAACCGGTTATTACCACTACAGAAGTTGCTGGTTCTGACTATGAAAGGTTACATATAAGGTTAGCATGGCCCTGAAAGCACAAAAAACCTTAAAAACAAATAGCAAATACCCTACTCAAATACCCATGGCACACAAATGGCTTAAATACCCTATTAAATGTCAACATTCCCTTAATCTATGAACTTGCAGAGTCCCGTATGATCAAGAAAGAAAAATTCTGGCCTGGTTTACACATGGTTTCACAGGAGATGCAGGCATTACCCTGGCACAGAGGTGGTCCTGAAACACATGAGAAAAAGGAAATCCTCCCAGTAGGCAGATTTACATGTTCACCATACCTGAGCAGAAAGACGAACAGAGGTACCTATCTAAGGACTGGCTACACAGGCTCTGTCACTGTACTTGCTTAATCTGCTCATGAAAAAACTGACCCAGTCAGTAGGAACAGAAATTATGCCCTGGCTCGACAAAGATGTCCTTCATCAATGTTAACCTACAATTCCATGACATGGCAAGCTATCGCACACCTCCATGCATTTTCTTAAGCTACTCTCCTCCTCTCTAGAATGCCTTTCAACTACCCTCTAGCCAACCACCTTACTCTTTTAAGACTCAGATAGTCACTTTCTCTTCAAAGCCTTTCTTAGCATACAACCCAGTATCCATTCAAAGCCCTTCTTTCCCCCTCATTCACAAATTCTCAACCTAGAATCCACAGACCCCCTGGAAACTGTGAATCAAACTCATAAACTTTGATAGGAAGAAAACTGTATCATTCTTTCTATTTTTATATGTTTTTTAAAGATTTATGTATTAATTTTAGAGAGAGAGCATGCATGAGAAGGGGGAGGGGCAGAGGGAGAGACTCTTCAAGCAGACTCCCCACTGAGCATGGAGCCTGACATGGGGCTCCATCTCACCAATCCAGAGATCATGACCCTAGCCAAAACCAAAAGTTGGTCACTAACCAAACTGAGCCACCCAAGCACCCCATATCATTCTTATTATTAATCTCTAAAATTTATCATTTCATTTTATTATAAATGTAAGCAAAACAACAAAACAAAAAAATGCACAGCATTTTCTGTGTCTTGGGTCACAAACAGGTATCACAGGTGGTTTCACATCAAATTACAGTTGTTGCAGACACCAAAATCATTGATACTCATCACTACTTCATGCCACATATCTCTGGCTAAAGAGCTTCTGCCTCATGCTGGAAAAATAAAAGTTTCCAACAACAGTCTCTCTTCTTAAGCACACAAAGTGTGATTCTAAGTGTGATTAAGCACACAAGAGTGATTCTAATATTTTTTAATTTCTTTAAAAAAGATTTTATTCATCCATTTGTCAGGGAGAGAGAGAGAGCACAAAAGTCGGGGGAGTAGCAAGCAGAGGGAGAAAGGCTCCCTGCTGGGCAAGAAACTCGACATGGGGCTCAATCCTAGGACCCTGGGATCATGACCAGTGCTGAAGGCAGATGCTTAACCAACTAAGCCACCCAGGTGTCCCTAGAGTGATTCCTTTAGGACCTCTTTCTCTGGCGTGTGGAGAAGGAAAACAGCCCTCATTCCTCTCCCCTAGGAAGCAGAGAACAGCTGATTTCTTTTCATTACTATTACTCTTTCAAAGCAATGACCTCTCCCTCTCCATCTTAAGCCCCTTGTAAATCGATGCAGTAGGCAGAATAGTACTTAATACTTTTCATTACTTAATTACATAACAGTACTTAATACTTTTCATTCCCAGAAACATGTGTACAGGCTTATTAGTCCTATTCTTAAACTACAGCTTCTCTAGGGCAGGGACTACTCCTCCGTTGTGTTTGCATTTCCAGTTCCTAACAAGGCCTAGCACATAGCACTTATTCAAGTATACTGGATGAACCCCTTAACAGCAACAACAGGGCAGTCAGCAGCAGACTCGGCAGAGAGAGAAGCAAGCACGGCAGACTCCTAGTTCCCACCCAATACAGATGCCTACCTGCGCCCCCACTGATACAGTCTAAATGCTCAACTATTTCTGAACCTCACTTGTAACCAAATATGGCCAAATGACTAAGTTCTGGTAAATGAGATCAGAGGAAGTACTGTGTGAATAATCCTAGAAAGGCTTCTTAAAAGATGAGAGGTGTGCCCTTTTGTTCTCTGCCTTTCTTCTTCCTTCCTTTTGCCATGAACTTGGATGTGATGACAGGATATCCAGTAACCATCCTGCGTCCTTGAGAATGGAAGCCACATGCTAAAAATGGCACAGGAAAAAGACAGGAGGAGCCTGGATTCTTGATAACTTTATGGACGTGCCTTATTAGTCTTAAACTGTCAATTTCTGGGTTTTTTTTCCACAAGACAAAGAAATGAACTTCTATCTTGTTTAAGCAATGATTGTTTATCTGTTTCTAGCAGCTAAACACAATTCCTCATTGATAAGGTGAAAAAGAGACTCAGCAACAATCTGCGGTCCAAGATGCCAACAGCCATCTCAGCTCTGCTTCAACTTGATGATAAAATGTAAGACATTTCCACAGAAACGGGACAGACTAGGAAGCAAGATAAAACAAGGAGCCTATACTCTATGCACCATTATAGCTCAGCTGGAGGGGTGTTTATAGTAGTTTGGTACAGTGACAAGATTTCATAATGCAGTACTGTAATTTCTTGCCAACATTTAGGAGTTATGTTCTAGAAAAGTAACGTGACTTATAAAACTGTCACTGCCAAGACCAAATTATATGAAAATAAGAGGTTAGGAAAAATAAATATTTTGATGAAAGATGTTAAATCGGCTGTTTAAAAACTGTTCAGTAACCTTTCTATAGAATAACCCTTCAAGTTTTCAGGTAATATTGCTGTATGCACAACAATCAAATAAGGTTGATTTCCCATATATTATACAGACTACTGTACCTCATAAATATTTTGAACCTGCCCTACCTCGCTTGCCATTTAACAACTTTATATTATACTTATGTTATTTGTACTTGTTAAGTCTCAATGTTTCAAATTCTTAGTGAATGTACCATTTTCTTTGGACTATTTTCCATCCTTACATCAAAATAGGAAATAATTTGAATGTCTGTGTCTCACCAAAATTTATATATTGAAATACTAACTAACCCTCAATATAATGGTATTAAGAGGTGGGGCCTTTGGGATGTGATTAGATCACAGGGGTAGAGCACTCATAAATGGGATGTATACACTTAGAAAAGAGACCCCAGAGAGCTCTCTTACCCCTTTTGCCATCTGATAACTCAATGAGAGGACAGCCATCTCTGAACCAGGAAGTGAGCTCTCAGTAGAAAAACAATTTGCTGGCACATTGATCTTGGACTTCCCAGCCTCCAGAACTGTGAGAAATAAATTGTTGTTTAAGCCACCTAGTCTATCATACTTTATTATAGCGGCCCAAACTTAGAGAGACAGAGTTCTTTTTCTATTTCTCCATTCCCCTGAATTTAGGCTAGCTTTGCGAGTTGCTTTAACCAACAGAATGTGATGGAAGGGACATCATGTAAGTTCCAGAGGCTAAGCCCTAAAGAGTTGGAGCCCTGCAGCTTCTACCTTCACCTTTTCAGAATGCTACCCTGAGGGGTGCCTGGGTGGCTCAGTCAATTAAGCGTATGCCTTTGGCTCAGGTCAAGATCCCAGGGTCCTGGGATCGAGCCCCACATTGGGCTCCCTGCTCAGCAGCGAGCCTACTTCTCCCTCTCCCTCTGCTGCTCCTTCTGCTTGTGCTCCCTCTCTCTCAAATAAATAAATAAAATCTTTAAAAAGGGGGGGGGGCCTGGGTGGCTCAGTGGGTTAAGCCTCTGTTTTTGGCTCAGGTCGTGATCTCAGAGTCCTGGAATCGAGGCCTGCGTCAGGCTCTCTGCTTAGCAAGGAGCCTGCTTCCCCCCATCTCTCTGCCTGCTTCTCTGCCTACTTGTGATTTTTCTCTGTGTGTCAAATAAATTAATAAAAGCTTTAAAAAGATTAAAAAAAAAAAGAATGCTACCCTGAAAATGCCATGTAAGATTGCCAGACTAGCCTACTAGAGAATAAGAAGCCACAATTTAACGACAGCTAGCACCAAGTGCAAACATGTGAGTGAGGACACCCTGGACCTTCCAACTCAGTCAATTCTCCAGGCAGAGTCAACTACATGAGAGAGCCAAGTGAAACCAACAGAGGAACTCCTCAGTCAACCTAAAGACGATGAAAAACAATAAATCTCTTTGCCCTAAGCCATTAAGTTTTGGTGTAGTGTGTTGGGCACCAATACCAAAAACCACAAAAAACTAAAACAAACAAAATCCCAACTTTAAAATAACAACACTTGGGGCGCCTGGGTGGCTCAGTGGGTTAAGCCACTGCCTTCAGCTCAGGTCATGATCTCGGGGTCCTGGGATCGAGTCCCACATCGGGCTCTCTGCTCAGCAGGGAGCCTGCTTCCCTCTCTCTCTGCCTGCCTCTCCATCTATTTGTGATTTCTCTCTGTCAAATAAATAAATAAAATCTTTAAAAATAAAATAAAATAACAACACTTAATAGTTCCTTAAGATGAGAAAAATCACTCAAGATTTTTCTGTTTTTATCTTCAATTCACCTATTGTAGTATCCCCAAGGTAATGCTGATTCCAATGCTTCATTCCACTATGATTAAAAAAATAAAATTAGGGGCACATGGGTGGCTCGGTCGTTAAGCGTCTGCCTTCAGCTCGGGTCATGATCCCAGGGTCCTGGGATGGAGCCCCGCATCAGGCTACCTGCTCCGCGGGAAGCGTTCTTCTCCCTCTCCCACTCCCCCTGCTTGTGTTCCCTCTCTCACTGCGTTTCTCTCTGTCAAATAAATAAATAAAGAATCTTAAAAAAAAGAAAAGAAAAGAAATTAATGTATGAAAGTACAACAGGGAGCCACTGAAGTATTTTGCATGAAGTAAGTAATATGTGATGGGTACTTCAGAAAGAACACTCTGGCTGCACTCTAGAATGGACTGGCAGGAGGTAAGACTGACTCAAGGATGACCCATAAGACTGTTGGAATGGTCCTAGTGAAAGGCCTAGAAAGAGATGAGAGGCCTGAACTATTATGCTGCTGGGGCCACTACTACTACATTTACTATGTATTTATGATGCACTAAATACTGCAATAAGAACCGTACTTACATTTGCTCACTTAATCTAATTACCCTTTAAATTTTTAATTTTTTTTTTAAATAAAAAGACTCACAAGAAGTTCCCAAAATATGTGCCAGGAAGTCCCAGGTACCTTTGGTTCAATTTCCCCCAATGACAACATCTTGCATAAATATGGTAAAATATCAGGAAATTTACACTGGCGCAGTCTACAGACTTTATTCAGATATCAGCAGTTATAAAACCACTCACTTGTGTGTGCAATTTTATACAATTTTATCATATATATATTTATATAATTTGTGTAACTGTTGCCACAATCAAGATACAGACTGTTCTATCAAGAGGCTCCCCTCTCCCTGATCTTTAACTCCCAGTAATCACTAATCTACTCTTCATGCCTATCATTTTGTTATTTTAAGAACATTATATAAATGGAATCATAGAGTATATAACCTTTTGAGAGTGGCTTTTTTTCACTTAAGACTCTTCCAAATTGCATGTATCAACAGTTCCTTCTTTTTTATTGCTGCATAGTGGTCCACGGTATAAAATGCGCCAGTTTATTTAACCATTCCCTTGAAGAACATCTGAATTGTTTCCAGTTTAGGGTTATTAGGAATTAAGTTGCTATGAACATTCATGTACAGATTTTTATGTGAATATAACTTTCAATTTCTCTGGAATAAATACCCAAGAATGCAACTGTGCAGTTGTACTACTCTGTTTTTAACGACAAAGAAATTGAGGCTACAAATGTGAAGTCAGAATTCTAATCCAGAGAGTACACCTCTAAGTCCTAACTCTTCGTATTTCTTTTTTTTTTTTTTAAAGATTTTATTTATTTATTTGACAGACAGAGATCACAAGGAGGCAGAGAGACAGGCAGAGAGAGAGGAGGAAGCAGGCTCCCTGCAGAGCAGAGAGCCCGATGTGGGGCTCGATCCCAGGGCCCTGGGATCATGACCTGAGCCAAAGGCAGAGGCTTTAACCCACTGAGCCACCCAGGCGCCCTCTTCGTACTTCTAAAGACTGTAGAAATTGAAAGAAGTAAATGAAATTTAAAAAGTAGTAAAAGGTACAGTCATCAGAAGCCAGCATTGTTGAGATGAAGGAGACATGAATAAAGTGTCAAAGATAATACCAGGTTCCAGCTTCAGCACATGAGATGATAAAAGATAAAAATATGAATTCACTTTAAGACATACTGTATTTGAGGGACCTGCAAGTCATCCTCATCTAGCAGGCAATTAGATTATAAAACAGGAACCTGAGATCAAGGAAAAGCTCTGGATTAAAGACAGACCTAAGTATCATCACATTTAGATGCAAACTGAGCAAATAAAATCAGAGGAACAAGGTACATAATGAGAAGAGATTTGACCACAGAATTTTGAACAGAAACATTTGTTCCTTCTAGTTTTTTTTCCACAAACAATAAATAGTAAGTGCTGTGACAGACTGCAAGTTCATACTAACTTTAGATTTTACAATCATCAAGTAGAAAGAACAGAGGTATACTCCCCACTCCCTTTTTCATTTAGAAAGAAAAAAACTACAAAAGGAGTATTTGCTGGTTAAAAAGCCTCACTACTAACTCTGTTGAATATCATAATGGTGGATACATGTCACTTTTCATTTAACCATTCATTTGTACATTTCATTTGTCCAATGTACAAGGCCAAGACCAAACCCTACTGTAAGCTATGGACTTTGGGTGATAATTATGTATCAATTTAGGTTCATCAATTGTAACAAATGTACCACTCTATGGGGTAGACTGGTAACTGGAGGAGGCTATACATGTGTGTGGGGTGCGTATGTGGTATATTGTTGTACCTCCCACTCAATTTTACTGTTAACCTAAAACTGCTCTAAAATATAAAGTCTGATTAAAAAAGTGTTTTTAATCCTCCATACAAAAGGACATATAAAAAGATTAGTTTCATTTGCCACTCAGCATACAACTCCCTCCACACATTTTTTCAAAAAATATATGGGGAAAAGAATTTAAAGAAGTAAATAACAAATCTTGGTAACTAACAAAAGTCTAAATTAAGACAAAGCATTATCAGGAATCAAGGATTATGTCAATTATACCTCAATTTTTAAAAAAAGAGTTAAGGGGCCGTAATAACAAAAGTGACAGATAAACTGAATTGAAACACTTCTGGGAGTTAAGTGTTTTACATAAAACAAAATAAATATTTTGTAACCCATGCTTTGCCATTCAATAAATTGGTGTCACTTACCATAGCATATGAATTTTTTTAGCAGTTATATTTCAAACCTAGAAAGAACTATAATTCTGTAAGTGATCAAAGTCATACCTCTTAATACATTACATAATTGAGTTTTTACATCTTTCTCCAAAATTAGTCTACTCATCTACTTTTTCTTATACTTGTCTCCACGGCCGAGACCCAAACAGAAAAGTTTAGACTTAAGATAGACCATGAATTTCTTTCATTTTTTTAATTAACATATAATGTATTATTTGCTTCAGGGGTACAGGTCTATGAATCAGTCTTACACAATTCACAGCACTCACCACAGCACATACCCTTCCCAACTGGATCATGAATTTCTAAAAAGGGCCTATATTCAACACACTCACAGTTTCAAGTTTTAACATATATTAACATATATATTAGTAAATATTTACACAAAAGATAAATGTGCATTTTCATTGTATCATAGCAATATCCCAAAAGAACTTTAATCAAGAAAACTTCCAATTTGTATTTTCCAGTGCTATTTAATTCTAAAACTAGATGCCTTTCAGAGATATTAAGAGAACAAGATATGACTCAACATCTGTACAAATTAGCACAAGTCTGAATTGTGGAAGAAATTATTTTGGTTTATGGAAAGCAGCTAATTAGAAAAAACTAATCCAAAACATTCAGGACAATTTTTATTTTGACAACTTTAGCTGCTGGTCAGAAAATCTAGCCTGGCCATGATATTAAAATGGTGGAATTTTATTGAACTATAAAAATACTGGTAGATTTAGTAGCTTCTTTCAAGTGAATACTGTTGCTATTTCATCCCACAAACATGAGAGCCATAAATTAGATCACTAATTCTAAAGTGGAAGCCAGTGATGAACCATATTACCTAGGAGATCTTTTTTTCCTTCACGATATATCTACCTCCCTTCACATTCCTCCTACCACTAAGATTCTGAAGGGAAGTGGAGGTGATAAAATAGGTATATGTGTATGCCTATTTTTTTTTTAACTCCCAGGTTATTCTGATACATATGTAACTCTCCACCTTCAGGAGAATTTGTGAATTAGGTCCAACTATTTTTTAACATTGTATCAACAGCAGACAAAGGACCAGAGCTACAAAGAGCTAAGAGCTTAGAAGGCTCTGCAGGTTAAGGGCTATATTCACACCAGTTGTAAGCCACCTTCAGAGCTTTCTGTGTCAGCTCCCTCCAGAATTCATGATGTTATATTTTAGACAATGACAAATACTCAGTTCATCATCCTGAGAAAGGCACATAGTCTACTAGCCAGATAAAAATATAAAAAAGCTATTTTGGACATCAAAAAAACTAAGAAACCACAGGGAATGAAAGACAGAAATTCCTCTGTTCTTGAATTAAAAGAACAACGGCAAAGTACTTTTTTTGGTCCAGCTGATAACTTGTTTAGAGACTTTCTGTCCATGTTTTATCATTTTAGCTTTTTATTATGTAACAGCATTGGTTTTTCTATTATAAAGCTCAGTCAAGCTGAAAATCTTAATCATTATAGAATTTAATAAACTACTGTTAAACACCAAAGCTGAGAATTAAAAACAATCAATCTTAAGTCCCTACTGCATGTCAAGATGGCTTAAGAGGTGGATTTAAGAAGCTCTGAATAAGGTCTATTTTAAAGCAAAAATGATACTTCTTTACAGCCAGTGTTTCAAATTCCTTATAAACAACTCCAATACTTAAGTATGTCAAAAAACTGGGTTTCTAATGATGCATAAATAATAAGCCAATTATTATTATATTCTAATTAAGACTAGTGTTTCTTAAATCACTGGGTAATTTCCCACTCAATGTGCAACTTCATTGCATTCTACAATGACACCTACTGGCCATTCAAAATCAGCCATTAGTTCTCTAAGACAGCCCTAGTAGGCTGGTTACATAAGAAGAAGAAACACATACACACAGGAAAACACACACACACACACACACACCCCACCCTGCACAAAAGCAGAGATTTGTTCACAGGTACTCACACTACAGAATTCTACCTAAAACAGAAAGTATTCTTTGTGACTAGATAGTATCACTCTTGCAAAAAAGATAGGAAGACAAAGAGTGAAACACCAAGTATCAAAATTTTTAACTTAAGTCTTAATAAATATCTCCGTACTAACATTTCAGAACAAACTCCACCTCTTTTTGCCAAATGATACTTACAACAAAATGAACCTTTTAATTTAGGTTCTGGGATATACTACTATAAATTATCATTAATACAAAAAGGAAAATTACACACTTGCTCTACTACATTAGTCCTCATCTTCTCAGGTAAAGGCTACATTTCAATCAGCTTACATGTTATCAATTTATAATGCTTCTTTTAAAGTTTTCCAGTGTGTTATAAAATCTAATTTTAAATGTAGTTCATCCTTCCGTACAAATGCTGAATGAAATTCCTGTTTTACTCTACATTGTATTGTGCAAACAATTATAAAAACTCAGACAAAAGATAATAATTTACAGTTCATTGTGTCTGTAAATACGTTTTACCTCAGCGGGAGAGGTTCAAAGAGCATACTTCCTAAACCTAAGAAATAATTCTTAACTAGTTTATCAGACCTAGTAAGCAAATTACTTAAAAGATCACTTCTTCTCCCCACCCTATCCCCCTTCAAACCACCACATTATTTTCACAGTCCCTAACATCCACAATATGGGGGGGGGGTCTAACAACTAATTTTCTAGTCATTTTCCAACTTGCACTTACCTCTTACAATAGATTTTTGAGGCTCTCCACTTTCCTGAAGATTAAAATATATATATATTTATAATCAGCCGTCACCCTCAAAACAAATTCATGAACTACAAAATATGAACCTGGCTACTAGTCTCAAACTAACATTTCTCTCAACCCAAGTCCGTATTTGGGATAAGCTTCCTGACTATCCTTCATGCTTCTTCACCGATAGGAGCCTGCCGACGTAGTAAGCGCTCAAACCGAGGAAAAAACTATTCTAACACATCACTAGGTTCCAAGACCTCCTCTTCCAAGGGCGACAACCTAGTTGTTTGGGTAAATAACAGCCAAGGGTTACATAATGTATAGCTATAAAGAGTTCGAAGGATCTGACCGCCAGTAAATTAGGTTTCTTCTCCACACACCCTTCCCACCCCAAGAAATGGCCCTAAGAAGCAATTCCAGGATTTCTCTCCGGTGCCTGCAATGCCGCGTCCTTTTCTTAGAGCTTCGTGCAAGGAACTCCTCCATCCCTCACGATGTCGTCTGGCTCCCGCCTCTCTCCTCTCTGTGCCACTGCCACCGCAGCCCCTCACGCCCTAGGCCCCCACGTCGCCCCGCAAGGTTCAGCCTCCACCAGCCTCAGCGGCTTTCTCCTCACGACCCTCCCAAGCTGCTACCTGGTCTACGCGAGGTTCCGGAACCACCAACTCTCCAGCTACCGCCTTCCAAGACCACCCTCGTCACATCCTCTCCACGGTTCCCGCAGCCCGAGGAGAAAATCCCTCCTGATCTAGCACTCCGCGTCCCCCAAAGACAGCGCCGCCGCCTACCTGTCACCCCGCTGCCTCCGGCTTCTCACCGCCACCGCCTCCCGCAGCAGCCTGCCAACTGCAGCGCAACAACCAGCCTTCCCATTGGCCGCTTCCACGCTCTAACAACTGCCTCCCTTACTGGCTGGAGCATCTTCGCGGCCCTCCCCTCTGTGCAGTGTCTAAGGATTCCGGTCTCCAGCAAGGAAAACATCACCTCTTCCCTCCCATTCTCTCCTCTACAATTATTCTTACCTCAGTCGGACCCCCTATGCACAGATGCGCGGGAAAATATGTCGACTTCCAGCACCCTTCATGTCCTCCGCCCTCGGTCCAGGAATCCGTGACCTAGTGCGGAACGTTAAACGGCCGCTCCGCTTTCCTGCCGTAAGGCACTGCAGGGGACAACTTCCGTTTCCGCTTGGCGCCGGCTGGAAGATTGACTCTTGAGTGTCGTGAGAGGTCAGATTGCTGTCAGGTAAATTAGAGTTGGTGGGAGGCCTCTTGGTCAGGAATAAGAGTGACACTCTGTTCTGGGGATTGTAGAAAAGGGTGAGGCTAAATGGAGAATGGCCTTGAGCGTATGTACCTCGAGGGAAGGGGATCGAAGAAGTAGCAGTAGTGAGGGGTACTTTGTAGAAGGATGCGGTGAGAGTTACTGTGGTTCGGTCCAGACGCTTTTCCCCTCCTTTCCCACCTGCAAATCCCCGCCCTGTGTTTTCTGGTTTACCTCCGAATTGAATAAAGGCAGAACAGCTCCAAATCGAAAAGTCCTAAAATGAGAATAATTGCAATGCCTGCCTCACAACACTGCTGTATGGTTTCAAGTAAGGCTTTTCTGGTGTGAATGTTTATGATACCGTTAAAGTGAGAAAAGCAGGGTACAAAATCCCATCCATTTTTAGAGTGATTACTGTTTTTAAATTGCACATAAGTAGGCGCAGAGACTGGAGGAGACACTAAAAGGTCACTTGTCTTTTATTTTTTTAATGCCCTTAGTCACAATTTTAAAAATGAGGGCTCGTTGGGTTATCTACTTGAAGGTCGTTGGTAAACCATAAAATTACATGTACTGTGAGTGACATTATCCTCTTCTTTTCTTTTTTTTTTTTTTTAAGATTTTATTTATTTATTTGACAGACAGAGATCACAAGTAGGCAGAGAAGCAGGCAGACAGAGAGGAAGGGAAGTAGGCCCCCTGCTGAGCAGAGAGCCTGATGCGGGACTCGATCCCAGGACCCCGAGATCATGACCCAAGCCAAAGGCAGCAGCTTAACCCACTGAGCCACCCAGGCGCCCCTATCCTCTTATTTTCTAGTTAGGGAAGGTATGCCAGCCCCCCTAGTGGAGGTGGAGTCGATCTCCACGAAAGTAGAGATTCACTCCAAACACAGGTAGCTAGCTTTTTTAAAAGTTTCATGATTATAGGTGTTTTCTTGGTTGAACTAATAAACTTACTGTTTTTTGTCTGAACCGTTCTGAAACTAAAATAATTATCTGATGTTGAATCCTTGGCATGATCTGTCGTTTATCTGATTTTAGTTTTTATTGTGAAATATCCATAGCAGAAGGGTGTATAAAATATAAATATGTTTAAAGAGTTACAATTAAGCAAACCCCTCACGTTAGAAAATAAAACATTGCCAGTAACTTAGAACTTGCATTCTCAGCAGACGAGATTATCCTTCAAAGAGATGAAAATTGGCTCTTGGAGGAAAGGTGAAAAAAATCTTAAAAGACTGCTATAGTTTGTGGCCCTCCAAAGAGCCATGGTACCTTAGCAGATAAGTATGGTATATCCGTGGTATTAAAATTTCACGAGGGCAGAGGGGTGAGAATGTGATAAGGAAAAAAATATCTGAAAAAACTCCTTTGGGGTGCAAGAATTAAAAATAGACTGAAAAGTACTACCTTAGATGCTCCCTGTATGAGCTTCTGTGATTCTGTCTCTTCCACCAAGAGTAACCACCATCCTAACTTGTGATAAACATTCACTTTTTTTGCTTTAAATTTTCCATCTATGTTGCATTTCTTTAAAAAAAATGAATTGTCTGGCTTTTCAGTTTATATAAATAGGATGAAAGTGTATGTATTTTTGAAACTCAAACCTTGTTCATTATTTGTGAGATTTGTTTATACTTTTGCATGTGGTTCTTCATTGTGTACTCCATAGCGTGACTTCCATAAATGATGCATTATTATTGTTGGATATTTGAATTGTTTACAATTTGGGGTTAGCCACATAAACCTAAGAAGATTCTTATAAAATAGATCTATTGTTAAAATATATGTATGTGTGTGTATATAGTTACACACATAAATTTTTAATAACAGTGCTGTCCAATGGAAATATAATGCAAGACTCATAGGTAATTTACAGTTTTCTAGTAGCTATTACAAAGGTAAAAAGAAACAAAGTTAATTTAGTTATATATTTTGTCTAAGCCTGCATATTCAAAGTATTATTTCAAGATGTAATCAGTATTGAAAGTTATTAATGAAATGTTTTATATTTTCTTTATACTTTCTCAAAATTGATATATTTTACACTTAAATATGTTTGTATGGTAAGTTTTCATAAATATAAACACTTGATCTATGTTTATATTTTGCAAAATTTACAACTAAAAAAATAAATCCACATACCTTAATTGTTCCAAACACACTAAAATTTTCCAGTAACTGATTTGAGAATCCAACTTAAAATTTAAATTAAATAAAATTAAATAAAAGTTGTGATTCCCAGTTGCACTAGTCAAACTTAGAGTGCTAGTGAAAACCATATTGAATAGTGCAGATCTAGACCATAAGGTATTCAGTTGTTGGACGTTTCTAGTTCAGACCAGTTTTTCACAGTGGTTGTGCTAAGTCACACTCTCATCACCTGGGTGTAAAAACACAATGTGATGTGTTTCCTACAAATCTCACAATCTTGCAAGGTAGGTTTTATCCTCATGTTATATGAGAAAACAAGTTCAGAGAGATAAAATTATTTGCCCAGAAGTTTATAGCTATCAGTGGTGCATCCAGGATTCAGTCTGTATAGCACCAAAGTCTGCACTGAAGTAGAACTCCAAACTTCCTTCAAGTGATCAGGATATCATTGTTTGATGTATGGCTATTTTGAAATAGAAATAATTTTTAAAAGAAAATGAAAAGTTCCCTAGAAATTGTGTTGTTCCGCTCTTTGAAAAGTCATTGAAATATTCTACTTAGTAAATGCCTTTAAAGGGACGCTTTCTGAAATATTTTAATGAGGTAGGAGAGGAAATGCATTGAATTTATTAAAGGAAATGAAGAGAAATTAATATATATACTTTCTTTTTTTTTTCAAAAATTTCTCCCAGATTACTTAATGTTTTGAAGATAGTAATATTATAATTTAAAAATAGCCTTCATATATGGTATTGCATCCATTTTTCTGTTTTTTGTTTTGTTTTGTTTTGTTTTGTTTTTAATGTGGGTGGGAGGGTTAGAGAGAGAATCTTAAGCAGGCTCCAGGCCCAGCACAGAGCCCGTTGCAGGGCATCATCTCACAATCCTAAGATCATGACCTGAACTGAAATCAAGAGTCAGATGCTTAACAGCTGAGCCACCCAGGAGCCCCTTCATTTTTATTCTCAAAATCAAACTATTTCACCAAAAGATTTTGACATTTGTTTTGTATTCTTTTCCAGGTATGTTGATATTCAATTAGGGTTAGCATTCTAGAACTGACATTTGCCAAAATCGGGGTTTGTCTTAAAATCTCTTGAAAGACTTTTGAAATGAAACATTAAAAAAAAATTTTTTTTGTAAACATGGTATGAAGAAACCAAGATATCCTAATTAAACACTTCTTAAAGTATTTCTTTTATAATAATGTATTGAATCTCAAAATCAGCTTGAAATCTGAAATGGTAATTTTTTTCCTCTATTATTGAATCCACCAGATAATAATAAAATGTTTCACTGAAATTGTGAATATTGTTTTAACTTGCGTTTGGTGAGAATTGGTTTTCATTCTTTTTTAAAAGTAAAAAACATCAAAATAATGTTTTGTGATTATCTTAATATATTTAAATATAAAGTGTTGGTTAATTTGTCAGAATTACTATGTATAATCCCCCCTCCAATATTCTGGGAACTATTGTTTAATGGAATGAACATTTCACATGATATAACTTTAGTATACATTGTCTAATAATTACCTCTGTCTTCTAAAATGCAGTGTAAGATCCCTGCCTTATTATTGGGCCTGCTCAGAGTTATAAATGCAGGCATAATGGTAATAATTATTTGGTTTGGTTTTATTTCTGGAGAGCAGTGATTATAGACTTGCTACTGCTAACCTTATACAAAAGGGGTATTAATTCATACCTCCTTAATTTGAAATTCATAGCAATTTAACTCAGGACTGAACTGAAGTTTATTTTTACATTATCTATGCAAATAACACTAGTGGGGTGCCTGGCTGGCTCAGTCGGTAGAGCATGTAACTACTGATCCCTGGGTTGTGAGTTCAAGCCCTGTGTTGGATGTAGAGATTATGAATAAATAAACTTTAAAAAATAACACTTAATCAAACGGAAGTCTTTATTGTAACCGTTACAGGTATATTTTATTTAAGGAGCCTTAGGGGTCCTAAGGTCTCTGTTGGTATAGTTCAGGAGTCAGCAAAACATATAGCCTGCTGGCCAAATCCAGCGTATTGTCTGTTTTTATACTGCCCATGAGCTAAGAATGGTTTTTACAGATGAACATTTGGAATGAATTTGCTAACTAAAGAACCCTAACTTTGAGCCCCAGTTAAGCAAAATGTTATCCCCAGAAAAAGGAATTTCATTTGTTTCATCTGACCTATATTACAAAAAAATTGTACTCACTTATTATTATATCTTGAATTTATCAGTAAAGTTTTTTTCTCTTATTATATAACTACCTACAAGATATCCTTGATTTTACCTCTTGGTCCACAAAGCCCAGGATATTTACGATCTGGCTCTTTACAGAAAAAGTTTTTGTGATCATAGATATTTAAACACAGTAACACTGCATTTTAAAAGAACCTTCTGAACAATGCAGGCAACAAAATAGTATGTACCTTTTCATTATGCATATTTACACATTGTGAAAGGACTAAAGCGAAGGAAACCGTATTGCTTAGAAGTTAGGAGCAGGTGTGTCTGGGTGGCTCAGTTGGTTACACATCTGCCTTAAGCTTGGGTCATGATCTCATGGTCCTGGGATGGAGCCCCACATTCGGCTCCTTCTCATTGGGGAGTCTGCTTCTCTCTCTGCCTCTATCTGCTCCTTCCCTTGCTTGTGATTGCTTTCTGTCTTTCTCTCTGCCAAATAAATAAAAAAATAGAATCTTTGGGGAGAAAAGAAGTTAGGAGCAAGGGCTCTGAAACCAAACTACGAAGTTCAAAATCAATTGTACCGGAGCACCTGGGTGGCTCAGTGGGTTAGATCGCTGCCTTCGGCTCAGGTCATGATCTCAGGGTCCTGGGATCGAGTTCCACATCGGGCTCTCTGCTCAGCAGGGAGCCTGCTTCCCTCTCTCTCTCTGCCTGCCTCTCTGTCTACTGTGATCTCTCTCTGTCAAATAAATAAATAAAATCTTTAAAAAAAAATCAATTGTACCATTTACTGTTTTTTTACCTTCAAAAAGTTCCTTACCTTGTTGGAGCTTCATTGTCTTCATGTGTAAAATGGTGATCATAACTGTAATTTAAGTTCAAAGAGTTGTTTTAGGAGTAATAGATTTAATACATGTTAAAGCACTCTGGTGCACCTGGCACATAGGGCACAATAAATATTAGCTCTCCTTACAATGAAGAAAGGAACAAAACAGTAAATGGTTAACTCTGAGTGGTGGGATTATTTTTTTAAAAGATTTTATTTATTTGTCAGAAAGAGAACACAAGCAGGGGGAGAGGCAGGTAGAGGAAGAAGCAGGCTCCCTACTGAGCAAGGAGCCCCATGTGGGACTCGATTCCTGGACACTGAGATCATGACCTGAGCCAAAGGCAGATGTTTAACCAACCGAGCCATCCAGGTGTCCCAAGTGGTAGGATTATTGATTTTTTTCTTTTTTTATATTTTGTATATGTATATTCTCTGTGAATATACACTAGTTATGTGATAGGATACTGTTTTATAAAACCTGGGCGCCTGGGTGGCTCAGTGGGTTAAGCCGCTGCCTTCGGCTCAGGTCATGATCTCAGGGTCCTGGGATCGAGTCCCGCATCGGGCTCTCTGCTCAGCAGGGAGCCTGCTTCCCTCTCTCTCTCTCTCTGCCTGCCTCTCCATCTACTTGTGATTTCTCTCTGTCAAATAAATAAATAAATAATCTTAAAAAAATTAAAAAAAAAAAACCTGTTAACTCAGAATTTTCAAGTATTTATTGGCTCTCCTTTTAAAACATTAACAGTATTGGGGTATTTAATATCTACGATTGGCATAGTTTTCTTTTGTGTTAATCTTATCCTTTAGGTATGGCCCACGGACATGGGCATGAACATGGCCATAGTAAACTGGAACTTCCAGATTATAGACAATGGAAGATAGAAGGGACGCCATTAGAAACTGTCCAGGAGAGGCTGGCCGCACGAGGGCTAAGGGACCCATGGGGCCGGTAAGAATAATTAAGTAATTTAGATAGAATTTAGTCTAAAGGATCAGTATCTGTGTTCCTTTTTTTTTTTTTTAATTGTTTTAGCTATTCTAGGTTTTTTTGTATTTACATTTGAATGTTAAAACAAGCTTTTCAGTTTCTACAAAAAAGCTGCTCGAATTTCAATTAGGATCACATTAACTCAGAGCTGAACTGAGGATAATTGATGTCTTAACAAGTTAAATCATTATATTGTATACCTGAAACTAATATTACACTGTATGTTAACTAACTGGAATTTAAATAAAAACTTAAAACAATTCACGTCTTAACAATATTGACCCTTCCAGTCTATGGACAGTTCAGATTCTGTTGAATTTTCTCAGTAGTGTTTTATTGCTTTAAAAAACCAATCTATTTCGTTAAATTTATCCCAAATTATTCCATATTTTATGCTGTTGTAAATGGTAGTGTTAAATTGCCAATTTTCTCTGCTAATATATGAAAATACAGTGGAGTTCTATACATCTACTTTGTATCTTGTTACTTGGGTAAATTCACATTTTTGTTCTAGCCGATTTTTTTTTTATAAATTTCTTAGAGTTTCCTTAATAGATGATCATTTTGTCTAAAATCAGTGTTCTTCCTTTTCAATTCATAAACTTTTTCTTTCTTGCATTTATTACACTGGCTACTAGTACTATATACTACTAGTATAATGTTGGATAAAAGCATTAGCTGACATCCATGCCTTGTTCCTTTTTTTTTTTTTTTTTTTTTTTTTTTTTTAATTTATCTCTTCAAGTAATCTCTGCTCCCAGTATGGGACCCTGAGATCAAAAGTCACATGCTCTATCAACTGATCGATCCAACCAGGAGCCCTTGCCTTGTTCCTAAATGGGGGAAAGCATTCAGTCTTTTACCACTAAGTATATTCGTTGTAGGGCGTTGTGGAGTTTCTCTTGAGTGTTGAATTTTTTTAAATGCTTTTTCTGCATCTATTGAGAAGCTCACATAGTTTTTTCATTCTGTTAATATGATGAATTACTCTTACTGATTTTAAAATATCAAACCAATCTTGCATTCCTTTTTTTTTTCAGTTTTGCATTCCTAAGGGAAACCCTTCATCATAATATATTATCCTTTTATATGTTGCTAGAATCAATTTTTCTAAAATTCTATTGAGAATATTTATATCTGTGTTCATGAAGGATATTACCCTGTAGTTTTCTTCTAATGTCTTTGCTTTTGGTATCAAATTAGATTTGATTAACTCTCATATTTTCTAGTAAGTCAGATTTTTAGAGTTAAGTGGGGGGTTTTTCCATATAACATAATTTTTTCCACTCATTTATCCCTACCTGTGAGAGTAGACTTTTTTTTTTTTTTTTACTACAGATCTCTGAATTCTGTTTACCTCTCTGTTCAGGATACTCAGAAGAATGATTGCCAGAGCAGAAAGTCAGTCCTCTTTTTGTTTTATTAAGAAGTCATCTAAAGCTCAGGCAGCTATGACAGGGAAAAGCCCTTGATTCTCTGGAAGAATAGTAATATTAAGTGTTACATACCCTTCTGTGCCAAAATATATCATACATTACCCTGTTGAATCTTTATAACAACACTATAAGGTAGATAGTAATCACCATTGAGTAAAAGAGGAAGCAAGCCCTGACAGGTTAAGAAATTTGACTACCCTAAAAAGTTGTGAATGTAAGTGACAGAGCAAGGTTTAATACCCAAGTTTCTAACTTCCTCTTTAAATGTTACTGTAATGACTGGTACGGGCAAAGTCACACAGCCGACCTCTCATGAGTAGCCTGAAGTGAGTCTTGCATTTAGGAATACTGTAAAATCCTAGGTATTAATGACTGTGAAACCATCAAGTCTTTTTCTTCTGTTTATGTGTGAAATGTGGGCATATAGACCTAATTATATTATGTCACAGAAAGATTCATACCATGATCCACTTAGATTATCTTATATAAGGTTACATTTAAGTCTGTTAGAAAGACGAAAATTAAATCTGTTTTAGTGAATGTATGTAATTTTTATGTGATTATAATTTTGCCCTTTTTTTCCCCTCTAGCAATGAAGCTTGGAGATACATGGGTGGCTTTGCACACAATGTTTCCTTTGTTGGTGCAATATTAAAAGGATTCAAATGGGGATTTGCAGCATTTGTGGTAGCTGTAGGGGCTGAATATTACCTGGAGTCCCAGAATAAAGAAAAGAAGCATCACTGAAGATAGTACCTGGAAGTATCTTAAAGGCTTCTTAACTCTCTTACAAAAATAAGCTTTCTTCAATATAGCCTACTCTGTGTGTTTTTCCCTTAAAAAATACAAGTAAGATTTAATAAAGTAAGAATACAATGTGCTAGTCTGTTTTTGTCATTCTTTTAAAAAAAAAAAATAGTCTCGGGGCACATGGCTGGCTCAGTTGGCAGAGCATGAGACTTTTGATCGTGAGGTTATGGGTTCATGCCCCATGTTAGCTGTGGGGATTACTTTTTAAAAAATGTGTTAATCCATGTAAGATTCGGTTTGAAATATGTGGGGAGACTTAGTACCAGCGGTAGTGCATTCTGCATTTGGCAGAAGGCCAGCATGTATTTGAACAAGTGGGTATGTTCAAAAAGGTTTTGTTTGTACTTTTTCAAGTTTTTTTTAGTGTGGTAAAGTTTGTCATCTTAACTGTTTTTAAGTGTGCAGTCTGTGGTACTAAATACATTCAAATGTGCAACAATCACCACCGTTCACCCCCTTTTAAAACTGAAAATCCGGGGATGCCTGGGTGGCTCAGTTGGTTGGACGACTGCCTTCGGCTCAGGGCGTGATCCTGGAGTCCCGGGATCGAGTCCCGCATCAGGCTCCCAGCTCCATGGGGAGTCTGCTTCGCTCTCTGACCTTCTCCTCGCTCATGCTCTCTCTCACTGTCTCTCTCTCTCAAATAAATAAATAAAATCTTAAAAAAAAAAAAAAAGTTTTAAAAGAAAAAAAAAAACAAAAAAACTGAAAATCCGGGGCACCTGGGTGGCTCAGTGGGTTAAAGCCTCTGCCTTCAGCTCAGGTCATGATCCCAGGGAACTGGGGAGCCTGCTTCTACCCTTCTTCTCTCTCTGCCTGCCTCTCTGCCTACTTGTGATCTCTGCCTGTCAAATAAATAAATAATCTTTAAAAATAAATAAGTAAAATAAAAATAAAACTGAAAGTCTATGTCATTAAACAATAAGTCCTCATTACCCCTTCTCCCAGCCCTTGGCAGCCACCATTATACTTTTTTTCTCTGATTTTGACTACTCAAAAGTACCTCATATAAATGGAATCATACAGTATTTATCTCTTTGTGATTAGCTTATTTTACTTATCACAATATCCTCAAGTTTCATCCATACGGTAGCATGGCCAGAATTTCTTATTAAATCTGAATAGTATTCCATTGTATGTATATACTACATTTTGTCTTTCCATTCATCCATTGGTGACCACTTGGTTTGCTTCCACATTTTAACTATTGTGAATAATGCCACTATGAACATGGATGAACTCTGAATTTTAAATGGGAATTAGCCTTGCTGTTTTGTTTTTTTTTTTTTTAAGATTTTATTTATTTATTTGACAGACAGAGATCACAAGTAGGCAAAGAGGCAGGCAGAGAGAGGAAGGAAAGCAGGCTCCCCGCTGAGAAGAAAGCCCAATGTGGGGCTCCATCCCAGGGTTCTGGGATCATGACCTGAGCCAAAAGCAGAGGCTTTAACCCACTGAGCCACCCAGGCGCCCCAGCCTTGCTGTTTTTAACCGTCCTCTGCAAGTCCTTTAGATTATGCTGTAAAACACTTGCTGCCCAGCTCTGACTGACATATCCATATATCATGTTCATTTGTCTTTATTGTGATATTATCTACTCTTACATTAAAGTCCTCATTATCCCAATGATTTGAGAAGTTTGACATTTTTTTCTGTATCTCTAACAACAAACTACACATTCCACATTGAATTTTTAAATTTTTTTTTAAGATTTTTATTTATTTATTGGACAGAGAGAGAGATCACAAGTAGGCAGAGAGGCAGGCAGAGAGAGAGGAGGAAGCAGGCTCCTCGCTGAGCAGAGGGCCCAATGCGGGGCTCGATCCCAGCACCCTGGGATCATGACCTGAGCCGAAGGCAGAGGCCTAACCCACTGAGCCACCCAGGCGCCCCAAATTTTTAAATTTTTTAAAAAATATTTTTGGGGGGCGCCTGGGTGGCTGAGTGGGTTAAGCCTCTGCGTTTGGCTTAGGTCATGATCCCAGGGCATCAGGCTCTCTACTCAGCTGGGAGCCTGCTTCCCCCTCTCTCTCTGTCTGCCTCTCTGCCTGCTTGTGATCTCTCTATCAAATAAATAAATAAAACTTAAAAAAAAATGATTTTTGGTATTTATTTACTAGAGAGAGTGAGTGTGTGAGGACAAGCGGGGGGGGGGGGGAAGGGCAGAGAGGGAGGGAGAAGCAGGATCCCTGCTAAGCAGAGAGCCCAGTGTGGGATCCTATCCCAGGACCCTGATATTATTACCTGAGCTGAAGACTTAACTGACAAGAGCCACCTAGTTGCCCCAGATTTTTATTTTTTTTTTTTATTTTTTTTTTAAATATTTTATTTATTTATTTGACAGAGAGAGATCACAAGTAGGCAGAGAGGCAGGCAGAGAGAGAGGAGGAAGCAGGCTCCCTGCCAAGCAGAGAGCCCGATGCGGGACTCGATCCCAGGACCCTGAGATCATGACCTGAGCCGAAGGCAGCGGCTTAATCCACTGAGCCACCCAGGCGCCCCGCCCCAGATTTTTAAATTTTGATTAATTAATTTATAAGTTAAGTTGAAGCATAAACTCAACTTCTTGAAGTGGTAATATTATTGCTTGAATAACAAAGTTAATACAAAACTCTAGAGTGATTTCTTTTTCTTTATAAATTTCTTTGTAAACATAGACTTGAGAAATCGCTAAATACATGAGACAAGAATTCCTAATAGTGATAAATGGGCTGTGGTAAAATGGAATAATAAAAAAGACTGCAAATGATAAGGAAAGGGTTTGACAGGCGATAAAGAACAATGTGAGAATACAAATAGCAAGATGCTAGATTTAAATTTGATCATATGAGTAATTACATTAAATATAGAATGGTCAAAGTGAAACTCTAAAATCTTTCAATTAAATTTTCAGCTTGGCAAAAAAGTGAGACCCAACTATAAACTCTTTACATGAAAACTCCTTTAAAACATAGGGTAATAGAAAAAATACACTGTGCAAACAGTAGTGAAAAGAATATTGACAAAATAGGGCACCTGGGTGGCTCAATTGGTTAAGCAACTGCCTTCTGCTCAGGTCATGATCCTGGAGTCCCAGGATCGAGTTCCACACTGGGCTCCCAGCTCCATGGGGAGTCTGCTGCTCCCATCTCAAGCTCTCTCCCACTCTCTCTCTCAAATAAATAAATAAATATCTTTTTAAAAAAAAGAATATTGACAAAATAAATTTCAGAATAAAGACTATTCTCAATAATGGAGGATTCAGTCCATTAAGACATAAAAATCAGGGCACCTGGGTGGCTCAGTGGGTTAAGCCGCTGCCTTCGGCTCGGGTCATGATCTCGGGGTCCTGGGATCGAGTCCCACGTCGGGCTCTCTGCTCAGCAGGGAGCCTGCTTCCTCCTCTCTCTCTCTGTCTGCCTCTCTGCCTGCTTGTGATCTCTGTCTGTCAAATAAATAAATAAAATCTTAAAAAAAAAAGACATAAAAATCAGAAATGTATATGCACAGAGCTTTATTTTTTTATAAATATGTCCAGATTTGTTTATTAGTAATCTGAAACCAGGCCATCACAGTAAAGTATGACAGCCAACAGGAGTTTTGAAGTAAAGGATAGAAGGGGTTCCTGAAGTTGCACAGAGCTTTAAATTATATGAAACAAATAGAACTAAAGGGGAAAATAGGCAAATCCACAATTAAGTTGACGGTTTCAACACTCCTTTCTCAGAAATTGATAGAAAAAGTAGAAAATTATCTAGCCTATAGAAAACCTGAATAACTCTATAGCTTGATATAATATTTATAGACCATTCTTCTCCAAAACAGAACATTCATTCTTTTCAAGGGCACATGGACCATTTATCACAACAGACGATATTCTGGGCCATAAAACAATATAATTAGGAGGACTGAAATTACACAGAACATATTCTCAGATCATAAAGAAATGAGGCTAAAAGTATCTGAAAAATCCATCCATATTTGGAAATTGGATGGCACACTTAGAATACCCCCTGCTCAAAAAAGAGGTCGAGGGAAACTAGAAATTCTTTTTTTCCTTTTTTTTTTTTTAAGATATTATTTTTTTTTTATTGATTTGAGAGAAAGAGAGCAAGAGTGCAAGAGTGGAGAGGGAGGGGCAAAGGGAGAAGCAGACTCCCAGCAATGCAGGAAGCCCCATGTGGGACTGATCCCCAGAACCCTAGGATTATGACCTGAGCCTAAGGCAGACGCTTAACTGACTGAGCCGCCCAGACATCTCAGGAATTTAGAAATTCTTAACTGAATAAAATGAAAACGCAAATACCAAAATGTGTGGGATGCAACTAATAAGACTTAAACTCTACCCAAACTGATAAAAAAAAAAAAGAATATTAGTAATGAAAGTAGAGACATTACTACAGATCCTAGAGACATTAAAACAATAAAAGCATTTTGCAAACAACTTTATGTGAATAAATTTTTATGAAATTGGCAATGGCCTTAGAAAGACAAAACTACCAAAGCTCACTCAAGAAGTAGATAACCCAGAATGCCTGACTGACTCAGTCAGCAGAGTGTGACTCTTGATCTCAGAGTCATGAGTTTAAGCCCCATATTAGGTATAGAACTTAGTTAAAACATTAAATAAAAACAGTAGATATTCTGAATACCCATAAGTAAATTCATTTGTTCGGTTAGGTGAAAAAAGATGGAAAGTGCAGTGCCTGACATGTTTATAACAGAGAATAACAATTATTTTTCTCTTCTATTTTAGAGTATTTCTTATCCATCATAATTTTTTCTGGAAGCAAGGAGTAAAGTTTTTCCTTATATTTTCTTTATTTGAAAACTATTGCCTGAATTCCTTGGGAGCTGCAGAGAATACAAACCACTGTCATCTTAGCTCTTGCCATTACTTGGATTAGAACCAGTTAAATGTAATATTCATTCTTAAAATGTATGACCAAAGCACAATTGGAAATAATGTTAATTATGTGTTTGCTAGCCTCATAAATAAACACTATAGATGATTACATGTAAAAATATTATTAGCTCCATTTTGTATGTAGGGCATGTCCTCGGTAAAGCAACAAATCTTAAGATGGCACAGCTAGTAAATTCCAGAGTTAGATTTTCAATCCAGGTCTGACTCCATAGTAACCACCATATTGAATTACCTAACATGTTGTATGTAATAAGTACTATAAGATGCCATAAAATTATTCTTTTAGATCTTATGTCAAAACTATCTAATTTTACAGTAATTTCATAGTCTTTCTGTACTTTGAACAGAACTATTTTGATACAGTTACTGAAAAAGATTCAGACATTTTTTAAAAACATGAGAGGAAAAGAAAGTAACATAGAGGATATCAGGGGACAAGGTGGTATAGAAAATGTGCATAAAGACAAAAACATGGGAACAATTAGTATTTATACACATGAATGGTCAATATGATAGAAGAAACAAATTAGAAGAAAACAAAAAAGGTAAAGAAGGGGTTGCAGCATATCGGCAGGATGAAAGCAGAAGAGACAAGCAGAACTTATTCTTCAGTGTATATTTACAGCCATAGGGTGCGTTTACAGTACCCACTTGCTGCTTCAGTCAAATGTATATTTTAATGATACTGTGGAAAGGAAGATGCTTTCCTTTTTTGTTTGTTTACGTTTTTAATTTTAGAGGGAGAGCGCATGTGAATGGGGAAGGGGGAGGAGGAGAGGGACAGAATCTCTAGCAGACTCCAGCACTGGTGACCTGAGGCCAGGCCCCATCTCATGACCCTGAGATTATGACCAGAGCAGGAATCAAGAGTCAGACTCTTAACTAACCGAGTCACCCAGGCACCCCCAAAGGAATATGCTTTATACTGGGTTTTAAAGGAAATGCACAGTCTGCATATTAAAGAAAATTTGTTTAGCTTCATAGAGACATAAAACATTGGCAAGGCCCACTTAATTAGGGGGTAGAGAGAAGTATTCTAGGAAAAATAATTTGAGTCCCACCCTTCATTCTTCTCTTTCTCTTCCCTGTTTCTGGTAATATTTACCATTTTTCCTTTAAAAATTTGGTTATCAGAGAATAGACTTATTTTCTAACATGATGGCCCCCAAATGGGATGCATAAAACTCAGGGAGAGAAGAGAAAATATTTAAACTTATATATATATATTTTTTTCATGTTTAATAAAAATAAATTCAATTTTGCTGAAGTTTATTGTACAGATTGACAGTGAGATTTTCCCTTATTTGGTGGATTCCAAGTGGTCACGTAGAATTTATAGTAAATAGGGTATCTTGAAGGGAAAGCAGGAGCTCTACTCTCCAAAGGAGAGAATAAAGGAACTTTTCACCAACTTGCTACAGACTGTACGTTGTATGTGCTTGGTTTGTGGAATTTACTATCTACTAGTTTTAACTCAACTAATCTTCATGAAGTAGATAAGTGGCTTAGAAAGATTTTTACAAAGAAAGTGCTGATTGAAGCTAATACCGATAATGCAAAAACAAGAGACAAGAAGAAAGTAACAGAGCTATGAACTCTTGTCAGCAACATTACTAGGTAAATACAGTGATCTAATCATGAAAATAGCCAACCAAAAAAAAAAAAAAAACAAAAAAAAAGCAAGAAGACTGAAATATGGACTTGGACCCACTATCAGTACAATGGACCTTGCCCTAAGAGTACATTGATCTGAAAGAAAAAAAGAGAGAGGGAGAGGAAAGAAGACAGAGTACAAGAGACTCTTAACCAGAGAACAAAATGAGGGTTGTGGAGGGGAGACGCAGGGGGATGAGCTAAATGGGTGATGGGTATTAGGGAGGGCACTTGTCATAATGAGCACTGAGTGTTGTATGTAAGTAATGAATCACTAAATTCTACTCCTGAAACTAATATTGCACTGTATGTTAACTAACTAAAATTTAAGTAAAAACTTGAAACATGAGGAACACTCTGATCTGATATATTAACTAATGATAACACATAGTTATCATGATAAGCACATATTTTTAAATGCTTAATCTTTTATTTTAAAAAAATTGTTTATTTCAGACAGAGAACGAGCTGGGGAGAGGGGCAGAGAGAGAAGCAGTTTCCCAGCTGAGCAGGGATCCTGAAGTGAGTCTCGATCCCAGTACCCTGAGATCATGACCCTGAGCCTAAGGCAGACACTTAACCAACTGAGCCACCCAGGAGCCCCTGATCTTTGCCTTAACTTTAACTTCTACATTTGTGTATTTTTAAAGTACATAGATGATAATATTGACATATTACGCATAAAATGTTAAGACAAAGATTGGCGTTTAATGTGATTTCTCCTTCTAATAGTCATTGTCATTAAAAAATAGCATTCAGGGGTGCCTGGGTGGCTCAGTGGGTAAAGCCTCTGCCTTCGGCTCAGGTCATGATCCCAGGATCCTGGGATCAAGCCCCACATCAGGGGGGAGTCTGTAGGGAGTCTGTAGGGAGTCTGCTTCCTCTTCTCTGCTCTGTAGGGAGTCTGCTTCCTCTTCTGTAGGGAGTCTGCTCTGTAGGGAGTCTGCTTCCTCTTCTTTCTCTGCCTACTTGTGATCTCTGTCTGCCAAATAAAAAAATAAAATATTTTTTAAAAAAGGAAAAAAAAAGATAAAGTAAACAAATCAATCTTAGAAAAAAGAAAAAAAAACTCTTGTCTCAAGATCTGTGTGTTTTTCTGTTTAATCTTGCATGGAAGAAAGAAAGAAAGAAAGAAAGAAAGAAAGAAAGAAAGAAAGAAAGAAAGAGAAAGAAAGAAAGAAAGAAAGAAAAGAAAATGAAGTGACGTTTGATATGTGCCCTCAAATTAAAAAACTAATTGAAAAGAATTTTGGTCTTTGCAAAAGACTTCTGTTTCTGAGAATTTATTACAAAATAAGAAGACTACATACACTTCACATGTAATGTAAATCAGGTTTTCTGCCATTTGGAAAAGTCACACATTTTTAATCCTGTGTTTTAAAGCTGAAAGAATAAGTTTTTTTTTTTTTCTAGTTAACTCTACCCCTAACATGGGGCTCTAACATCATAACCCCAAGATCAAGAGTTCAGACTCTACTGACTAAGCCAGCCAGCACACCAGTAATAATTTTTAGTAATATTCCAAACAGTTCTCTTCAAAGCAAATTATGGTTAAAAAATATTTTGCTTTTAGATTTTTACCAATTACATTAGTTATAAATTAATTAAATCTCATTATAAATAAAGCATTTATATCTCCTACAAATGTTCCACCTACTCTAATTTTAATTACTCAATTCCCAAACTGAATTTGGAAATAATAAGGGCATTAAGCCTACGTCTTCCTGTTGATCTGGTAATAATCCAACATCTCTCTAAATTTAGTTATTTAAATGCATTAATTAGACATTTTTACCTTATTGTAAAAGAGCAAAGAGATTGGGGAAAAAATGTTTGCTTCATACATTAATTTTTTTAAGTTTTATTTAAGTCATTCTACACCCAACATGGGGCTGGAACTCACAACCCCAAGATCTTCCCACTGAGCCCCCCAAGTGCCCCTGCATTATCCACTTCAATGAATTACACAACTAAGTGAATGTTGTGTGATTGTAGCTCTTCTTGTGCTTTACGTATGGTATATTTTATTTCATTTATTGCTACCAAATTTCTGTGGGAAATACTAACTGTTCAGGGATGTAGTACTGAAGGCCAACTTTGTGGTTCACAGTAACTCTAAGAGTCCTGAAAATAAAGAATGCCTGTGGGGCGCCTGGGTGGCTCAGTGGGTTAAGCCGCTGCCTTCGGCTCAGGTCATGATCTCAGGGTTCTGGGATCGAGTCCCGCATGGGGCTCTCTGCTCAGCGGGGAGCCTCTCTCTCTCTCTCTCTCTCTGCCTGCCTCTCCATCTACTTGTGATCTCTGTCAAAAAATAAATAAAATCTTTAAAAAAAAAAAAAAAAAAGAATGCCTGTGATAGCACACGTGGGATCATTTCACCAAGGAAGAATCAAGTCCACAGACAGGGGTAGCACCTAGGCCTGGGAATCCCGCATCAGAGTCACATAAAAGCGTGAGGGTTTAACACAGATAGAAAGTCTTAAAATTAGATCTTATGTGGAGACCGGACTTCCTAGTGAAACAAAATTAAAACTAAAACTCTTATCTGTAGATGCTGATTAAATTCTAACAAAGAAACATGTCACAATTTATGGGAATTCATAATGCCGGGCTAAATAAGATTTAATAAACACATGCCTCCCTGGGTGAGACTAATTGAAAAGCCAAGAAGGAGTATCCAGAAAACAGGGCCTCCTTTGTCGTTTCTGGGCTGAAAACAGGACCTCATAATGGCCCAATGTACTCATCCAGGGGAGAAACATTTATCTTGGGCCATCACGTACAACATGTACTCCCCTTGCCTGTACACGTCTCATGAACACAGCTTCCTCAATCGCACTTTACTCCCGCTGTCACTGTCCTGATTATTAAGGCCTCTCCCTCCTTTTTTTTTTTTTTTTTAAGATTCTATTTATTTATTTGAGAGAGAGACAGTGAGGAAGACCATGAGAGAGCAGAAGGTCAGAGGGAGAAGCAGGCTCCCCGTGGAGCTGTGAGCCCGATGTGGAGCTCAATCCTGGTACTCCACAGTCATGACTTGAGCCGGAGGCAATTGCTTGACCAACTGAGCCACCCAGGCACCCCCCTTTTGTCTTTCTTTTTCAATTGTGGTACTGATAACATTCACAATGAAAGTGGAGGCAAAGTAGGGCAGACGAGCTTTTTCCACTAGAGCATCTGGTCCCCCCTCACCTTCTCCTTTCACCTACTTAGATGTCTGGAGTCATCTTTTCATTCACTGCCTCACGGTTTGCTGGCCAAACCCAGCAACAATCCATATATTTAACAAAATAGGGATTAAACTCAAGGTGTTAATTCCTTAATTCATAACCTGTAAATGCTTCCTTATATTTCATCTGGGTTTTTCAGGAATTATAAGTCTAGTCTATCAATTTCTAAATTTATGACAATGAAAGAAATCTTTCATAGCCTAAACCTTATGTATACTTCTATCATAGCACTTAAAATGCATCATAATTATTCACTTACTTGCCTGACTCCCTCATTAAACCATGGCCTCCTTGAAGACAAGGACTATACCTGTGTGATAGGTGTTTAGGAAATATCTGTTGAGTGAATGAATTCATTAGAGATCCAAAAATACAAGTGATGTGATGGAGTGATTCGTCACAGAGTAACACCTCATTTATGAGTCTATAAAGGTTTAGGGAATGAAAATGGGGAGACTCACCTATTTTCCAATGTCTAAGAGGCTTCCAGGATTCCAGCTGCCTATCAGAAAACTCACATTATTCACAAGAAACCTGTGATGGTGACCTGGGCATGTGTTCTGGGATTAGAAGGCCCTTCCCCAAACCCATGGCAAGGACCTTAGAACTGAGCTAGGGCTAAGATTTCTGACACATGCTGTATAATCTTTTCTTATTTGTTGAGTTGGTGATACAGATATTAACCAAAAGAGATCAAGACCAATTTCTGTTGCTTGCAACCAAATTCTCTGACCATTGTGTGGAATAAACATTTCTCCTTTAACACATGGTCATTTGCTTTCTTTCATCAGAATCACAAGAAACAGAACTCCTGAGTGCAAATAATGGGGGATTCTTGTTCAAGCTTCCTTGAAGATCCAAGTCAACAAGAGTTGCAACAAAAAAGAGGCAGATATCTCAGTTTCATATTTTTTAATTCTGTTCATTCACTTAAATATTTAGTGAATTATTTAAATACACACACACACACACACACCCCACATCTTCTTTATCCATTCATCTGCTGATGGACATAGGTTGTTTGTACACCTTGGCTATTGTAAATAAGGCTGTAATAAACATGGGGGTGCACATATCTTTTCAAGTTGTGTTTTCATTTTCTTCAGACAAACACCCAGAAGGAGAATTGCTGGATCATATGGTAGTTCTACTTGTAGTTTTTTGAGAAACCTCCATACTGTTTTCCACAGTGGTTGCACCAATCTATATTCCCATCAACAGTGTACAAGGGTTCCCTTTCTTCCACATTCTCACCAACACTTGTTACCTTTGGTCTTTTTGATAATAGCCTTTTTAGCAGGTATGAGGTGGATTTCTCACTGTAGTTTTGATTTACATTTCCTTGATGATTAGCGATGTTGAGCATCTTTTCATGTACCTGTTGGCCATCTGTATTTCTTCTTCTTTTTTTTTTTAATATTATTTATTTATTTACTTATTTGACAGAGAGAGATCACAAGTAGGCAGAGAGGCAGGCAGAGAGAGAGGAGGAAGCAGGCTCCCCGCTGAGCAGAGAGCCAGACGCGGGACTCGATCCCAGGACCCTGAGATCATGACCCGAGCCGAAGGCAGCGGCTTAACCCACTGAGCCACCCAGGCGCCCCATCTGTATGTCTTCTTTAAAAAATGTTTATGCATCAGTTTTGCTTTTCAAATGAAGATTATTAATCCTCACTAAACTTCTTGTGCATAATTACATCCATTGACTAACCCACAAATCACACAGGTTTAGCTGCAATGCCATAAGAATTCCAAAGCTCACCATGTAGCAACTTGTTGAAGGTCAGGCTATATTCTCTGAATTCCCACACTCCTTTTCACCCCATCCATTCTGGTTTATATTAGGATTGTACACATAAGCCACATACAACTCTACAGTAATACTTGAACATTGTTTGTACAGCAAAAGTGTGTCCCAGTGTTTTTAACAAAGAACAATATGATCCGATAGCCATGTATGTAGGTTAGGTTTCAATCAGAAGCAAACAATCGCCCCAAAATTAAATTTTTTTATAGTTTTTTTTTAAAGATTTTATTTATTTATTTGACAGACAGAGATCACAAGTAGACAGAGAGGCAGGCAGAGAGAGAGAGGGAAGTGGGCTCCCTGCTGAGCAGAGAGCCTGATGCGGGACTCGATCCCAGGACCCTGAGATCATGACCTGAGCCGAAGGCAGAGGCTTTAACCCACTGAGCCACCCAGGCGCCCCCAAAATTAAATTTTTGCAGTAATACAAAAGGTATCAAAAAATACTTTATTTGGGGTGCCTGGGTGGCTCAGTGGGTTAAGCCTCTGCCTTTGGCTCAGGTCATGATCTCAGGGTCCTGTGATCAAGCCCCCTATCGGGCTTTCTGCTCAGCAGGGAGCCCACTTCCTCCTCTCTCTCTGCCTGCCTCTCTGCCTACTTGCGATCTCTCTGTGTCAAATAAATAAGTAAAAAACCTTTAAAAAATACTTTATTCAACTTTATTTACATAAAAGCATCTTGTTATAGAGTTAGTATTTGTGTCATTAGCCATGGTGGTTATCACTCAATTTTGACTGAGGCAGTAAGAATATAGCTATTTGTCTTAGGACATAACCGATCTGAAGGCCTATTTTAATTCAGGCTGCATATTTATACAATTGAAATTCTCAATTTTCAACTTGATAAAACTTCCATAGCACGCAGGTAGATCCCAACTTTACCTAGAGTTTGACCACATAGTCAGAAAGTTTAAGTTATTTTTGGAAAATTTTTAACTGAGATATAATTGATATAGAACATGGTATTTTTTAAGTATATGAAATAATGATTTACAATATGCATATACTATAAAATGATCACCAGGGGCGCCTGGGTGGCTCAGTGGGTTAAGCTGCTGCCTTCGGCTCAGGTCATGATCTCAGGGTCCTGGGATCGTGCCCCGCATCGGGCTCTCTGCTCGGCAGGGAGCCTGCTTCCTCCTCTCTCTCTGCCTGCCTCTCTGCCTACTTGTGATCTCTGTCTGTCAAATAAATAAATAAAATCTTTAAAAAAAAAATGATCACCAGAATCATCCTATCACATAGCTAATTTTTTTTTTTCTGGTGATGAGAAATTTTAAGATCTACTCTTTGAAATATTCACAGGAAAACTGGTAGGTTGGCATTTGATCTATCTGGCCCTTAAGGGCTGGGGCAGAGGGCATTTACCCAATCAGGTCTGGAAGGAGTACTGAAAGCCAAAGCCAAAAAATCCTGTCCAAATGAATTGTGCAAGTAAAAACGATGTGAGGATAGATTAAAACTCAAGGGAACCACCAGGCTAGGTAGGCAAAGAAGATAAATGAAACAATTCTGGGCAGCAAATGGCTGCTATCTAGAAGAACACTAGTGACAGCTGGTCTCGCCTGGGGCTGGATCTCACATTTTAGGGCTGTTCTGATGCATTTAAGGATTCTGGAATGGAGAAGATACTAGAATTCATATTCTGGCAATGTTCTAGAGATACTGTGTCTTTAGCTCAGTTCCTGTCCAAAGGGCAAGTTATGGGATAGATTGAGAGATCAGTCATATCCAGGAGCATATCACTGGCCTTAGGCAATTTATCATGTTATTTTACGTACTTTTTTAAAAGATTTTATTTATTTATTTATTTATTTGACAGAGCGAGACATAGAGAGGGAGGGAACACAAGTAGGAGGAGTGGGAGAGGGAGAAGCAGGCTTCCCACTGAGCAGGGAGCCTGATGCGGGGCTTGATCCCAGGACCCTGGGATCATGATCTGAGCCAAAGGCAGACGCTTAATGACTAAGCCACCCAGGCAACCGTATTTTGTGTACTTTTATCATGCTTCTTGTACTTGGGATTCATTGAGCTTCTTTCATCTATGGATTTGAAGTTTTTATCTACTTTGGAGTTTTCAGCCATTATTTCTTCAAGTGTATTTCTTTCTTATTTCTTATTCTTTCATTATTTCTTCTGTCCCTCACATATTTCACCAGGGCCTCCAATGACATATATACCAGACTGATTAAAATTATATTAAAGTTTTCTTGATAGCCACCTGGGTGGCTCAGTTGTTAAGCATCTCCCTTTGGCTCAGGTCACGATCCCAGGATCCTGGGATTGAGCCCCGAATCAGGCTCCCTGCTTTGCAGGAAGCCTGCTTCTCCCTCTCCCACTCCCCCTGCTTGTGTTCCCTCTCTCACTGTGTCTCTCTCTGTCAAATAAATAAATAAAACAAAAAAGTTTTCCTGATAGTGTTTATTTTTTAAATTTTATTAAAAGACTTTATTTATTTATTTGACAGAGAGAGATCACAAGTAGGCAGAGAGGCAGATAGAGAGAGGAGGGGAAGCAAGCTCCCTGCTGAGCAGAGGACCCTGAGAGCATGACCTGAGCCAAAGGCAGGGCTTAACCCACTGAGCCACACAGGCGTCCTGATAGTGTTTATTTTTTTCTTTTGGTGTTTTTCCTCTCTGTGTTTCACTTAGCCTAGTTTCTATTGCAATGCCTTCAGATTCAGTGGTCGTTTCTTCTTTAGTAGCTAATCTACTGCTACCCTCATACAGTGCATTTTTTACCTCAGACGTTGAAGTTTTCCTCTAGAATTTATTGTGGATCTTTTTATATCTTCCATGTTTTGGCTTAATATGCTCAATCTTACCTCTGTCTTTTTTTTTAATTTATTTTTTATTTATTTTCAGCATAACAGTATCATTATTTTTTGCACCACACCCAGTGCTCCATGCAATCCGTGCCCTCTATAATACCCACCACCTGGTACCCTGACCTCCCACCCCCCCGCCACTTCAAACCCCTCAGATTGTTTTTCAGAGTCCATAGTCTCTCATGGTTCACCTCCTCTTCCAATTTCCTCCAACTCCCTTCTCCTCTCTAACGCCCCTTGTCCTCCATGCTATTTGTTATGCTCCACAAATAAGTGAAACCATATGATAATTGACTCTCTCTGCTTGACTTATTTCACTCAGCATAATCTCTTCCAGTTCCATCCATGTTGCTACAAAAGTTGGGTATTCGTCCTTTCTGATGGAGGCATAATACTCCATAGTGTATATGGACCACATCTTCCTTATCCATTTGTCCGTTGAAGGGCATCTTGGGTCTTTCCACAGTTTGGCGACCGTGGCCATTGCTGCTATAAACATTGGGGTACAGATGGCCATTCTTTTCACTACATCTGTATCTTTGGGGTAAATACCCAGTAGTGCAATGGCAGGGTCATAGGGAAGTTCTATTTTTAATTTCTTGAGGAATCTCCACACTGTTCTCCAAAGTGGCTGCACCAACTTGCATTCCCACCAACAGTGGAAGAGGGTTCCCCTTTCTCAACATCCCCTTCAACACATGTTGTTTCCTGTCTTGTTAATTTTGGCCATTCTAACTGGTGTAAGGTGGTATCTCAATGTGGTTTTAATTTGAATCTCCCTGAGGGCTAGTGATGATGAACATTTTTTCATGTGTCTGATAGTCATTTGTATGTCTTGATTGGAGAAGTGTCTGTTCATATCTTCTGCCCATTTTTTGATATGATTGTCTGTTTTGTGTGTGTTGAGTTTGAGGAGTTCTTTATAGATCCTGGATATCAACCTTTTGTCTGTACTATCATTTGCAAATATCTTCTCCCATTCCATGGGTTGCCTCTTTGTTACCTCTGTCTTTTTGAACATATGAGATATGGTTATAGTTTCATCTTAATATACTTGTCATGCTCGCTTCAGCAGCACATATATTAATATACTTGTCTACTAGTTCTATCATCTGTGACATTTCTCGAGTTATTCTATTGAGTGATTGCTATCCTCATTATGGGTTGTATTGTCGTGGTTCTTTATGTTTTTGTAATTTTTTAAAAAAAGATTTTATTTATTTACTTGACAGACAGAGATCACAAGTAGGCAGAGAGGCAGGCAGAGAGAGAGAGAGAGGAGGAAGCAGGCTCCCTGCTGAGCAGAGAGCCAGATGCAGGGCTTGATCTCAGGACCCCGAGATCATGACCCGAGCTCAAGGCAGAGGCTTTAACCCACTGAGCCACCCAGGTGCTCCTGTTCGTCTGGTTTTTAAGTTGTTTGAGATGGGAGGGTACTCTAGGCCCTCCTACTACATCTTGCCGGAGAAGAACTATAGAATCAACAGAACCAGCAGGTGTTGCTTGAACTGCATCTGAGCTCCACATTCTGAGATTTAGATGGTCGTATATTGGCAAGAATAACTCAGTCCAGGAAACATTATTCATTCACTCAACAAACATTCAAACACTATGGCAGAAATGGTTAGCTGTCTACTAAAATCCACTTCCTTTCCATATTATAGAATTGTCCTTGGGACGTGGTTGCCAGCTCAGGCACTGTGGTTTTCCAGACACCCCCTACCCTCCACCCACAGACATACACATCTTGCCTCTCAGTATGGCCATATGTTTAGTATTCACCAACGGAACGTGAGTGAAAATGAGATGTATGATTTCTAGGACAAGGATTTTAAGAAGCAGGTATGCCTTCTTCACGCTCTTTCCCCTTCTATTGACTGACTGCTGAGGATAACAAATCCCTCGGGAATGATGAAGCCAAAATATGAAAGGAGTCTCAGTCTTATCTCTGAAATCACTGCATGGCAGGAAGCTGCCTGCCAGAAATACCTGCGTTGTTTAGCAAGGGGATGACGAATTAAATTTCTATGGTACTAAACCGCTACTATTTTGGGACTACTTCGTTAAACCAGTGAGTGTTACCTAGCTTAGACAGAGGCCCACTATATCCAAGCACTGTGCTAAGTGCTAGATATATGATGAGAAGCAAAGGAATCATGGTCCCTGGTTCATGAGTCTTTTTATTTTATTTTTTAAAGATTTTTTTAAAAAAATTTGTCAGGAGAGAGAGAGTGTCCACAAGCAGGGGAAACGGCAGGCAGAGGGAGAAGCAGGCTCCCCTCTGAGCAAGGAGCCTGATGCTGAACTTGATCCCAGGACCCAGAGATCGTGACCTGAGCTGAAGGCAGACACTTAACCAACTGAGCCACCCAGGTGTCCCTGGTTCATGAGTCTTAAAAAAAGTTAGTCATGAAGGATAAAAATAAACAAGAAAAAAATATATATACAGTCACTTCCTGTAGGACACCTCCCTGATTCCTGTCTTCCCTGTAGAATATATCTTGCTTTTTTTTTTTTTTTAAGATTTTATTTATTTACTTGACAGAAAGAGTGAGAGAGACAGCAAGAGAGGGAACACAGGCAGGGGGAGTGGGAGAGGGAGAAGCAGGCCTCTCGCTGAGCAGGAAGCCCCATGCAGGGCTTGATCTCAGGACTCCAGGATCATGACCCGAGCTGAAAGCAGTCTCCTAATGACTGAGCCACCTAGGCACCCTGTATCTTGCTTTTTATTTTATTTATTTATTTATTTATTAAATTTATTTATTTATATGACAGAGATCAGAAGTAGGCAGAGAGGCAGGCAGAGAGAGGGAGGAAGGGAAGCAGGCTCCCTGTGGAGCAGAGACCCCGATTCGGGGCTCGATCCCAGGATCCCAGGATCATGACCCAAGCCAAAGGCAGAGGCTTTAACCCACTGAGCCACTTAGGCGCCCCATGTATCTTGCTTTTTAATAACCAAACTTCAGAGAACATATTTTTCTCCTGATACAGTGTTTAACTAATATTTGTATAGGAAATGTTTATATTTATATCCTTCCTCCAAAGTCAATACTTTTTTATTTTTTTAAATTTTTATTTATTTTTTTAAATTTCTTTTCAGTGTTCCAGAATTCATTGTTTATGCACCACACCCAGTGCTCCATGCAATATGTGCCCTCCATAATACCCACAATACATTTTAAGACAAAATGATGTGTATAAAATATCCTGCATTTTATTTCAAATACAATTGGTAAAATATCAGAATCACAAATAGGTATTTTTTTCAACTTTTAATTTTCAAACGTTTCAAGTCTGAAGACCAGAAAAGTTTAAAGAACACATGTACCTTCATCCAGAGTGACCAACTGGTAACAATCAGACATATTTGTTACATCTTTCTTTCTTTCTTTTTGTTATTTATTTATTTGATAGACAGAGATCACAAGTAGGCAGAGAGGCAGGCAGAGAGAGGAAGGAAAGCAGGCTCCCCGCTGAGCAGAGAGCCTGATGCAGGGCTCGATCCCAGGACCCTGGGATCATGACCCGGGCCAAAGGCAGAGGCTTTAACCCACTGAGCCACGCAGGCGCCCCTATATCTCTCTCTCTAAACATGCAGGCATGTGCGAGAATACACACACACACACTTTGCTGAACCATTCGAAAGTAATTTGCAGGCATGATGATACTTTACCCCTAAATTCCTCAGTATTTATCTCCAAGAACATTTTCCTACATGATCATAATACCAGTATCATACCCAAGAAATTTAAGATAAATATACAATATTATCTATTATACAACCTATGCTAAAATCCCATTTGCTTATAGCTGATTTTTATTAACTTATTTATTATCCCTTTATCTCCAAAATAATACTTCTGCTCCCTAATAATTATAAGTCCTCTCCAAACCTAAACCAATCTTAACTTAATCCATAGACTCTGTGCAATTTCAAACAAAATCCCAGCTCATATTACTTTACAGATATTGATAAGCTGATTCTAAAGTTCATATGGGGAGCCAAAAGACCCAGAATAGCCAACATAATATTGAAGAAGAACAAAGTTGGGAGACTGATGTTATCTGACTTCAAGATTTACTATAAAGCCACAGTAATCAATACAGTGTGGTATTGGCAATAATAGATCAATGGAAGAAAATAGAGTGCCCAGAAACAAATCCCCAAAAAGACAGTCAACTGGGAGCTCCTGGGTGGCTCAGTCATTAAGTGTCTGCCTTCTGCTCAGGTCATGATCGCAGGTTCCTGGGATCAAGCCCTGCATCGGCTTTCTGCTAAGTGGGACGCTTGCTTCTCCATCTCCCACTTCCCCTGCCTATGTTCCCTCTCTCACGCTCTCTCTCTCAGTTAAATAAATAAATAAAATCTTTAAAAAAAGACAGTCAACTGATTGTTGACAAAGGAGCAAAGATAATGCAATGGACCAGTTAGTCCTTTCAACAAATGATGCTGAGACAACTGGATCATATACAGGCAAAAATTAAGTCTAGACATAGATCTTGCACTGTTCACAAAAATTAACTCAAGATGGGTCATAGACTTAAATGTAAAATGCAAAATTATGAAACTCCTAGAAGAAAACATCAGAGAAAACTTAGGTGACATTGGGTTTGGCTATCACTTTTTAGATACAAGACCAAAGACACAATTTATAAGATAAATAAGTGATAAGATGAACTTCACTAAAATTAAAAATTTCTTCCTGTGAAAAACAATGCCAAGAGACTGAGAAGAGAAGTCACAGAATGAGAGAGAATATTTGCAAAAAAAAAACCCCCACATCTGATAAAACACTTTTATTCAAAATGTAAAAAAACATATCTTAAAACTTGGAGCACCTGAGTGGCTCAGTGGGTTAAGCCTCTGCCTTTGGCTCAGGTCATGATCTCAGGGTCCTGGGATCAAGTCCCATGTCCGGCTTCCTGCTAAGTGGGAATCCTGCTTCCCACCCTCTCTTGGCCTGCCTCTCTGCCTACTTGTGATCTCTCTCTTTCACTCTCTGTCAAATAAATAAATAAAATCTTTAAAGAAAAAAGAAAATTTAAAACTTAATAAGAAAACCATCTCATTTAAAAATGGGCCAAAGACCTTCAAGGGCATCTTATCAAAGATGGCATACAGATGGAAATAAGTACATGAAAAGATGCTCTCCAACATATATCATCAGGGAACTGCAAATTAGGCCAACAAAGAGATGCCACTACACTTTGATTAGAATGGCCAAAATCTGAAGCGATGACAACACCCAATGTTGGCAAGGATGTGGAGCAACAGAAACTCACCTACATTGCCGGTGGGAATGCAAGATACCAGCAATACAGAAGACAGTTTGGTGGCTTCTTATAAAAATAAACATACTCCTGCCATACTATCAGAAATCCTTTTTCTTGGTATTTATGCAAAGGAGTTGAAATTTTACGTCCACACAAAAATCTGCACATAGATGTCCATAACAGCTTTATTCATAGTTGCCAAAACTTGGAACTAACAACATGTTCTTTGGTAAAGGAATGGATAAATAAACTGTGGTACATCTGAACAAGGGGATATTTTTCTGTGCTAAAAAGAAATGAACTATCAAGTCATGAAAAGACATGCAGGAAACTTGACTGCATATTACTAAGTGAAGGAAGCCAATCTGAAATGACTGTATACTGTATGATCCCAAATATGTGACAGTCTAGAAAGGACAAAACTATGGAGATGGTAGACCAGTGGTAGTACTATCTCCATATAAAGTGGGAGGAGGGGGCATTCTATTTCTTTTTTATTTATTTATTTGACAGACAGGGATCACAACTAGGCAGAGAGGCAGGCAGAGAGAGAGGGGGAAGCAGGCTCCCTGCTGAGGGGAGCCCGATGTGGGGCTGAGGCTTGATCACAGGACTCTGGGATCATGACCTGAGTCGAAGGCAGAGGCTTTAACCCTCTGAGCCACCCAGGCATCCCAGGCATTCTATTTCTACTGTATTCTATTCTAGCTACCTCTAGTTAGCAACAGTCAACAAGCCTGACCGCCTGGGCTCTAGAGTTAGACCCTGCTTTTGAACTAAAAAGCCCTGCCAATTGTTTGAACTCGGGTTACTTACTCATTCCACCTCTCTAAGCCTCTGTTATTTTGATTAGTAAAATGAGGACTATAGTTCCGACATAGAATTACATGAATTGATGTGTATAAAGAGCATATTAATGTGCCCAGGATAAAATCATAGCTATCGCATACTGCATGCCTATTTTCCAATGGCAGTTCCCCTTGTCAAAGTAATTTTGCAGGCCCCAGGAGGGCATATGGACATATCAGTTTCTCCACTGGAGTCTGCTCTGAGCCATGGGGGCTAGCCCTATTTTTAACTTCAGTGTTAGACCCTGAAACTGTGTGCACTCATCAATGTCTGAATTCTTGCACTCAGCATAATGTTTTGCTTCCTAACATTTTGTCATAAAATGTTCATTCATAAAAAAGGAAAACCAGAGTGTCTGAACATTTACTTTGTGTTAGGAAAGGGCTCCTCACCGTGGGGCAACAAATGGAAGTAGGTCATCGCAAGTAAGGAAGAGCAGCATGGAAATAGCCACATCTGTACCTAGGCTTGGCCCGCATCGGTGTTAGCATCTCCCTCCAGGCCTGGGACATCACTGAACCAGCCGGTGGCCTTGGGCTCTGATGATTTCTCTTTCCTCTGCCCTTGACTATCTTACTCTGTCACACTCTGTACTCAACATATTCCTTTAGTCCTTCATGAAGGCAGATAACAGATAGAACTCCAACGGACCAAAGGAGAAATCAGATGGACATGGAAACTAGTGAAATACAGTAGAGGGATGCGTGATCACTGCAACAAAAGATAATTAAATCCTGGTTAACAAAAAGAAGAGGGTCAAGGACTGAGCCAACACTTAAGGAGCAAACGAAAGAAAGGAAGTCTATCTATAAAGAGACCAGGAATGACCAGAGAGATGGGAAGTTAATCTGGAGAGAGTTGGCTCCTAGAAGCAAAGGAAGAAAGGAAAGAAAGGGGGAAAGCAAGGAAGAAAAAAGAAAGGAAGAAAAGTGAAAGAAAGGAACAAAGGGTTTCAATAAGTGGGAAGGGGGCAGATCAAATGTGACCAACTAAGATGTGGTATGCCTATCAGATTAGGAAACCTCAACAAACTTTTTCCATTCCACTTGGGAAGCTCTGGCAGCCAGGCCTTTCTTTTGTAGGTGAGAGATTAAAAGAGTCATCCCTGAGAAATCTGAGCAATTTAAAGGAAAACTGAATGTACTGACAATGGCATTTTCCCCAGGAAATAGCTCAACCAGATCCTCCCCTGAGATGTTCAGAACGGATTAGACCTATTTAGAAGGTCAAAGCTTCCACTCCACTTTTGTTTGCCTGTTTTTTGTTTTGTTTTTGTTTTTTAAAAATTATTTAAAAAAATATTTTTTTTTATTTGGCAGAGAGACAGAGAGGACAAGCAGGGTCCCCACTAAGCAAGGAGCCTGATGTGGGACTCAATCCCAGGATCCTGGGATCATGACCTGAGCCAAAGGCAGATGTTTAACCAACTGAGCGTCCCCGCCTGTTTGTTTTAAAAACAACCTTATCAGTGTATAATTTGCATAGATAAATGCAATCATTTAAATTGTATGGTTCAGTGACTTTTGACAAATATATACGCCCATGTAACTACCATCTAATCAGTGTACAGAATATTTCCATCACCCCAAAATTTTTCTTGTGCTCCTTTACAATCAACACTTTTTTCTCAGGCAAACACTAGTTTACTTTCTGTCACTATAGATTAGTTTTGTGTTCTAGAATGTCATATAAATAAACTATACAGTACTTTGTGTACTGTAAAATAAACTATATTTATAATTTTTGTGTGTCTGGATTCTTTCACTCAGCACTATGTTTTCTTCCCAAACCTTTAGTTATAAAAATGTTCAATCATAGAACAAAACTGAAAGAATTTTATAGTAAACACCCATATACTTACGGCTAGATTATACTACAGTTGACCCTTGAATAATTGGGGGATTAGGGATGTCAATCACCTGTATAGTCAAAAATCCATGCACAACTTCTTTTCTTAAATACTTTTTTTTTTTTAAAGATTTTATTTATTTATTTGACAGAGAGAAATCACAAGTAGACAGAGAGGCAGGCAGAGAGAGAGAGAGGGAAGCAGGCTCCCCGCTGAGCAGAGAGCCTGACGCGGGACTCGATCCCAGGACTCTGAGATCATGACCCGAGCCGAAGGCAGCGGCTCAACCCACTGAGCCACCCAGGCACTTAAATACTTTTTTTTTTTAAAGTAATCTCTATACCCACCATGGGGCTCGAACGCACAACCCTGAGATCAAGAGTCACATGCTCCACCAGCTTAGCCAGCCAGGTGCCTCCATGTATAACTTTTGGCTCCCCAAAAGCTTAACTACTAATAGTCTACTGCTGACCAGAGGCCTTACTAATAAAATAAATAGTGATTAACACAGAGTTTGTATGTTATATGTATTATAGGCTGTATTCTTTCTAAAAAGTAAGAGAAAAGAAAATCTTATTAAGAAAATCATAAGGAAGAGAAATACACTTACAGTACTGTAAAAACTCTGCATAAGAGTGAACCTGCATAGTTCAAAGGTGTTGTTCAAGGGTTTACTGTATTAGAGTCTACTATCCTTGCTTCATACATCCTTGTGTCCATTTATCAACCCATCTTATTTTTTTGTGTATTTTAAAGACCTCAGTACATTTCCCCTAAATACTTCAGCATGCATATCAGACATAATTGATTATGCAATAATTGATTATTGCAAGAAACTGTTGCTTGTTCCTTTTTACTACTGAGTAGTATTCCATTGCATGGATACAGCACAGTGGTTTATCCATTTACCTGTTGATGGATATTTAAGTTATTCCCAGTTTGGGGTTATTACGAGTAAAGCTGCTATGACCGTTCATATACAAGCTTGTAGAGATATATGCTTTCATTTATTTTGAGTAAGTACTGAAGAGTACATATGTTGGGTCATTCGGTAAGTATACGTTATGATAAATAGCCAAACTGTTTCCCAGGTGGTATCATTTTGCATTTCTGCTAGCACTGTTTTAAAGTTGCAGTTGATCTGGGGCACCTGGATGGTTCAGTGGGTTAAGCCTCTGCCTTCAGCTCAGGTCATGATCTCAGGGTCCTGGGATCAAGCCCCACATCGGGCTCTCTGCTTGGCGGGGAGTCTGCTTCTCCCTCTCTGCCTTCCTTTCTGCCTATCCGTGATCTCTTTCTATCAAATAAATAAATAAAATCTTTAAAAAAAAGTTGTGGTTGGTCTCTATTTTCACTGATACTTTATATTATTAGTTCTTTTGATTTTAGCCCTTCCAGTAAGCGTTTATTTATTGATTTTAGAGATTTTATGTATTTATTTGACAAGAGACCGCGGGAAAGGGAACACAAGCAGGGGGAGTGGGAGAAGGAGAAGCAGGCTTCCCTCCAAGCAGGGAGCCCAATTCTGGGCTTGATCCCAGAACCCTGGGATCATGATCTGAGCAGAAGGCAGATGCTTAACCTACTGAGCCATCCAGGTACCTCTCTGGTAGGCTTTTAATTTGCATTTCCCTAATAACTATTAATATCACGTATCATTTCCTGTACTTGTTGGCCATTGTGTATCCTATTTTGTAAATGTGTCTGTTCAAATAGTTGGCACGTTTTAAAAATGGGTTATTTATTTTATTATTATTGTTCATATATTCAAGTTTTATGTCCATGGCGAGATCTATATTGGAAATATTTTCCCTTGGTCTGTGGTTTTTTTTTTTTTTTTAAGATTTTATTTATTTATTTGACAGACAGAAATCACAAGTAGACAGAGAGGCAGACAGAGAGAGAGGGGGAAGCAGGCTCCCTACTGAGCAGAGAGCCCGATGCGGGCCTCGATCCCAGGACTCTGAGCCGAAAGGCAGAGGCTTTAAACCACTGAGCCACCCGGGCGCCCTATGGTTTTTCCATATTTTTATTTTCAGTCTACTTGTATCTTCGAGTCTAAAGTGTTTTCCCTATAGACAGTTCTAGTTGGAGTCTTAGTCCAGTCTAACAAGCTTTCCTTTTTTTTTTTTAATTTGTCAGAGAGAGAGAGGGAGCGAGAGCGAGCACAGGCAGACAGAATGGCAGGCAGAGGCAGAGGGAGAAGCAGGCTCCCTGCTGAGCAAGGAGCCCGATGTGGAACTCGATCCCAGGATGCTGGGATCATGACCTGAGCCGAAGGCAGCTGCTCAACCAACTGAGCCACCCAGGCATCCCACAAGCTTTCCTTTTGACTGGATTATTTAATGCATTTCCATTTATTGATACAGCTGGATTTGCATGAGCATTTTACTTTTACTTTTCGTTTTCTATATGCCTTGTGTCTTTTCTGTCCCTCTATTTTTCTTTTACTGTCTCCTTTTGCATTAAGTGAACATTTTTTAATGCAGCATCTTAATTTCTTTAATGATTTTTCAACATATGTTTTTGAGTTATTGTTTTAGTGATTTCTCTCGGCTATACCATATACATCTTAACTTATCAGAAGCAGCTGGGATTTATACTAGATAGTTCCAATGATACGTAGAAATGTTACTCTTACAGAGCTGTATTTCTTCTTTCCCCCCTTTGTGGTATTTTGTTATATGTATTGCATCAATTAATGTTACACATCCCAAAGTACATTGGTACAACTATTGCTTTACCATCTGTAGTAATTTCCTTATCCTGGTATATCTTGGCTTCTACCCACCTCCTTTGTGCTATTATGGCAGATATATTTCACATACTTTAATTTCTATTGTTATAGTCACAACAATTATATTACTTTATGCAATTACTTCTCAAATCCATTAGAAGGAAGAGAAAAATAATTTATACTGTTTTTGCTTTCTCTATTTTTTATTTTCTGTTTTTAATTGAATTATAGTTCACATATATTATATTTGCTTCAGGTGTACAGCATAGTGACTTGACAATCATATGCACTATGAAATGCTCACCATGATAAGCATATTTACCAACTGAGTTATGTCAGCACAATACCCTCTAGGTCCATCTATGTTGTCCCAGATGGTAAGATTTCATTCTTTTGTTATGATTTAGTAGTATTCCATTTTGTGTATAAACGTGTATGTATGTGTGTATCACACCTTCTTTATCCATTCATGTATTGACGGACACTTGAGTTGCTTCCATATCTTCACTGTTGCAAATAATGCTGCAACTAATATATAAATATATATATATCTTTTTGAATTAGTGTTTTCATTTTCATTTTTTTTTTTTAAGATTTTATTTATTTATCCGACAGACAGAGATCACAAGTAGGCAGAGAAGCAGGCAGAGAGAGGAAGGGAAGCAGGCTCTCTGCTGAGCAGAGAGCCGGATGCGGGGCTCGATCCCAGGACCCTGAGATCGTGACCTGAGCCGCAGGCAGCGGCTTAACCCACTGAGCCACCCAGGCGCCCCGTGTTTTCATTTTCTTTAAGTAACTACCCAGCAGTGGAATTGATGAGGGAGCAGGAGGCTGGCTGAGGACAAAGCAAAAGCTGGCACCTTGCACCCCTCTCCACTCACTCCCCTCAGTAATATGTGTCACATTCCTCAGGCACCCCTGACTACCCTAGAAGGAAAACAAATAGTTAACTTGCAGAGATCACAATCCTGCAAGGCAGGAGTCTCCCTTGGTTTACAAATGTCCTTGAGATTTACAACAAAGAAGTTACTTTATCAATAGCCCAATTTCCAAAGGCATATAACTCAGTTCCTCAAGCCCTAATGTCACTCTCCCCTCCATAAAAACTGAAGGAGGCTGAGGTAGAAGGAAAAGTAAATAAAGTTAAATTTCTTCTAAACCTAAATCTCACTAACAAGGACGCTTGATAGCAGGAATGTCACATTCCACCAGGAGACTCCCAACTGTCTTTATGTTAGTGCCTCATTAGAGGGAAAGTGGCCTTGGCTTGATAGAACCAGGCCTTCAATATCCTCATAGTCTTCTTTGCCCCATTAGCCCTTCTGAACACCCCTTTGTCTTCACCTACCCAACTCCTGCGTATATAATCAGCCACTCCTCACATGCCCGGCGCAGCAGCATCTCCGTCCGCCCACCGGTCCTGTCCCCGTGCTCTAATAAACCACCTTTTGCACCAAAGACGTCTTAAGAATTCTTTCTTAGCTGTCGGCTCCGAACCTCACCCCACCGAACCTCATCTAGGTTCAAGAACTTCATCAGAATTATTGGATGTTATGGTATTTCTATTTTTTTCCACTGTTCATAGTTTTTTCGGTATTTTAGCTGGTACGATACTTAGTTTGTTGCATAGTTTTGTTACATTGTATGGCAATATACACTGTATCCTGACATAGATAGTACACAGAATCAGATCCTTTAGCCCAGTTTGGTACAATAGATGCAATATTGAATTTATGCATTGGATCCCAGGAAGTGACTGGAGAAAAAAGGATGGACTAGGCATGTTGGGCTCGGGGGAAGGAATCAGGAGTTTTCTAACACCCAGTGAATACACATCCGGTTTGAAGAGCAGCGGCAGAACGTGCAGTATCCGCTGCGGCGCCTTTGGGACCCTAGAGCTGTTTTACTTGAACCAGTTTAGGACTACGCAAGACAGATACCATCTAGTATCCGGGATATAGCTGCAGGGTTTGGTGAACCATTCCTATGCGTAGCTTTTGGGACGCCTGGGTGGCTCAGTTGGTTGGGCAGCTGACTTTGGCTCAGGTCGTGGTCCCAGTGTCCTGGGATCGAGTCCCGCGTTGGGCTCCTTGCTCGGCGGGGAGCCTGCTTCTCTCTCTGCCTCTGCTTCTGCCTCTCTGTCTGCCTGTGCTCGCTCTCTCTCCCTCTCTCTCTGACAAATAAATAAATAAAATCTTTACAAAAAAAAAAAAAAAGAAAACTGATGTTTTTCTGAGGCTATTTTATTTTTTGAAGGTTTCATTTATTTATGAGAGAGGGAGCACGAGAGGGGAGAGGAGCCGGGGGAGAAGCAGGATTCCTGCTGAGCAGGGAGCCCAACGTGGGACTCCATCCCAGAATGCGGGGCTCGATCCCAGCACTCTGGGGTCATGGCCTAAGCCAAAGGCAGACACACTTAACTGACTGAGCCACCCAGGCTCCTTTTAACCCAGGTGAGCGGTGGGGGGAGCAGCTCATTAGCCGTGGGATATTTAAATAAGGAGCTAGATCTGGGGTCCTACAGGCCTCTTGGTCCCCCAAGCACAGGTTTGGGAGGAGCCCACTACCTTTTCTCACGTGAACATCTACCTGATAGGTAGATGGGCACGTGGATAAAAGAAGTCTGATTGGGTGACAGGAGTGTGGGGGAGGGGCTTATCAGATCAAAACAGCCAATACCAAAGAGTTCTCAGGTTCCCTACCTATTCGTGAGCTTCTTACCGTCAATAAACTTGGCTTTGCTGCCCGGTGCTCTTTCCCTGGTCTACCTCTTTATTCTTACAATGGGCAGGAGCAAGAACCTAGGGCACCGAAGGAAAAGAAATCCTGCAACAGAACTACTACCTCAGAAGCCGATTTAAGGGTGATTTAGGACCCTAGTATTCCAGCACTCCTGGCCAAGGTAGGTCCTCTGGGAAAAAGGATCCTCCATCTCTGAACCGCACTTAACCTTGGATTTAGCTTCAGTATCAGGCAGCTAGGGGCAGGGTGAGAATTGCGGACATCCTGCTTCTCCCACTGGGATGGTGGGGAGAGGAGTCCCTGTGTTCTTGATTGCAGTAGATGGGTCTCTGCTGAGTTGGGGTGGGGTGTCAGGTGGTCTTGATCGAAATACCGCAGATTCTCACTCACTTTTCTTATCAAATGTTCATAGATTTTTAAAAAAAGATTTATTTATTTATTTGACAGAGATCACAAGTAGGCAGAGAGGCAGGCAGAGAGAGAAGAGGAAGCAGGCTCCCCGCTGAGCAGAAGGCCCAATGCGGGACTTGATTCCAGCACCCAGAGATCCTGACCTGAGCCGAAGGCAGAGGCTTTAACCCACTGAGCCACTCAGGCGCCCCATAGATTTTCTTAAATAGATGTTTTTTCATTTGCTTTTCTCTCTTAGGACTATTTCCAAGGCTTTAAATGATTGTTGCTTGCTTGCTTGTTTTAAAATGATCATTAGGAGCGTCTGGGTGGTTCAGTTGGTAGAGTGTAGTAGGACTCTTGATTTTGGCTCAGGTCATGATCTCAGTTGGCATCATGAGATGGAGCCCCAAGATGGGACTCTCTCTTGGGATTCTCTCTCTCCCACTACCCGCTCCGGCCCCACGCATATGCAAGCTCTGGCTCTAAAAAGTAAAAAACAGGGGCGCCTGAGTGGCTCAGAGGGTTATGATCCCAGGGTCCTGGGATGGAGGCCAGCATCTGGCTCTCTGCTCAGCGGGGAGCCTGCTTCCCCACCTCTCTCTGTCTGCTTCTCTGCCTTCTTGTAATCTCTGTCTGCCAAATAAATAAATAAATAAAATCTTAAAAAAAATAAAAAACAAATATTTTCATCAGTTTCACTAGGGAGTAGGGCATCTGAGCTCCTCATGTTGTCATGCCCGTAGTTAATCTCTTGGCGGTATTCTTGTAAGTTTCCCATGAGCTTAAATTGAATTGAAAACTTAAGAAATTTTGAAAAAGGCAAGAAAATGGTTATTAGGAATAAATAGATTAAAATGTAAAGTGCTTTTACATTTGCTATTTATTCTTTTTTTAATTTTTTTTTTTAAGATTTTACTTATTTGACAGACAGATTACACGTAGACAG